>NW_026606640.1:842500-1587484 GCF_029890125.1 Rhinichthys klamathensis goyatoka
TTAAACTGACTAATGCCGTGTTTTTTGTGGTCTGTCACTGCCTTTGTCATAAAGAAAACTAAAATATGATAACATAACAATAACATAACAGAATGTTTGCAACCCTTGCTTGCAACTGTTTTATGCCAGTGACCCACTAACATCACAAAACATAATGTTGGTCATAAAAATGCAAACATTATAGGTAAAACTCAAGGCTAAAATAAACACTAGTCATGCAGCACTATTTAATGTTCTAACAATCAACCTAAAAGTAAACATGTGGGCAACGAGAACCACCTGTCAGTCACATGTTCCTGAACTTAAACTTAAATTACTGAACTTAAATATACAAGCTTGATAAAAATTATGATTCTAGAAAAAAAATTCAAATGGCACTTAGAGGCTTTTGCATCTGAACTCTTGTCTTCATATACACACACACACACACACACACACACACACACACACACACACACATATATATATATATATATATATATATATATATAATGACACACACACACACACAGCAGTCAGTTACTCAGTCACTCAACATTTGCGTCTTGTTTAGCACTTGTGTGATAGTTGTGTTTAACTGAAATTGTACAGATCATACAGTGATTTACAAAAAATAAAAATGAGTGGGGATTTAATTGATTTCTTAAACCTCTGTGCACAACTGTATGCCTATCCCTTTCCAGAGGGTGGAGGGCCTGTTTTCTGTACCAGTTAATTTTCCTGTAGCATTTGGCTCAGAGGCAGGTTTGAACTGGAAATGGATGGATTATGCTACATTGGAATGTGTTTCCAGTTATGTGGTGGAAAGGAAAGCAATCAAATGAAGCTACAGAAAAATGAACTGGAACAGTTAAAATGAGACAAAGGTTATGAACAGTGCAGTATAAAAGCACTGTCTGCACCTCCTGAGGTCCTCTGGACGTTAATACAGGACGTTTGTTGGACGACTAAATAAGACGTCGTTTGGCGCCGCGTCACAGTCTGCACCTTTAAGGTATAAAAATGTGACGTCCACAATGACCACATTTGGAGTATAATTAGCCCTTATACAGAAATTCTATGGACGTTAATACAGGACGTTTGTTGGACGACTAAATAAGACGTCGTTTGGCGTCACAGTCTTCACCTTTAAGGTATCAAAATGTGACGTCCAAAATGACCACATTTGGAGTATAATTAGCCCTTATACAGAAATTCTACGGACGTTAATACAGGACGTTTGTTGGACGACTAAATAAAACGTCATTTGGCGTCACAGTCTGCACCTTTAAAGTATCAACATGGGACGTCCACAATGACCACATTTGGAGTACAATTAGCCCTTACACAGAGGTCCTCTGGTCGTTAATACAGGATTTAAAAATTATTTGTAAATTAGACGACAAAAAAAGACGTCGTCTGGCGTTACAGTTTGCACCCATAGGGGACCAAAATGAGACGTCCACAACGACCATATCTGGACTACATTTAGCCCTTAAACAGAAGTCCTGTGGAAGTCCATACAGGAAGTTCGGTAGACGTCGGAAAAATACGTTGATTGGCGTCACAGTCTGCACCCTCCTGATACAGACATAGGACGGACAAGCACACCGTTGAAACTACGTCATCTGAAGGTAACTTTGCGCAGTACGTGGGCGTGATATACTGGCTCAAGCCTTCAATGGAAAAATGTCATGGAATGCCAATCTGATTAACCAACAGTCAGATAATTTGGCATAGATAAATGCAAAAAATTCACACAGATGCATGGAATACAATCACAACAATAGCTTAGAGAAAGGGAAGCCTGTGATGCAACACACACCCAACTAGTTACACCAGTTCACCTTAGGCACGGTTAGCCCCTATTTTTTTCTTTTCGGATACATTCCGTTTTGTTCGGGATTATTCTCAAGTAAACAAACTTGCAGAATGTGTCTGTCTCATTTTAGGCCATTTTCTGCTCAGCTCTCCTCATTCAAGGCAAGGGCTTGCATTTCCCTTCCCCTTCAGAAGTGAGCGCAGCCTTGTCGCACCAAAAAAGGAACTGTTCTGTAAATAAGAAGAGTCTTGGCAGTCCACTGCACTCAGAGGCATGTAAGGCAAGAAATGACCCCTCTGAAGGTGTGGTCTGGGAAATCACACAAAACACAGTCTGCTTCAGAGAAATACAGTGCATGTTGTGTACAAATGTCTCTGTCCTTGCGTGTATGGAGGAAGACCCCACGGATGGGGGAAAGGCCAGAATAAGAGAATTGTTTTCTCAGCTTGAAATGTAATCTGTAGATATACCTTATGCGCCTATAGCAGCTTCATTGCCATGTTTAGATGTACTTCAGTCTCCCATCCCAACGCCTCATATTCTGGAAGTACAGTATGATTCAGACTCATAAGGGATAGTATTGAATGCAGTAACATTGGCCGGCACATAACACGTATGACACGTATTTTATCCTGCAATTCAAGTGCGTCATACAATTTTACCAATATTGTCTGACTAATTTATCCGTTTATGCATTTTATATCACGTTTACAATGTTCTTTGGGCCAACTTTCCTAACTGCTTTTGAAATGTCTTTTTTCCCCTTCATCGGTGAGCCAATCACACCTTGTCAACACAAAATGAACCAGTTCCAAATCTGTATGACATTCTTATTTTGAAAAATTGGTCACACTATATTTTACAGTATATGTACTTACAGTGTACTTACAGTGTAGTTACCCAAGAAAGTACTTTTTGGGTTAAGGTCAGGTTAAGGGGTAGGTTCAGGGTTAGTACCCAGTTATTGTAATTGCTATAATAAGTAGTATGTACATGCAGAATTTACAATAGATTGTAAAATAACATGCTACTGAAAAATGTCTCTATGCTTTTGCCAGTACAACGAAAGTCAATTGAGTCCAGTGTTGTTTGGACCTCTTTTACTTTGCAAGTATGGACAAAAACATTTGAAACATTCTTCTAAATATATTCTATTATGTTTCGCAGAATATTAAATATGACACAGATTTGAAACAACATGGGTGTGAGTAAATAATGACCACATTTTTGTTTTTGGATGAGCTGAGCTTGATATATTGACAGAGCCTATTATCAGTAGCAGCATGTAGAAGAGTTTGCTACTGGCCGATGGACAAAACCTCTGCTCATTTGGAATGTGCTTTGACCGAAAATGGCAAAGCAGCTGTGCTCTTAATGGAGTCCAGCCAGCGTCTTATTGAACACTTAGCATCAACAAGCATCTACTCACAAGCAGCTCTGGAATGCCTTATGACAGTAGCATGCAATGCTGTGCATTATCACTGTTCCTCAATCTCACAGTCCTCAATGTGCTATTTGTGCTTAGAAACTCCCCATTGATGATTCAACTCTTTAAAACTTGAAAGTGCGTGAGAGATGAAAATAGAGACTAAAAGGGAAGGATGCAGAAACAGAGGGAGTTTTCCCCCGTATATGCATTGCAGGCAAAACATTCAGTTAGCTTATCAAATGTTTTTTTTAACCAAAGTTTAATTACTCATAAGCTGTAAAATACTCATGTCCACTCACTACATCCATTTCTGTTTTGCCCCCTTGTGGCTATTACTTTCAGCAAAAGTCAATAGTGTTGACAGTGAGGATACTCAAGCAACTTCTTACTGATGGAATAAAGAAATATAGAACAAAAATCAAACATACATGTTGGTGTGCACCTATCATTATGACGACATTCCATTGGGCATAATGGTTTTTATACTGTAAAAACTGTA
Organism: Rhinichthys klamathensis goyatoka; assembly: GCF_029890125.1. Taxonomy (NCBI): domain Eukaryota; kingdom Metazoa; phylum Chordata; class Actinopteri; order Cypriniformes; family Leuciscidae; genus Rhinichthys; species Rhinichthys klamathensis. Next base: position 846,230 of record NW_026606640.1, read on the forward strand.
TATTTTATCCCCCTACACTACCCATCACAGAAAACTTTCTGCATTTTTAAACTTATAAAACATTGTTTAGTATGCTTTTAAGCCTTTTTAATTACGAGGACTCGTAATAATGTCCCTATAAACTATGTTCATAAACAGTGTAATACATGTCAGTATACAGATTTGTGTCCTAATAAATCAGATAAACAAGCACACACACACACACACACACACACACACGCACACACACACACACACACACACACACACACACACACACACACACACACAGAAGAAATTTATATGGTTTCAGTGAAAGCATCTTCTTGTGGATTTTTTTTGTAACACTTTTTGCAGTACACACACATAGTCACACTTAACTTAAGTGAATATTTCCCAGGTTTATTTTGTAATTATTTTAGAGTAGGCCTATAGCCATATCTTAAATGCCGGTTTCCAGTGCTATTGTCTAAGAAAAAAGATACAGTTAATACATTTATAACATTTAAAATGTGACATCTTGCCCGAGCCAGACATTGAAATAAAAACATAATTTTTAACATCATAAAATAATGTTAATATACTTAGTGTCCACTTTTTACCAAATTATAGCAAAAATACGGTGATATTGAAGTTTTTAATGCCTGAATTGCCAAGTTATTGATATCAACTAGCTCCGGTCTCATCGATAAAATTAACCAATTATTTAACCTAACATAACCTATTCATACATCAGTAATAGCGCAATAATGTTTTTTTCTAGTGCAGCTGTTCGTTTGACTTGTTTAACTTGACATGACATCATGTTGTTCCCGCGTATTTCATCACGATGTGAAAAGGAAACCGTGAATAGAAAGCGGACACGTCATGGACTTTCCCCTCGAGGTGGTTGAACATGATGAAAGGCGTTTTACTTTCTACAGTTTCGCTTTATCACGTGGATCAACACACTGCAGATAAACCAAATACCCTCAAGGGGCGCTGCATTCATCCTTCAGTAGCCTATGATTGGGACTGTGAGGATTTCCAGATTTTCGTATCTGAGATATTTTCTCTACAGAATTATTTTAAAATAGTTAACATTAATTAAGTGTATATGCATTATTTGATCAATTTGTTTGTAGTTTGTCATACAATTGAAATGAGTGTTTTTGAGAAAAGTGTGAAAATCTGAAAATCTGTGAAAATCATAATGAAATGTGGTTAATCCACCACTTTACTTTGCAGTCTTTTTTTTGCAGTCTTAATGTTTTAAACATTGGTAAATATTACAAATTTGTCATTTTTAACAATCCTTTGACCTAGATGATCTGTGGTCTACACAAGCAGGAAACTCATGAATGTGGTCGTGACATGTTTCAAGACACCACAAACTACCCGTGAAAAATATGCCAGAGAAAGAAATTCGACATTACACACACTCATTGAATACACAAATACATAAACAAAAATGATTTATTTTGCTTCAGGGCACATCATGTTACTCTGACTTTCTTTAAACTTTGCATACAAAATAAACTAAGCTCTTACCGCACTCATCGGAAGGAACATATTAGAGACAGGGCGGAAGACATTAGTGTATTCACCTATTCTGTGGCCATTATGTACATCTGCTTGATTTCCTCTCTGTTTCTGCCTTACATTGCGGTTCCCTTCATGTGGAAAAAAGTCTTGAAGGGTATTTCAAATGAATTTAAATTTAGACCTTTAAGATATTGCCAAAATGTTGTCCAGTGGCACATTATGTTTAGGCAAACCACATGCCACAGTTTAAACTGTAGGCTAATGCTAATCCATAGGCTACATTCAAACAAATAGAGAAATGTTTAGATAGCTCCACCGTTTTTAAACATTTTTTTGTGAGGGAATAATTTTATGAATGGTTTACTATTAGTTGTTTCTGCATATTACGCTGAGATCTGAAAGTAGATGAACAACATATGCTATAATTTTTGCTGATACCAATAAGATTATAATTCATGTTATGGCAGATATTGTCAACCATTTTAATTCTGCAAAGCATCACAACATTATAATTTACAATATGAGAAATGAATATTCATTTTGAATGATATTTAACAGTATTGTTAAATTATTAGTATTTACAGATTAACTGTAACGCAATGGTAATCTATTAAAAAAGAGAAACGAGCTCAACTGTTGACAGATAGCAATAGATTAAACATTCTCTAATATCGGTACAGATTGTGCATCCCTAATGAATAATAAATGCACACTTCACCTTTAAAAAGAAGCAAAAATGAATTAAACATGATTTTTGTCCAAAAATAAGACCATATACAGAGTATCAGACTGTTGTGATAATCTTGGATCCGTTGCTTTATCAGAAATGAAAGTTGTTGTTGATCACTTCTGTTATTTTTGATGAAACTCTCTTTCCTGTGTACTGTCATCTCCATTGCCAAACAGGTCTCAACATCAGATTTCTCAATAATATTTGACTCATAACATATAAGTAATGTGTGCTCCAGTAAATCACACCAGAAGGCCATGATGCAAGTAAGCAGTGCGAATCATGATATGTGATAAGCTTTATGTCTCCTATTGAGACATAAAGCTTATCGCATCAAGTCTTATCGCATCAAGACACAAAGCGCATCAAGTCTCATAGGAGTCTCAAGAAGAACAAGTTTGTACAAGGAAGTTTTGATTCATATTTATATTATTTACACTCCATCAACCATTCAGCTTTCTGCATGTCTCTTTCTGTCTCTTTTTTTTAATTATAAAATGTATTATAGCACATTTCTAAAACTCAGATTCAAATCATAGCAAACACCGAAAACGTCTGTGAATGAATATGTCTTTTAGAAAGCAATTATCTTTAGCAGTGTTCTGAATGCCAAACAGATTTCATCCCAAAGTCAGACGGTTTTCATTTGTGAAGATTAGTTTAGTGAACGAGATGTTTAGGAGTCATAAAGTTTTGTTGCTCACAGAGCTTATTTTCAGCAATAATCCAAAAGTCAATGGAAAAATCCTATAGGCTCTTTGTCAAGGGAATGACGGTGATACAAATTTTCAGGTTGGCCTGCAAAACTGCATCATCCCTACCTCACACTTTAAAAGGATTTGACATCAAAGGTACAACACTGTCTTTAAAGTCTTTACAAGAAAAGGCGAGTGTTGGATAAAAAAGGAATCTCTTTCATGGTCTGCTTATCAGGGACAGATTCAGTTCCTCATAGCAGAGAAAAGGCTCACTTACTGGTTGTGTGATCATTTATTTCTAAGGATATGTTTACACAACAACAATGTAAAAACTGAAAAAAAAAATATTGTTGCTTATTTTGCTTACAGACATAAATAATGACTGTTCGCACGGATCCGTGAAAATGACTAAAAACGCTGTATTATGCTGCCAGGCCAGTAGTTGGCGATGTCACTTTGTAAAGAAACACTATATATGTGCCCATAGACTGAATACGTACTGAAATACATCACTGTTTTCACAAATTCACGTTTTTGTAGTTTACACGGAGACGATCAAAGGTATCGTTTAAAAAAATGTGCACTTTGAAATCCGTTTTCAAAAGTTTGCGTTTTCAGGCCCCCTTAAAGTTTTTAGTTTAAAATGGTGTCGTGTAAATGGCCCTTTAAGTCAGTTTGGGTAGTTTGACACAGATGTACATGAGTAATACAAGGTGTGTTGTGTGATAACATAAAACAATAAGGGGAAACCATTCATAATTATGAATAAATTAATGAGTAAATGAGGTTTTATAGTGACACAAGATGTATAGAAATTCAATATGACCAGGTTGACAGTCAGAGTGAATGATGGAGAGAGTATGGGTTCGAGTGGGTTGTTGGTTAGCAGACATTGGTTGGTATGGAAATTTGTAGTCTAATAAACTGTTGGAAAGTTTGATTCATTCATTTATTCAGTTAAAAGAATCATAAAAGATTCAGACTCAATGTGTTGAAGTCTCCATAATGTATGTTCAGTTTTAGCCTGGGAAAACCCAGACAACTTCCGGCAAATTTAGATTTGCTCTGAAAGTTAGTCTGGCAAAAAGCTCATTCAAACCCATTTCCAATCCATCGAAATCAAGGCACCAATCAGAAATGTTGGGGCGGGATTTACATGATGACGACAGCGCTGGGATTTTGAAGCAGATTTTGTAGCCTACATTACAAAGATGGATGCCGCCGTCGAACATTACTCGTTCGAATCAGCTATCGCATCTGTTTTAAGCGATTTGAACGTTTCCTTTTTGTTAAAAACCGAGCAAAGAACAACACTCGGGAGATGTTTCTCCGCCGCTCTGCATACGTCATCTCCTTCATCGCTCTGATTGGTTTTAGGTCTATCCGCGACGTCCGTTGGTGACGCCCCTCTGGAAATGATTTGTCTATGACGCTTTGCCAGACCATAACTCAGTTACAACTGAGAATGGTCTGGTTTTACTTTTAACCAGGCTTGTTCAGTTTGCTACTCCCACTCTAATTAATCCCCTAATTGTGTTTGTCACATAAGTGATGGAATCACATAAGTATCAGAACATAAGTACTGGTAATTAGTAACATGACAAATAAGTTGTTTGTTTAGATGATTGGTGGCTTTCACACCGATGCATGTGATCTTATAAGGCCACAACGGATTCAGTTTTTCTGCAGTTAAAGGTCCACTAACGGTTGACTGAAAAAAAAAAAAAAGCTTTAAATGGAAGTATTTGGCCTGGGTGATGTTACATGAACCCTATCACACCCTACATGTATATTTTGTACTAAAATGAAAGCCTCTTTAAGTCACCTGACTGCTGCTTTCACATGCCTGTCTTAATTTCCCCCCACAGTATTTTATCTGAAGGTTTATTGCAGAATTATTTTTGTTGGATTACACCTAAGTGTTACACGATTTCCCCTTTATGTCTGTAGGATATGTGTCTACAAAACAATGCTATATACAAGACTTGGTTTTATTTGTACTGGCATTGTACTGACAGGTCACATAACCGGTTACAGGGGATTATCGTGGGTTTTATCATTACACATGTCAATCTCATAATTATGTCAATCAGTAATTTGTTAAGAAAATATTCCCCACAGCCGCAAAATGGTTTCAATAATTTTAACAAGCCTTGCACTGTGAAGAGTTATAATTTTGCATAAACTGCTTAGTCTTATAAGTTAGTAACCTTCAAGACGGATGTGGGAATGTCAAATTTTTCTATTTCTCTATTTTATTAGTATTCTTTGTAAGTCCGTTACATGAACAGGTAGATTGGTCAAATTTGTATCAGAAAAGTAAGACAGATTAGCCCTAACTAATTTCTAGTTAGTCAGACTAGTTCTTAGACTAGTTCAGTCTTAATTTAGCAGCTATGTTTATGCAACTGGCCCCAGGCTCTCCCAGGCTCTGTTTCAATAACCAGCAGGGGCCTGAGGGTCCAGGGTGGTATAGGCCCCATCAACAATGACAGAGATATCTGACAAGGCCATTGGACAATGAACACAAGGGGCCCAGATGAAAAATTGGCCCCAGGGCCCTTTCATGTCTGGATCCAACCCTGAAATGATGTTTGGTCATGGAGTGAGTTCATAGTAAGCATCACACTTCAGTCAGGGGCGTTTTCTCCGAGGAGGCAAGGGAGGCAGTGCCTCCTCAAAAAATTGGATGAGACAATGATCCATATTACAAAAATAAAACCATGCAAATATTACAAAATGTGTATAAATCACTTGTTTTTCTAAATGAACGCTGTCCAACGTCGCTGCTCCAACCAGCAGTTGAAGTTAAAGCAGGAGGTGCGTCACTCTTGCCTCCCCTGAGCCCATTGAGTTCCAACAGACCCCCTAAAGCGTGCAGTGGATTTGGTGGGGCGTAATTGACAATGAATGGGGGAAAGTCACATGAGAGGAGGCAATGCCTCCATTGCGCTATATGATTGGATATCCTTTTTTTATGATTGAACATGATTAGTTACTGCTATCATATCCAATCATAAAAATTCAAACCTCTTGTTATCATGCGCGAATCGGTCTGAGTGAACAAAATGACGGCATTAATGGGATGACTATTTAAAAAGTAAGAAAACAACTCACTCTTATCACCGCTTTGTCACATCAAAATCAAACTTGAAATGGCCTGAAAACATGATGACAGTGGGGTTTTTTTAGTGAGCAATCAGCTTGGTAAAATTTAAGGTCCGTGTCTGTTATCTCCATTTCTGTGACCAGTGTTTACCGAGCTTGATGACTGATGAAAATAAGTTGACTATTAAAAAGTACAGCTGAACATCAGTTCACAAATAAAATATATAGGTTAAATTGTTAATGCCTTTAGTTATTATTTTGGAATACAATGCTTTTAAAAAAACTAACTTGATGATATTTATACTTGATTTGATACTTGAAATACTTGAAATAACATTAATCACATAGTTAATAAAATACAAAATATTGTTTTTGGTTTCTCTTTTTTTGATGTAATGTTTATTGAACCAGCATTACGAGATTTAAGGTTTACTTGGACATAATTTTTTTTATATATAAATATACATAAATATATATATACATATATATATATATATATATATATATATATATATATATATATATATATATATATATATATATATATATATATATAAAATATATATATATAAAGATTTTAAAAAGCTGTGAGGACTTTGCCTCCTCATTTCAGAACACCACTGATTTCAGTATAACCAATACCGTGATTATTCTGTGGAAGTAAAAGTTGCTGGTCCTAGTGTTGACAACACTCAAAATATGTCAGTTAAGGAGTGTTTCAGTAATTTTGGTTAAGTGTTTTATTATAATTATACTGGATGTAATTGTAATATCTTGTTGTTTTCAAGTCACCCACGCCATATTTATAGATTCCATTGCGGTTAAAAGCTCAAGGCTGTTCCACCTCACTCTCATTGTTTTCCATTTTCATTCGTGGCTTGCTAGTCATTAGGTTCCCCCATTTGAATTTCCTTTTTAACTCAACTTGCCATTTCCTTCTGTTTTATGAGTTCCTATAAGATAAGTGTTTATTTTTGCTGGCATTTTATTGACTGCAGAAGGCATTTACCTCTGGAGTGCATTAGATCCACACTTATATTAAAGGTTCTCTAAGCGATGTCGGGTGATGTCACTTCTTGTTGACGTTTAAAGCAGAGCCATAGAGAGAGTTGCGACTCCCAGAGGGTGCTTCTCAATATCCCTCCTCGTCTCCTCGCTCCTCCGTCCTCCATCCTATGACCCGGAAACCGATCGAGCTCAGCCATCTTGAAGGACATCTCAATTCTCTAATTGCACCGCGAGGAGGCGAGGATCGAGGAGTGAGGAGGCTTCCAGAGGAGTCATGAGCGAGGATACACAGGTGTACCCTTTGCGGAAGAGTTTTATCGACTAAACATGACGCACGTATCAATTCTCCTTCCCCCATCACATCTGTCACAATCATTTGAATTTATACTTTACTTTTGTAGTTTACATAAACCACACAACTCACATATTTCAACAAGGTATCTTGCTTTATTATTATTTATTATTCATTTCTTAAATAAACTAACTTTAACAACATAAGGGCAGATCCTTTGAGCGCTGCTGATGACGCAGTGAAGTGACGTTCGAGTGATCAAGTATTCCAATGTATAAAAAAGCTTTCATTCAATTCCTCCAGCCTTCCCTCGCGTCCTACAGGGGGTGGAGCTGAGACGCGAGGAAAGGAAGCGAGGAAAGGAAACGAGGATGCACAAATAAGAAATGAGAAGCACCCATAGACCGCCATATGAACTTTGGAATGCGGAAGTAACGCATGTCGTGGTGGAGCAGCCAATAGTTCCAAACACTGATAGTTCCAGCATTGAACCCCATTCATTTTCAGTGCTTCCGAAGTACGCTCGCTGGTAAATTAATGAAATTACTGTATTTTTTTACTTTTACACACATTACTTTTACACACACACCGACCTCTCGTGAATCTAGTATGTAGTTATATTTTATGTAGCCAGTTTTAGTAAATGTTTATTGGAAGATAATAGGTTAATTGCAGCGATAGCTTACGTGACCAACACTTCACTAACGTTAGCTAACTTACGGTAACCTGATGTATATAATATATTATATAATAATATTTTATATGTATGTAGGCCTAAGCTACATAGCCTAATATTATACATACACACACACATACACAATTCGTTTATTTAAATGGGTTAGGGTTATGCATATATGTGCTTATATGTATTTAGGAACATAGTTAATTCGCTCATTAACTATCTCTCCGGTTTAATTTTATGAAGAATGTTTTTCTGTTGAATATTTACCGAACATTGCTGTATATAGTCGTTGCTTTCTACGTTATGGGAGCAGTCTATTTCCCTCCTAAATCATTCATTTGTACATGCACAGCGTAATTATTTATATTTTATGTTGGTTGGAGTTCTGAACGGACTGCAGACCTCTTTGCGTGATCACTAAGGTAGGCTAATGGCTGAATCGGCATTTATAAGCAAGATCACGGGAATCAATAGCCTAATACACCCCAGTTGTGCTAAAATAAATATCATGAGACGTCCATCATCAGATGAATGACATGGAAAAGTTAAGTTAGAGCCGCTAAAGCCAGTGCTACTACCCATGCGAACATGAACACTAAGCTTTTCCCTCCAAAAATATAGCCTAAAACTTATCTAAGTTGTTACCCTGCCTCTCCAAATGCAAAACTGACATTAACAAAATGCAATAACAGCTTAAAAAGTACTTGGGTGTGTATTTTATTTTATATCTACCATTTAATAATGCAATCGCTGCTGTCTGTCCATAGAAGAACATGACAGCCCACGTATGTTTTGGAACTATAGAGCTGGTAAGTCCCGCCCATCCGTAAAACTCCAAGTGGACCTCTAGGTTGAAAAAGCGTCAATGCAAGTGAATGAGAGAAAATAATTATTTTCTGATCGCGTTTGAATTGTGCCATGAATGTGAACATATGTTGTCTGTGAATTCTTTGGCTAGCAGTTGTGGAATAGACATAACGAGAAAGACTACACGTCGCATATGTGACGTCAACGCATGCCACATTTTCCCTTCACAAATCACGGTGCGATAATCTAAGGAATTAGATCGAGATGCCTGTGTGTTTTGTACCCAAATGTCACCATTCAAACAAAGGCATGTTGTTTAGCGAGATCCGTGTGCTAGTGGTGGTGACGTATATCAAACGCGTCGAAAGCAGCGAAGAGTTGTAGTCCACAAAGTGCTCTCACACCAAGTCTAACCGTATGAAAATTCTAAATTGTAGCATTCTTTACACGAAAAATTATAAAAAAAAATCACAGACAACATATGTTCACATTTATTGCAAAATTCAAACGGGATTAGAAAATAATTATTTTCTCTCATTCACTTGCATTGACGATTTTTCAACCTAAAGGTCGAGCGGGGTAAGCGGAAGGGGCGGGACTTACCAGCTCTATTGGGGCTTACATGAACCACGTGACAGCCGTCGCGGCGACATCAGAGCAGCTCTGCGCAGACCGATCGGCGGCAGACTTGAAGCAGTGCATGCCGGTTAGAAATTTTGTCCGACTTGATACAGCGCCGACGCCACGTGACTGTGACGTATGCCATCAAAGTACCGCGAGAGCGATTCGAGAGTAGCCGGAGGACTCAGCCAGCGCAGCTTCTGAAGAGCGGCTGCTCTGGGCTGCACGAGCTCTGATGACGACACAGCTGTTCCACGATTGGCCGGATTCACCGCATGACAACGATCACGTGCGTTTCATGTTTATTCGGTTTATTCTGAAGAGCGGCTTTTTTTTTATTTTTTTATTGCACTTCAAACAAACAGTCAATGTACAGTCAGGAATGCAATATATACAAATCGGAAAAACAAAAAACAAAATAAGAAAAACCAGACAGCCAGGGGGGAGGCTAGATATTATATAAAAATATCAAAGGATTCGCAAACAGAAATAGTAATTGCTTTCTTATTATGGGAATGAAAGATAGTCTTGATATATAATTGGATTTCTTTTTCAAGAACCAAAAACAAAGGTTGGGTTTTATTGTACTTACATTTATGTATATGGAATTTAGCAAAAATTAAAATTAAATTTATAATATAGTACTCTTTCCTTTTATTTGAGGGAATATTATTAAAACCAAATATAACATTTTCTAAACACAAAGAAAAAGTGGGGTCAATGTTGTCAATTATAAATCTAGACAAATCTTTCCAAAAAATTTTAACATGAGCGCAGTGCCAAAATAAATGAAACAAGGTTTCAGCCAATGTATTGCAAAAAGAACAGTTCAGATCAATATCCTTTTTAAATTTAACAAGAAAATTATTTACTGGGTAGTACCTGTGTAAGATTTTGAAACTTATTTCCTTTATTTTATTTACCAATAAATATTGTTTGGTAAAGTCCAGATGGCCTTCCAAAACAAACCTTGAACCATTCTATTCCAATAACCAATGCAGTTTTGCCTGGTGACTAAAGGCTTGTTCGACTTCATGCAGCTCTGCGCAGACCGATCGGCGGCAGACTTGAAGCAGTGCATGCCGGTTAGAAATTTTGTCCGCCTTGATACAGCGCCGACGCCACGTGACTGTGACGTATGCCATCAAAGTACCGCGAGAGCGATTCGAGAGTAGCCGGAGAATTCAGCCAGCGCAGCTTCTGAGGCCCAGTCCCAATTCTCACTTGAGCCCTAAGGCCTTCCTGGAAGTGGACACTTGTTGAAAGTGCACTTAGCGGAGTAAGTGTGCAAGGGCCCAAAGCTGTGAAGAGCAGAATTGGGACAGTTTTGCACACGTCACTTCTGTTGTGATCAGGAGAGCAAACACCATTCATTTGGCTAATGTGTGTGCTGCTTATAATAGCTGTAACATGACACAATCCTTTGAATGAAAAAAATAATCTTTTTTTACTCTTAGCTACCAACCTTTCTGTTAATGTTATTAATATTAAAACAGTTTTTGGCTAAGATAAATTGTGATTGGGATTTACCTGAGCTTATACTGCCTTACTGTATTCACAGCGATTCGAAATGCAATTTTAATTATGTTATTATGGAAATTGATCTATGAAATTCTTCCCATCCCATACATGAAAAAATACATGACGTGTTGGTGATATATTATATATAGGCTAAGGCTATATTAAAAGTCTTACATAGGCTATGTCTCTTTTTGTTAAATTTCAGTTTTATTGATCAATAATAGCCATTATTAAATTATAAGTAGCCTAAAAAGTATAAGAAGCTATATAAGTCAAAAAATAAAGCAAGTTAAAAGATTCAGTCAAACATAAGTCAACAGGCTAACGTTACAACATTACAGTTAAATAGCATAAATTTATAAAGTTATGAAACTTCACTCTGCCCTCAGCCAAAACGATTTGCCAGGGAACAAATCATAGATTAATGAGACCAAAGATCGCCTGTTAGATATACACAAGCCGATTTATAGCTCATGTTTAACCACTAGACACAGAGCCCGCGGGAAACGTCAGAATGACTAGCCGAGGTAAGGCTGTTCCAGGCGGGGTACATGAGCGCTGTGCGCCCGCTGATCCCTGGAACTCCGAAAAAGTCCGATCAAAATTTTAAATAGGCGCTATCTTTATAAACAAACCACAGATTTGATCTTTAAACAACTATATTCTCGACTGAAAAACTCTTAAAACTACATTTCGTGACACGATAACACTAATATTTTTAAATTTCGCGACCTTGAAAAACACTTCACCATACCGGTGTGGTGAATAATCCGGTCACTCGGTGTGAATAGTCCGGGCGTAGGACCCAAGCAATCCGATTGGTTCAAAGCACGTTTTATAGGTAATCGCTTTGGTGCCTGGTAACAAATCATTCAAAATCACCTTATTATAGAAGACGTTTGTACTACGGTATAACGAGTCATTAATGTATTTAATGTATTTTAAATTATACGTTTCATATACTAGTATTTAACCGAAGCTATAGATTGTGAAATTAAACATTTTTCGTTGTTAGTGTGTTGTTTAGTTAGCTTAGAATAGTCGCATAGCATACAGCTAACGTTATCCGATGATCGTGCTATGAGCTTTACCTGAGCTTATACTGCACTGATACTGCCTTACCGTATTCACAGCAGTTAGTAGTGCAATTATAATTATGTCATTATTTTTTATCGCAATAATCGGCACAATATGTTACAGGTACACTTTTATTTATTAAAAGAGCCATAACATAATGTTTATTTGTGTATATTACTATTTTCTTATTAACAGTTTAGACGTGTAAATAAATTACAGAATGCTAGCTATGTTTTGTGGGTATAAATATTTAATTGGTTGTCAAGCCTTGACTAAAGAACAGTATAATAACATTATGGAATCACAAATCTTAATGTAATCAAACCCCTTAATTCATATAATAATCTTTTATTTTAAAGAAATATCATTTTTAAGTGTGTTTTGTGACAAAATTATTTGTTATTAAGCAATAGGGCATAATATGCTTTTTTTTATTACAAGCATGTCATTTGTGTACTAATGCATTATGATTTATGGCATAATTTTATCTTAATACAGAACATCATACAACACAATAACATTTAATGTAATAAAATTAGTGAACCAAAACTTGTATACAATATTAATTACATTTCACAATACATAATGAATTCAACTGAATTATGAGATGTAATATATTACATTTTTATTAACACAAAACTACAAGCAAAAAGCACATTGTTTTAGGACATTTATAGAGCTTTTAAAAATACACAACAATACAAAACAGCTTTAAACAGAAAGACTTTTGTATGCCTTTACTTTCCTAAATACTTTTGTGATAGTTCTCTGGCTATACATTGTGAAGATTTAAAAACAATTAATGTCGAGTTAGCTGTGTTTAAATATTTAATGAACTGTAAGGTTAAAGTTTGAGAACTAATGAGACACAAATAGATGCAGTGTCTTTTGCTGTATGAAAAGTCAAATCTTTAGTTTGAAGTAAATTCACTTTGTGGAACCATCCTAAGGCCTAGATGATGCAGTCAGTCAATTTCCCCTTTAGATGGTGGGGTCATGACCTGGTAGGCGAGGAGGTGTCATGGACTGGCTTGAGGGAACTCTGCAAAAAACCACGTTAAAAACTGGTGTCAATGTTTTTACTTGGATCTGCAAGCCCAAAGGTGCAACGCAGCAGAACGTAGTTAGCTCGTTGAACCTGGGGTGTCATGGATGGACTGGCTTGAGGGAACTCTGCAAAAAAAAAACACAAAAAATGCTGCAACACGTCATGTGCAACTATACATTTGCACAGTCTTTTGTGCTATGGAACATCACTCACTTTTTTTACTTGGATATGCAAGCCCAAAGGTGCAACGCAGCAGAACGTAGTTGGCTCGTTGAACCTGGGTGTCATGGGTGGACTGGCTTGAGGGAACTCTGCAAAAACACACAAACATCCTGTAACACGTGCATTTGTACACGCAAAGTCTGTTGTGCTGTGTAACATCACTCACTGTTAGGATGTTGTGACATTACAAGGAGATGATGCATTCTCTGCATCTCCATCTCCTCTGCATCTTCATCTCCATCTCCATCTTCTCTGCATCTCCATCTCCATCTTCTCTGCATCTCCATCTCCTCTGCATCTTCATCTCCATCTTCTCTGCATCTCCATCTTCTCTGCATCTCCATCTTCTCTGCATCTCCATCTCCATCTCCTCTGCATCTTCATCTCCATCTCCTCTGCATCTCCATCTTCTCTCCATCTCCATCTCCTCTGCATCTTCATCTCCATCTCCATCTCCATCTTCTCTGCATCTCCATCTCCATCTTCTCTGCATCTCCATCTCCTCTGCATCTTCATCTCCATCTTCTCTGCATCTCCATCTCCATCTCCTCTGCATCTTCATCTCCATCTCCTCTGCATCTCCATCTTCTCTGCATCTCCATCTTCTCTGCATCTCCATCTCCTCTGCATCTTCATCTCCATCTCCATCTTCTCTGCATCTCCATCTCCTCTGCATCTTCATCTCCATCTCCATCTTCTCTGCATCTCCATCTCCATCTTCTCTGCATCTCCATCTCCTCTGCATCTTCATCTCCTCTGCATCTTCATCTCCATCTCCTCTGCATATTCATCTCCATCTCCTCTGCATCTTCATCTCCATCTTCTCTGCATCTCCATCTCCTCTGCATCTTCATCTCCTCTGCATCTTCATCTCCATCTCCTCTGCATCTTCATCTCCATCTCCTCTGCATCTGCATCTCCATCTCCATCTCCATCTTTTCTGCATCTTCATCTCCTCTGCACCTTCATCTCCAACTTCTCTCCATCTCCATCTCATCTGCATCTTCATCTTCATCTCCATCTCCATCTCCTCTGCATCTCCATCTTCTCTGCATCTCCATCTTCTCTGCATCTCCATCTCCTCTGCATCTTCATCTCCATCTTCTCTGCATCTCCATCTCCTCTGCATCTTCATCTCCATCTCCTTCTTCTCTGCATCTCCATCTCCTCTGCATCTTCATCTCCATCTTCTCTGCATCTCCATCTTCTCTCCATCTCCATCTTCTCTGCATCTCCATCTTCTCTCCATCTCCATCTTCTCTGCATCTCCATCTCCTCTGCATCTTCATCTCCATTTTCTCTGCATCTCCATCTCCTCTGCATCTTTATCTCCATCTCCTTCTTCTCTGCATCTCCATCTCCTCTGCATCTTCATCTCCATCTTCTCTGCATCTCCATCTCCATCTTCTCTCCATCTCCTCTGCATCTTCATCTCCATCTTCTCTGCATCTTCATCTCCATCTCCATCTTCTCTGCATCTTCATCTCCATCTTCATCTTCTCTGCATCTCCATCTCCTCTGCATCTTCATCTCCATCTTTGTGAGCCTCTTCCTTCTTTCTGTTGGCTGAATAGAAGTCAAATGAGAATGAACATTTAATTTTGTTAATTAGACCTATGTCAAAAATGCTGCTGGACTGCTAAACACTCGATGCTATTTAGTTATTTAATATGTCAAATGTTTGTAAAGTCAGGTAGCCTACATCCATGATATGCTCAAGCCTTACCTGATTGAATTATGTTTTTAAATTGAATTTTCAGCTGCTGCCATGTTCTTTTAACCCTCCTGTTACCCTCAAATCTGATAACATTTATTACCCACTGGGGTCAATTTGACCCCAGTAATTTAAACCTCCACAATATGATTTTTTTTTTTTTTTACAAAGGTTTGTCTCAGGTAATTTATGTATTTGTTGACTACTTAAGTAACCTTTTAAGTTAACATCCACCCACCACCCCCCTCCCCACCCCACCCCACCCCTTATACATCCAGATTACCCATTGCACGACTATGGACAAATTTACAAATTACCATAAAATCTTACTGATTGACCTAAAATTATAAAAAATATAAATAGTATAAATATATTTGGTGTTTTATTGTTTTATAATATTTAAGTATAGATTTAAGTATAGATTTTTGTAATCTATAACATTTGGAAAGAAAAACTATTTATTTTATCAAGGATAGTAACACGAGTTATGTGTGGGGTCAATCTCGCAAAAATTATGTTTTCCCATCCCCCATGGCACGGGAAACATCAAAGTTCTCGCAAAAATTATGTTTTCCACTCCCCATGGCACGGGAAAGAATTATCAGTTCTCATGAGAATTATATCACATGTCATGTTAACTACTAGTGGTTCTCGCAATACTACAGATATGGTTATGTTAGGTTAGAGCCCTAAAACAGAGGGACTTTTTTTAATATAATATTGAATATGTAAAAAAATAATAAACATTATAAATTCACATTATAACATGCTATAGTGACCTCAATAAAACTGTCACAGTCCTCGTCTGCACCAGTCTGTCTTTGTGTCTGCACTACACTTCCCAGAATCCTCCTCGTCTCCACACCTGTATTCACTCCCTCACTTACCAGCCTGTCCCTCGTTATCATCATCAGTGTCACCTGTTTTCACCTTGTTATGTTTGATTCATTCTTGTATTTAGTTTGCTTCTGTTCAGTCTGTCGTTGTTTCATGTTCATAGGGCTCAAAACGGTAAGCTTGTAATAATGTTTTTAATTCCAGTGGTACTGGTGGATTTCCACGGGAAATTCGAGCATGTCTTTACATCATTCCGTCACATCTGATTCTGTACACATAAAGGAGGAGTCTCGGCTAGCAGGCTATGAGTGTGAGGATGTTGGAGGTGGAGATTTATAGCCTTTTCTCACAGCACTTGATCAAATTAAACTTATCAATTTGATGGCGGATCTAGAAAGGTTTAGACAATCACCACCAGTGACAACTGGAGATTCACCCGCTGTAAAATGCAAAAGACTTCGTTCGGACTTCCGAGTGGCTACAGAAAAAAAGAGATTGCAACCGGCTCGTGCGAAAACAAGGATAAATAAATTGTAAAAAAGGGCATTAAATGTAGTCACGCAATGCTGATGTTGAACATGAACAATTTGAGAACAAAGTATAATTTGCACGGTTTTACGTGATATGATAAGCGATTGTTAGATTTAATCAGCGCGATTTACTGCAGTCTGCAATGATTTTTTTCCCTTAGTTGGTCAGAACCAGAACAAAAGTGTATGTTACTTACTTGTTCAGATGACATTTTCCAGTGAAAATGATTATGTTGGACATATTTCTAAAAAGTAGAATCTGTAATTCCGAATGCCAGTATCCACACCGGCGCAGCGACTGACAGCCGCACACTCTCCTCAAACATTGGATTCATCCGCGCTGTGCCGTGCCGAGGCACAACCCGCGTAAAGTTGATAATTCCGCGAATAACTGCAATTGCAGATTTCGAACAGAGATGGCGACAAAGAGGAAAAACTGCGGACTGCAGCTTTAAATGCCCTTTATTACGTCCGGGAGTTCTCGAGCAGTTCTCAGAGACTCTCAACCCAAAAGAAGAATACAACAAGCTTTATAGGATAAAGCCAGACACATCAAAATAGAATCATCATGACTAACATGTCATCAATATGATTGGTTAAATTGTTTAAAGCAAGCCCCCCCCCCCCCCCCCCCCCCCAAATGAAGTGCACTTAAGTACAATCTTGATACACTTTATTTTACAAAGCTTATCCCTGTGTAATATTCTGTAAATTTAATGTATTTAAGAAGCTACTGCATGTATTTAAGCTGTGAACTAGTGGGTTAATTCAGATGGATAAGGTAGATACACATGAAGTGCACTTAAGTACAATCTTGATACACTTTATTTTATGTTACATATGTGTAACACCATTCAGAAGGTACAAAATGACCATGTGTAACTGCAGGCTTTTTTCACACCTTAGTAACATATTTAAGTACTTGTTACATTGAGTAGTACAAAGTACTTTCTTATGTAATTACATTGTACCAAGTCGGTAACATATATGCAACCGACTCGGCCTGTTACATATGTGTAACAGTAGCTGCCTATTACATGTGTGTAGGCCTAATTACAGTCTGTAAAGGCTGTTCCATAACTTAGTTACATGTTAATTACATTTTGTTACATGTTATTACAAAGTCTACTACTAAGTAATTAATTAAGTAATTACTCTGTATCACGGACACCGTAAAATAAAGTGTTACCGAAGATGCTTCATCTAAAACCAGATTTTTATGGTTAACATCATTAATCTTATCTATTAAAAATCCACCACACCGGACACATCCTTTTCTCATGCTAAACATTCCATCAAAATTCATGTGAAATTATGGTGTGTGTTCAAGTCATGTCGGAAAGATCGTATTTAATGTACGAGTTGAACGCACACGAATGCCAAATTCATAAATATTAGTGGGAATCTCTGGATTTTCTTTGAGCCCCGAGTTTACGGTTGGGGGCTTGTCAGTGAGAAACATGGCGGAATACCGCAATACTCATAGGTATTCAGTGATAGTCTCAGGTTTTTTTATTTACAACAAAATAAGCTAATTGCCAGCACAAAATATAATAGTATTGTAATATAACAATAGGCATATGTAGCCTAACGATAAAGTTTACAGTGGCTTCATAAATTAATTAAAAACAAAAAAGCAAAACACATCTGATGCAAATTTGCAAACGCTGTGCTGCCATGTTCTTTTTAGAGAGAAGAGGCTTTCTCCTGGCATCCCTTCCAAACAAGCCACACTTGTCCAGTCTTTTTCTAATTGTACTGTCATGAACTTTAACATTTAACATGTCAACTGAGGCCTGTAGAGTCTGAGGTGTAGTTCTTGGTTTTTTTTTGCAGTTTCTCTTTGCAGTACACAGTCTGACCTAGGGGTGAATTTGCTGGGACGTCCTCTCCTGGGAAGATTGGTCTTGAATGTTTTCCACTTGTGAATAATCTCCTTCACTGTAGATTGATGGACTTCAAATTGTTTGGAAATGGCCTTATAACCCTTCCCAGATTGATGAGCAGCAACAATTGCATCTCTAAGATCATTGCTGATGTCTTTCCTCCTTGGCATTGTGTTAACACACCCCTTGAAGGCTCTAGACCAGCAAACTGCCAAAACGTCTGCTTTTATAAAGGTGATCACACTTGAAGATGATCAAGTAATCAAGGGCATTTGATTAGCAGCGCCTGACTGTTACTTACCCTCTTAACTCCTGTGAAAGCAGTCCTTAGTTTTTCTCACATGGCTTCTCCCTTTTGGCCCAGTTTTTGTTAAATAAATAATGGCACGGTGTAATATGGTATATGTTGTTGTTCATCTGGGTTGTATTTACCTAATTTTAAGACCAAAGAACCAGATGATTTTTTATAATGTCCTGATATGTAAAACCATAGAATTCAAAGAGGGTGTACTTTCTTTTTCACATGACTGTAGTGAGACTATGGAGCACCTCAGTTTTATTTAGAGGCCCAAACTGAGCAAAAACATGCAATTTTGTGCAATTGCTGTTATTTATACGGTCAAAAAGCAAGATGTAATTCTGATATAATACATCAGTAATGACATCTTTATAGCAGTGTAAAAAACTACTTGCATAAAAGGTATAGAAAAATCAGTTGTCACTCTGTATGTCCCATTAATATCTTATTTAGATGAAATTTAATTTCTTAGTTGTATGATCAATGCTCTGTATTTTTCATTGTGGGGAGCAAAACATACAGTATAATGCAATGCAATATAATGCAATACAATAACGATTGCGAGAACGTTTTAAAACGTGTTGTTTCATATTTGATACTTACAGTTTATAGAATGTACCGCTATGACGCATTTATGATGACGTTGGCTTCCTGGGAAACTCTTATCCTTCACAATGAACAGCTGTTGTATGGAGTTCATTAAAGATTTGGCATGGCTCATATCCTATAATAACATCTTTTTAGTATAGGCCTAGATTTCACTAAAGAATTGTGTTGTGACAGTGCTCACTAAGCATGAAAAATACACAAAGTGGGCTCAGATATTTGTGCGTAGTATTTCTTCAGGCTGCCATTGTCCGGGTTCATCTGTGGTGCAATTCGAACACTACTTTATCCATTGCATGTGCATGTGCATGTCCCAGGAATGCTGTCTGTTTTGAAATGGCTCAAAGCATCCTTTTACAATTCAAATAAATGTTTAAAGGGTCAACTGTTTCTCATAAAAGTTTTCAGTGAAAGTGTTTTTCATTACACAGAATAATTTGACAATTAAACATGTTTAAACATTTTACAGTTGATACCTCTATGCTATATCAATCAATCCACAACATTACTCTTTTTTTTAAATGAATAAACTGCCTGTAGAAACTTGATTTGCTGTTCCTGATGCTGCCAAATAAGAGCAAGTGAAATGTCCTCGAGCCTGGAAATTTGTAAAAAAAGAAAAGAAAGTGTGCTGGAGCACTTTCAATTACATTGGCAGATTTCGTTTTTTTTTTTTACAGAAGCATGATGATTTACCTTGCTCACGTCACAAGTTCCACATTTCACAATAATAAGGACCTGATAGGCAGACTCAGACATGTGGTCTCCTCACAGAACTTGAACATTCCCTGGCTGAAAGATTAAACTCAGTTCAGTATTCACCTAATTGTTAACACAAGAGCGAATGCGGCCAATTTTAACTTGAATATGCAAGACATCTGGTTTCAGCCACTTCCAGTTATTTTAGCTGTACGAAAACAGCCCGGTATGTTGCTGGTTAACTGGTATTGGTTTTTGGCTAATAAATTGGATATTTTGCACATTCACAGGAAATAGCTTACTTCATCATTGATAAATAAGCTGAACAAAACACAGCTGTCTACTGTATAGCCCATAAATGCCTGAGGCAAGTTGGTCCTGACTCTGGAAACCCCCTTACGCAAGGACATTACACAGACGTCTGAGCACAAATACCTTATTTCTGTTAAAAAATTACCCTCACTGCACATTCTGAAAACGTCTTCATTTTTTCTCAAGTATTTAATGTAGAAAATTTTTGGTTTGAGTTTTTTCATCAGATAAAAAACACAGTTTAGTAGGAGTTTGGTTGAGATTTTCCCCTGAGGTCTTTAAGTTATGTTTCCTGCCCACAACAAAACCCCAATACTCAAGAATTCTGCTCTGACATTTTCTGCAAGTCACATAACCAGATACAGGGGAATCTCTACCCATTACCCATCAACGATTCCTATCTTAGAGAGGTTTGCTCTTTCAGCATCACTGTACACATTAGATTAGGGGTCACCAACCTTTATCAAGCCAAAGACCTCTTAGATGGAACAGTTTAAACCTGACCTATAATAACATACGAATATCATATTCATGTATTTACAAACTTTGCCAGGATGCTTGCACTGTCATTAATTAAAATAACATATTTTAATTGGGAGGGACACGAGACATTTAGCTGAAGTTTAGATTCTTATCTATGCTTTAACATTAGCTTGGGTTGAACCTAATTTTGCCTGATGAATCTTGGTTAACATTAACATTGCTTATACATGTACAGTAGGCCTATAGGAAACACAACGCAGTTGTAATCAAAGAATGTGTTTGGCTATGTCTAAATGTCAAAATCTAAAAAAAATCTTTTAGAATGCAGTTCTTTGTGTCCACAGCTTGGAACCCCCCAAAAATCAAGTAGGAGCCAGATCTCATATTATAGAACTCAGTGTCTGTACTTGCAGGAAGTTGCACAATATGTCGTTTTGATTCAGCATCCCCTAAGGCAAGATCAAAGTCCAACCTTTTGTTCTCTAAGTATTATGCAAGTTTCATGATTGAGAAAGATGTGTGTCTTGTGCTCAGAGGAAACAGAATTTTTAGCATACTCTCATTTTTTGTTAGCGGTTTCTTCTAGTTGTCTTTTCTCTTTCACTTTTATAATTTTTTGGACACTTTGAATAAGAATATGCTATCTGTTTTTCTGTCTGAATTTTGAAATGTGTCCTGTGCATCAAACTTTTCACACGCATTTGGCATATTAATTGTACAGTTTCACATTCTCTGATAAGTCATCAGAACTGATTTTATCTTTTTTTTCTCATAAAGCTCGGGGTCTTCTAAAAAGGATGTGTGACCTCACGTCGGAGTACCCCATACGTCTGAAAACCACACCTGTGTATATACAGATACAGATATCAGACAAGACATAGGGCCAGTTATCTCTTTTCTTTTATATTGTAGACTTTTTTTTATTGGGTAGGCCTAAACTCATTGCAGTACACCTATATAAAAATACTATTTCAAACCATGTATTCTATTGTACGTTTTATTGATTTTTGAATGGTGTTGTGAAAACAATTAGCGATAAACTACACTTTAAGTGCCTTTAAATGAAAAATAATGTATACCTTATCAAAATGTTTGTTAGCACTAAATTATGCATCTGTATTATATTATAGAAGGCAATACATTTACAGTACAATATTGCTGATATTGTTAAAAGTAACAGGTATGAAACCCCCTCATGCATTCCAAGAAATTCTGTGCATGACACATCACATTTATTTAGAAAGATTAAAAAAAGCGTTTGTTTCTTATTTTTTTCATTTATGTTCATCAGGCTGTTTTTTTGTTTTATTATGTTATTCACTAAATGTTGATAGCATTCATTTCCTTTTATGCCTGTTACAGTAATGGCGTTTTATCTTTGTGTTGGTAACCCCGAGCTCTGTCTCTGTTATTATTGGCCACCAATGCTGGAAAGGCTAATCTGATGAACTTTAGTCCTTCCATTATGTTATTAATAGAACATTTTACAGCTAAAACAGATTTTAACAGTTCAAATATGTTAGCATAATAACAATTAAATCATTGAATGACATATACAGGTCCACCAAAATTCTATCTAATAATGCTTGTATTTCTATAGCAACTTTCTGTTGCTTCTTTTGTATGATAAATAAAAATGTTCACGTGCATTGAGATCTGTTTCAGGTTACTGAAATCAAGAGTTGACAGTGATGATAATCTTGAAA
Organism: Rhinichthys klamathensis goyatoka; assembly: GCF_029890125.1. NCBI lineage: Eukaryota > Metazoa > Chordata > Actinopteri > Cypriniformes > Leuciscidae > Rhinichthys > Rhinichthys klamathensis. Next base: position 868,618 of record NW_026606640.1, read on the forward strand.
TGTGTACATACTGTATAAACCTGCTATTTCTTCTGAAATTATTGGTGAGTGTTAAACTGTCAAAGCATTGAAAGTCTTCTTCCCACACATGAAACGCTTTCTAAGGAGTGTACGGTAGCCAATTAGTTAAAGGGTATTTCACAGGCCGCTAGAAGAATAGGGCAGAAAAGCATGTATGAAGATGAACAGGTTCCACAAGGCTGATTGGAAATTCTGCTGATAAAAAATGTGACTGCTCAATGCTGCTTAATACATACATATGCATACAATAGCCTACATATGCCAAAAAAAGAAAAGGAACATAAAAAGTGTGAGAACATTAAAGTGGCGCTGTTTACATGGAAAACAGATGGATTAGAAGCGAGTAAAAAAAGAATAGTCTATATACAGTGGCCCAGATAAAGTAATTGGACACTTTAACCTTAGTGTGTAAAGGTATCTAAATACTGTTTGAGGCCATACATTTATTATCCGATAAAATACTAAATATTAACTCCATCTACCTAATAATCAAAGGGGGAAAAAAAATGCTTGGAAGTCAAGTGTATGATGGGAATTATGGAAGTTATGGGAAATTTCTCTTGACTTGGGAAATTGTCCATTGTCTTTTTCAGGATGTACGTTCCCCCTCTAGAGATACGAGCGGGATCTGGAGTAATGTGAGGAAAATTACGACTCAGTCACTGATGTTTATTATTTCAGACAGTTCCATTTTAGTCTTTTAAGATATCCATCCATGCGTCACTGGGATTTTTTTGTAGCAAAATTAAAATGTATGGAATCTGATAAAATATTTCTTGTTTTTGTTATTTATTTTTCCAGTGCCACAATTTCTAGGACTATGATGTCTCAAATGAAGTTATTAATACCAAGTTATTTTAATGTTGAGTTTTTTTAGCTAACTTCTTTTTATTCTCTATTTATTCTCTAACGTCTCTTCCCTTTATCTTCTATATTATCACTTTATTCAGACTTTACTCATAAAACTGCTCTATAAATATTTTTATTAAAGTATTCTTACTATGCAAAATGAAAGTAAACACAAACACTTTATTTATAGTATTTACTTCATAGTTTTATTTCCATTAGTTTCGTAAAATCTGTTCTTCATGACCCACAAATTTCATGATCCAAAACATTTAGTATCAAAACAGGCTTTTAAAAAAATAATACAAATGAATAAAAAGCAGGTTGAGGTTAACAAATGTGCTTCATATAGTCATTACACATAGCATTTTCATATCTCTTATCCTTTTTCTTACAGTCACACTTAAATACAGATGTTCAATAAATAGAAAATTTCATTAATTTAACACACAAACTATAAAGCAACTTTTATAACAGTTTTAGAGTCAAGGGTATTCATTCATAGAATGATAATGCACTTTTTTACAAAAAAGACAAATTAAATCAGTTCATGTAGCTTGTTCCAGTTGTTCAGTTCATTGAGAGTGCAGTGTCCCAAAGAGCTTGTCCCAGTGAGTGAAGTATGGAGCGTAGTTGGACTTGAACCTCTGATGGTGGACATCATGGTGTGGAGCTCCTCCATACAGTCCAAAAGGCACCAGTCTGTGTGTCGCCCATGGCAGGTCATAGCCACAGTGGTCCTCAACTGACAACCACATGTTCAGCATATGGAAAAGCATCTCTGTCATAGGATGAACCCCCAGTAACATGGGATTCACTGCAGCGAAGAAACCCAAAGACAGAGTCTCCCAAGCTCCTGAGTACTCAGTGGCCAGGGCGAAGGTGGACGTGTATTTGTGATGCACCTTGTGGAAAGTGCGGTAGAGCCAGGGTACTTTGTGATGCAGAAGATGCCATACGAAGTACTGGAAGTCAAAGAGAAGCAGGCAGGCAGCGAGGTCCCAGACGACTCGCAGGACCCCAGGTGCCACCGCTGGGTAGCTGACGGGTCTCCAGTACCAGTTCAGGACGCTCAGCGGGAAGATGTACACAGCATGGTTGTAGAGGGAGAGCGCGAGGCAGCTCCAAATCATAGTCCAAGACACGTTGGTTTTCTGTTGAATCTTGTATCTCCTTATTAGTGCTATCCTAGGAGACAGGGCATCCAGAATGACAAAAGGCAGGCAGAAGCTCATGTAGACTGTAAAAGAGAAGAGCACAGGGAAAAATGGAGACTTTAGCATGGCCTCGTACTGCATAATGCAGCCCCAGATGTGCTGTAGTCCAAACATTTCAATTTCTTTGGCAGTTCTGTATCTGAATGGCAGCACATGGCTTCTGTGGAGCTTATGTAGTATAAAAGACCCGCCCCTTTCTTACTTACCTACGCTCTCTGCCCTAAATGGTTCTTCCTGTTGGAATTTCCAGGAAATTTTGTGGTAGCCTAGTGTGTGTGTGAAGATCAGAGAGGTTATCTGCTTAACTTATATTTACCAGATAGGTAATGATAAACCATCATTTATAAATATAAAAATCCTGAAATGCTGTAGAGACTGAAAACTACATGGGTAAAAATTTACTTTTTAAATACAAAAAAAAAAAATAATAGTTTACTACAACAATTGTATAATTGAAAACAAGGATGGAAAGACAGTGTATTTAAGACAGTACAGACATAATAGCGAAACAAACAAAAGAGTAAGTTAAAATTCAGAACCTGTAAACGAATTTACGATTAGTCAATGGCACAGTAGATAGCAGATCAAGGAGTAAATCTCGTCCAGTCCCACTATTCATATTGCACACTTTGGTATTCTACTGTAAACCTGGCAAAATATTCATTAATCATACGAAAATGTGAATTAAAAATTTCCGTGCGTCACCTTAACGTCTGTAGAGTTGCCTAAAAGCAGAGACAGTGGGACAGTTATTTCAGTTTTACCATAGCCTACGTAACACCGCTGCCTGCTGTTTATAACAGGCTACTGCAGATGCTGAAACGAGTCAAGATTTTTGCTACGTCAGTTGGAGTTGTCACACATCTATGGAAAGTGTGCTTCTGAAATGTGTAGCCTAATGGAAAGACAGAAAGACACACAACTACTAGTTAGCTAAAACTTCACAGCACATAAAAAATATAGCCCACTAAATATTCGAGAATGTAATTTATTAAGTTGAGTTAAGCCTACTTATGATAAAATTACACACGCTATTACCACAGGGAAAATTTTGCAGCATAATATATGAAAAATAAAAATGTATGAAATCCAAGTGATTTCTATTTTAGATTTAAAACAGTGTTTAGCATCATACTTTACCTAGGCTACTTCACAATTCATTCATTCATTCATTCATTCATTCATTCATTCATTCATTCAACAAGGTAACCGACAACCGGATAGTTGAACAATAGGCTGCCGTCACACATTATGGGTTTATGACATATTAAAAAAAATCAAAAGTGATTTAGAACAACACATCTTCTTTAACAGCGTATCAGGAAAGCGAAACTTATCTCTCTTTTCTTTACTTTCGTTTTCTTGACGTTTCAGCAGGCTAGCAGTTTCAGCAGAAAAGAGTCTATATTCAGCACATCCTCGTGAAATGAGGTAGGAGAAGCACTTATTGTAACATTTATCAACTAAACGTGTAATTAAAATGTATCTATTGCAAAAAAAAAAAGAAAGAAAAAAAGTCTCTATATTGCCTACGCATGTGCTAAATAATGTCAACCTGTCTAAAACACGCCGACGAAAGACCGAATAACAGAATGTCAACATATACTGTAATTCTATGTTCTTCGATTAATATAGGCCTATATCTCGAAGTTATTATATCGGTAACACTTTACAATAAGGTTCATTAGTAGTTAATATATTAACTAACATGAAGTAACAATGAGCAATACATTTGTTACAGTATTTATTTATCTTTGTGAATGTTAATTAATAAAAAAAAAACTGCTGTTCATTGTTTGGACATGTTAGTTCACACTTCACAGTGCATTTACTAATGTTAACAAATGCAGTTCATTTTATTAATAACATATTACGTAAATGTTAAAAGTTAATATTTACTAAGATTAATAAATGCTAAAGAAGTATTGTTCATTCCTAGTTCATGTTAACTAAGGTAGTTTACTAATGTTAACTAATTAACTTTATTGTAAAGTGTTACCATTATATCTTTAGCATATCTAAATTAGTTTTGCAAAATAGTACGAGCAGTAGACCTACTGTGGTTATTTAGGCTTATAAAATACATGCTATTGTTAATCCTAACAAATTCCTTAGTTATGAAGAGATTGTTTATTTATTTTTCTTATGTCTCCAGCAACGAAAACATGGAAGCAAAGCTCAGGCAGCTGGAGTGTCTTTTTACATGGGGTGTAGAAAAATCTGACATAAGGGATTTGAACAGCTTTCCAGACAAACTCCATGACAGGATCACATTTTTTCCACAAAAGTACCATGCCACGTATTTCAACCTTCTGGCTTTTATTAGCCACTTGGAGGGTAAAACCGAGTGTGCGCTGGACTACCTTCAGAAGGCTGAATTGGCATTAAAGGAAGAAAAGCAAAAGGAAGCTGAGTTCCTGGTGACATTCTCCAGCTTTGCATGGGTGCACTATCACTTACAGAGGCTAAATGATGCAGACGATTACTTGAACAAAGTGAAAAGTATCTGCAAGGACATAACGGGTTCATCAGATTACTCCTGCAGCTTGCCTGTAGTACATGGTGAGAAAGCCTGGAGCTTTCTGAGACTTGGAGCAACATTCTATGACCAAGCAAAAGAGAGTTTCTCTAAGGCTCTTGAGGCAGAACCAGACAACATTTTGTTTAATGTGGGCTACGCAATAGTGCTTTACAGGATAGACGGCATAAACAAAGCAGAAGACACTGGAACAGTCACCCAACAGCTTAGAAAAGCTTTCAGCCTAGAGCCCACAAACACTGAGATCATGGTACTTTTGGCTCTGAAACTCCAGAGGTCAAGAAGACAGGAAGCCCAGCACCTTATAAAAGAGGCCCTCAGGATGTCTCCTGATGTTCCACAAGTAACCAGATACGTGGCCAAATACTTCAGGGCCGAGGGATCCATTGAAGAATCACTGTGTGTCCTCAAGAGGGCAGTAGAGCTTGCTCCAAACTCCTCCTTTCTGCACCATCAAATTGGCCTTTGTCATAAACAACAGCTTATTCAGATGTCTGAGGAGAGGAGGGCCGGGAGGCGCATTCCTGAGGCTCAAAAAGCCTCTATGGTGGCTGAATGTATCCAACACTTCTCAAAGGCTGTAGAGCTGAAGCCTAGCAATATTTATGGCAAAGTGGATTTAGCAGCGGCATATGGTGAGAACCGGCAACTTGGAGAGGCAGAGAAGATCTTTAGCAGCCTGATAGATGACAAAGCTCTCAGTGAGTCTGATAAGCAGCACTGCCACACATGCTATGGTTTGTTTTTGCTCTACAAGAAAAAGAATGAAGACAAAGCAGTCAGTCAGTTCAAGGCAGCATATATGATTCCAGCCAACACCTATGAAAGGAAACAAGCTGGCAAGAAGCTCAGACTGATCGCAGAGAGGAATCTCAACGCCAAGAAGAAAGTCAGTGAAGCATCTGAGATTTTGGCCTTCATATCTTCTGAAGACAAGCAGGAGACGCAAGCAAAATAGTATTTGCCCAGCAGCAACACTACTCATACTAAGGAGCTGTCAAAAAACTTGTGCTAAGGCACAGACATTTTAACTAATTTCTTGCGTGTACATATATTTATCAAAAACAACTTTTACAAGGCTACTAATATTCACTTATTCATTTACATTTATTTATCAGATGTGCTTTTATCCAAAGCAACAAATGAGGAACATTGCACACTATTCATAAGCGCTAACAATATTTGCAGGACACAATGTCATAAGCTAGAACAGTACAAAATAGCAGAAATAAAATGCAAAAAAGTAAAAAAATAAAACATTACTTAGTCTTACTAACCCGACTAACTCTACTAACACTAACCAATCTCAGACCAGCACTGCTTCTCACTCAAACATCAAAATAAACCAAATTATCAAACAATCTAAAAATACATATCTGGAACATTGGGATCAGGAAACTAAAACACAAAGTAAACCACAATTGATGAAATGCACGGAATGTTCTTAAGAACTTCCGCAATTATATAAGCTAGCTGGAAACCTTCTGGTGAAATGTCACTTGTTGGTGTGGCATTATCTTCAATGTCCTCAGGGAGCTTTAACAGCATGAATAATGTGATAGTTTATAATAAGAATAAAGTAACTTTAATATTCAGGCCTAGCCTTACTAGTAGCATGAATAGTCAGGCCTAGCATTACTAGCATGAATAGCCAGGCCTAGCATTACTAGCATGAATAGTCAGGCCTAGCGTTACTAGCAAGAATAGTTAGGCCTAGCATTACTAGCATGAATAGTCAGGCCTAGCGTTACTTATTGACTCTTTTGACAAAGCGTCTATATCCAACGCACATGGCACCCTTTAGCGTCATATGAGACGCAGATATATGGCGCCTCCTAGTGGTCTAACCCTAACACTACCCCAGACCTAAACCTACCCAAAACCGAAGCGTGTTATATTGACGCTAAAGGGTGCCATGTGCGTTGGATATAGACGCTTTGTCAAAAGAGTCAATATATTACGCTTTGGGATGAGAATGCGTTGGCAGGGCTGAGAGCCAGAGACACGTTGCTGTTTTTATTCCGCATATCAGTCAGCCTCGGCCACTCCTTTTTTGCTTTGTTGTTTAGGCATATTTTATGATCAAAGTTACGATTAAATAATATTTTATTATCAAATTACTTTAAGGATTGAACTAGAACTTTGTTACAGTAAGGTGTACAGGGTGAGCAAGACTGGGTAGAGCACTGCCCCCTGTGGTGCTCCTGTGCTGCTGACTACGGTCTCAGAGATGTCGTCTCTCAGTTGAACGTATCTATCTATCTATCTATCTGATATGTCCGTAAAATTACTGGATAATGTCCGGGTAATGAGCTGCTAGTAATTTTTCTGTTATTTTACACATTTATTTGTTACAATTTGTGATCACTTAAATTCACATTATGTTTTTTCATTCTAATGAAACAGCTGCAAATGCTGAATTACTACTCATACATGTCACTTTATCTGACGTATATCAATTTTGGGGTAATGCAGTGCTGTTTTACTTGGTCAAAACAATCTAAAATACGTTTGAGTGTGGGGAAAGTTGTCATAACGTGACTCATGTGCATTAGCTTTGTGGCTGGTATGAGACACTTGTTGCACATTGCAGTGAGCTAGATCGATATTAGAATATCATATTAATAAAAGCTGCATGGCTTGTGTTGCTAAATGGAATGCAATTAATTGTAAAATATATTGTATGGTGGAGAAAACTCTGTATTACTGTTACTACAAATAAGCTCTTTCTGATTATGCTATATTAGCCACTTGACAAAATATTGTTGTCTCTAAAGCATGGTACAAACATGTTACTTGCGGAAAATCAAGAAAACAAAGAGATTTAAACAATAAGACTTCTGCGTTGAACTATATAACAATTAATAGTTTTCTGTCTATAAAAGGATCCATTTCTCACCTGTCTAATAAAATGCATAACATATTAAAGTCTTTGTTGTTTCCATGGTTTCTACGAAAAATCAAGGGTAGCATGTACACTCACCTAAAGGATTATTAGGAACACCTGTTCAATTTCTCATTAATGCAATTATCTAATCAACATCACATGGAAGTTTCTTCAATGCATTTAGGGGTGTGGTCCTGGTCAAGACAATCTCCTGAACTCCAAACTGAATGTCAGAATGGGAAAGAAAGGTGATTTAAGCAATTTTGAGCGTGGCATGGTTGTTGGTGCCAGACGGGCCAGTCTGAGTATTTCACAATCTGCTCAGTAACTGGGATTTTCCTGCACAACCATTTATAGGGTTTACAAAGAATGGTGTGAAAAGGTAAAGACATCCAGTATGCGGCAGTCCTGTGGGCGAAAATGCCTTGTTGATGCTAGAGGTCAGAGGAGAATGGGCCGACTGATTCAAGCTGATAGAAGAGCAACTTTGACTGAAATAACCACTCGTTACAACCGAGGTATGCAGCAAAGCATTTGTGAAGCCACAACACGCACAACCTTGAGGCGGATGGGCTACAACAGCAGAAGACCCCACCGGGTACCACTCATCTCCACTACAAATAGGAAAAAGAGGCTACAATGTGCAAAAGCTCACCAAAATTGGACAGTTGAAGATTGGAAAAATGTTGCCTGGTGTGATGAGTCTCGATTTCTGTTGAGACATTCAGATGGTAGAGTCAGAATTTGGCATAAACAGAATGAGAACATGGATCCATCATGCCTTGTTACCACTGCGCAGGCTGCTGGTGGTGGTGTAATGGTGTGGGGGATGTTTTCTTGGCACACTTTAGGCCCCTTAGTGCCAATTGGGCATTGTTTAAATGCCACGGCCTACCTGAGCATTGTTTCTGACCATGTCCATCCCTTTATGGCCACCATGTACCCATCCTCTGATGGCTACTTCCAGCAGGATAATGCACCATGTCACAAAGCTCGAATAATTTCAAATTGGTTTCTTGAACATGACAATGAGTTCACTGTACTAAAATGGCCCCCACAGTCACCAGATCTCAACCCAATAGAGCATCTTTGGGATGTGGTGGAACGGGAGCTTCGTGCCCTGGATGTGCATCCCACAAATCTCCATCAACTACAAGATGCATCCCTATCAATATGGGCCAACATTTCTAAAGAATGCTTTCAGCACCTTGTTGAATCAATGCCACGTAGAATTAAGGCAGTTCTGAAGGCGAAAGGGGGTCAAACACAGTATTAGTATGGTGTTCCTAATAATCCTTTAGGTGAGTGTATATGACATCATTGACAGGCGATGCAATGACACGGGCCGTTAGACTGGTTAAAATAGTTGATTTCTCTGGATTTAAACATTGTTGGAAACATTTGGGATAATGTAAGTACACAAGTCAACAAAATATATAACATTGCTTTAGTGGATATTTTAATCCAAAAATATTTTGCCTTTAACAGATATCAGAAAGTAACAAATAAAAGATACAGCATCTATATATATCTTTTATCTGTTACTATCTGATGTGATATCTGTTAAGCCACATATATATCTATAGCTGAACATGACAGTAAATGAAAGAATTAGATATGCAGAAAAAGCATGACACCAGATACCAGATGACTGAGAATGTTTTAGACCAACCTGTATTTAACTAGCAAGTATCACACATCGCCTGAGGCAGCCTTTAGCTCTCTCTTTCCAAATATATTCAGCCAATGTTTCAGTTTCTATTCTGAGTTTAACCCTCCCATTTCTAGGAGAAGACATAAAGCCTGCCCGCACAATCCACATCAGACTTCTGAAACATTTATCACACAGACGTCGATGTTGAGGTAAGTACAGTACATGCCTACAATTACAAATGTTTTGCAGTTGGCCTACAATATTTTTTAAGAAAAGTTATTGATTTAGGCTACGTATTGTTTCATTATTTTCCTGTTATCACTGTAAAGGTGCTTTGAAACAATATGGTAAAAAGTGCTATATAAATAAAGGTGACTGACTTTTGACTTCATATCTGATGCTATAATAACTTAAGTAACCCATATATTTATTTAAAATCTATGATACATATCTGTAGTAAACAGCAGATCATATAGAAATATATTTTGCCTTCAAATGCCAAAGTGTATTATAAAATGTACTTCAAGGGGCAAGAACATTTCCAATTTAAAAAATACAATTTTGATAAAATGTACTTTTTAAAATATTTTGGTGAATATAAATATATTTAAATAAAAAAATATATGAATAAAAATAGCCAAAATACATGAGGAAATACAAGTAACTACAAATAATATACTTTAAAATCTATATTAGCAATATATTTTTGAATATTGTTCCATATGGGAATTGCTTATCTTTTCTTTTTTTCAGAATGGAACCTGACAGAACTTTGAGAACAAAACTTCACCAGCTGGAATGCCACTTCACCTGGGCTCTGATAAAAGATGATATAGAGCTACAGGATGTTTTCAATAGACTGCAAGAACAGATTAAAATGGACCTGGCAAATAAAGAAAGACTTGCCCGAACTTACAGTGCTTTGGCATATGTCCAATTCCTTCAGGGGTTTCACGAGGAGGCACATAACAACCTCATGATATCCATGGAGCTCCATATTGAATGCCAAAGAGATGAATTTCACAAGACTCTGATTGTAACTTATGGAAACCTTGCCTGGTTAAACTACCACATGACGAACTACAAAGAGTGTGAAAGTTACCTGATGAAGCTTCAGAAGATAAATGAAACATTGCCAAAAGAGACTTCATCTGTTCCAGAGGTGCTTGGTGAGAAGGGATGGAGTTTTCTTAAATTCTCACAGAAATATTACAACAGAGCCAAAGAATGTTTCAGAAAGGCTTTAGAATTGGAACCAGATGAAGGCGAGTGGAACACTGGTTATGCTATTGCTCTGTATCGCACCGAATTCAAGAGTATGGAGTACACTTCGGAGGATTCGCCCACAGTCAAGCAACTGAGACGGGCCATTGACAAGAATCCAGATGACGACGTTCTCAAGGTCCTCTTAAGCTTGCGACTGATTGTTTACAAGAAGAACAAAGAAGCTGAAAGCTTGGTAGAAAAGGCTTTAGAAAGATCTCCAGATCACCCACATGTCAACCGATATGTTGGGAAATACTTCAGGAATCAAGGGTCTATGGACAGGTCGATCACTCTGTTGAAGCGAGCGCTTGAACACTCACCCGATTCAAAATTCATACATCATCAGTTGGCTCTCTGCTATAAGCAGAAGAAAATCCAACTTCTGCAGGAACAAAGTCACCATACCAAGGGGTCAAGAGTTCAACAGATTCATGATCAATGCATCTACCATTTAGAAAAGGCTACCAGCCTGACGACCTCCTTCATTTCTGCAATGAGCGAACTGGCATTGCTGTACGGAGAGAACCTCAACAAATCTCGGGCTGAGGAGCTGTTTCAGGTCACTTTCAAAACAGCTGAAGAGAAAAACGATAATTTGCATGTTGTTAATTTTTGTTATGCTGAATTCCAGCTATATTGTCACAAATGTGAGCCGTTAGCTATCAAACACTTTATGAAATGTCTGAAGCTGAGCCCGAAATCAATCGAAGGGAAGAGAAGCGCCCACATTTTGAAGAGGATCGCTGAGAAACGGATTCTGAGAAAATCGCAGGAAGGGGAGGCTTATGGGATACTAGGGTTTCTTCATAAGGAAAAAGGAGAGAAACATAAAGCCATTGACTGCTATGAGAAAGCTCTGAGTTATAAAGACAACGATGAGTTCCTCAGTAACCTTTGTGCACTCAGGCTGTCCTTACAGTAAAGTCATCTCAAATTATATGATTACACAATTATGCAATATGCACTTGTGTGTGCTTCATGAAATGGCACTTTGTGAATATTTATGACTGTATAAAGTAGATTAAGAAAAAAATATTGTCAATATAATTATAATATATTGTATCTTTATGTTTTAAGATTTAACTAACATAGGCCTGTAAAATATTTAACATTATGTCATTGGCTACTTATAAACTGTCATACTTTATTCAAAAGGCACTTTAAAATAAGAGTTTGAAAGTTGAAATAAAATAAAATTCATAATGTATACAATGCTTGTTTTATTGTCTGTTTTTGTTTTATTGTCCATAAAGATCATAAACCTATGCTGCAGTTACAAAGTTAAATAGTTTCCTTTCAAATCCCTAAGATAGTGTTATGTAATGATTGCATTTCAATGTGGCATGAATTTTCTTCGATATATCAGAACACATTGGAGCAAATAAGTAAAAAATTCATTAATTTAATGCTATTACGTACCCTACATAAAAGAAAAGATAAATCAGGAGCTGGTAAAAAAAAAACAAAAAAAAAAACAACAACAACATTTGCTTGCAAAAAGCTACCTTTATACCATCCAGAGACCTCAATCAATACAATCCAAATTCCAAATGACAGCCTCACCCACGGATATTCAAACACATCCTAAATATTCAATATTTACTGAGCGTAACACAGTGCTGTATTTGATTACATTTTGAGGTGTAGATTGAGTGGATCATATTTCATTCTGGCAAAAATTCTGCATAGTAAACTCAAGTGCTTTTTAATTGTGGCACAATTTCTTCAGGTCCTTAATGGAAAAGCGATGCCATAAGTCTATTGCATTTAATATTGTTCTTTCTAACAATATTTACATGTTTCATCACTGACAAGTAGGCAAGATGTTTAGCTCTGCTTCCTCAAAAGTACACACAAATTATTTTAAAACGATTTGTCCAGTTAGCATTCAAAAACTAAATTATGATTAGTAGTAGTTTGCTTCCACCGTGGTTGTTTAACTGGCATGCCCACAACTCAGAAAGTCAAAAAAAAAAGAAAAACCTAAATCGACATCTGGGCTCATTTCTGTTGCCCACTTGAGTTGCTAAATAGCTGATATATCCTTTTGATTCAGTTTCTATTAACAGGTGTTATACATAATTCTGTGACCCAACTGAATTCTGTGACCTTAAAGGGGTGGTTCAGAATTTTGGACATCGGGCCTCATTTCCAAGTTAGCCTTAGTTTTATTTATCAGTGGAGATAGTTTAAAAAAAATTTCATCCAGCCGTTCCAGTTGCATAGTTCGCCGGTGCTAGGCTGGCGCGAGTCAACGGTAACTGCTAGCCTGCCATTAAAAACAGTTTTACCCACTCCACAGTACACCAAAAGCAAATAAATTATAACGCCAGACTATCGATGTAAATGTCTGTTAAGAGAATAATGTTACATATCAAACTATTCTTGCATCTCAATGATCGCAATACATTTACAGGAACTAGTTTCTCAGCAGCGGCGGAATTTTACTTTGCTCAGGCTAGTAGTACTGCGCCGAAAAGTAAACACAGAACAGAAGCGCACTACAGTCGGGACTACCTCTCTCTACCTCTGTCTCTCACTATTGCCGCTTTTCCACTGCATGGTACGGCTCGGTTCGGCTCGGTACAGTTCGACTCGGCGCGGAACGGTTCGGCTCGCTTCGCTTTTCCACTGCGTGATACGACTCGACTCGGTACGGCACGGCTCGGTTCGCTTTAGCTCGGTTGCTTTTCCACTGCAGTAGTACCGCTTCAGTGGGTGGGACTGATCGTTATAGTTGCGCAACTCCTCGGCAACCAACGAGAGGAACGTCTGCACCTCGTCCACTGACCACGATTCAGCCATTTCTTTTTTTGAAGTTTTCATCTTCTTTTTTCAAGCAAATACTTTAAAAACAGGTGCTACAGCGTTGGCTGTTGTCTACTGCTGGCTATTTAAATCTAGCGGGTTAGTGTCTCGTGTCGCAAATACAGTGACGCTGGTAGTGACGAATTTGTCTGTCTGACCAATCAGTGATCTGCAGTATTTTGACGTCACATTTTAGTACCGGTACGGCACGCTTGGAACCTCAACAGACCAGGTACCATTTAAAGCGAGCCGTACCGTACCGTACCATGCAGTGGAAATGCGCCATAAGTGAGCCGTACCGAACCGAGCCGTACTGTACCATGCAGTGGAAAAGCGCCAAAGCGTGCCGTACCGAACCGAACCGTACCGTACCATGCAGTGGAAAAGCGCCATATGTCACAGTCGTCGTCTGCACCCTTCAGTCTTCGTCTTCACTACACTTCCCAGAATCCTTCTTGTCTCCACACCTGAACTCACTCCCTCAATCACCCACCTGTTCTTCGACATCATCATCCATGTCACCTGTCCTCACCTCATTATTGTTTATTGGTATCTGCATTTAGTTTCCTTCTGTTCAGTTAGTCTTTGTCGGTTCTTGTTTATGTAAGGTGTCTATGTTACGAGTTGTATTTACCAGAGTGTTTATCTTCTGCCTGTTTGTACCCTGTGAGTTTATTATTGTAAGTAAAGTTTACTGTTATTGGAAATTCAACTTCTCGTCTTCCTCTGCATACACCTCCCATGACAGAAGAACCGACCGCCCTAAGATGGACGATGTGGTAAAAATGACCATCCTGGCTGAGAAAAGCCAACACTTCCTCTCGTTCGTCAAGGGGTTTGTCCGCATTGCCATCCACAGCACCCTTGACGACAAGAGGTTGTGTACCTTGTTCCAGCTCGGGGCCACCTTTCACCATCGGATCGACCTTCCAGACACCACCTGACTCAGCTGGAGGGAGACCGTTATGCGTTGTCTGGAGAGCGTCAATCCCCGATCTGGAATACATCCTGCCAGCCCTGCAGTGCCCATCCTGCCAGATTCTCGTCCCGCCGAGACCGCCTGACCAATATCTCCTGTTCCTGTCATCGTCCAGAAACCGAACGATAAGGACTTAATTGACTTTTTTTACGAACCTGTGCCCAGCCCTGCCGAGCCTTCACCGCTGGTCCTGTCCAGTCCTGCCGAGCCTTCACCGCTGGTCCCGTCCAGCACAGAGCCTTCACCGCTGGTCCCAGTAAGCCCTGCCGAGCCAGCGCTCCACGTCAGCCCTGCCGAGCCAGCACGTCGCGTCTGCCCAGCCAGAGACTGTTCCTTAGCACGTCCCGTCTGCCCAGCCTGTCTCGTCTGCCCAGCCTGTCCCTAAGCAGGTCCCTGTCCTAGTTCCGGTCCCAGAGGCTCTTCTGGACCTTGTTACTCTCCCCAAGTATTTTTTGGGGGGGGGGGGGGGATCCGGGGATCCCGCGATCCCGCGAACGACTGGCCGCCTGCTCATCCTGCTCCGCCCTGGCCGTCTTCTCATCCTGCTCCGCCCTGGCCGCCTGCGACCGGTGAACTATGCAACTGGAACGACTGGATGATTTTTTTTTAAAACTGTCTCCACTGATAAATAACACTAAGGCTAACTTGGAAATGAGGCCCGATGTCCAAAATTCTGAACCACCCCTTTAAGCATCCCGCGAACGACTGGCCGCCTGCTCATCCTGCTCCGCCCTGGCCGTCTTCTCATCCCGCTCCGCCCTGGCCGCCTGCGACCGGCGAACTATGCAACTGGAACGACTGGATGAATTTTTTTGAAAACTGTCTCCACTGATAAATAACACTAAGGCTAACTTGGAAATGAGGCCCTATGTCCAAAATTCTGAACCACCCCTTTAAGCGCTGTAGTGACTAAAGGGTTAATGCTCAGATATACTCACGGCAAAGTTCTTTTTCGTTCCTTGCTTTGGGGGTAAAAAGAAGTTTGAAATACGTGAGCAGCAGTAGCAAGCATCGTGACGCCGTCTCGGCTGCTGTTCTGCACTTTCCTTAAAAAAAAGAAAAAAAAAAGAAAAAGAACAAAAATGACACCGGTGAGAAAACGGTAGTGAAGAAAACATCTGATCATAGTGATGTGGATGTTTCCACGAGCTCTGCAATTCTGCATTCCAGTAAAGTCACGTCACTTTATACAATAGATTGTTTAAAAGCAAGTAGGCCTAGCCTTAAGGCCTGTTCACACCGGGACGAATTTCGCACGCGTTATTCGCCGACGTTTAACGCCTCGTGACTAAACAAAGGGCGCCTATGTGAGTGTGCACACCGACGTGTAAAACGTCACGCGTAAAAGCGTCATTTTTCAAAAAACGCCTCTGTGTCACGTTCACACTTAGGAAAAGGAGAACTCAAGTGCAAAACAAGGAAGGTTTATTTACAAAAACAGAACAAACACAAATCAAAAACCCACGAGGGGGAAAACATAATAAATGAACATGAAACAAACACTGGGTCAAGAATACAGGGAACACCAACCAGGAACAGAGAAACATCTGACAATAACAACGAACCGACCAAGACTGCAAACATGAGGAGACTTATAAAGGGAACAAATCAAGAGGGAACAGGTGGGGAAACTCAAACACTAATCAGGTAACGAGCGGGAGGGATCAAACAATGACAGAGGCACATGGCCCAACATAACAACCACCCATGTGCAACACAAGACAGGACAGACATGTGACATAACCCCCTCCCTACGGAGCGGCTACCAGACGCTCCATGAGGCTAGGGCGGGGCAGGAAGGAAACATCAGGCGGAACGGGAGGGACAGACCAGGGCGGGACAGGGGGGACAGACCAGGGCGGAACGGGACATCGACCGGCCAGGGCGAGACAGAGTTCATCAGGCGGCCAGGGCGGCGAAGAACCCTCGAGTGGCCAGGGCGGCGAAGAACCCTCGGGCGGCCATGGCGGTGAAGAACCCTCGGGCGGCCAGGGCGGTGAAGACCTTTCAGGTGGCCAGGGCGGATCAGACCTTTCAGGTGGCCAGGGCGGATCAGACCTTTCAGGTGGCCAGGGCGGATCAGACCTTTCAGGTGGCCAGGGCGGATCAGACCTTTCAGGTGGCCAGGGCGGTGAAGACCCTTCGGGTGGCCAGGGCGGTGAAGACCCTTCGGGTGGCCAGGGCGGTGAAGACCCTTCGGGTGGCCAGGGCGGTGAAGACCCTTCGGGTGGCCAGGGCGGTGAAGACCCTTCGGGTGGCCAGGGCGGAGCAGACCCCTCGGGCGGCCAGGGCGGATCAGGCCTTTCAGGTGGCCAGGGCGGTGCAGACCCCTCGGGCGGCCAGGGCGGTGTAGACCTCGGTTCAGGCTCTGGGACAGGCACAGGCTCAGACTCTGGGATAGACACAGGCTCAGGCTCTGGGACCGACACCGGCTCCGGGTCAAGGACAGGCTCCGGGACAGGGACAGACACTGGCTCAGGGACAGACATTAACACAGACACAGTCATAAGAACAGAAACAAATACAGAAACAAACATAGATTCCGGCTCAGGGACAGATTCCGGCTCAGGGGCAAACACAATCTCCGGGATCGACACAGGCTCAGGGACAGGGACAGACACTGGCTCAGGGACAGATACTAAAACAGCAACAGTCAACATAACAGAAACAAATACAGACACAAACATATCTTCCAGCTCAGGGCCGGACACAGGCTCTGAGACAGGCACCGGCTCAGGGACAGATACCGGTTCAGGGACAGGCACCGGTTCAGGGACAACCACCGGTTCAGGGACAGGTACCGGCTCAGGGACAGGCACCGGCTCAGGGACAGGCACCGGCTCAGGGACAGGCACCGGCTCAGGGACAGGCACCGGCTCTGAGACAGGCACCGGCTCAGGGACAGGCACCGGCTCAGGGACAGGCACCGGCTCAGGGACAGTCTCTCGCTGGGCAGACGTGACGTGGACAGTCTCTCGCTGGACAGACGGGACGCGAAAAGTCCTTCGCTGGGTAGACGGAACGTGAATAGTCTCTCGCTGTGCAGACGGGACATGAGCGGTCTCTCGCTGGGCAGAGGGGACGTGAGCAGTCCTTCGCTGGGCAGACGGGACGTGAGCAGTCTCTCGCTGGGCGGACGGGACGTGAGCAGTCTCTCGCTGGGCAGACGGGACGTGAGCAGTCTCTCGCTGGGCAGACGGGACGTGAGCAGTCTCTCGCTGGGCAGACGGGACGTGAGCAGTCTCTCGCTGGGCAGATGGATTTCCTCTCCTCCGTCCATGACGGTGAGAAGCCGGCTCTGAACTGCCCTCCACTGGTACAGGATCGTAAGGAGGCCAGGATGGAGAGTGATGTTGACGCTCCTCTCGACCACCTCCTCCTCCTTTACAACCTCCCCGGGTCCCACGAAAAATTACCTGGCGGGTCCCCCGAAAATCTCTCCTGTGACCTCCACGGGTCTCAGAAACCCTGGCCAAGCGCTCCGACTCCTCCCTTTGATGAGCCATCAAAGCGAACGCTTGGAAGATGTTCATTCCTCCGGATTCCTTACCGGGCCGAGTCCTTCGGTCCCCGCCGATAGGACGGAACTGGGTTGCTCCAAATGTGGAGATGACGTAGTCCGGGCAATCCAGATCATCGTCGTCCATATACATGTCATTCATGCTTCTTCAGAGAAAAATAAATAAATAAATAAATAAAATCCTTCTTGCTGCTGAGTTCAAAAATGGTCGGTTCGTTCTGTCACGTTCACACTTAGGAAAAGGAGAACTCAAGTGCAAAACAAGGAAGGTTTATTTACAAAAACAGAACAAACACAAATCAAAAACCCACGAGGGGGAAAACATAATAAATGAACATGAAACAAACACTGGGTCAAGAATACAGGGAACACCAACCAGGAACAGAGAAACATCTGACAATAACAACGAACCGACCAAGACTGCAAACATGAGGAGACTTATAAAGGGAACAAATCAAGAGGGAACAGCTGGGGAAACTCAAACACTAATCAGGTAACGAGCGGGAGGGATCAAACAATGACAGAGGCACATGGCCCAACATAACAACCACCCATGTGCAACACAAGACAGGACAGACATGTGACACTCTGGTTCGTTTTTTTTGGTTTGACGCGCCGCGTCAAAAACTATCCGACCAATGAGATTGGCACTTTTGCTCACGTGTCTGGAGCTTCTGAAGTTACAGTAAAACTGGGGGCGCTCAAACACAAAACGGTCTTGCCGAGCACACATACGTAATGGCGAAGAAGATATACAGCGTCTACACTCTGCCGGGAAGAAATAAGACGAGGAAGATGCAAGGCTAGATGAATGTAGAGCTGCTGGTCTTGTTGGTGTCTTTATAAAGAGACACCAACGACAATAAAGAACTATATGACAAACACGACAAACTTGCTCTCTTCTTCTGAGTGACAAGCGAGTGTCAGAAGCGTAGTTGCGCAGCGCCACTTTGTGGACCGGGGTATTTCTGTTTTACATTAAGTTCCATCTAATGTCAGGTAATGAATTTGCATGTTCACTCGGCTCATCGTCAGCGAAAATCGCTTGGGTGTGAACACAAAAAACGCGTTGAAAAACGCTAACGAATAACGCAAGCCGATATTCGTCCCGGTGTGTACGAGGCTTTACAGTAAAAAAAAAAAAGAAAAGAAAAAAAAAAGTGTCTGTATTCCTTTCTATTAGAATTTGAACTTTTCTTTATAGTAGATTTCTATCGCCCTACAATCCATCGCGTTCTTTAAGATCACTAAAGTCAGGCTTCTGGTCATTCCTAGGATATCTAAGTCCACTAAAGGAGGGAGGGCGTTCTCACATTTAGCTCCTAAACTCTGGAATAGCCTTCCTGATATTGTTCGAGGCTCAGACTCGCTGTCCCAGTTTAAAACTAGATTAAAGACGCATCTCTTTAGCCAAGCATTCACATAATGCTTACCTTTTATACTACTGTTGAATCAGATCGAATGCATTAATATTATGAACAACAGCTATGCTAATTATTTCCCATCTGCTTTTCTGCTGATCTCGGGACGCTAGGCCCCACCCAGCTAGCAAAAATTGTGCGGGCCGAGAGCGGCCCGATTAAGGCTAAAACACTCGGCCGATCCTCGGCATGAATCTAGGTCCGATTGCTCTGCGAGCACTCGGTTTTAACGCGGTCCGATTAAGGCTTAAACACTCGGCCGAGCGCTCGGTTTTAATGCGGCCCGATTGCGGAACCCCGAGCGAGAGGACGTAACGCTCCCCTCCAATCCCGTTTCTTGTTTTGGCTTATTTAAACTATTGATTTTTCATTCATGTCAGGTTAATACTAAAATAGCTGAGCAGCCGTTATTTATGCAAGATAAACTTAAATAAAACAGCACAAGGAAGACAGGTTTCATGTTTAATGCATTTTTTTATTGGACCACACTTCTCTCCCCTCTGATGAATGAAGGACACTACTTAAATTAACAAAGTCAGCTCATCACACACACGTCTGGTTCGCTATCTTTGTGGGGACTCTCCATAGGCATAATGATTTTTATACTGTACAAAATGTATATTCTGTCCCCTTACACTAACCCTACCCCTAAACCAACCCATCACAGGAGACATTCTGCATTTTTACATTTTCAAAAAACATTACTTAGTATGATTTAAAAGCTGTTTTCCTCATGGGGACCACTGGCTGGTCCCCACAATGTAGGTGATCTCAGGTTTTACTATACTTGTGGGGACATTTGGTCCCCATGTAATATAAACAAGGGCACACACACATTAATAACAGATATTGAAATATCACAGCATTAATGTAAAATCAAGGAGTTCAAAATACTAATTTCCAATATCAAATTTGTAACTTTAAAACATTTAATCCGACTGCGTTTTTGAGGTCTATGTTGTCTGCCTGTTCGCCCTCTGGCTTCGGCCACCATTCCTATCAGAGGCTGCAGCCACCTGGTGATGAGGAGCTCCATTTCCTTTTCTGTAGAGTCTTTGGTCAGGGCATTCCGGCGGACTGCATCTGAAAAAACACAAGATAGAAGAGGGCAGCATGACCATGTGATGTTACTCTGCAACCACCAAAACTTAATTTGGATGCAAGGCTCTCCTCTACACTTACATTTCTTTTTAATTTAAAAAGTTTAGGAGCACAGTCAAACATTTAGGAGCACCTGATGTGACCTGATCTGAAAAATGACAAATTAACCTTCCCATTATAAGGTGATTTATATTTGACGGGTTCGTACAGACTCTGTCATTATGAAATTCCAGGACTTTCAAGGACGTAAAGCACTACTTTTTTGGATTTCACGGACTTCAATCAGCACTTATCAAACAATATCTTATTTTTATTTATTTTATTTTCTTACTCAAATTACATATGGTATCTGATGTTTCACTTCATAGAGATCAATCCATTGACCAGCGCTGTCAGGCATGGGAAATTAGCCTGGCTGCGCCCTCCTACGCACTTCCGCTCAATTTCATTTTCCTTCAGTACTACGTCTGGGACTGCTGTATATTCTAGGGATGGGCATGATTAATCGACGATCGATTATTGATCATTAAGAATTTCGTCGATCATGTTAATTTGTTATCGATAAAACTAATATGGTTGCGTTGCGTAATGTGAGCCTTGAAGCAATGAACCGCTGGATTGCACCACTGCAGACGGGTGGAAAGTGAACGGAATAAGTTGTTTCCCGGGCTGGTCAAGTTAGCGCGGAGGTACCTGTGCATCCCGGCAACGTCAGTCCCCTCAGAGCGGGTGTTTTCGGCGGCTGGACTGAAGAGTTTGTTTACACTCGACGCGTCCGCACATGCACGAGCGCGAAGGTGCGCGAGGCAAAAATGACGTCATTGCGGTATTCGGCGTTACAGGCGAGCGCGTCGAGTATAAACGCCTCGTCCATTTGCGGAGACTCGCGCTGCAGAGCCAGGCAAAAGTATAAACGAGGCTTGACGGTCACCAGGTTGCGGTCGCGTCTGACCCCAGGCCCAGTCCATGTCATCAACATGCTTATCTTTCTCAACAAAAATCAGTAGACTGGTGCAGAAGTTGTATGTGAGTTACTAGATATTTTTTTTGAGGCTTTGTTATGTAGCCTAATTTGTTGTTAGGCTAATCTCTCTCACACTCTTTCTCGACTTCGTGCCTTGGATAGTTTTGAGTTACATTGAGTATTATTATGTTTTTGGTTAAGTTATTGTTTAACATGATTTTTTTTATTATTATTTTGGAACAATCGATCGGGTCTCTGTTTGAGAACGTCAACTCGCAGCTGCAGGTTTTGTTGCTTTTTAGAGCACCGCAGCGCATATTTCAAGTTTAGCCGAATGTCCAGTTTAACTGCCACAAGTTGATTATCTTGTAATAAAGATCTCATCGAGGAAAAAAACGCTGCATTTTTGTATTTTCATTGCATTTTTAATTTATAAAAAGTTAAATAAATAAATTAATTTTAATATATATAAAAATATTAATGATTAATCGATAGTCGATCGTTAATTCTCCCGACGATCGACTAAGAAAATGTAATCGAATGCCCATCCCTAGTATATTCTTAGGTTTCCAGAAATCAATTTTTTGTAGGACCAATCAGCGAACAGAGGGAGTGGCTGAGAACGATGATGGTTGACAAATGAAACTTTTGAGGAAAAATACAATACGGAGATGTTACATACAGTAGGGGTGGGCGATATCTCGATATTTAAAATATATCGAGATATTTTTTAAACACGATATGGATTGACATATCGTATATATATAGATATATTGTTTATATTTAATCCTGATTTCGCCACTTTGCTTGTTTGCCTTCTCTGTGCTGTGCTCGTCCCCGCCTCCTTGCTTTTGTTCCCCCTCACCTCGCGTGTTGTCTCATTCAACAATTGTCTCATCCGCAACCAGCCCGGAGGCTACAGAACTCCGAGTGTGTCTGTGCGCGAGCGACAGAGCACGAGAGAAACGGAGTGTGAGCATTAATTGCATTAGTAAATTGGTAGCCTACATACTACAACATATAATTACTATATAAGAGGCATGGAAGTTCGATTAATGGACTCCAGTAATCAGAAGGCTACTACAAACGTCTTGTTTTAAACTTTTTCCAGGGCTCGAATTTCGGCGCGGGTATTGCGCATAATTCTAATCATTCCCGCAGGTCTCCCATTTATAATGCGGGAAATTCCCGCAATCGTAATCCACACAGATTATAAAATCAAATCATTCTTTTAAGAACTATCTGCCAGACGCAATTTCACAAACAGCGTGAGTGTTCAGCGGTGCCGCGTCTTCTTTCTCTTCTCTCATAATGTGTTGTGCAAGGCAAGCATCAAGAGCTGCGGCCATAACACACACTCGCGTTTAGGAGTCGGGACATGATGGATATTCACTCGCACAATCGGCCCAGCAGTGCATCTTGCCTGAAGTTTACCATTTGCACGTCTTTTTAAGTCTTACCCGTTTAAACATTCAAGCGATTTTAAACTAATCAGTGCTCGCGCGCTCTCTGAGAGATTATTTTCTATGCGCACACTCATAGAAAATCCGCCTTAAGAACAGCTGGCCAGTAACAAAAGTTATTTTTCACGGATTATATTGCTTCAACACGCACAATTGTCAATTTCGGTCGTCGTGAGTATACTCTAAACATAGTCGGTTTTGTCTTTAATAAGCATAAAACGCATGCCAGTATAATGAACACAGGATCCGTGCACTAGCTCTTAAAGTGACGGCAGCCATATGTGTGTCATTCATTTTGTTGTCAATACAACAAAAGATAGCTTTAAGTTAAAGGAATCAGGATTAATAACCTATGTATTTAATTTATTCAGGACTAAAATACTACTCAAGTGTTATTTTCCATTTGATTACTTTATTCAGTTTCTGTATATGAATCACGTGATTAATAATGATGACGAAATTCAGGCCCTGTGTTTCATTTTTCTCATTTGGTTACATTCTGTTATGGAAAATTAATTTTCTATTGATTGTAGGCCTATATTTTGAGTTGTATTCACATCCATTTTCCTGTAAAGATATCGAGATATATATCGAATATCGAGATTTAGCAAAATATATCGATATATTTTTTTGCTCCATATCGCCCAGCCCTAACATACAGCACAATTTTTAAGAAACAAACATCAAAATTCAAGACCTTTTAAAGTCTTTTTAAGGTATTATTTCCAAATTAATAAATTCAATGCTTTTAAGGCTTTTTAAGGCCCCGCGAGAACCCTGTTAGTTATTTAAGGAATATAGCATGAGTGAGAGTGGGGACTGACTTTTAGGAATGATCTGATTAATGTATAAATTAACTCACCAGATTTTTCCTCTCCTCTGGATTCTTTAATGTCTCCTCCAAACATTGTAGCTCCTCAATAGTTGAAAGTGGCGGGAGCCCAAAATGTGTTGGGTCTGGCGTGAAGTCTGGAACTGCTTGACTGCTGGAGATTTTTTGGAAATGCTCCAGGATGACCAACTGCTGCTCTGATAGAATCGAGCTGAATGAGGATCTCCTTGGCAATTGCTGTAAGACAAGAAAAAGCAGGCATAGCAGATTAGTAGCAAAACATTATATGTAGATATGTCAGAGTAAACCGAGAAAGATCACTTTGTAGAATTCCTACCTGTAGGCACAGCCTCTCGAGAAGACCTGTTCTGTGTGTCATGTACTTGTGGGGTGTTCTAAAATAAAAAAGCCACAAATATGTTACAAGACATGTAAATTTACCTTACAATAAGATATTGCACGTTGTGCATTGGAAGCACTTATTTTAACAGATGTCTGTTTTGTATAGCTAACTCTGTAAAACAGAAAGCAAACTTTTTTATATATATATATATATATATATATATATATATATATATATATATATATATATATATATATATTTATTCATTTTTATAGAAGTTGTAACGTTAGCATATTCCTTTTGTAAAGCTACAGAACATGTTTGATTCATCAATGTTTTGTAAGTTTGAGCCATGTGTTTATTAAGGTCTGAAATAAAACTAAAAACTGAAATAAATATTCCCAGCACTTTCTGTGATGTAGTATGCTTGCTTAGCATAGGAAGCAATAAGAAATTACTCTTTACATTAAGGGAGATTAAGTGAGAACAGGGTGTTTGGGGAATCACTTTTTTTTCATCGCATACAATTGCATAAATATTCCACATATTCCGTCGCATTTTTTAAGAAAACGTGCCGCATAATTAAGGATTTTTGCCCGCAACAAATCACAAAAAAAACTCTACATTTTTCTGGAAGGACAGGTTAAATGTTACTATAGTGCATACGTTACTTCAGTTTGCACCATAAAACTACAACTAGGCCTATAACGTTAGGCCAATTCACACCGCACAGACAAACGCCAGTAAACATGTTATGAAAAATAAGCCAACAGCCACCGACAAATTCGAGCACCCACGGAAAAACACGAGATATTGCCCATTCATTTTAACCAATACAAGTAAAAGATTGCAGCTTTCAGACACGACTTTCTTCTCGATATTGTTAAATGTCGAAAGTGCATCTGTTACAGGCCGCACGACCACGTCATGTCACAGCGTTCACAAAATGGCGGACGGTCTGCACATATTCAATATCTTCACAACCCAGAACATTAATACACAAAATATTTGCAGCATGAACATACATCGGAATTACAGGACTCGTCTGCATATTAAGTTGTTATCATACCTGTAAAAACAGGAGCAAACGTGTCAGAGTAATCATACTGCGAGGGCGCCGGCGCAATACTGCTCCTCTATAAGAGTCCTCAGTTCATTTTCATAATAAGAGTCCCGATCTCACTCAGCAACAGACAATGACCCAGCTTTCATCATGACTTATACCAAAGTCTCACATCATTCCTCTATTACAATTTACATAAGTAAAATAAACATTTTCTTACAGGATCAAAATGTGTATACTTTTTGACAATGTTTGTTGCCAGTCTGTGCGGTGGGCCTTAATCCAGCTAAAATTTTGTTCCACTTTATTTTCTTCCACAGATCAAAGACTGTGCTCGTAAATATTATTCACGTAAATTGCATTCAATAAAAATGGCGTCTAATGTACTAATTCTGGCTCCAAAGAAGAGCTAACAGCCCAGCTAACGTTAGTCAATGTTAGCTTCGTTCGCGCCATAAAAATCAGAGCCACTTTCATATTAACCTAACTTGCACTACTCAGACATGATAAACAATTATTGTCCTAATTAATAATTCTTAACTGAATTATGAATTCTTTCTTTTCGTTTTATCTGGAGGGAAGCATGTCAAAGGACCACGAACAAAGTTTAAACGGATCGATAATAATCAACATTTAATCAGCAACTGTTCGAAATGTAGAGTTAATAAAAGAAGTTAAGGGAACTCGATTGAACCTATGCTCGGCGTGAAATGTTGATGCTTGAAATTGAACACAAGACTTACCTCAAGTTCACCGTAATGGCGCAGAATCGAGAAGGGATGATTCCAAGTCAGGCGTGGAGTTTTATTTCACCCAAAGTTGTGCACACGTCACTCCAGTGATGAGCTGAGCATGCGTGCTGGCGCTTGCTGCAGTAACTGTTGAAATCGGCTTCATACTGGTAAACGGGTCTGAGCCGACCTAGCGCCCAGAGTTTACAGCCGTCGACCGCTGTCAATGGTGGTAAATATTTGAAATAGGCAATAAAATGATGTGACTTTGCCTAATTGCGGTTGCCACTACTCAGCCAATGCCGCGACTGCGATCACCATGACTGCTGTGCGAGTGATGTCACCTAGCGCGCATGCATGTTTAAAATACATAAAGTAAAATGATGGGCTTTCAGTCGAATTTTATTTGCATTTTTGGGAAATTATTGAAAATCCTCTATTTGATTTATTTAAAGAATGTATCCTAAAAGAGGAAATGTCTACGAGTATGAAGCAAGGTTTAATATGTCTTCTCCCTAAACCTGATAAAGATCATTTAATGATAGAAAATTGGAGACCTATTACACTCTTAAATATTGACTACAAAATTTTATCGTTAATTTTTGCTAAACGGTTAAAAAGAGGTCTTCATGAGATAATAAGTGAAACACAAACAGGTTTTATGTCTAACCGTCACATTAGCTCCAATATAAGACTTGTTCTCGACCTAATGGATTATTCTGATAACATCAATACTGATGCACTGATAGTATTTCTTGATTTTTATAAAGCATTTGATACGGTAGAACATTATTTTTTATTTAATGCACTTCAGATTTTTGATTTTGGACAAAAATTTATATCTATAGTTAAAATGCTTTATAAAAATATTGATAGTTCTGTAATATTATATCCAAACACCACAAAAAGATTTCCTGTACTGAGATCAGTTCGCCAGGGCTGCCCTATTTCTCCGTTTTTGTTCCTGCTGGTGGTTGAATTATTGTCATTACATATTAAACATAGTCCTATTATTAAAGGATTGTCTATTTTTGGTAAGGAAATCAGAGTAACTCAACTAGCGGATGATACAGCTCTCTTTTTGAGTGACAAACATCAGATTGATAATGCTATAACTCTCATTGACCAATTCTCGGCTGCTTCAGGTTTAAAGCTTAACAAATCTAAATGTGAAATCTTATGCCTGTACCAGACTGATGAGGAAAAAATGTTTAACTTACCTGTTAAGAAATGTGTAAAATATTTAGGTATTCATATCTGTAAGGATCACAAGGAACGTCAACAACTAAATTTTTCACCTAAATTGAAGAAAACTAAAACAATTCTAAATTTATGGCTTCAAAGAGATATTTCAATTTTAGGAAGGATTCTTTTGACTAAAGCAGAAGGAATTTCAAGATTTGTCTATCCTGCTCTCTCTCTTAATGTTCATGACTCAATATGTAAAGATATAAATACCATATTTACAAATTTTGTGTGGAAAAACAGACACCATCATTTAAAAAAAGCGGTGCTCTCTGGTTCTAAGGATGAAGGTGGATTTGAACTTTTGGACTTTTGTGACTTAAATTATACCTTTAAGGTGAAATGGTTGAAGGAATGTTTAAGAGCACCTGAGTCCTTATGGTACTTTATCCCCAACAACATTTTTTATAGTGTAGGAGGCCTAAAATTTTTATTAAAATGTGACTATAATATTACAAGATTGCCGCTAAAACTATCCCATTTTTATCAACAAGCACTTTTGGCCTGGAAGCTGTGTCATTCTCACAACTTCTCTCCACATAAGTCCATCGTTTGGAATAATGAATGCATCACTAGAGGGAACAAGTCACTCTATTTGCAGAAATGGATCGATAGAGATATCATTTTTTTAAAAGACCTTTTTGATGGTAATAACCAATTACTTAACTATGAATCTTTTCTCAGGGAAAAGGCATTCCCAATAACTTTCAAAGAATATAACTTAGTTTTCAAGTCTATACCTAATGGTATATTAGAATTAATGAAAAGTTATAATAAACAAAACGAAGTTCCTGGTATTAATTTGACTCTTTATATAAACGGTATGGATGTTATGAGTAGCAATTGTACAAATAAGCATATCAGAAAATGCTTTCTAAATTTAAAGAAAATAACACCTCGTGGGAAATTTTTCTGGAATTCGCACTTTTCTGAGATTAATTGGCATAGAGCGTGGCTTGTTCCTTTTAGATTTTGTATCACAAACAAAGTTAGGGAATTACATTTGAAAATATTACACAATATATATCCCACAAATTTGTTTATTTCAAAATTTAAACCTGTTGATAATCTTTGTAGTTTTTGTAAGACAGAACAAGAATCGTTAACTCATCTTTTTTATGGTTGTTCATTTTGCATTACATTTTGGAAAAATGTTGAAAATTATGTGACATTTAAAACAAAGAATACAATAACGCTTGAAGGGAAACAGATTATTACATATTTTGATTGTAGAGATAGAACTTTATGTAATATTGTAAATCTTTTTATTTTATTGGGCAAGTTCCATATTCATAAAGCTAAATTTTCCAAGTCAAGGCCATGTTTTAAACTTTTCCAAATTGAAACTGATATATATTTTGAGTCTCTTAAATGGGTTAAAAATAAGAAAGCTATGTCAATTACTGAAATATATTCAAAATTTTTCAGTTGAAAATAGAAAAATCTTTTTATTTTTATAAATAAGATTGTAAGCCTGTCTATTTAATTTATTTTTTTATTTTTTGTATTAATTTTATTCTTGTATTTATCTATTGTTTGTTGTATAATATTTGTTTACGTACTGTGATGATTGTATGTTTGAAATTTTATTTCAAAAAAAAAAAAAAAAAAAAAAAAAAAAAGAAGTAAAATTTTCTCAAAAAAAAAAAAAAAAAAAAAAAACATAAAGTAAAGAATGATCTTCATGACAACTAAATATTTTTGCTATGGTCCAGATCATACAGGCAGAGCCGGGTTACCAGTTATGGTGAACATGAATCGGCCCAGTGCTTTACAGCCGTAACAAAAATGCATGTGCCAGAGCGAGCTGCGGGCCACACTCGGCCCGGTTAACACACGCCGATGCCGAGTCTGAGCCGCAGGCGCCGCGGGGCAGCCGAGCTCGGGCCGATTATACATGCTATCTGGGCAGGTAAATAGCGTTTGTCAGCTCCAGTTTGTATCCAGTCTCTCACGGAGACTTCAGATGCCCCAACACCTGAGATGAGATGACTCGACGCCTGTGAAGAGACGACTCAACGCCAGCGATATGTTATGCCCTAAATTAATACATGATTAACTAACTGTATTTTCTATGTACATTTCTGAAATGCACTTTCTGTAAAGCTGCTTTGAAACAATATGTATTGTGAAAAGCGCTATACAAATAAATTTGAATTGAATTGAATTGTGTAGAACAGAATTTTCTACTATAAAGCAGCTCTCCAGAGTGTTCATGTTTTTTTTACTCCACGGTATTCCACGCACCCATAAAACTTCCATGAAAACTTGATAAGGACCCAGGCCTTGCAGGCACATCGTGATTAAAGGACATTTGCAATAACAAAGAGTTGCATTTGTGAGGTCCTGCCTTCGTCCCGCATCATAGTTTTGCTGAAGTTTAGTCAGATGAGCTATGTTTGTCTTATTTTCTTATTGCATAAAAAAAGAAAGAAGAAAAAACTGACCTCCTACACAATTACTATTAAACATATGATTGTATTAAATTAATAAATAAATATCTTACAACTACAACATTTTACTGTAAAATAAAAAATAGAGAATTTAATAATAGTAATATTTAATAACAATATATGTTATAATAAAACTAGAAACTATTATTATTATTACCATTATTAATGATAATAATAACAATAATTATTATCATTATTATTTTTTATTATTTTACTTTACAGAACATCAGTAAAATTACAATACTAACATTTAAAGTTTATTTTCTCTGCTTTCAAACGTTAAACCATTGAGCTATTCTCTGTTGACAACAGATTTCTAAACGATTCTCATTGCGAATTTGGGAAGATGATTTGCGCATGTTGTGTTCCCAAATGCAAATCGCGACTCAAACACACCGAGCATTTACTGTGAATTGAACACAGTGCTGAAACATGCTGCGCGTCAGACTATATTTATTATTGCAACAGCGATTTGATGATCGCACTAAGCCACATCACATTCCCACAACCATGCATTGTCAAAATTGACAAAAAAGGGTGTCTCGCAGATGGCGCCGTTTGCAGTAGCTACTAATCTGCAGCGTACCCTCACATTTTCTTGTATGTAATTAAACGGATAATCACCATTTTGGTACAAATAGCCTACAATGTAACTTAAAGGTTCTCTAAGCGATCCTGGGTGACGTCACTTCTTGTTGACGTTCGAACTATTGTCAAACAAAACGGAGGCTAGCTAGACCCTCCCTCCTCCTCATCCGCACACTAACCCCCCAAACCACACCCCCAAACCCTTCTTGTCGGTCATTGGCTGGAACAGTTTGTTATGTTTTGGGGAGCGGGTCGCTGCAGTTTGTTTTTGGTGCTGTTTGTGAAGCATGGGCTGTCTACAGAGATCGCGTTTCTTTACAGTGTGTTCAGGGGACATGCAGGCAGCCAGCGGATAGTGAGGAGATGTTTGCTGTATGTGACAAAAAATGTTTTGGCCTAAAAAACACATGACATCGCTTAGAGCACCTTTAATGGGAAACTGTGAGAGCACTCTGGCGCTGCAGAATTTTGAACAGATCTGCGCTTTTCGTGTGACGAACAATCTTAAAATAGCACGGCACGCAGCGGTCGCAAGTCAAAAAGATACTTTTTTCAACAAGAGGTTTAATGAAATTTCACTCAGCATCAAACTATCAGTATGTCGAATTCAATTTTGACTTGACACCCGGGGTGGCCAATCAGATGTCAGGGGCGTCCAGTGCCACCCGGGACATCCCTCTGCTCTGCCTCCGAAACTGCACGGACACAAGCAGGAAACTGAACGAGCCTGACGCTTCTTTCAGGAACCGAAAGTGATACGCAGAATACTTAAGCTTGTGCATCAGAGAGCTGTCCCGTATCATTTCCCGCAAGCTACAAGGAAAAGAATGTCAGAGATGAGGTGAATACTGTTTCTATATTATTTGTCTTGATTATGAAACTAAATTACAAAGGTTAATGCAATAAAGGTTAATTAATAACAGTCTGGAAAGTTTTGAAATCTGGTCGAGGGGACCGAGGGAGAGATAGAAAAATGCATAGCCTTATTTGACTTAAAAATACGATTTACAAGACCAAAAACAAATATGTGGCACGAAATTATAATTTCCTTTCAAGTTTAAAATTATGTTGTTAAATTGGTTAAATAAAAGAATGGTATCATCTGAATCTTACTTTGATATAACCACATAAAATTTTCATCT
Organism: Rhinichthys klamathensis goyatoka; assembly: GCF_029890125.1. Lineage (NCBI taxonomy): Eukaryota > Metazoa > Chordata > Actinopteri > Cypriniformes > Leuciscidae > Rhinichthys > Rhinichthys klamathensis. The sequence goes on from NW_026606640.1 coordinate 899,701, forward strand.
AGGCTCCATGTAAAAAAAAGAAGGAAAAAAACATTTTAAAAAAGGAACAAATTGGTAACACTTTACTTGAAGGGGTGTGCATAAGACTAACATGACACCTTCATAATCATGACATGACACATGTTATGAGTATGAAGGAAGTTTTATGCATGTTTGTGACAACTGTCATTAAGTGTCATTCGCTCAATTATGACATTTTTAATGCAAATATGACATTGTTTGAGATGTCTTTGTTATGACACCTTGACATAAACCAATATATCATAACCTGTCAGTGTCTTTGTCATGACAACTTGACATTACTAAGACAACACAACCTGTCATAAAAATGACATAGCAGATTAATTATCAAACTTAAGAAACCACTTAGCTTTATTGGTTAACATTACATTAAACTGTCAGGTGGTTGGCTTTGACATTGGGGGGGGTGGGGGGGGGGGGGGGGGTGTCCTCATGCCCTGGCCGCCCGCGCATCCCGCGAACGACTGGCCGCCTGCTCATCCTGCTGCGCCCTGGCCGTCTTCTCATCCTGCTCCGCCCTGGCCGCCTGCGACCGGCGAACTATGCAACTGGAATGACTGGATGAATTTTTTTTTAAAACTGTCTCCACTGATAAATAACACTAAGGCTAACTTGGAAATGAGGCCCGATGTCCAAAATTCTGAACCACACCTTTAAGCATCCCGCGAACGACTGGCCGCCTGCTCATCCTGCTCCGCCCTGGCCGTCTTCTCATCCCGCTCCGCCCTGGCCGCCTGCAACCGGCGAACTATGCAACTGGAACGACTGGATGAAATTTTTTGAAAACTGTCTCCACTGATAAATAACACTAAGGCTAACATGGAAATGAGGCCCTATGTCCAAAATTCTGAACCACCCCTTTAAGCACTGTAGTGACTAAAGGGTTAATGCTCAGATATACTCACGGCAAAGTTCTTTTTCGTTCCTTGCTTTGGGGGTAAAAAGAAGTTTGAAATACGTGAGCAGCAGTAGCAAGCACCGTGACGCCGTCTCGGCTGCTGTTCTGCGCTTTCCTTAAAAAAAAGAAAAAAAAAGAAAAAGAAAAAGCACAAAAATGACACCGGTGAGAAAACGGTAGTGAAGAAAACATCTGATCATAGTGATGTGGATGTTTCCACGAGCTCTGCAATTCTGCATTCCAGTAAAGTCACGTCACTTTATACAATAGATTGTTTAAAAGCAAGTAGGCCTAGCCTTAAGGCCTGTTCACACCGGGACGAATTTCGCACGCGTTATTCGCCGACGTTTAACGCCTCGTGACTAAACAAAGGGCGCCTATGTGAGTGTGCACACCGACGCGTAAAACGTCACGCGTAAAAGCGTCATTTTTCAAAAAACGCCTCTGGTTCGTTTTTTTGGTTTGACGCGCCGCGTCAAAAACTATCCGACCAATGAGATTGGCGCTTTTGCTCACGTGTCTGGAGCTTCTGAAGTTACAGTAAAACTGGGGGCGCTCAAACACAAAACGGTCTTGCCGAGCACACATACGTAATGGCGAAGAAGATATACAGCGTCTACACTCTGCCGGGAAGAAATAAGACGAGGAAGATGCAAGGCTAGATGAATGTAGAGCTGCTGGTCTTGTTGGTGTCTTTATAAAGAGACACCAACGACAATAAAGAACTATATGACAAACACGACAAACTTGCTCTCTTCTTCTGAGTGACAAGCGAGTGTCAGAAGCGTAGTTGCGCAGCGCCACTTTGTGGACCGGGGTATTTCTGTTTTACATTAAGTTCCATCTAATGTCAGGTAATGAATTTGCATGTTCACTCGGCTCATCGTCAGCGAAAATCGCTTGGGTGTGAACACAAAAAACGCGTTGAAAAACGCTAACGAATAACGCAAGCCGATATTCGTCCCGGTGTGTACGAGGCTTTACAGTAAAAAAAAAAAGAAAAGAAAAAAAAAGTGTCTGTATTCCTTTCTATTAGAATTTGAACTTTTCTTTATATGATGTTTTATTAACAAAGTTCGGGAGGAGCACGTTCAAATAATTGATCCAATTATCACATCATTCCAACCAGCTGTCGACCATCAGTAATCAACATGTCTATCCAATCAGCTCGAGTTGGAGACCTATACAGTATATATACACACATTTGACTCACCAATGTTCTTCGACAGTTTTTCAGCATCTTGGCTCGCCGTTTTGCTACCATGTCACACCAAAGTTCTTCATCTGACGAGGAAACAAACATCCCCAGGGATCCGCCGTTGCTTTTTCGCCGGTGTTCTGACGATTTGTGCTGCCTTGTCGGAAATGCTACCCAAGCGCGAATCGATCACAGAAAATGTCGATTCATTCTCTATTGTTTCCATAATGGTGTAAATCTCACAATATTATGACTTCGTTATTTCATTTAAAACAGGGTAAGTGTACGGGTAGCATATTTGATATTTTAAATGAACTAGCAATTATCACATTTGAAAATAAATAAAAATGACATTATTGTATATTAAATGAAATACAATTATAGTAAAATTTATAAAGGTATGAGTACTGTATACTGTACTGTTTTTATTTTTAAACGGTATAAAAAATTATCATAAAATAGTCATCTTTGACCTGTCAAAGTACACCTTTTCTACAAGTCTCCACAGCAAGGATGCATAGATTTATGGTCGTGGTAACGCAGAAGAAAACTGAGTCTGCACATGTGCATAACCAGTAAGTAGCACATCTTGATGGGTAGCATGAATCCGAATCATCAGAACACCGGCCCCAGGACTATTCCTCCAACACCAGACATCGCACCTGAGCCCCAGGCTTCTTCACGCGGCCGCACACCTGCCAGAACAGCCCTGCGCGTGCCAAGATGTCAAGGCCAGTCTTCGCCCATCGAGCTGCAGCAACAGGCCTTCAGCGAGCCTGGGCCGCGCCCCAGATTTTGCCGCGGCAGATCCACTCCCACCTTTTGACGAGGCCCAGCCCTTCACCGCGGCTTCTACGGCCACAGCGCCGCTTGCAGCTGGACCCAGCGGCCTCCCCACAGCTCTCAGTTTTATACTCCCGCTGTTCATAACCCTTTTTCTTTTCAGTTGCTTCCAGCTCCCGTTGCAGACACTAGCGCGAGGCTATCGCCGCTAGCAGCACAGGCCCAACCATTTCAACAGTTTTATCCAACAGGTTATAACCCCGCCCACTTCACGTGGCCTGCAGCTCCAGTAGCTCAAATAAGCGTGAGCCCGCTTCGGCTTGCAGCACAAGCCCACACTTCATTCTATCATCCTTCCTTTCCTTTTCTATCCTCCAACTAATTTCCCTTTCCAAGCCACACATGGTAATCTAAGTGTGAGGCCGCCGCCGACATTCACAGCCATGGCTTATACCCTTCCCAGCTCTCTCATTCAAACTAAACCACAACATTCTCTCTTCACAGCAACACCGATGCTCGTTCCGTCCAACGCCGTCGCCATGGAACCACCACCAGCGTCTCAAAGCATCCGCGCTCAGATCCTCTCAGAAATCCAGGACACTGGCTCCAGAGATGGACCAATTCCCAACTCCAATTCCCCGCTATTTAGAACTGATATTCCCATAACCCACCCGTTAAAACCCCTCCTCGACGCATCACTCAACACCATCCTCCAAGCAGTTTCTCCCAGGACCCTCCAATCCTACCTGACCGCTTGGAGATGTTTTAAAGCATTCCATGTCTCTTATAACATGCCATTCCCCGATTTTTCTCTTCTTTCGATCACCTCATTTATTTCCTAGCTTAATAGCGTTAAGGGCCTACAAGTCGGGTCCATCAAGGTTACTTGAGCGGCATTCAGTTTTTCCATAAATTGATGTACGGCGCTCCCTCCTCTGAGATAAACAATTCACAAACCTCCCTCCTGATCAAAGGGATTCAAAGATCCCAGCCCACCCATCCCGACGCCAGACAACCCATAACGCTAGACATTCTCACCAAATGTATTCATGTCCTCCGCACAGGCTACCAGCCCCTCAATACTGCCCGCACACTCTACGCTATGTTTATCCTAGCCTTTGGTTTTCTTAGATGCTCGGAACTCGGCATCACTTCCAAATTCGACCCAAAAATCCACCCCACCATCTCAGACTCAGTCAGTACTAGATGGTGAAACAGTCTTATTTTTGATTAAGCAAAGTAAGACCGACCAAACCAAAAAGGTCATTTCATCTACATTTTTAACCTCTCATCACCAATCCAACCATACCAGTCCATTCTGGCATATCTGCAACGGAGAAGTTCTCTGGCTAAATGTCCTCTGGAACCCCTGTTCATAGACGAATCCAATAAACCTGTGACACGCTTTTGGTTCCAGAAACACCTCAAATCCGTTCTACAACAGTCAGGAATTCCAGCAAAGAATTTCTCAAGTCACTCCTTCCGTATAGGGGCAGCAACTTCAGCAGCTTCAGCGGACGTAGCGAGAACTTTTCCGGTAGAGCACTTATGTTTCTTTTCCGTCCAGCGAGCATGGATCTCCCAGCGGACGTACTGTGTACTTTTCTCTACTCTCTCCCGTCCAGTGAGCATTGGTCTCCCAGCTGACGTACTGTGTACTTATCTCTACTCTCTCCCGTCCAGTGAGCATGGACGCAACAGCGATGCCCATCCCTCCAAACGCTACAGCCTTGGAACCAACCCCAGTAGCCAACAACATCAGAACACAGATCCTCTCAGGTGCAGACATTGATTTATCTTCCCTGCTATCTTTACTTCCTCAATCCGCTTCAGATCGCCAAATAGAAGTAGGCGATTTTTTCAGTTACTTTCCGCAACATCTCTTGTGCAGTATACAGATCACTCGCTCACTCCACCATAAACTGTCCTCCGGTTAACCCTTCATCTCCCCATTGCCCAGTTGCATTCCAGGGAAAATCTACCAGTTACATCCCACGACCAGTACTTTTCGACTCACCATCCAAAGATTTTAAATCCACCTCCAAATCTCGTGATCAAGTCTGCCATAATTTTAACTCCCGGGGATGCTCAAGACAACGTTATCATTACCTGCACATCTACAACTACTGCGGCAAGTTTGCTTCCAACACCGCAGCAGTATCATCTCTTCCTTTTCATCAGAAGCTCGTTCTCCAGCCAAATGGCTCATTGGATAATTTGAAAGAAAGTCAGAACCAAGTCTTTCCACTACAGCATAATCTACTCCGCTCCCGCAGGAGTTCCATTTCTCCATCCAAACTTGATCCTCCGCCGCAGCAGCATTATCTTTTCTGCTCCCAAAGGAGCCCAGTTCCATGTCCAACTTACCTTTTGGACAGTTGAATTCAGAAAACAAGTTTGACCCACTGCCGCAGCAGTGTCGTCATCTCCACTCCCGCAGGAGTTCTGTTTCTTACTCCAACTCGCTCCATTCCCGCGGAACCATTATCTCTTCTGCTCCAGCAGGTGCTCAATTCTCCATTCACCTCACCATAGGATACTTGGAAGCAAGTCGGAAGCAAGTTTTCAACTGTCGCAACAGTGTCATCTACTCCGCTCCCGCAGGAGCTCCGTTACTCCGTCCAAACTTGCACCATTGCCACAGCAGCGTTATCTTTTCTGCTCCCGCAGGAGCCCAGTTATTAGTCCAACTTACTTTGGACAGTTGAGTTCAGGAAACAAGTTTGGTCCACTGCCGCAGCAGTGTCATCTACTTCGCTCCCGCAGGAGCTCCGTTTCTCCGTCCAAACTTGCTCCACTGCCGCAGCAGCATTCTCTTCCGTTCCCGCAGGAGCTCAGATCTCTGTCCAAAGGATAGTCGGAAAGCAAATCGAAAGCAAGTTTGGTCCACTGCCGCAGCAGTGTCATCTACTCCGCTCCCGCAGGAGCTCCGTTTCTCCGTCCAAACTTGCTCCACTGCCGCAGCAGCATTCTCTTCCACTCCCGCAGGAGCTCAGATCTCTGTCCAAAGGATAGTCGGAAAACAAGTTTGGTCCACTGCCGCAGCAGTGACATCTACTCCGCTCCCGCAGGAGCTCCGTTTCTCCGTCCAAACTTGCTCCACTGCCGCAGCAGCATTCTCTTCCGCTCCCGCAGGAGCTCAGTTCTCTGTCCAAAGGATTGTTGGAAAGCAAATCGAAAGCAAGTTTTGTCCACTGCCGCAGCAGTGTCATCTACTTCGCTCCCTCAGGAGCTCCATTTCTCCATCCAACTCGCCTTCACTGCCGCAGCAGTGTTTCCTCCTCCGTCCCCACGACTATTCAATTCTCCATCCAATTCGTCATCAGCGAGGCCACCCATCCGATGCCACGACAATCAACTCCCTTCCGACGATGCAAGAAGACCTCCCCATCCAGCGACAAAATTCCCTCCCTACGATTGGCACCATAAGCTTACACTCTGCAAGTTTTTGGGGGGTCATCAACATCATTTCTGGCGGCTGTCCCACATTTATTGCAACTTTTGGGGGAGTACTTTGGGTTCGGGCCAAATATCCGAGCCCGGAGCCCTCTCCCCGGACAGCACGCCAAATATGCATACCATTTATTCTATCTAACTTATTTGTAAGTGTGAACTAGTGAAATGATGTTTTATTAACAAAGTTCGGGAGGAGCACGTTCAAATAATTGATCCAATTATCACATCATTCCAACCAGCTGTCGACCATCAGTAATCAACATGTCTATCCACTCAGCTCGAGTTGGAGACCTATATATATACACACATTTGACTCACCAATGTTCTTCGACAGTTTTTCAGCATCCCTCCACCACCCCGTCTCCTCACACTCACCTGGTTACTACTTAAACCAGCAATACGGGGGGAGTACTTTGGGTTCGGGCCAAATATCCGAGCCTGGAGCCCTCTCCCCGGACAGAACGCCAAATATGCATACCATTTATTCTATCTAACTTATTTGTAAGTGTGAACTAGTGAAAGTAGATTTCTATCGCCCTACAATCCATCGCGTTCTTTAAGATCACTAAAGTCAAGGCTTCTGGTCATTCCTAGGATATCTAAGTCCACTAAAGGAGGGAGGGCATTCTCACATTTAGCTCCTAAACTCTGGAATAGCCTTCCTGATATTGTTCGAGGCTCAGACTCGCTGTCCCAGTTTAAAACTAGATTAAAGACGCATCTCTCTAGCCAAGCATTCACATAATGCTTACCTTTTATACTACTGTTGAATCAGATCGAATGCATTAATAGTATGAACAACAGCTATGCTAATTATTTCCCATCTGCTTTTCTGCTGATCTCGGGACGCTAGGCCCCAGGTAAATAGCGTTTGTCAGCTCCAGTTTGTATCCAGTCTCTCACGGAGACTTCAGATGCCCCAACACCTGAGATGAGATGACTCGACGCCTGTGAAGAGACGACTCAACGCCGGCGATATGTTATGCCCTAAATTAATACATGATTAACTAACTGTATTTTCTATGTACATTTCTGAAATGCACTTTCTGTAAAGCTGCTTTGAAACAATATGTATTGTGAAAAGCGCTATACAAATAAATTTGAATTGAATTGAATTGTGTAGAACAGAATTTTCTACTATAAAGCAGCTCTCCAGAGTGTTCATGTTTTTTTTACTCCACGGTATTCCACGCACCCATAAAACTTCCATGAAAACTTGATAAGGACCCAGGCCTTGCAGGCACATCGTGATTAAAGGACATTTGCAATAACAAAGAGTTGCATTTGTGAGGTCCTGCCTTCGTCCCGCATCATAGTTTTGCTGAAGTTTAGTCAGATGAGCTATGTTTGTCTTATTTTCTTATTGCATAAAAAAAGAAAGAAGAAAAAACTGACCTCCTACACAATTACTATTAAACATATGATTGTATTAAATTAATAAATAAATATCTTACAACTACAACATTTTACTGTAAAATAAAAAATAGAGAATTTAATAATAGTAATATTTAATAACAATATATGTTATAATAAAACTAGAAACTATTATTATTATTACCATTATTAATGATAATAATAACAATAATTATTATCATTATTATTTTTTATTATTTTACTTTACAGAACATCAGTAAAATTACAATACTAACATTTAAAGTTTAATTTCTCTGCTTTCAAACGTTAAACCATTGAGCTATTCTCTGTTGACAACAGATTTCTAAACGATTCTCATTGCGAACTTGGGAAGATGATTTGCGCATGTTGTGTTCCCAAATGCAAATCGCGACTCAAACACACCGAGCATTTACTGTGAATTGAACACAGTGCTGAAACATGCTGCGCGTCAGACTATATTTATTATTGCAACAGCGATTTGATGATCGCACTAAGCCACATCACATTCCCACAACCATGCATTGTCAAAATTGACAAAAAAGGGTGTCTCGCAGATGGCGCCGTTTGCAGTAGCTACTAATCTGCAGCGTACCCTCACATTTTCTTGTATGTAATTAAACGGATAATCACCATTTTGGTACAAATAGCCTACAATGTAACTTAATGGGAAACTGTGAGAGCACTCTGGCGCTGCAGAATTTTGAACAGATCTGCGCTTTTCGTGTGACGAACAATCTTAAAATAGCACGGCACGCAGCGGTCGCAAGTCAAAAAGATACTTTTTTCAACAAGAGGTTTAATGAAATTTCACTCAGCATCAAACTATCAGTATGTCGAATTCAATTTTGACTTGACACCCGGGGTGGCCAATCAGATGTCAGGGGCGTCCAGTGCCACCCGGGACATCCCTCTGCTCTGCCTCCGAAACTGCACGGACACAAGCAGGAAACTGAACGAGCCTGACGCTTCTTTCAGGAACCGAAAGTGATACGCAGAATACTTAAGCTTGTGCATCAGAGAGCTGTCCCGTATCATTTCCCGCAAGCTACAAGGAAAAGAATGTCAGAGATGAGGTGAATACTGTTTCTATATTATTTGTCTTGATTATGAAACTAAATTACAAAGGTTAATGCAATAAAGGTTAATTAATAACAGTCTGGAAAGTTTTGAAATCTGGTCGAGGGGACCGAGGGAGAGATAGAAAAATGCATAGCCTTATTTGACTTAAAAATACGATTTACAAGACCAAAACCAAATATGTGGCACGAAATTATAATTTCCTTTCAAGTTTAAAATTATGTTGTTAAATTGGTTAAATAAAAGAATGGTATCATCTGAATCTTACTTTGATATAACCACATAAAATTTTCATCTATGCTCCATGTAAAAAAAAGAAGGAAAAAAACATTTTAAAAAAGGAACAAATTGGTAACACTTTACTTGAAGGGGTGTGCATAAGACTAACATGACACCTTCATAATCATGACATGACACATGTTATGAGTATGAAGGAAGTTTTATGCATGTTTGTGACAACTGTCATTAAGTGTCATTCGCTCAATTATGACATTTTTAATGCAAATATGACATTGTTTGAGATGTCTTTGTTATGACACCTTGACATAAACCAATATATCATAACCTGTCAGTGTCTTTGTCATGACAACTTGACATTACTAAGACAACACAACCTGTCATAAACATGACATAGCAGATTAATTATCAAACTTAAGAAACCACTTAGCTTTATTGGTTAACATTAAACTGTCAGGTGGTTGGCTTTGACATTGGGGGGGGGTGGGGGGGGGGGGGGGTGTCCTCATGCCCTGGCCGCCCGCGCATCCCGCGAACGACTGGCCGCCTGCTCATCCTGCTGCGCCCTGGCCGTCTTCTCATCCTGCTCCGCCCTGGCCGCCTGCGACCGGCGAACTATGCAACTGGAATGACTGGATGAATTTTTTTTAAAACTGTCTCCACTGATAAATAACACTAAGGCTAACTTGGAAATGAGGCCCGATGTCCAAAATTCTGAACCACACCTTTAAGCATCCCGCGAACGACTGGCCGCCTGCTCATCCTGCTCCGCCCTGGCCGTCTTCTCATCCCGCTCCGCCCTGGCCGCCTGCAACCGGCGAACTATGCAACTGGAACGACTGGATGAAATTTTTTGAAAACTGTCTCCACTGATAAATAACACTAAGGCTAACATGGAAATGAGGCCCTATGTCCAAAATTCTGAACCACCCCTTTAAGCACTGTAGTGACTAAAGGGTTAATGCTCAGATATACTCACGGCAAAGTTCTTTTTCGTTCCTTGCTTTGGGGGTAAAAAGAAGTTTGAAATACGTGAGCAGCAGTAGCAAGCATCGTGACGCCGTCTCGGCTGCTGTTCTGCGCTTTCCTTAAAAAAAAGAAAAAAAAAGAAAAAGAAAAAGCACAAAAATGACACCGGTGAGAAAACGGTAGTGAAGAAAACATCTGATCATAGTGATGTGGATGTTTCCACGAGCTCTGCAATTCTGCATTCCAGTAAAGTCACGTCACTTTATACAATAGATTGTTTAAAAGCAAGTAGGCCTAGCCTTAAGGCCTGTTCACACCGGGACGAATTTCGCACGCGTTATTCGCCGACGTTTAACGCCTCGTGACTAAACAAAGGGCGCCTATGTGAGTGTGCACACCGACGCGTAAAACGTCACGCGTAAAAGCGTCATTTTTCAAAAAACGCCTCTGGTTCGTTTTTTTGGTTTGACGCGCCGCGTCAAAAACTATCCGACCAATGAGATTGGCGCTTTTGCTCACGTGTCTGGAGCTTCTGAAGTTACAGTAAAACTGGGGGCGCTCAAACACAAAACGGTCTTGCCGAGCACACATACGTAATGGCGAAGAAGATATACAGCGTCTACACTCTGCCGGGAAGAAATAAGACGAGGAAGATGCAAGGCTAGATGAATGTAGAGCTGCTGGTCTTGTTGGTGTCTTTATAAAGAGACACCAACGACAATAAAGAACTATATGACAAACACGACAAACTTGCTCTCTTCTTCTGAGTGACAAGCGAGTGTCAGAAGCGTAGTTGCGCAGCGCCACTTTGTGGACCGGGGTATTTCTGTTTTACATTAAGTTCCATCTAATGTCAGGTAATGAATTTGCATGTTCACTCGGCTCATCGTCAGCGAAAATCGCTTGGGTGTGAACACAAAAAACGCGTTGAAAAACGCTAACGAATAACGCAAGCCGATATTCGTCCCGGTGTGTACGAGGCTTTACAGTAAAAAAAAAAAGAAAAGAAAAAAAAAGTGTCTGTATTCCTTTCTATTAGAATTTGAACTTTTCTTTATATGATGTTTTATTAACAAAGTTCGGGAGGAGCACGTTCAAATAATTGATCCAATTATCACATCATTCCAACCAGCTGTCGACCATCAGTAATCAACATGTCTATCCAATCAGCTCGAGTTGGAGACCTATACAGTATATATACACACATTTGACTCACCAATGTTCTTCGACAGTTTTTCAGCATCTTGGCTCGCCGTTTTGCTACCATGTCACACCAAAGTTCTTCATCTGACGAGGAAACAAACATCCCCAGGGATCCGCCGTTGCTTTTTCGCCGGTGTTCTGACGATTTGTGCTGCCTTGTCGGAAATGCTACCCAAGCGCGAATCGATCACAGAAAATGTCGATTCATTCTCTATTGTTTCCATAATGGTGTAAATCTCACAATATTATGACTTCGTTATTTCATTTAAAACAGGGTAAGTGTACGGGTAGCATATTTGATATTTTAAATGAACTAGCAATTATCACATTTGAAAATAAGTAAAAATGACATTATTGTATATTAAATGAAATACAATTATAGTAAAATTTATAAAGGTATGAGTACTGTATACTGTACTGTTTTTATTTTTAAACGGTATAAAAAATTATCATAAAATAGTCATCTTTGACCTGTCAAAGTACACCTTTTCTACAAGTCTCCACAGCAAGGATGCATAGATTTATGGTCGTGGTAACGCAGAAGAAAACTGAGTCTGCACATGTGCATAACCAGTAAGTAGCACATCTTGATGGGTAGCATGAATCCGAATCATCAGAACACCGGCCCCAGGACTATTCCTCCAACACCAGACATCGCACCTGAGCCCCAGGCTTCTTCACGCGGCCGCACACCTGCCAGAACAGCCCTGCGCGTGCCAAGATGTCAAGGCCAGTCTTCGCCCATCGAGCTGCAGCAACAGGCCTTCAGCGAGCCTGGGCCGCGCCCCAGATTTTGCCGCGGAAGATCCACTCCCACCTTTTGACGAGGCCCAGCCCTTCACCGCGGCTTCTACGGCCACAGCGCCGCTTGCAGCTGGACCCAGCGGCCTCCCCACAGCTCTCAGTTTTATACTCCCGCTGTTCATAACCCTTTTTCTTTTCAGTTGCTTCCAGCTCCCGTTGCAGACACTAGCGCGAGGCTATCGCCGCTAGCAGCACAGGCCCAACCATTTCAACAGTTTTATCCAACAGGTTATAACCCCGCCCACTTCACGTGGCCTGCAGCTCCAGTAGCTCAAATAAGCGTGAGCCCGCTTCGGCTTGCAGCACAAGCCCACACTTCATTCTATCATCCTTCTTTTCCTTTTCTATCCTCCAACTAATTTCCCTTTCCAAGCCACACATGGTAATCTAAGTGTGAGGCCGCCGCCGACATTCACAGCCATGGCTTATACCCTTCCCAGCTCTCTCATTCAAACTAAACCACAACATTCTCTCTTCACAGCAACACCGATGCTCGTTCCGTCCAACGCCGTCGCCATGGAACCACCACCAGCGTCGCAAAGCATCCGCGCTCAGATCCTCTCAGAAATCCAGGACACTGGCTCCAGAGATGGACCAATTCCCAACTCCAATTCCCCGCTATTTAGAACTGATATTCCCATAACCCACCCGTTAAAACCCCTCCTCGACGCATCACTCAACACCATCCTCCAAGCAGTTTCTCCCAGGACCCTCCAATCCTACCTGACCGCTTGGAGATGTTTTAAAGCATTCCATGTCTCTTATAACATGCCGTTCCCCGATTTTTCTCTTCTTTCGATCACCTCATTTATTTCCTAGCTTAATAGCGTTAAGGGCCTACAAGTCGGGTCCATCAAGGTTACTTGAGCGGCATTCAGTTTTTCCATAAATTGATGTACGGCGCTCCCTCCTCTGAGATAAACAATTCACAAACCTCCCTCCTGATCAAAGGGATTCAAAGATCCCAGCCCACCCATCCCGACGCCAGACAACCCATAACGCTAGACATTCTCACCAAATGTATTCATGTCCTCCGCACAGGCTACCAGCCCCTCAATACTGCCCGCACACTCTACGCTATGTTTATCCTAGCCTTTGGTTTTCTTAGATGCTCGGAACTCGGCATCACTTCCAAATTCGACCCAAAAATCCACCCCACCATCTCAGACTCAGTCAGTACTAGATGGTGAAACAGTCTTATTTTTGATTAAGCAAAGTAAGACCGACCAAACCAAAAAGGTCATTTCATCTACATTTTTAACCTCTCATCACCAATCCAATCATACCAGTCCATTCTGGCATATCTGCAACGGAGAAGTTCTCTGGCTAAATGTCCTCTGGAACCCCTGTTCATAGACGAATCCAATAAACCTGTGACACGCTTTTGGTTCCAGAAACACCTCAAATCCGTTCTACAACAGTCAGGAATTCCAGCAAAGAATTTCTCAAGTCACTCCTTCCGTATAGGGGCAGCAACTTCAGCAGCTTCAGCGGACGTAGCGAGAACTTTTCCGGTAGAGCACTTATGTTTCTTTTCCGTCCAGCGAGCATGGATCTCCCAGCGGACGTACTGTGTACTTTTCTCTACTCTCTCCCGTCCAGTGAGCATTGGTCTCCCAGCTGACGTACTGTGTACTTATCTCTACTCTCTCCCGTCCAGTGAGCATGGACGCAACAGCGATGCCCATCCCTCCAAACGCTACAGCCTTGGAACCAACCCCAGTAGCCAACAACATCAGAACACAGATCCTCTCAGGTGCAGACATTGATTTATCTTCCCTGCTATCTTTACTTCCTCAATCCGCTTCAGATCGCCAAATAGAAGTAGGCGATTTTTTCAGTTACTTTCCGCAACATCTCTTGTGCAGTATACAGATCACTCGCTCACTCCACCATAAACTGTCCTCCGGTTAACCCTTCATCTCCCCATTGCCCAGTTGCATTCCAGGGAAAATCTACCAGTTACATCCCACGACCAGTACTTTTCGACTCACCATCCAAAGATTTTAAATCCACCTCCAAATCTCGTGATCAAGTCTGCCATAATTTTAACTCCCGGGGATGCTCAAGACAACGTTATCATTACCTGCACATCTACAACTACTGCGGCAAGTTTGCTTCCAACACCGCAGCAGTATCATCTCTTCCTTTTCATCAGAAGCTCGTTCTCCAGCCAAATGGCTCATTGGATAATTTGAAAGAAAGTCAGAACCAAGTCTTTCCACTACAGCATAATCTACTCCGCTCCCGCAGGAGTTCCATTTCTCCATCCAAACTTGATCCTCCGCCGCAGCAGCATTATCTTTTCTGCTCCCGAAGGAGCCCAGTTCCATGTCCAACTTACCTTTTGGACAGTTGAATTCAGAAAACAAGTTTGACCCACTGCCGCAGCAGTGTCGTCATCTCCACTCCCGCAGGAGTTCTGTTTCTTACTCCAACTCGCTCCATTCCCGCGGAACCATTATCTCTTCTGCTCCAGCAGGTGCTCAATTCTCCATTCACCTCACCATAGGATACTTGGAAGCAAGTCGGAAGCAAGTTTTCAACTGTCGCAACAGTGTCATCTACTCCGCTCCCGCAGGAGCTCCGTTACTCCGTCCAAACTTGCACCATTGCCACAGCAGCGTTATCTTTTCTGCTCCCGCAGGAGCCCAGTTATTAGTCCAACTTACTTTGGACAGTTCAGGAAACAAGTTTGGTCCACTGCCGCAGCAGTGTCATCTACTTCGCTCCCGCAGGAGCTCCGTTTCTCCGTCCAAACTTGCTCCACTGCCGCAGCAGCATTCTCTTCCGTTCCCGCAGGAGCTCAGATCTCTGTCCAAAGGATAGTCGGAAAGCAAATCGAAAGCAAGTTTGGTCCACTGCCGCAGCAGTGTCATCTACTCCGCTCCCGCAGGAGCTCCGTTTCTCCGTCCAAACTTGCTCCACTGCCGCAGCAGCATTCTCTTCCACTCCCGCAGGAGCTCAGATCTCTGTCCAAAGGATAGTCGGAAAACAAGTTTGGTCCACTGCCGCAGCAGTGACATCTACTCCGCTCCCGCAGGAGCTCCGTTTCTCCGTCCAAACTTGCTCCACTGCCGCAGCAGCATTCTCTTCCGCTCCCGCAGGAGCTCAGTTCTCTGTCCAAAGGATTGTTGGAAAGCAAATCGAAAGCAAGTTTTGTCCACTGCCGCAGCAGTGTCATCTACTTCGCTCCCTCAGGAGCTCCATTTCTCCATCCAACTCGCCTTCACTGCCGCAGCAGTGTTTCCTCCTCCGTCCCCACGACTATTCAATTCTCCATCCAATTCGTCATCAGCGAGGCCACCCATCCGATGCCACGACAATCAACTCCCTTCCGACGATGCAAGAAGACCTCCCCATCCAGCGACAAAATTCCCTCCCTACGATTGGCACCATAAGCTTACACTCTGCAAGTTTTTGGGGGGTCATCAACATCATTTCTGGCGGCTGTCCCACATTTATTGCAACTTTTGGGGGAGTACTTTGGGTTCGGGCCAAATATCCGAGCCCGGAGCCCTCTCCCCGGACAGCACGCCAAATATGCATACCATTTATTCTATCTAACTTATTTGTAAGTGTGAACTAGTGAAATGATGTTTTATTAACAAAGTTCGGGAGGAGCACGTTCAAATAATTGATCCAATTATCACATCATTCCAACCAGCTGTCGACCATCAGTAATCAACATGTCTATCCACTCAGCTCGAGTTGGAGACCTATATATATACACACATTTGACTCACCAATGTTCTTCGACAGTTTTTCAGCATCCCTCCACCACCCCGTCTCCTCACACTCACCTGGTTACTACTTAAACCAGCAATACGGGGGGAGTACTTTGGGTTCGGGCCAAATATCCGAGCCTGGAGCCCTCTCCCCGGACAGAACGCCAAATATGCATACCATTTATTCTATCTAACTTATTTGTAAGTGTGAACTAGTGAAAGTAGATTTCTATCGCCCTACAATCCATCGCGTTCTTTAAGATCACTAAAGTCAAGGCTTCTGGTCATTCCTAGGATATCTAAGTCCACTAAAGGAGGGAGGGCATTCTCACATTTAGCTCCTAAACTCTGGAATAGCCTTCCTGATATTGTTCGAGGCTCAGACTCGCTGTCCCAGTTTAAAACTAGATTAAAGACGCATCTCTCTAGCCAAGCATTCACATAATGCTTACCTTTTATACTACTGTTGAATCAGATCGAATGCATTAATAGTATGAACAACAGCTATGCTAATTATTTCCCATCTGCTTTTCTGCTGATCTCGGGACGCTAGGCCCCAGGTAAATAGCGTTTGTCAGCTCCAGTTTGTATCCAGTCTCTCACGGAGACTTCAGATGCCCCAACACCTGAGATGAGATGACTCGACGCCTGTGAAGAGACGACTCAACGCCGGCGATATGTTATGCCCTAAATTAATACATGATTAACTAACTGTATTTTCTATGTACATTTCTGAAATGCACTTTCTGTAAAGCTGCTTTGAAACAATATGTATTGTGAAAAGCGCTATACAAATAAATTTGAATTGAATTGAATTGTGTAGAACAGAATTTTCTACTATAAAGCAGCTCTCCAGAGTGTTCATGTTTTTTTTACTCCACGGTATTCCACGCACCCATAAAACTTCCATGAAAACTTGATAAGGACCCAGGCCTTGCAGGCACATCGTGATTAAAGGACATTTGCAATAACAAAGAGTTGCATTTGTGAGGTCCTGCCTTCGTCCCGCATCATAGTTTTGCTGAAGTTTAGTCAGATGAGCTATGTTTGTCTTATTTTCTTATTGCATAAAAAAAGAAAGAAGAAAAAACTGACCTCCTACACAATTACTATTAAACATATGATTGTATTAAATTAATAAATAAATATCTTACAACTACAACATTTTACTGTAAAATAAAAAATAGAGAATTTAATAATAGTAATATTTAATAACAATATATGTTATAATAAAACTAGAAACTATTATTATTATTACCATTATTAATGATAATAATAACAATAATTATTATCATTATTATTTTTTATTATTTTACTTTACAGAACATCAGTAAAATTACAATACTAACATTTAAAGTTTAATTTCTCTGCTTTCAAACGTTAAACCATTGAGCTATTCTCTGTTGACAACAGATTTCTAAACGATTCTCATTGCGAACTTGCAGATGATTTGCGCATGTTGTGTTCCCAAATGCAAATCGCGACTCAAACACACCGAGCATTTACTGTGAATTGAACACAGTGCTGAAACATGCTGCGCGTCAGACTATATTTATTATTGCAACAGCGATTTGATGATCGCACTAAGCCACATCACATTCCCACAACCATGCATTGTCAAAATTGACAAAAAAGGGTGTCTCGCAGATGGCGCCGTTTGCAGTAGCTACTAATCTGCAGCGTACCCTCACATTTTCTTGTATGTAATTAAACGGATAATCACCATTTTGGTACAAATAGCCTACAATGTAACTTAATGGGAAACTGTGAGAGCACTCTGGCGCTGCAGAATTTTGAACAGATCTGCGCTTTTCGTGTGACGAACAATCTTAAAATAGCACGGCACGCAGCGGTCGCAAGTCAAAAAGATACTTTTTTCAACAAGAGGTTTAATGAAATTTCACTCAGCATCAAACTATCAGTATGTCGAATTCAATTTTGACTTGACACCCGGGGTGGCCAATCAGATGTCAGGGGCGTCCAGTGCCACCCGGGACATCCCTCTGCTCTGCCTCCGAAACTGCACGGACACAAGCAGGAAACTGAACGAGCCTGACGCTTCTTTCAGGAACCGAAAGTGATACGCAGAATACTTAAGCTTGTGCATCAGAGAGCTGTCCCGTATCATTTCCCGCAAGCTACAAGGAAAAGAATGTCAGAGATGAGGTGAATACTGTTTCTATATTATTTGTCTTGATTATGAAACTAAATTACAAAGGTTAATGCAATAAAGGTTAATTAATAACAGTCTGGAAAGTTTTGAAATCTGGTCGAGGGGACCGAGGGAGAGATAGAAAAATGCATAGCCTTATTTGACTTAAAAATACGATTTACAAGACCAAAACCAAATATGTGGCACGAAATTATAATTTCCTTTCAAGTTTAAAATTATGTTGTTAAATTGGTTAAATAAAAGAATGGTATCATCTGAATCTTACTTTGATATAACCACATAAAATTTTCATCTAGGCTCCATGTAAAAAAAAGAAGGAAAAAAACATTTTAAAAAAGGAACAAATTGGTAACACTTTACTTGAAGGGGTGTGCATAAGACTAACATGACACCTTCATAATCATGACATGACACATGTTATGAGTATGAAGGAAGTTTTATGCATGTTTGTGACAACTGTCATTAAGTGTCATTCGCTCAATTATGACATTTTTAATGCAAATATGACATTGTTTGAGATGTCTTTGTTATGACACCTTGACATAAACCAATATATCATAACCTGTCAGTGTCTTTGTCATGACAACTTGACATTACTAAGACAACACAACCTGTCATAAACATGACATAGCAGATTAATTATCAAACTTAAGAAACCACTTAGCTTTATTGGTTAACATTAAACTGTCAGGTGGTTGGCTTTGACATTGGGGTGGGTGGGGGGGGGGGGGGGGGGGGTGTCCTCATGCCCTGGCCGCCCGCGCATCCCGCGAACGACTGGCCGCCTGCTCATCCTGCTGCGCCCTGGCCGTCTTCTCATCCTGCTCCGCCCTGGCCGCCTGCGACCGGCGAACTATGCAACTGGAATGACTGGATGATTTTTTTTTAAAACTGTCTCCACTGATAAATAACACTAAGGCTAACTTGGAAATGAGGCCCGATGTCCAAAATTCTGAACCACACCTTTAAGCATCCCGCGAACGACTGGCCGCCTGCTCATCCTGCTCCGCCCTGGCCGTCTTCTCATCCCGCTCCGCCCTGGCCGCCTGCAACCGGCGAACTATGCAACTGGAATAACTGGATGAAATTTTTTGAAAACTGTCTCCACTGATAAATAACACTAAGGCTAACATGGAAATGAGGCCCTATGTCCAAAATTCTGAACCACCCCTTTAAGCACTGTAGTGACTAAAGGGTTAATGCTCAGATATACTCACGGCAAAGTTCTTTTTCGTTCCTTGCTTTGGGGGTAAAAAGAAGTTTGAAATACGTGAGCAGCAGTAGCAAGCATCGTGACGCCGTCTCGGCTGCTGTTCTGCGCTTTCCTTAAAAAAAAGAAAAAAAAAGAAAAAGAAAAAGCACAAAAATGACACCGGTGAGAAAACGGTAGTGAAGAAAACATCTGATCATAGTGATGTGGATGTTTCCACGAGCTCTGCAATTCTGCATTCCAGTAAAGTCACGTCACTTTATACAATAGATTGTTTAAAAGCAAGTAGGCCTAGCCTTAAGGCCTGTTCACACCGGGACGAATTTCGCACGCGTTATTCGCCGACGTTTAACGCCTCGTGACTAAACAAAGGGCGCCTATGTGAGTGTGCACACCGACGCGTAAAACGTCACGCGTAAAAGCGTCATTTTTCAAAAAACGCCTCTGGTTCGTTTTTTTGGTTTGACGCGCCGCGTCAAAAACTATCCGACCAATGAGATTGGCGCTTTTGCTCACGTGTCTGGAGCTTCTGAAGTTACAGTAAAACTGGGGGCGCTCAAACACAAAACGGTCTTGCCGAGCACACATACGTAATGGCGAAGAAGATATACAGCGTCTACACTCTGCCGGGAAGAAATAAGACGAGGAAGATGCAAGGCTAGATGAATGTAGAGCTGCTGGTCTTGTTGGTGTCTTTATAAAGAGACACCAACGACAATAAAGAACTATATGACAAACACGACAAACTTGCTCTCTTCTTCTGAGTGACAAGCGAGTGTCAGAAGCGTAGTTGCGCAGCGCCACTTTGTGGACCGGGGTATTTCTGTTTTACATTAAGTTCCATCTAATGTCAGGTAATGAATTTGCATGTTCACTCGGCTCATCGTCAGCGAAAATCGCTTGGGTGTGAACACAAAAAACGCGTTGAAAAACGCTAACGAATAACGCAAGCCGATATTCGTCCCGGTGTGTACGAGGCTTTACAGTAAAAAAAAAAAGAAAAGAAAAAAAAAGTGTCTGTATTCCTTTCTATTAGAATTTGAACTTTTCTTTATATGATGTTTTATTAACAAAGTTCGGGAGGAGCACGTTCAAATAATTGATCCAATTATCACATCATTCCAACCAGCTGTCGACCATCAGTAATCAACATGTCTATCCAATCAGCTCGAGTTGGAGACCTATACAGTATATATACACACATTTGACTCACCAATGTTCTTCGACAGTTTTTCAGCATCTTGGCTCGCCGTTTTGCTACCATGTCACACCAAAGTTCTTCATCTGACGAGGAAACAAACATCCCCAGGGATCCTCCGTTGCTTTTTCGCCGGTGTTCTGACGATTTGTGCTGCCTTGTCGGAAATGCTACCCAAGCGCGAATCGATCACAGAAAATGTCGATTCATTCTCTATTGTTTCCATAATGGTGTAAATCTCACAATATTATGACTTCGTTATTTCATTTAAAACAGGGTAAGTGTACGGGTAGCATATTTGATATTTTAAATGAACTAGCAATTATCACATTTGAAAATAAGTAAAAATGACATTATTGTATATTAAATGAAATACAATTATAGTAAAATTTATAAAGGTATGAGTACTGTATACTGTACTGTTTTTATTTTTAAACGGTATAAAAAATTATCATAAAATAGTCATCTTTGACCTGTCAAAGTACACCTTTTCTACAAGTCTCCACAGCAAGGATGCATAGATTTATGGTCGTGGTAACGCAGAAGAAAACTGAGTCTGCACATGTGCATAACCAGTAAGTAGCACATCTTGATGGGTAGCATGAATCCGAATCATCAGAACACCGGCCCCAGGACTATTCCTCCAACACCAGACATCGCACCTGAGCCCCAGGCTTCTTCACGCGGCCGCACACCTGCCAGAACAGCCCTGCGCGTGCCAAGATGTCAAGGCCAGTCTTCGCCCATCGAGCTGCAGCAACAGGCCTTCAGCGAGCCTGGGCCGCGCCCCAGATTTTGCCGCGGAAGATCCACTCCCACCTTTTGACGAGGCCCAGCCCTTCACCGCGGCTTCTACGGCCACAGCGCCGCTTGCAGCTGGACCCAGCGGCCTCCCCACAGCTCTCAGTTTTATACTCCCGCTGTTCATAACCCTTTTTCTTTTCAGTTGCTTCCAGCTCCCGTTGCAGACACTAGCGCGAGGCTATCGCCGCTAGCAGCACAGGCCCAACCATTTCAACAGTTTTATCCAACAGGTTATAACCCCGCCCACTTCACGTGGCCTGCAGCTCCAGTAGCTCAAATAAGCGTGAGCCCGCTTCGGCTTGCAGCACAAGCCCACACTTCATTCTATCATCCTTCTTTTCCTTTTCTATCCTCCAACTAATTTCCCTTTCCAAGCCACACATGGTAATCTAAGTGTGAGGCCGCCGCCGACATTCACAGCCATGGCTTATACCCTTCCCAGCTCTCTCATTCAAACTAAACCACAACATTCTCTCTTCACAGCAACACCGATGCTCGTTCCGTCCAACGCCGTCGCCATGGAACCACCACCAGCGTCGCAAAGCATCCGCGCTCAGATCCTCTCAGAAATCCAGGACACTGGCTCCAGAGATGGACCAATTCCCAACTCCAATTCCCCGCTATTTAGAACTGATATTCCCATAACCCACCCGTTAAAACCCCTCCTCGACGCATCACTCAACACCATCCTCCAAGCAGTTTCTCCCAGGACCCTCCAATCCTACCTGACCGCTTGGAGATGTTTTAAAGCATTCCATGTCTCTTATAACATGCCGTTCCCCGATTTTTCTCTTCTTTCGATCACCTCATTTATTTCCTAGCTTAATAGCGTTAAGGGCCTACAAGTCGGGTCCATCAAGGTTACTTGAGCGGCATTCAGTTTTTCCATAAATTGATGTACGGCGCTCCCTCCTCTGAGATAAACAATTCACAAACCTCCCTCCTGATCAAAGGGATTCAAAGATCCCAGCCCACCCATCCCGACGCCAGACAACCCATAACGCTAGACATTCTCACCAAATGTATTCATGTCCTCCGCACAGGCTACCAGCCCCTCAATACTGCCCGCACACTCTACGCTATGTTTATCCTAGCCTTTGGTTTTCTTAGATGCTCGGAACTCGGCATCACTTCCAATTTCGACCCAAAAATCCACCCCACCATCTCAGACTCAGTCAGTACTAGATGGTGAAACAGTCTTATTTTTGATTAAGCAAAGTAAGACCGACCAAACCAAAAAGGTCATTTCATCTACATTTTTAACCTCTCATCACCAATCCAATCATACCAGTCCATTCTGGCATATCTGCAACGGAGAAGTTCTCTGGCTAAATGTCCTCTGGAACCCCTGTTCATAGACGAATCCAATAAACCTGTGACACGCTTTTGGTTCCAGAAACACCTCAAATCCGTTCTACAACAGTCAGGAATTCCAGCAAAGAATTTCTCAAGTCACTCCTTCCGTATAGGGGCAGCAACTTCAGCAGCTTCAGCGGACGTAGCGAGAACTTTTCCGGTAGAGCACTTATGTTTCTTTTCCGTCCAGCGAGCATGGATCTCCCAGCGGACGTACTGTGTACTTTTCTCTACTCTCTCCCGTCCAGTGAGCATTGGTCTCCCAGCTGACGTACTGTGTACTTATCTCTACTCTCTCCCGTCCAGTGAGCATGGACGCAACAGCGATGCCCATCCCTCCAAACGCTACAGCCTTGGAACCAACCCCAGTAGCCAACAACATCAGAACACAGATCCTCTCAGGTGCAGACATTGATTTATCTTCCCTGCTATCTTTACTTCCTCAATCCGCTTCAGATCGCCAAATAGAAGTAGGCGATTTTTTCAGTTACTTTCCGCAACATCTCTTGTGCAGTATACAGATCACTCGCTCACTCCACCATAAACTGTCCTCCGGTTAACCCTTCATCTCCCCATTGCCCAGTTGCATTCCAGGGAAAATCTACCAGTTACATCCCACGACCAGTACTTTTCGACTCACCATCCAAAGATTTTAAATCCACCTCCAAATCTCGTGATCAAGTCTGCCATAATTTTAACTCCCGGGGATGCTCAAGACAACGTTATCACTACCTGCACATCTACAACTACTGCGGCAAGTTTGCTTCCAACACCGCAGCAGTATCATCTCTTCCTTTTCATCAGAAGCTCGTTCTCCAGCCAAATGGCTCATTGGATAATTTGAAAGAAAGTCAGAACCAAGTCTTTCCACTACAGCATAATCTACTCCGCTCCCGCAGGAGTTCCAATTCTCCATCCAAACTTGATCCTCCGCCGCAGCAGCATTATCTTTTCTGCTCCCGAAGGAGCCCAGTTCCATGTCCAACTTACCTTTTGGACAGTTGAATTCAGAAAACAAGTTTGACCCACTGCCGCAGCAGTGTCGTCATCTCCACTCCCGCAGGAGTTCTGTTTCTTACTCCAACTCGCTCCATTCCCGCGGAACCATTATCTCTTCTGCTCCAGCAGGTGCTCAATTCTCCATTCACCTCACCATAGGATACTTGGAAGCAAGTCGGAAGCAAGTTTTCAACTGTCGCAACAGTGTCATCTACTCCGCTCCCGCAGGAGCTCCGTTACTCCGTCCAAACTTGCACCATTGCCACAGCAGCGTTATCTTTTCTGCTCCCGCAGGAGCCCAGTTATTAGTCCAACTTACTTTGGACAGTTCAGGAAACAAGTTTGGTCCACTGCCGCAGCAGTGTCATCTACTTCGCTCCCGCAGGAGCTCCGTTTCTCCGTCCAAACTTGCTCCACTGCCGCAGCAGCATTCTCTTCCGTTCCCGCAGGAGCTCAGATCTCTGTCCAAAGGATAGTCGGAAAGCAAATCGAAAGCAAGTTTGGTCCACTGCCGCAGCAGTGTCATCTACTCCGCTCCCGCAGGAGCTCCGTTTCTCCGTCCAAACTTGCTCCACTGCCGCAGCAGCATTCTCTTCCACTCCCGCAGGAGCTCAGATCTCTGTCCAAAGGATAGTCGGAAAACAAGTTTGGTCCACTGCCGCAGCAGTGACATCTACTCCGCTCCCGCAGGAGCTCCGTTTCTCCGTCCAAACTTGCTCCA
The DNA here is from genome assembly GCF_029890125.1 of Rhinichthys klamathensis goyatoka. NCBI lineage: Eukaryota > Metazoa > Chordata > Actinopteri > Cypriniformes > Leuciscidae > Rhinichthys > Rhinichthys klamathensis. The sequence goes on from NW_026606640.1 coordinate 923,931, forward strand.
CTGCCGCAGCAGCATTCTCTTCCGCTCCCGCAGGAGCTCAGTTCTCTGTCCAAAGGATTGTTGGAAAGCAAATCGAAAGCAAGTTTTGTCCACTGCCGCAGCAGTGTCATCTACTTCGCTCCCTCAGGAGCTCCATTTCTCCATCCAACTCGCCTTCACTGCCGCAGCAGTGTTTCCTCCTCCGTCCCCACGACTATTCAATTCTCCATCCAATTCGTCATCAGCGAGGCCACCCATCCGATGCCACGACAATCAACTCCCTTCCGACGATGCAAGAAGACCTCCCCATCCAGCGACAAAATTCCCTCCCTACGATTGGCACCATAAGCTTACACTCTGCAAGTTTTTGGGGGGTCATCAACATCATTTCTGGCGGCTGTCCCACATTTATTGCAACTTTTGGGGGAGTACTTTGGGTTCGGGCCAAATATCCGAGCCCGGAGCCCTCTCCCCGGACAGCACGCCAAATATGCATACCATTTATTCTATCTAACTTATTTGTAAGTGTGAACTAGTGAAATGATGTTTTATTAACAAAGTTCGGGAGGAGCACGTTCAAATAATTGATCCAATTATCACATCATTCCAACCAGCTGTCGACCATCAGTAATCAACATGTCTATCCACTCAGCTCGAGTTGGAGACCTATATATATACACACATTTGACTCACCAATGTTCTTCGACAGTTTTTCAGCATCCCTCCACCACCCCGTCTCCTCACACTCACCTGGTTACTACTTAAACCAGCAATACGGGGGGAGTACTTTGGGTTCGGGCCAAATATCCGAGCCTGGAGCCCTCTCCCCGGACAGAACGCCAAATATGCATACCATTTATTCTATCTAACTTATTTGTAAGTGTGAACTAGTGAAAGTAGATTTCTATCGCCCTACAATCCATCGCGTTCTTTAAGATCACTAAAGTCAAGGCTTCTGGTCATTCCTAGGATATCTAAGTCCACTAAAGGAGGGAGGGCATTCTCACATTTAGCTCCTAAACTCTGGAATAGCCTTCCTGATATTGTTCGAGGCTCAGACTCGCTGTCCCAGTTTAAAACTAGATTAAAGACGCATCTCTCTAGCCAAGCATTCACATAATGCTTACCTTTTATACTACTGTTGAATCAGATCGAATGCATTAATAGTATGAACAACAGCTATGCTAATTATTTCCCATCTGCTTTTCTGCTGATCTCGGGACGCTAGGCCCCAGGTAAATAGCGTTTGTCAGCTCCAGTTTGTATCCAGTCTCTCACGGAGACTTCAGATGCCCCAACACCTGAGATGAGATGACTCGACGCCTGTGAAGAGACGACTCAACGCCGGCGATATGTTATGCCCTAAATTAATACATGATTAACTAACTGTATTTTCTATGTACATTTCTGAAATGCACTTTCTGTAAAGCTGCTTTGAAACAATATGTATTGTGAAAAGCGCTATACAAATAAATTTGAATTGAATTGAATTGTGTAGAACAGAATTTTCTACTATAAAGCAGCTCTCCAGAGTGTTCATGTTTTTTTTACTCCACGGTATTCCACGCACCCATAAAACTTCCATGAAAACTTGATAAGGACCCAGGCCTTGCAGGCACATCGTGATTAAAGGACATTTGCAATAACAAAGAGTTGCATTTGTGAGGTCCTGCCTTCGTCCCGCATCATAGTTTTGCTGAAGTTTAGTCAGATGAGCTATGTTTGTCTTATTTTCTTATTGCATAAAAAAAGAAAGAAGAAAAAACTGACCTCCTACACAATTACTATTAAACATATGATTGTATTAAATTAATAAATAAATATCTTACAACTACAACATTTTACTGTAAAATAAAAAATAGAGAATTTAATAATAGTAATATTTAATAACAATATATGTTATAATAAAACTAGAAACTATTATTATTATTACCATTATTAATGATAATAATAACAATAATTATTATCATTATTATTTTTTATTATTTTACTTTACAGAACATCAGTAAAATTACAATACTAACATTTAAAGTTTAATTTCTCTGCTTTCAAACGTTAAACCATTGAGCTATTCTCTGTTGACAACAGATTTCTAAACGATTCTCATTGCGAACTTGGGAAGATGATTTGCGCATGTTGTGTTCCCAAATGCAAATCGCGACTCAAACACACCGAGCATTTACTGTGAATTGAACACAGTGCTGAAACATGCTGCGCGTCAGACTATATTTATTATTGCAACAGCGATTTGATGATCGCACTAAGCCACATCACATTCCCACAACCATGCATTGTCAAAATTGACAAAAAAGGGTGTCTCGCAGATGGCGCCGTTTGCAGTAGCTACTAATCTGCAGCGTACCCTCACATTTTCTTGTATGTAATTAAACGGATAATCACCATTTTGGTACAAATAGCCTACAATGTAACTTAATGGGAAACTGTGAGAGCACTCTGGCGCTGCAGAATTTTGAACAGATCTGCGCTTTTCGTACAAGTGTGACGAACAATCTTAAAATAGCACGGCACGCAGCGGTCGCAAGTCAAAAAGATACTTTTTTCAACAAGAGGTTTAATGAAATTTCACTCAGAGTCAGCATCAAACTATCAGTATGTCGAATTCAATTTTGACTTGACACCCGGGGTGGCCAATCAGATGTCAGGGGCGTCCAGTGCCACCCGGGACATCCCTCTGCTCTGCCTCCGAAACTGCACGGACACAAGCAGGAAACTGAACGAGCCTGACGCTTCTTTCAGGAACCGAAAGTGATACGCAGAATACTTAAGCTTGTGCATCAGAGAGCTGTCCCGTATCATTTCCCGCAAGCTACAAGGAAAAGAATGTCAGAGATGAGGTGAATACTGTTTCTATATTATTTGTCTTGATTATGAAACTAAATTACAAAGGTTAATGCAATAAAGGTTAATTAATAACAGTCTGGAAAGTTTTGAAATCTGGTCGAGGGGACCGAGGGAGAGATAGTTACAAAAAAGGCATAGCCTTATTTGACTTAAAAATACGATTTACAAGACCAAAACCAAATATGTGGTACGAAATTATAATTTCCTTTCAAGTTTAAAATTATGTTGTTAAATTGGTTAAATAAAAGAATGGTATCATCTGAATCTTACTTTGATATAACCACATAAACTTTTCATCTAGGCTCCATGTAAAAAAAAGAAATAAAAAAACATTTAAAAAAAAGGAACAAATTGGTAACACTTTACTTGAAGGGGTGTGCATAAGACTAACATGACACCTTCATAATCATGACATGACACATGTTATGAATATGAAGGAAGTTTTATGCATGTTTGTGACAACTGTCATTAAGTGTCATTCGCTCAATTATGACATTTTTAATGCAAATATGACATTGTTTGAGATGTCTTTGTTATGACACCTTGACATAAACCAATACATCATAACCTGTCAGTGTCTTTGTCATGACAACTTGACATTACTAAGACAACACAACCTGTCATAAACATGACATAGCAGATTAATTATCAAACTTAAGAAACCACTTAGCTTTATTGGTTAACATTACATTAAACTGTCAGGTGGTTGGCTTTGACATTGGCTGTCATGAAGCCATTATAACTGTTTAATGACAAATTCAATTTGTACCACTGTAGTTGAGGTCACGAAAAATATTCATGACACAGTTATAATGGCCTTATGACAGCCAATGTCAAAACCAACCACATGACAGTTTAACTTAATTTAATGTCAAGTTGTCATGACAAAGACACTGACAGGTTATGATGTTATGGTTTATGTCAAGGTGTCATAACAAAGACATCTTAAACAATGTCATATTTGCATTCAAAATGTCATTATTGAGCGAAAGACACTTAATGACAGTTGTCATAAACATGCATAAACACTACTTCATATTCATGACATATGTCATGTCATGGTTATGAAGGTGTCATGTCAGTCTTATGTACACCCCTTCAAGTAAAGTGTTACCAAGAAATTTAATGGCAATCAGACAGACTCTTTCCCATAATAAGCAGCTATGACGGTGAATTCAGCTTTCTCTTGGTTTCTACTGAAGATAAGCAGGGCTGGTAAATCAGAGGCTGCTCACTGCAGAGCATGGGCTGAGCTTATGTCTAGCTCCCCCTCACTAGACATCCAGCGAGGAGGAGCGAATGTAATTTGGTCCTAATGGGTGGATATACAATATCCAACCACACCTTAACCCTACCCACAACTCTATCCCTCCACCCCATTAGACGTCCAGAGAGGTGGAGCTGGATGACATTTGACTCTGCAGTGAGCACCACTTGGGTAAATCTCTTAATGGCAAACTTCTTGCAAAACTAAGGCCACTGTTGGAAGAAATATTAGTAAGGTCAGCAGGGGGCACACTCTTTGCAACCAAATTCACTAGTATAGTGGTGGGATACTTTATGAGTCTATGGCCCATCACAGATAAAGCGAATATCGTTGATCATCTCCTAACAAGGCCACATATTAAGGTCTGGTTAGATTAGATGGTAAGCAAACAATCAGTTCTTGTAATCAACGTGATGGATGCAGGAGAAATGGGCGGTTAAAGTACTCAGCAAAGTTGACACATGTAGGCCAAATTGTTATGGGCAATGTTCTGCTGGGAAACCCTGGGTCCGACCATTCATGTGGCATGTTGACACGTGAAACCTACCTAAACGTTGTTGTGGACAAGGTACACCCCATCATATGACCAGCTTCGTCTCCATACTGGCGTGATGGATCCGATCTTCAAGCAACACTTTGAGTGTGAGAAAAGTGTATATAAATGTAATTAATTATTGTTGAAAGCTGTGACTTTAAAGCATTGCTGCTAAAGCTATACAGGTCCTTCAAAAAAAATTAGCATATTGTGATAAAGTTCATTATTTTCCATAATGTAATGATAAAAATTTAACTTTCATATATTTTAGATTCATTGCACACCAACTGAAATATTTCAGGTCTTTTATTGTTTTAATACTGATGATTTTGGCATACAGCTCATGAAAACCCAAAATTCCTGTCTCAAAAAATTAGCATATCATGAAAAGGGTCTCTAAATAAGCTATTAACCAAATCATCTGAATCAACTAATTAACTCTAAACACCTGCAAAAGATTCCTGAGGCTTTTAAAAACTCCCAGCCTGTTTCATTACTCAAAACCGCAATCATGGGTAAGACTGCCGACCTGACTGCTGTCCAGAAGGCCATCATTGACACCCTCAAGCAAGAGGGTAAGAGAGAAATACATTTCTGAACAAATAGGCTGTTCCCAGAGTGCTGTATCAAGGCACCTCAGTGGGAAGTCTGTGGGAAGGAAAAAGTGTGGCAAAAAACGCTGCACAACGAGAAGAGGTGACCGGACCCTGAGGAAGATTGTGGAGAAGGACCGATTCCAGACCTTGGGGGACCTGCGGAAGCAGTGGACTGAGTCTGGAGTAGAAACATCCAGAGCCACCGTGCACAGGCGTGTGCAGGAAATGGGCTACAGGTGCCGCATTCCCCAGGTCAAGCCACTTTTGAACCAGAAACAGCGGCAGAAGCGCCTGACCTGGGCTACAGAGAAGCAGCACTGGACTGTTGCTCAGTTTTGTATGTCATTCGGAAATCAAGGTGCCAAAGTCTGGAGGAAGACTAGGGAGAAGGAAATTCCAAAATGCCTGAAGTCCAGTGTCAAGTACCCACAGTCAGTGATGGTCTGGGGTGCCATGTCAGCTGCTGCGTTGGTCCACTGTGTTTTGTCAAGGGCAGGGTCAATGCAGCTAGCTATACGGAGATTTTGGAGCACTTCATGCTTCCATCTGCTGAAAAGCTTTATGGAGATGAAGATTTCATTTTTCAGCACGACCTGGCACCTGCTCACAGTGCCAAAACCACTGGTAAATGGTTTACTGACCATGGTATTACTGTGCTCAATTGGCCTGCCAACTCTCCTGACCTGAACCCCATAGAGAATCTGTTGGATATTGTGAAGAGAAAGTTGAGAGACGCAAGACCCAACACTCTGGATGAGCTTAAGGCCGCTATCGAAGCATCCTGGGCCTCCATAACACCTCAGCAGTGCCACAGGCTGATTGCCTCCATGCCACGCCGCATTGAAGCAGTCATTTCTGCAAAAGGATTCCCGACCAAGTATTGACTATTAAGTGCATAACTGAACATAATTATTTGAAGGTTGACTTTTTTTTTTTTATTAAAACACTTTTATTGGTCGGATGAAATATGCTAATTTTTTGAGACAGGAATTTTAGGTTTTCATGAGCTGTATGCAAAAATCATCAGTATTAAAACAATAAAAGACCTGAAATATTTCAGTTGGTGTGCAATGAATCTAAAATATATGAAAGTTTAATTTGTATCATTACATTATGGAAAATAATGAACTTTATCACAATATGCTAATTTTTTTAGAAGGACCTGTATATAAACATTCAAATAGATGTTTTCCCTACTTTAAGGCATTTTGTTAGGAGGCATAATGATGTTCTAATGAGTTGTTCATTTCATAATGAGTTGCTGATTCATTTGTTTTCTTGTCAGTTCAATCCAGGAGAGTTTACAACCAAAACTGGATCAGCTGGAGTGTCACTTCACTTGGGACATTAAAAAAGTTGATCTAGTATTAACAGATGTCCTGAATAGGCTTGAGGGACAGGTCAAGATGGGTCTAGGACGGGAGTTAGGAGTCGCACGAACTCATTGCTCTTTAGGATATTTGGAATTCCTTCTTGAGCACAAAGAAGGGGCCCTTACCCACCTGTTGAAATCTGAGACACTCATTAAAGAAAACCCTGGAGAGAACTGTGACAAGACTCTAATTGTTACCTATGGAAATTTAGCCTGGATAAATTACCACATGAAGAACTACTCAGAATGTGAAAGTTACCTGATGAAGCTTCAGAAGATTAATGAAACATTTCCAACCCAGTCTTCATCTGTTCCAGAGGTGCTGGGTGAGAAAGGATGGGCCTATCTTAAATTCTCTCACAAATATTATGACAGAGCCGTAGAAGTTTTCCAGAAGGCCGTGGAACTGGATCCAGAAAATAGCGAGTGGAACGCTGGTTATGCCAAGGCTCTGTATCGCATTGAACCTGGTACATCTTGCACTGTGGATTCACCTGCAATCAAACAGCTGAGACTGACCATTGACGACAACCCAGATGATAATGCTTCGAGAATTCTTCTAGGACTTAAACTTTTGTTTTGTTCCAAAAAGTTGATGGATGAGTCTGAGAAACTAATGGTGACAGCTCTGAATGGCTCTCCAGAAGATCCACATGTCATAAGGTATGTTGGGAAATACTTCAGGAATCAAGGATCTGTAGACAGGTCCATTGCACTGCTGATGAAAGCACTTGAAATATCACCAGACTCAGGTTTCATACATCATCAGTTGGCAATGTGCTACAAGACCAAGAAAATTAATTTACAGAAAGAAAAACGACTAGACAGAGGAAGCCAGACTGAGGTAAACAATGTACGAAATAAGTGCATCTACTACTTAGAAAAGGCAACTTCTCTGAAAGCTAACTTTATCATTGCCATGAGTGAGCTTGCACTACAATACGGAGAGAAAGGTGAACTGTCCAAGGCAGACAGTCTGTTTCAGAGAACATTTAAGACAGCTAGAGAGAAAAATGATAGTGTCCATGTTGTCCACTGTTTCTATGCTGAGTTCCAGCAGTATAGTAATAGATGTGAGGACTTAGCAATCAGGCACTACGAGGAGTGTTTCAAAATGAATCCACATTCTAGTGAGGGGGGAAGAAGTGCAAAGAAACTGATGATCATTGCCCAGAGATGTATCAAGTTTAAGCCAGATGATTGGAAGGCCAATGAAATACTGGGATTAATTTACCGAAACTTTGAGGGCACCAAGAGCTATTTGGCCACTTCAGACAATGAAGAGGATGATGAATACCATAGTAATCTTAGTGAGTGCCTTAAAGGATGCACAATTAATGGTTAAAAAAACTAATGGGTCTTAATTGTGCACAAAACATGTGCATAGACACATAAATCTGTTCTTACTTTCGTTCTAATGAAATCCTGGTGAGTCCTCATGATGAATCCAGGTGATTCCAACTGAGGGTGTCCCCACAGCTAGTAATTTGCATAAAACATGCCCAAACTATGTCCATATAAGGGCATTGTGAATAGTCTCACATCTCTCTTTTTCTTGCTAGCTTGCTCCCTTTCTCATGCATGCTCACTTCCGCTTGAGAGGAAGATCTTTGAGTAAAGCATTGCATTTTCAAAAGCAGATAAAGACATGGTGAATTCAAGTAAAGTGGGGCATTTAACCTTTAGTAATTGTACACAAATTCATTAATAAATTGACAATGACATTCACTGATTATTTTATAATTGACTTTTAAAAAAGAAATGAAAACAGCAATAAGTGTCCAATCAGAAACTTCAAAGTCAGAGATGATGACTCCTTCAACTGTAAACTGTTTTAAGAAAATGTAGAAAAAAATCTTTAAAATATGGTTAAATGTTCAGTTCGCCTTATTCATTTATTTTGTTAGCCTATTTTTTGCATGTTATAATCCAATTTTTTATATGTTGTAGAGTTAATTTTCATCAAAATTCTGTTACACTTATACATGTTCTACATTTATTCCTCCCTTTTGACAAGTTGTTTCTTAAGGTCATTATGCTGTTTCATTAGAATGTCATTTGAATGCATATGGTTTTGAGTATACAGTAATGAGTATTTGAATGTGTCATTGTAGGGAACACATTGTAGGAATGTTGGATGTATCATAAGTGCAATTATAATTTGTGTTAAATTGGGCTTTAGTTATGCATTAAACTTGTATTACTTTTACAAATACATTACATAAAATATTTGATGCAAAATCTTTTTGTGTGCTTTTTGTGTTTGAAAATTTACATAATGACCTTCCTGTATTGATTTTACCAATAAATAATGTCACTTGATGTCATGTCTGATTCTGTAAGTTTATTTGAGCAAAAGGGTTTGTTTCACATGATACACTGATCACAATCATGTTGGTTGTCAGACTGATTGTTGGTATTGTATTATTAAATTAAATTGAACATGACACATTACTGACCTCAATCAATGAGCAAAAATACCATAAAAAACTTTTGAAGAACAGGAGCAGAGTCCTCTGGAGGCTTATAGAGTCCTCCTCAGCATTAAACGATATAATGAGGCAATATACGCTACACACGGAGCACATGGCTACGTCATTAATCTTTCCACCCCATGATAACGACACAAAAATACAATTAAAATTATAATTTGAAAAATACTTTATATTAAAAAAGCCTTTATATTAACTGCCTACAGCACAGGTATTTGACAACCATCTGTAGTTCCTAGTGGTTTACTACACACAGTTTAGAATTATGTGATTCATTTACAACAAAACAAAGGAATAATGCCTTTATCTCAGTTCCAATTTATTTTCTGCTAATTCATTTTTGTGAATTAGAATGTGTGCAAAGGATTGTGGGTGATTTGAGGACACAAAGGACACACATGCATCCTTCAAAACAGTCTGAATAAAGGATGTGAAACAAAGGCTACCTTCAAAGAATCCTTGAAAATGAGTTGTCCCATTGACAGAGCTTGATGTTGTGGTAGCTGGGATATGTAGATTTTCTAGTGTGACATAGGCATATATGTAATCTTTTGTGTTGGTGTAAATTAATCACTTAACACTAAACTGCCAATAATATAAGCCACTGGGAGAAATATAAATGGAATCAGTACATAAAATGCTTAATATAAACAATACAATACAATTTATCATGACCTCGAATTTAGTTTAGAATGCCAATTGATTTTTGGCCATTTATATAATAATTTATCTAGACATTTGATTATTCTATTTAACTCTTTACTCTAATTATAGTTACTCGTTCATATCGCTCAGAGCTCTCAGAAACTCTTCAGTCTTAGTCATTTGACAGAGGTAACAGACGAATACCCTTTAGATGGCCCTGCTTATCGCTGCTCTCCCTGCTCTTATTCATGCTAGGCAGGGAATTCTTGCCCAAAACAGAACTATACATATATAACTATATGCTAATTGTCAATCATCTTTGACTATAGTGGTCCTGACAGAAACGGTGTCATTATGATTCAGGCTGCATCACAAGTCAGAATTTAGTTTAGGATCGGTTGCATTCAAATATTCGTCCAGTTCCTTTTGCTTGAAGATCCATTAATCACGTTTACACCGATATGGAGCCGAAGCTGGCCATAGGGTCCACTGCCGAGGACCTGTATGGTTCTCGTGGCCTCTGCTGAGGATCTGTGCCGATGGCTATCCTGTCAACGAGGCCTTCACAGGGGATTGTCTAGTCTCTGCTGACATTCAGGGCTGGATTCAGGGCTGAATTTTGGTCGTGTCTAGGTGCAGGTCCACTGTCTGATCTGGATATGGTCCAGATCCGGCTGACTACAAAAATCTCAGGATAAGGATAAGACAGACTAATATTAGCTTAGATGCCAAACAGGTCGGTTTAGCCAGTCTGTCAGGTTCATGACCTGGGCCCCAGTTAGTGAAGTGCCAACTCTAAGACTATATGCCATATGACAAGAGAGAAGAGTGGCACCACCCCAGGAGGGATGAAGACCATCTCTTTTCAACATGTCAGGTCTGCCCCAAAAACTTTTCCAATTGTCTATAAACTCGAAATTATTCTGCGGACTCCACTTAGACAGCCAGCCAGCCATTGAGTGACTACAGTCTGCTACGTATCTCGTCACTCCGGCGAAGGGGGCCAGAGCATATTACAGTGTCTTACATCGTACTGGCAAATTCACACACCCCTTTAATGTTATTTTAGTGATCTCAGACTTTCGAAGTCGGACATAATTAGTGCTAGCCTGGTAATATCAAACTCTGCTACTTCGCTTTGCTTCGTAGACAGAGTCTGGCATGTCATCATTGAAAAGTGCTTGTCTGAAGTATAAAATCATTGGTTACCCGTAAGCCAATCACATAACGTTTGGATATGACGTGTGTTATTCGCCAGCTCAGCCGCATCGAACTTCCACTGTAAACACATGTATGATGCGAAAACGAAACCATCGAGCGAAATACCGGAGTGAACATGGCTGACCGGGTTTTGCTGCCTCCTTAACCTGATCCTCCATGAGTGCAACCAAGGGGGACACAATCACAACTATCGCCTTGCCGGCCTTTGGCCTCCCCAGTTTCTCGCTGACAATCGGTAATATTTGATAAATTAAACTTTTACCAAAACCTGTCGGGAGTAGGGCCACGACATCACCTCCATTCAAAATGTTTAACAAACACTCTTCTTGTTCGGGCTTCAGTTTGGAAATGCCAGGAATATTCTCCACAACAGAGCGAATTGCATCCCGTGTCTCCATATGTTCGATTTCCCCAATCTTAAACTCGGCGCTTAGCGTCTACACCACGGCTCTCAGCCCGCCCTCTGTTCGTTGATTGGCCGGCTGTTTTCAGGCCGGAGGAAAACTGAGAGACATGTCGATGTCTCAGACTAAGTACAGAAGCGAAATGAAATGAGCGGAAGTACGAAGTCGGACGTAGTCAGGCTAAATTAGTGCGACGTGAATAACAATCTTAGAGTATTTATGAATAAGTATTAGCCAGCATTTTTAAATTTGCTTTGATGCCAGGTGCTCTGGATCCCAGCAAACATGTGACTATGGTGGCTGGTGTCTCTATTTTCACATTCCATACTATAGAATTGCCAATAACTAGGGTTTCAACAGGTTTCTCAGTGGGAGCATCACTGAGTGGGGAGAACCTGTTTGTTGTTTTAATCGGAATGGAAGAGTGGTGTTTTGTCCCGCGACTATGTCGTCTCACAGTTATCCATTTGCCCTGCTGCGTTGGGCTTTGTAAACGGAACTGAGCAATGTACAGAGCTTGCTAGGCTAGTCGCAACCAAAGCAGTATCTAGAGCCCTTGCATTCTTACTATCCTCGATTAAAGTTTGGATATGACTAGCCTAACATGTCTCATATTAAATCTTTATTCAGTTATCTAATTTATTTTACCTTGTCAGTTCAATTTAGGACAGTATACAATGGTACTGGATCAGCTGGAGTGTCATTTCACTTGGAACCTTAAAGGCGATGTAGACTTAATTAACCTCCTCACCAGACTTGTGAACAGAACAAGCTGGATTTAGGGAGGGAGGAAGGTGCTGCACGAGCGCAATGCTCTATGGGATATGTCCGATTCTTTCTTGGACTCAAAGAAGAAGCACTTAAACACCTCAACTCAGCTCAACTTTATTTATAGAGCACTTTCAACACCACAAGTGGAACCAAAGTGCTGTACAGAAGGTATAAAAGAGAAGGTAACACTTTATTTTGATGGTCCCTTCAAATCATTCTGTTGACTATAAGTAACCTTGCAACTACATATCAACTATCTCTCATTAGAGTATTAGTAGACTGTCTGCTTAATATCTGCCAACTCTATATTGTGATGCTCCTCCAACAGACACTCTACTGACTATAAGTAACTTTGCAACTACATGTCAACTTATTCTATCCCTAACCCTACTAGTCTACTAATACTCTACTAACACTCTACTGAGAGTTAGTAGAGATGTAGGTGCAACGTTACTTATAGTCAACTGAATGTGTTAAAGGGACCATTCAAATAAAGTGAAACCAAAGAGAAAATAAAAACAAAGACATAAAAAAATGCAAACATATGACATACACAACTTACAAAGCATTATCAAATGCTAAAGAAAACAAATAAGTTTTAAGAGCACTCTGAAAAACACCCAATGAAGGACAAATTTTTACAGACAGAGGAAGGTCATTCCAGAGCCTAGGAGCTGCAACAGAGAATGCCCGATCACCTTTACATTTTAAACGGGATCGCGGAACCATGAGAAGCAATTGATCATTAGAGCGCAGAGATCTGCTGGATTGACAGCGGCTGTTTAATCAGTAACATACTCAGGTGCTAGGCCATGCAGAGACTTAAAAACATACAACAACGCTTTGTATTGAATTCTGTAACGTATGGGTAACCAATGTAATTTAATTAACACCGGAGTAATGTGCTCTCTCTTCTTAGTACCTGTTAAAAGTCTTGCAGCTGAGTTCTGAACGAGCTGCAAACGGGAGAGGGAAGCCTGACTCACACCCAGATACAACACATTACAATAATCCAAACGGGATGGCACAAAGGCATGAACAACCTTCTCCATATCGTTAAAAGAAAGGATAGATTTCAATTTAGATATTGATCTAAGATGGAAGAAACTATTCTTAACAACAGCATTGATTTGCTGGTCAAATCTCACGCTAGACAGTTTTTTTCCCAGGAAACAACCCCAGGCAGTCATCATCCACACACCCCTTATTTCCAAATAAAATCATCTCGGTCTTATCCTCATTTAATTGGAGAAAGTTATTCGCAAGCCAACAATTAACTTCGGCCAATAATGCATGAAGAGACTGAATGGCACATTCATGCCCATGTTTCAGTGGTAAATAAATTTGAGAAACATCCGCATACATTTTCTCAAAAATCAAACCTAGAGGGAGCATATAAAGGGGAAATTAAGTTGGTCCCAGTATAGAGCCCTGTGGAACCCCACACAAAAGATGGGCAACGGAAGAAAAAGAATCCCCTAAACTGACTGAAAAAGTCCTATCCTTCAAATAGGAAGAGAACCATTTCAGGGCTAAGCCCTGAATACCAACCTGATCCCTAAGACGATCAATGAGAATGTTATGATCAACTGTATCAAATGCCGCTGTAAGATCTAACACATCTGGCTGCAGATGTTTTACCTAACGTGTTTTTATGATTCTGGTTGACTTTGAAATATTTGCTGTGTCAGTTGTTTTATGTTTCTGGTGTTGCATATTTTATGTTTGTATGCACTGTATATGTGGTTTAGTACTGCTGCCTGTCTTGGCCAGGACACTCCAGGCCAGGATTTTAAATCTCAATGAGTTTTTTCCTGGTTAAATAAAGGTTTAAATAAATAAATAAAACAAAAACAAAACAACACGGTTTCCAGAATCAACACCTCGTAGGATATCATTAGAGACCCTCAAAAGAGCAGATTCTGTACTATGACCAGCTCTAAAGCCTGACTGGAATCTATCGGAAATGTTATTCCTCATTAAAAAGTCATTAAAGAGTCATGAAACCCCCCTCTTTCAGCTCAAGTCTAGCTCACAATCTTTTTGAAAATTGCAACTTAAATGGGCGTGGATGACTGTGAGAAGGGGTGTGGTAAGGCCATCACTGTCATCGCCAGTATCCCATGCATATCGACTGTCACTAAAAGCAGTGGTAAAACGTGAGGAAATGCTAGATTTTTTTTTAAAGGCTGGCAAAGTTAAAGTCTTATGAAATACGACACTATTATTGTCCTTTCAAAAGTAACTGAATGCCCTGCTATATTAGCCTAGTAAGCCTACAGTAATTGTAAATTTATTGAGAACATATTAATGTAGGCTACATGTATAATTATAATGTCATTATAAAATATATAGTTGTTTATAGACTCTATACATATATTTGAAAATTATTAATTTTCCGCTTAAAAAAAACGTTCCGTGCACAGCCTAGATCTACGCGCCCCCTGAACCTCCATAATAAAGATGGCTCTGTGGAGGTGGATGACTTCTCATTTTAGACACACACACACACACACACACACACACACACACACACACACACACACACACACACACACACACACACACACACACACACACACACACACACACACACACACACACACACACACACACACCTCTGAAGGGATAGAAAAGTCCTTGGGACTTGGTACCGCATCACTCGCAAGACGCAACCTGCATTGGTTGTCAACAAGGCGAAGTCCACCATTCTCCAATTCTCGAAGCTCAAAAATGTTTGCGGCACACACGTTTAGATGTGTCCGTGCCGGTTGATGGAAAACCGCCCGGAGCCAGAGTCTAGCCCGGGCAGCATCGCGGGGAAACATTCAAACCAATTGGACTTTTGCACCACGAAAACAAACACTTGCGTCCCATGATTGCCTGTCTCATCTACTACGCGATATCACAGTTTGACATGTCACTGGAAAGATCCACGTGGTGTCATGAATAATTAAGAGACCGTGTCTTCTCATAGGATATGAAAACTCATTAATAATTATGAGACACCGATGAGTCATCAACGCACTATACTGTGCTCTGCCACGTCACAGCCTGCGATGAAGATTTTAAACCCGGAAGACGAAAATAGCAGAAAGAAACTAAAATTTAACCATTTTCACCCTACTATTAAATCTAACAGATGCTAACATTGTCTTCAATGGTGTTCAACACACATACCTCTGATAAAATCTCAGAAAATTTGGTTTAGGGTTTCATGACCCTTTAAGCTGTGCATTCACAATTTTTTTCCAGTATCTTAGAAATAAAAGGCAATTTTGAAATCGGACAAAATCTACTCATGTCAAAGGGGTCTAAGCCGTTTTTTTTTTAGAAGGGGCCTAATAAACGCATGCTTAAAACTAACTGGACCAACACCAGATGACAAACTAATATTCATAATAGACAGAATGCTTGGGCCAATTGAATCAATTACCTTCTTAAACAGAGAAAAAGGGAACACATCACCAGGAGACCTGGTGGGCTTCATATGAGCAGTTATATCATTAAGCTGCTGTAAAGAAACAGGCATAAAACTGGTTAATTGGTTCAGAGGCTCAACAGAAGCAATAAAATCATTGCCAACAGATGAAATCTGAGATCTAATTCCATTAAAAAAGTTTAAGAACTCTTCACACATGTCAGCAGAAGGAGTGAATGAGATTTGGTGTAAGAAGGGGAGGTCTGGAGCCGGTGGCTCAATGGACCCCATGGATGGGAACCCCAGACAGTAAAGAAATATTAGATGAGAGGTGAAGGCAAAAGCGCACCTCGTACATCAGTTATGAGAGGTTTCCGTAGATAACCAACTGTCTAATTGAAAAAAGGGGGATAGCTCCTAGCCCTTGATACATATCTAGATAGATCTAACTCCTCCCAGCCCGAGGCCTAACATAGGGGCCTCCAAGGCTACGACCTTGACCATCCGACACATGCGATGGAGGGTGGATTACCTGAAGAATCATGATACTGCCTACAGGCACCTCCCTCAGTGTCAAGGCAGAAACAAGGTAGAATGGCTGCCATGTAATCACATAAGAGGGGGCAGCACCACCACTCTTCCAGGGAGCAGGACGAGCAGGAAGCAGACTCAAATAGATTCTTATATGATGAATACCCAGAGAATAATGATATTGCCTACAGGGACCTCAGTGTCGAGGCAGAAATAAGATAGAGTGGCTCCCACGCCCTCGAGTAAGAGGGGGCAACACCACCGCTCTTCCAGGGAGTAGGACGAACAGGAAGCAGACTCAAGATTCTTATATATATTCTTATATAACTCATCCACAGGACATGACGGGTGCCAGGGATAACCCGTCAGCCTGATGCCAATAGGCTAGATGACAGGATTCATCCTCCAATCTACAGAAACATGGAGTTTTTTTAGTGGGAATGTCCCTACGAGCTCACCCTTAGAAGCTTGCGGAGGGCACTAAGGCCGCCACAGAGGCCCTCAGCATGAACGGGAGGTCCCGTTAGAGAACAGGATGGAACGCCAGTACTGAAGCCAGTGGGCAGTATTTAACTGGGTTCAATGTCGTACCTAACTTTCCTAAAAATATTTAGTTCCTAGTAGAGTGGGGTTCTAGAATGGATGACCTAACCACCTTGATGGAAAGGGCAACCTAGTTATGGGTTGGTCCCCCTCAGGGGCCAGACCCATAGTCTTCATAATTCCGGCCGTGGATAAAATATTGTACCACCGGCCTGGGAAAGAAGATCTCTCCTAATAAAGACTCGCCAGGGAGGACTCTCCAGGAGACTTTTAAGGTCCAAGAACCAAATTTGGGCCGGCCAGTACGGAGCTACAAGGAGAAAACTCACGCCGTACCTCCTGACCCTTTCCAGAACCCCAGGGAGCAGAGCGATCGGGGCAAAAGCGTACAGACGTGACCTCTGCCACATCTGTACCATGGCATCCAGGCCTAAAGGAGCTGGATGTGAGAGAGAGTACCAGAGCGGGCAACGAGTGTTCTCATGAGAGGCGAACAGGTCAACCTCTGCTCGGCCAAACTCTCTCCATATAAGCTCAACTACTTCAGGGTGGAGCCGCCATTCCCCGGGCCTCAGCCCCTGCCTCGACAGGATATCTGCTCCCACATTATCAACCCCAGGAATATAAATAGATCTAACAGAGAGAAATTTATCCTGGGAACATAGAAGAATCTGATGCGCCAGTCTAGAAAGAGGGCGTGATTTCAGGCCTCCTTGGCGGTTGATATAAGAGACCACCGACATATTGTCAGTCCTAATGAGAACATGATGGCCTCTTGAGGTCTACAAGGAAGTGCCTCAGGGCAAAGAATACGGCCAACATCTCCAAGCGATTAATATGCCATGAAAGATGATGGTCCTTCGAAGTACCATGACAAGAGCACGAAGGCATCTGCGCGTAACTCTGATCATGCGAAAGGGGTTCTCCAGCGGAGAAAACCCCTTGGTCCTGAGCCACCACTGTAAGGCCCTCATGCGGAGCAGACCAAAAGGAATTACATTGGAAGCTGCAGCCATGAGGCCCAAAAGCTCTTTGAAAGTGTTTGACAGTGATGGCCTGGCCTAACCTAATACTCTTTATTGTGGTTAAGAGTTAACAGGAGACAATTGTGCCCGCATCGTGACTGAGTCCCACTCTACTCCCAGGAACGTAGTCCTCTGAAGAGGAGTTAAGGAACTTTTCTTCACATTGAGTGTAAACCCCAAGCACCTCAGATGACGCAAAACAACATCTCGATGTTGAATCGCCAGTTCTTCTGACTGAGCCAGAATGAGCCAGTCATCTATATGATTTAGAATACGGATCCCCTGAAGTCTCAATGGAGCAAGGGCAGCATCCGTACATTTAGTAAAGGTGTGAGGAGATAAGCCTAGGCTGAAAGGAAGAACCGTATATTGACAAGCTTTTCCCCCCAAAAGCGAATCTCGGAAACTTCATGTGATGGGGTTAGAAGGGAACGAGGAGTTAAGGAGCTTGTGGATCTATCACGACAGACCAGTCCTCGGAGCTGGTTTGACTGAGATTCGGTATCTTGAATCTAAACCCCCTCGGGGGTTGATTCAGTACCCTGAGATCCAAAACCAGGCCTAACTCCCCCTCCCTTCACAGGAACTATGAAGTGCCGGCTGTAGAACCCAGGCTCCCGTAACCGAAGAAGAGCCCAAGTTGAGGTCTCCTGTGTTAAGAGGGACTAGACTTCCTGTTCCAAGAACTGACCCTGCTCGGGGCTGGCCAACATGTGAACCACCCCTAGTAAATAATATTTTTTATATTAGCTCCACTGTAAGAAGGACCCCCTAGGCTGTATTTTGAAGACCCCTCAGGGTGTCTAGATATGCCATTATGGAGACCAGTCCCTCGAGACTGGCCTCGGCTATAAATTTCCAAACGGCTTCGGTGACCTGAAGCAGCTAACTGGCAAGAACTAACCGAAATATGCTATCTACAGACCTACTGAGAGGCGGCGAACTCGACAGGGCCGCAACGTCTTCGGGCAGACACTGCGATTTGTGTTCACTGGAAGCCGATGTGTCCCGAGGCGCCATCGGCGGCGGGAAACAAACATCGATTTCCTAAGGGCTGCATAAGGGGGCAAGACTCTTGTACTGGGGGAACGCCCATAAGGGTCCGCATGTTACGACAAGACCTATTGGTCAGGGTCATCTTGACAGTCCTCAGACCTGTCTTCGGTATGGAGGGCCAAACGGCTTCGTGCGAGAATGTTTCCTCTGGCCCCAAGCCTTATATGGGGGTGCACGAGAGGCAACCTTCTCAAAAAAAATGAGCAGCTGGCGGCTGTCCCATAAGGCTGCCCCCTGGCAGCAACCCCATGAGACAATGGACTGACAACTGGGGATATCTGATTGTCCCTCTGCCTCCTGAAGCCTCTCGACAACGGTTTAGCCATAAATGTCTCTCTGAGACTACTAGTGCTGCCATTGAACGGCCAATGGTACGGGCCGTCTCTTTAATAATACGGAGAGATAAGTCAGCCACTCCACGAAATTCAGTAATACCGTCGAGTGAGACCTCCCAGTTATCATCCACCTCTTTGAGGAGGTCAGCCTGGTATGCCTGTAATAACCCCATCGTGTGTAGGCATGCACCGGCTTGACCCACCGCCATATGCTTTCCCTAACAAATTCGATGTATGAGATTTGGAGGGAAGTGTCTGAGCTATCAGGGGTGACGCAATGTCGGGAAGAAAATATTTCGCAAAATATTCCTCTACCCGGGGCATCACCTCCTAACCATTCTTATTAGATTCCCTAATGGATGTAAATAGATAGATGGGGGAAAATAATTGAGATGAACATGGATTTTTCCACGATCTCGATACCTCAGTATGGAGATCAGTGAAAAAGGGAAGGCTCTTACACGAAGATTGTGACTGGGTCTGCTTATTAAATGGCCATTCAACATTAAATTTAGCCACTGCCCTGGTTACAATCTCCAGCAACTCCTCAATAATGGGAATATGGGCTGGCGAATCCCCATATCCACGTGATTTGGTGTTGAAAATATCTAACTCCTCGGAGCCAGATAAATCAAACACCGGGGTCTTTAACACGGTCGGAAGAAGCCGCAACGCTATGGAGTTATTATCCTGTCAAATGTCGAGAGCGCATTATTGTAGCGCGAAAGTACATTAATATAATGCGCGAGCGCGAATCTCTCTGCTCGCGCGCGGAATATGATGTGCCGAGCGCGAATCTCTCTGCTCGCGCGCGGAATATAATGTGCCGAGCGCGAATCTCTCTGCTGCTCTCAGATACACTTCTCTTGTAAGAATTCTCTCTCTGGGCTGAGTGGGCTCGCTCAGAGAATATGCCTGCACTTAACCCCCTGAGGTCGGATGACGTGCGGGCGCGTCAACTCAATGTTTACTAAATGTTTCTATTAATATCTCCGCGATTGTGCAGCACACATAAATGGTTCTGATTTTGCCGTAATCGATAGATTCTCAGCTTCAACGTCCTTATTCTCGCGAGATCATATGTGACTCACACAGAGAGCAAGAGGGAAGACAAGATGGTCATTCACCGTGCGTGATTGGTGGGCTAGCTTGCCTGTCTGCATTTTGTGTGAAACCAACCAATAGATGCGGTTGAAATCCCTAAGTACCCTCCCATCTCCTCACAGTGAGGAAAATACCAGCTGACATGGAGAGAGAAAGAGTAAAAAAGTCCGCGAAAGAAAAAGTCCGCGAAAAAAACATGGCAAAAATATATATAAAGAAGAGGAAAAGTAAGAAGAAGACGAGGAGAGAAAAATGGCGAAGACATTGACATTGAAAGACGCACTTGCGGCGATTTTGGATAGCAGCGACGAGGATGAAAGGCGAGTTTCCGAGCCTGATGGATTTTCTTCTGATGAAGATGAGGATTATGATCACAGAAGAGATCCAGTTGAAGACGGGTAAGCGTATTTATTTTATAAAAACCTCGTTCGCATGGTGACCATCTTGGCTAAAATAAGCTGCGCTGTGCTGCTTTGACAAATTGACTGCGCCTTTAGCAAAGTGTTTACTTTATGTAAAAGTTATTTTCTTGTGTAAAACCGGGGTACACCTACAAATAGTAACGTTGTAGGCTGTTCTTGCTGGTCTCCTTATAATAACTAATGTAATATTTCTTCACCTCAATTCACAATTTGAATAACATTAGGCCTATCTCTTGTAGTGATGAATCGATATGTTTTGGCCATTGACCTTTTTTATCATATTGTTTATACTTGTATAGATGTGGCTTGATCTTTCATATAATTTTATTTATGTTTAGTAGGCCTATATTTTTACTGAATGTAAAATTATAAATCTCTGTGGAGTTTTGAAATGGAAGATACAGTATTCCCACATCTCATTCAGGTGTTATTTGCTGTGATTTGGGGTGGACAGGACAGCTAGCACATGTGATAAATTGGAATAACGTTAGATAAAGAGAAGATTAGCTGAAGGATGTGTCAAATCCTCACACATCTTCCACATTCTTGTTAGGTGGAGATTGGTGTGTGTGTGTGTGTGTGAGAGAGAGAGAGAGAGAGAGAGAGAGAGAGAGAGAGAGAGAGAGAGAGAGAGAGAGAGAGAGAGAGAGAGAGAGAGAGGTGTAAACTTTATTTCAATGAAATTGATAATGCAAGTCCTAACTTATTTGTTTTTGTGTTTTTTCAGAGAGGATTCACAGCTACCAGGGCCCAGTGTAACACAGGCAGCCTCACCTGTGCCTGCCACCAGGTCACCACCAGCCCCTACACCGCAGTCATCCTCACCAGCCCGGCCAGCCAAGAGGTTCCGTACCCCCCAGCATCAACCAGCACCCCCACCTACACAGCAACCATCATCACCAACCCGGCCAGCCAAGAGGTCCCGTAACCCCCAGCATCAACCAGCACACCCACCCACACAGCAACCATCATCACCAACCCGGCCAGCCAAGAGGTCCCGTAACGCCCAGCATCAACCAGCACCCCCACCTACACAGCAACCATCATCAGCAACCCGGCCAGCCAAGAGGTCCCGTAACCCCCAGCATCAACCAGCACCCCCACCTACACAGCAGCCAGCCCCACTGTCTTGGAAGACGGAAAAAGACCCAGACATCGCTCCCCCTGTCTCCAGGTTTCAACCAGCTCGAACACCAGGGCCACAGCTCAGCTCCACTTCCACATATACACCACTCGACCTCTTCAAACTTTTCTTCCCTGTACAAATCATACAAACACTGTGCCAAAACACAAACAAGCAGGCTGCTAAACAAATGGCACAGGGAAAGAAATATAAATGGTTAGATGTGAACATAGGGGAGTTTTACAAGTACATTGGACTGCTTCTGTACATGGCCATGGTGAAACTCGACAGCATTGCAGATTACTGGAGACAGAATCACTTCTTCTCTTTGCCACTTCCAGTACAGATCATGCCACGGGACAGATACAGAGCACTTTCTTGGAACCTTCACCTTAGCGACCCTGAAGAGGATGTCCAGAACGACAAAAAAAAGGGCACAGCCGACCATGACAAACTTTTCAGACTGAAACCCCTGATGAACACCATCAAAAATGCCTGCAAGTCATTTTATCATCCTCACAGAGATGTGGCTGTGGATGAAAGAATGGTTGCATCAAAGGCCAAAACTGGGATGACGCAGTACATGAAGGCAAAACCGATAAAGTGGGGATTCAAGTTGTTTGTCTTGGCAGACTCACGGAATGGCTATACAGTGGACTTTTCCGTTTACACCGGCAAAAGTGACATCCCCTCTGGACATGGCCTTTCCTATGATGTTGTGATGTCCCTGGTACAACCAGGTTACCTTGGCACAGGCTACCACATTTACATGGATAATTTTTATTCAAGCCCCAAGCTCTTCAGGGCTCTACATGAGCAAAAATTTGCTGCCTGTGGGACCTACAGGGAGAACCGCAAGGACTGCCCTCGGACAACAAATAACGCCCTCACAAAAAAATCAGAAAGAGGCTCCATAAGATGGATCCGGGACGGCCCCCTCATCTATGTGAAATGGATGGACACGAGAGAAGTATCAGTCTGCTCCACACTTCACACAGCACACTCTGGTAACGCTGTTCAGAGGAGGGTGAAACAACAAGATGGCTCTTGGACAAAGACATCAATCCCCTGTCCCACACCAGTTATGGCGTACAATGAACACATGGGGGGAGTTGATCATTCAGACCAGCTCATTCAATATTACTCTGCACAACACAAAACAATGCGCTGGTACAGACACCTGTTTTACCATTTTCTGGACATTGCCACCACCAACAGCTACATCCTCCACAAGGAACTCTGTCTGGCCCAGCAAACAACACCCATGACACACAGAGCTTTCATGGAGGAGCTGACTGCTGAACTCTGTGGTAAGCCTCTTCACACTGCTCCGGTCCTGGTACCTGCAGGTCATATTCCTGTGCCAATTGCCGTTCATGCAGCAGATTCTTCCACAAAAGCCACCACAGGTCGCAGCAGGTGTGAGCATTGCCAAAGCCAAGGCCAGAGAAAGGACACACCTTGGAAATGCAGGGAGTGTGGTGTTGCGCTTTGCATGCAGCTGGACAGAAACTGTTTTGCAGCATGGCATGACAGCTGAAAAACTGAAACATGAAAACATGCACATTGTGTAAATATTGTAAATAGTGGTAAGTTTCTGTGTTATATATATATATATATATTTCTAATATATAGTTCATCTTTGGTTTGAATTTTTTTTTTGACATGTAAAACATGAAAATGTGTACATTTTGTGAATATTGTTAGTAGTGAGTTTTTTCACAAAGTAAACATTTTGCTTGAAAGAAAGACCTGTTGTAATGCTACTTTTTCATTTGCACACATCCCATAAAGCTTGATATGTAGTAGGAAGTTATTTTAGTCCTATTTTATCTCAGTCCCTCTAACATTTGGTGAAGGTAGAGTCACAGACAAAACTTGTACTAAAAAACGATTTTTCAAAAATGTCACTTTAGACAATTATTATTCATTATCTACTATTTTATTCATATATTACACTCCTTTTGTGACCCTAAGACTTTGGGAAACCCATTTCAAGGACCAAAATAATTCGTCCACATGAGTAATGGTATGTTTCCACAAGAGATTTGAAGAATTTCAAAAATCGGACTTAAATTTTTCACCTTTTAGAGACAGATTATCCCTCTCTCTCTCTTTACACAATTCTCCAGGACAAGTGGTGAACTCACCAGTAAGAGAGCTGGGTTTTCTCTGCACATTTTGATATAAAACATGTGGGATTATGTTATATAATTGCCTTTAAAAGGTGAATTTAATAAGATTTGTAAAATCGAAGGAAAAAGTGAAAAAATGCCCTTAGACCTCAGAGGGTTAAAACGCGTTCAGTGCAATCGCGAATCTCTCCTCTTCCCCAGCTAACAATTTTAGGTTATAAGAACGTTTTCATAACGTTCCCATTAAGTTATAAAAACGTTATTTCTGAATGTTCTAGGGAATTTCAAAACGTCCAGTTTTTTAGACGTTGTATTAATGTTATTTCTTGGTTATAAGAACGTCCAATTCTCCCGTTATATAAACGTTGGTTGTATTAACGTTATTTCCTGGTTATAATAACGTTAGAACGTTCAATTCTCCCTTTATATAAACGTTGTATTAACGTTCTTGCTTGGTTATAAGAACGTTATTCAAACGTTCAATTCTCCCATTATATAAACGTTCTCTTAATGTTTTTCTAAGATAATGAAAAACGTTTCATTCAATAAAAAAAAAACATTAAGAAAGGTTTTAATAATTATTAAAACCTTTCTTAATGTTTTTTATATAACAAGGTAGCCTATATAATAGGCCTATATGAAGAACCTAAAACAAGAACTTTCAGATTAAGACAAAAAAAAAAAAAAAGAATCATGTCTATAATATATGTGTAATGTAGTCCACTGAAGTCGAGTTGAATTGAACCCAAGTATAGTTTATTCCAATAAACCGATTTGGGTTGAAGTGACAATATGAAATTGACATGAACATAAACTTGGACTAAACATAGAATCACCAACAATGGTACAGGGAACAAAGCTAGACAAGAGACAATGGGAACACAAGGACAAGGATTATGACCAAAAACAACCAATGACATTCACAAGTTAAAGTTTATTTAATTTATATAGCTCATTTTTACAACAGCCACTGGCTTACCAAAGTGCTTTACAGAACAGCAGAAAAAAGGGGGAAAAAAACCCTACATAACATATGGAATAGCAATTTCTGATTGGTTGTTGCCGTTTTGACAGCGTTTATGCCAAGAGCAAAGAGAAAGAAATCGAAGAGAAGAGTAATTAGGCATGCGCGAACGCACGGGACACAGTCTAAGCACATACACGCTTACTTTAAGCGAAGAGGAGAGATTCGCGATTGCACTGAACACGTTTTAAGTGCAGGCATATTCTCTGAGCGAGCCCAGAGACAATTCTTACAAGAGCAGCGTGCATCTGAGAGCGCGCGCGAGCAGAGAGATTCGCGCTCGGCACATCATATTCCGCGCGCGAGCAGAGAGATTCGCGCTCGCGCATTATATTAATGTACTTTCGCGCTACAATAATGCGCTCTCGACATTTGACAGGATAATAACTCCATACAACGCGGGCTTCTGAACCGTGCGCGAAACCAGTGAAGCAGGTTAATAACTCTGAGAAAGGGTCGCAACCTCAGTATTATATGCCAGCCCCACGTGCGAATCCCGTGCATACAAGCGGCGCGTTGCCTCGACAGATGCGGGACCCGATGCACTGGAAACGCGAGCCTGATCTATTTGATCGAACAGGCTCAAACGGGAGCGGAGCTTTTTCATAGGTAACTGAAAACAGTTTGCACAGACAGCGCCCTTGAGCACTGCTCGTGCATGCTCCACTCCCAGACAAACAACACAGAACGAGTGCGTGTCATCCTAGCTCAAATAGCGTGGGCAAGGGGACCCACACCGTCTGAGTCGTTTCTCTATATTCTCTATATATATTGAGATAGACAGACAACACCAAATAAGACAATACAGTCACACAGAACGCTTGCTGAAGACAGAAAGCTGACGCGGCTATGTTCCGATGTCCTTTTATAGCTTCTGGATCACCGTCACATGACGAAAGACATAGCACCAATCAAGAGGTGTGTTCGACATGGGCTGCGGCTGGATGTAACCGATCGGTGAGAGTTGCCGTGTGCAGGCGGGGAGGAGCCAATATTATGAAGCTGCAGACTCGGAGCCTGCTGCATCTACAGTCCCGCACCCAGAGTCCCGCATTCTCAGACCCCTCGTTTTTCGAGACAGCGCCTCCTGCTGTTCGGAAGATCGTATAACACCCGCACACAGAGTCCCGCGTTCTCAGACCCCTTGTTTTTCGAGACCGCACCTCCTGCTAAATGCCATTGAAAACAATAGGATGCAATAGGATGTTTTATTTAAAGTTATCCAAATAAATATTTGCGTTCCCTGCTTAATGCATGTGCCAAAAAAACTAATTGTATTCTCTGACTAACAAATTTCCCAGTAGTTATTTTTTTAGCGTGGGTGTAGCCTAATTGAAAGAAAATTAGCCTACCGATGGAAGGGATACAATTACAGATTGAACTATCTTCTGAAAAATATTATGTGATATTATATTGCTACAATGTTTTATTTATTCAAATTCCAATTTTTCTTTCAGTTCAACCTTGGTCTAATTAACATTATACCATGCTAACATTACAAAACCTGTTTTTTGATATTTTGAATGCGAAGCAAAACTCAAATAAGAATAGACAAAACACCATAATAAACAATTCTGTACTTTATTTAACAATCACCTAAACATCATCTTGCTGTAAACAGGACAAAGCAAAGAAAAAAGGAAGAAAGAATTGTATTAGTGACTTTACTTTTTGTCTTCAATTGCATTAAAAAAAACTTTTATAAGTCGCTTTGGATAAAAGCGTCATGTAAAATGTAAAGTAAATGCATAAGGTAAAATAATTACTTTCTGGTAGGCGAATGTTCCTTCTTTTTTCATTCTTTTTGCAATCGCTGTCAAATTCCTCGACTTCACTAAAATAAAAGATGAATGCCATTGTCAAAAATATTGTGTAATATATATATTTTTTGCAAATGCAAATTACAAGCATACTTAGGGTGATAAGTAGGGCCATGGAGGAAAACCTCCTCAGCTTCCTGCCAGGATAATGCCTGCATCTCACATAGGCCATGAATGATGGCCTGTCCATATAAATAAATAAATATAAAACATTGCATATATGGCAATAATAGAAACAATCCAATTGACAAACATGTTCGGACCTACCTCAGAAAAAAGAAAACTACAAATGAACTCCACTTCATCTGTGAAGTTCAGTTGAGTTTTAGAATTATCCAGCAGAGCTTTGAGGTGTTGAGAAAGAATGGCACACTGCTGCTGCTCACTGTCCATGTAGACTGGCACACGTGGCTTTAGGGGGAACCACTTAGATGGTTTCCCATTAATAACATCCTGCGTCAAAATATTTTCGGGGGAAAAAGGCGAAAAAACATACATTAACGGCTCAAATTTTGTTACAAAATATCTTTATAAATATTAAATGGACTATGTTGGTGTATCGATGAGCTATAAAGTAGTTTGATTAAAAAAGAAATCGAAAGATTCGCTAAATAAAATTGACGATACTCACGTTTCAGCTTAAGTTCTTCACATGTTTATCCGATCCGATTTGATAGGAGGCGCTGTCTCGAAAAATGAGGGGTCTGAGAATGCGGGACTCTGGGTGCGGGACTGTAGAAGCAGGCTCCGAGTCAGCAGCTTCATACTACTCGGAGGAGCTGCAAACAGAGACGTAAAGTCGGACACTTTATGGTTCCCGTAGTGACCGCTCACTAAAGTTTGTATACTTTACCACAACTGAAGTGAAATAAATTTAATATTTGCCAAATACACAGATGTTTCAGACACATTTTCATTCAATATTTTATGTACTGCTTCATACAGCATCTGTTTGAACAAGAATAAAGTTCAAAATAAGCCTATAGCTACTATCAATGAAGTGGATTGACATTTTTCAATCAGTTTTATTTTGATAAACATAACACAATATAACATCATGACTACATGAAAAGAGTGTTTACTGTTATAAAAAACGAAAGGGAACAGCATTTACAGTAGAGAAAAGTACTCTAGAATTATTACAGTTTCTGGAGATGACGACAGAGAAATAATTTGATCTAGCCAATTTAACAGCTCTTTGATACTCGTTCAAACAGTTCTTCAAAATCTCATAAGAGACTTATAATTTATCTTTAACCCATTTGCGTTCAGCCCTCCTACACTCCTGCCTAAAAGCACGGGTAGTACTGTTCAACCAGGGCTGCGATTTGACTTCTTTCCCCCTGACTTTGACAGGAGCCACAAAATCTAAAATCTCTAAACAAGAAGAGTTAAACTGATCGACCAACTCTTCTAAACCTGTACAGGGAGAGTGTGACTCGATCAATGAAAAAAAGGTGAGGCATTAAAACAGCTGAAAAACTACTAGCTGTGCATGGATTGAGTATGCGAGATGAAACCGAGGAAGAACCAATATTACCCGGCGCACCACAAGAAAAGTTAGTATTTAAAATAACAGTCTTATGGTCAGAAAAAAAAAACAGTATCACCTATTGAGATCTAAGACACTCATTAAAGAAAACCTTGACTCTTATTGTCACCTATGGAAATTTAGCCTGGATAAACTACTGTACCACATGAAGGACTACTCAGAGTGTGAAAGTTACCTGATGAAGTTTCAAAAGATTAATGAACCATTTCCAACCGAGTCTTCATCTGTTCCAGAGGTGCTGGGTGAGAAAAGATTGACCTATTTTAAATTTTCTCACAAATATTATGATGGAGCGGTAGAAGTTTTCCAGAAGGCTGTGGAACTGGAACCAGAAAATAGCAAGTGGAACGCTGGTTATGCCAATGCTCTTTATCATTCTGAAACTGGTACATTTTGCACTGGGGATTCGCCTGCGATCAAACAACTGAGACTGGCCATTGACGACAACCCAGATGATGATGTTCTGAGAGTTCTTCTTGGACTTATGTCACGGCCGGGTGACTAGTCGCTGAGAAGACGGAACGAATATTCGGAGTTAAGGTTGCTCGGGGACGTTGTTGCTCGGTGACGTTGTTGCTCGGTGAGGTCGGTGCTCAGCGAGGGGTTTGGTTCCGGGTTGCCGACACGACAGACGAATGGAAGCCATGAGCGGGGTCTATCAAGGAGAGAGAGATAAGTGATATTCTGAGTTAGATTATGACATTATTGATGATTCTCGTAACTGTTTCAAAAACCTATGATGTGAAGCTGACTGCTTAAGGGAAGTTGTCGTTGCAGTGAGTGGCTTACATTTCCCCATTGTCACGACCAGGATTATCTCGATGAGCGATGGATGAAACGCCGCGCTGAAGCCTTACCTTTGTGAGTGAAGTGTTTCACAGTATTTGATAGTATTTATTCACGTGTGTTTCCCTGTGTGGATTGTAGTGAACACGAGTGTGGAGAATGCATTGCTGAAGCAGCGGTGGTAGCAACTTACCTCCATTCTCTCTGCCTGAACCCCGAAGAGAACAGTTACGCTGGTGAGCAACCTACCTCCATTCTCTCTGCCTGAGCCCCGAAGAGAACAGTTATGCTGGTGAGCAACCTACCTCCATTCTCTCTGCCTGAGCCCCGAAGAGAACAGTTACGCTGGTGAGCAACCTACCTCCATTCTCTCTGCCTGAACCCCGAAGAGAACAGTTATGCTGGTGAGCAACCTACCTCCATTCTCTCTCTGCCTGAGCCCTGAAGAGAACAGTTACGCTGGTGAGCAACCTACCTCCATTCTCTCTGCCTGAACCCCGAAGCGAACAGTTACGCTGGTGAGCAACCTACCTCCATTCTCTTTCTGCCTGAGTCCCGAGGAATACGGCTATTTTGGCCATCCTTCCGGTTGACACGAAGGAACTTGCCCACGGAGAGTTGTTCTACAATCAGAGTTTTAAATTAATAAAGAACTTTATACTGTACTCCACGGTTTTCTGTCTGTCTGTTGTGTACCTGTGGTGTCGGCTCCTCATGGTGGGGTGCAAGTTAGGGGTGTGACCGGTCATCTGGTGCCCACCCCGACCTGTGACACTTACACTTTTGTTATGTTCCAAGAAGTTGATGAATGAGTCTGAGAAGTTGGTTGATAGATGCTACAAATAGATGCTTCCCTAATTACTTGCCATGAGTGAGCTCGCACTTCAGTATGGAGAGAGACATGATCTGCTCAGGGCTGAGAAACTGTTTGACACATTTCAGACAGCTACAGAGATAATTAAACATCTGCAGATAGTATTTAACCTATGCTTAGTTCCAGCAGTACTGTATCAGATGTGAGGATTTAGCTATCATGCACCAAGGAGTGTTTGACAAAGGGAACTATAAGAACGTGGAAACTTATGAAAAGTGCCCAGAAACATATCAAGGGTAAACTAGATGATTGGAAGGCAAACAAGGCAAACAAGGATTTTATTTATAAAGAAAAGGGAAAGATGTTCCTTGACACGGAGAGTTATGCAGAGACTTCAGCCAATGATGAAAATCATGAATTCCTCAGTAATCTTTGTGTATTATATAATTAGTGATTTAAAAACAAAACGTTCGTACACAGATTGTGCAGAGTGAAGGAGACTCAATAACAAGTGACGATAGTGGTTAGTTACCTCTGATTTTTTACTTTTTTCTTTACAGATCTGTTTAATTTACTCAGTTGTTAGAATGGTAGAATATGTGCATCTGTGGGGAAGACTGTTAAGTCGGTTGTCTTACTGAACAGAATGTTATAAAATATTAAAAAACGTGTCGCCAGATCTTTGTTAAAAATGGAGAATCTCTTTTATTGTTAAATTAATTGAAGGTGGTCTTAATACATTTGGTTCTATATAGAACCCTAGGGTTCTAGACTCAATTTTAAAGAGCCCTTTATCCAAGAAGGAGAAATGTCTTAAACGATTGCATAATTTTTCATGTTTAATGGGCTATTTAAATTTTTCTAGTGGTATGTTTACGAGCTGTTGAATATGGATAAATGGATAAAATTGTGTTTTATGTGTTTCGTCAGCTTCTATGCAGAACCTTCTCTTCTAAGAATGATGGACAAAGAAACCCCACCGACTATGTTTATGGACTTTCAGTTGGTTGTCATGAGTTCTCTTTGTTCTCAGTTTGTCTGTCTTGACCTAATTTCCCAGTTCGTTTAATAGTCGTTTCATTCACCTGTTGTCATTTAATTAGCTAATTTCCCTGGTGTATAAATAATTCCTGTTTGGTTCAGTTCAATATCGGTCATTGTCAATGTTAGTTGTGTTTATGTTACTGGCTCCCTTCCTGAGTATTCGAGTTTGCTATTAGGACTATTTTGCAAGATATCCTGTTTCAAGTATCTTTGGATTCTAAGACCCGTGACAGACATTATAGCTATACATTTTTAAACCTGTATATCTTTGACAAATAAAAACACTGCTTTTTGTGTGCATTGTGTGTTAAGAAAATTGTTTTTACCAGTAACTAATATCACTTAAACTTGCAGAATTGTGAGATGATGCAAGCCACACTTTATACTCTTGAAAATTAAAAATGGAACATTACCAATATATTTTTTCATGTTTTATATAGTCTATTTTTTTTAACCCAATGAAATTCACTATTACTAAAACATTACATTTAGTTCAGACTGTTGACATCAAGTTCTAAAGGTTATATATTAGTCCCATGCCTCAGTAGCATCCATTATATCTTCAGTCTCTTGCATAAGTCTCAAGAAACTCATTAGTCTCAAGAAACTCGAATCACTTTCCAAAGAAACGTTGAAGAACTGCTTAGTTGTAGCAAACTCATGATCATAAAAAAGGCATTGCTGAATACAAATATCAGACCTTTACAAACCATTTGCAGAACAAGGGCAAATGTATGAAGGACTAAAAATGACATAAGGAAAAATAAATAAATAAAAGTAGAAATAAATAAATAAATGCAGAAATATAGTGAAAATAAATACATTTTGGTAATATAAATGGCTATTTTTTTGTATTTTTACATGTATTTATTTATGCATTTCTATATGTATTTATTTATGTATTTATACATTTATTTATACATTTATGTATTTATATATTTATTTATTTCTACATTTATTTATTTCTGTATTTCCACATTTATTTATTTCTGTATTTCCACATTTCTACATTTATTTATTTCTGTATTAATAATTTCGCAGGGGGTCGAAATTAGGCACAACACCTGTTCTACTGATTGACATCTTCTTAATATATGGTGACATCCATCAGCGGATCCAAGAACATTTTGCTTAATTTCAGACTTTAATGCACCCACACGGAAGAATTTGTGCATTGAATATAATGTTAGAGAAATTAAACCATACACTGTCAACTAATGATGTGTAGACCATCGTTCTTTTGTTACTCAGTATAGTTTTTTATTAAGGATGGGGATCGAGACCCGGTTCTGAAAGCACCCAAACTTTCTCTAAAATCAATAAGGTCCGAGCTTATCGGATACTGCTACTGTTTCTAATGATGGCACCGAAACGCGGTATTAAACGGGCTCGGGACTGTTATTAACAGGCTGCAGCTTCCCCTCCATTCTGTCGCGCACACAGCGCCCTGCAGAGACGCAGACGCCGGTTCGTCGCTGTGGAGACGGGGAAGTTCAGTTAGCTCCAAACTACTCAATTTGCCGACAGCTACGCTCCTTATGTGCAATAAAACCTTCGCGAGTAAAAATACAATACTTTATAATTATCAGTACACCTGTGTGTAAGGTAAACATGTAGAAAGGGTTAATTATCTCTGTCCTCAGTCTCTCATCCTGTATGTTCTATTAACAGCTTATATTAACCCAAGCACCGAGGCGAGTAGTCTTCCTTGTACCAGTGAAATCAAGGCAGTAGTAGTAGATTCGATCACATCTCTCTAACCAATCCTGCTTCAGACTGATGTTGGCACCCCCCACTTAATTAGCATACAGGCGGAGGGAAAAATAAATGTAGAAATGTGGAAATACAGAAATAAATAAATGTAGAAATACAGAAATAAATAAATGTAGAAATGTGGAAATACAGAAATAAATAAATGTAGAAATAAATATATAAATACATAAATGTAGAAATACATAAATAAATACATATAGAAATGCATAAATAAATAAATACATGTAAAAATACAGAAATAGCCATATGACCAAAATGTATTTATTTTTTACTATATTTCTGCATTTATTTATTTATTTCTACTTTTATTTATTTATTTATTTTTCCTTATGTCATTTTTAGTCCTTCATACAAATGTACTACCCTTGATATCTGAATTATACAGCAGCTCAGACTGTCCAGATATCTAGGGTTCAGCACTGTCCTCTACTGACTTAAATAACGTACTGCAACTGGAGCTTCAAGTATAATAACCTACATTTGTAATTCTATGTCCACAGAAAAAAAATATACACAAGAAAAACTCACTGAATACTGACACATTATTATAAAATATGAGACATAAATAAAATAAATAAAATGTAAGTCTTGTGTTGTAACCCACTTTCTTTAAAGCTTGCAACTGTAGATGAGAATAAATGCTTTTGAACAATAAGTCAACAAAAGGCATGAGAAAACTTTTATACACAAACAATTCTTTTCTCAATTAAACATTATTAATGACTCTATACATTAATAGAGTCTAATAGTATTTCATAAAATTTCATTTCATTGATATCTAACAGTATTTCATAAAATTGATTAAACAAAGAAATAGACATTTAAAAAAAAATAACATTAAAAAAATTGTTATTCCAACGCTATAAAGTTGCTGGTATAATTGTCATCAAGTCTTTATTTTTAGAACTATAATAGTCCACTTGTTTGCCTTCGCATGACACCAATTTTGGGTCTTTGCTCAGGCTGTTCTTTCGGTTTCTCCGGCAATGCCGAATGACGGCAACTGAGAACAGCAGGAGAGAGCTTGCGATCAGGGCGAACCCACTCAAAAAGAATGTCGCCGTGTAAGTCCCTGTGGTGTCAACCAACCAACCTATACAACAACAACAAAAAATCACATGATTACCTGACAGCTTTTTGAAAGTAGCATGTATCCTACAGTTTGGTTGGGTAACATGTCTCTGTACATTAACAGTTTACCACTTATTGGGCTTTTAATTGGGCACGTCATTACAAAGCGACAATTATGGTTAATGTTTTTTTTCTTTAACATTCCAGATAGTTATTAACCTATCAAAATAAAATAATTTGAGGCCTTTACCTCCAATGGGTGGGCTGACCAGATAGGGAAGAGCGTGGAGGAAGTACACAACCCCGAGAGCTGAAGAGAGGTATGCTGTCCCTACAACATCTGATGTTACCACAGGAATTAGGGCAACATAGGCTCCATCAAAGTACCCATAGAGCACAGAGAAGGGTACCAGCAAGACAAATGTGCGTAAAAGGGGGATAAAAAGACAACATAGTCCCTCCATTCCCACAGCAAACATGTAGCATATATTCCTGTACTTCTTTAGACACCTGGGAGAGATACAGAAAGGGTTAGTCAGCATGATCTGGGGCCGGTTGCATAAACATAGCCATTATGTTAAGACGTTATGTTTTTATGTTACTGATTTAAAAAAAATATGAACAGTGTTAAAGAAAAAACTTTGATGTCTAACTTGTAAAACTAGTCTTAGAGGTTTATGCAACCATCCCCATAAGCAAACAATCAACATTCTGTTTGGTTTCCTAAAACCTGAGGGTGTTTTTTGTTGTTGCTTTTTGACCTCTTCAAATAACTCATCTGGCGAAAAACCATGACATGTACACCCTCTTTCTAAACGGACAGCTGGGTCAATGATAAAGAAAAGGACAAATCTTTTAAAATCTAAAAACATGTGTTCCAAGTTATTAGAAATGTACTATTCATGGTCGTTTCATGTTTTAGAAAACTTTTTACACCATTTAAAAATTCAATTTAATGAATGTCAAAAATGTCACCATATTTTCCCTATACCTTGAATAACATGTATACACATCTTAAACATTATTATTCAACTTTTTAAAGTATTTTTTTAAGGTAATTTTTTTTTTTTTTTTTTTACAAATATGCTCTTTTTATTAATAATTCCATTCTCTCTCTGCCTGATATTTATAATATTTATAATAAGTTTTTGGGGAGTCACACAACATGACATTTTACAACCTGATATTTTAAGAGACTTATTTAGATAATCATGAGGGTCTGCAGGGATCTTCTCTATGACATAATTTCCTTTTTTGTATTTATTTCTGCTTGGTCGTACCACATGACTTTGATGAGGCAATTCGACGTTTTTCAAATATAAAAAAGAAGTTAAGCTTTTATGTTAAAACTTTTTTTTAAATAAATAATCATAAACGATGATGCTAAACTACTAGGCTTATGCCCCCCAATGATTTAATTAATCTTAGAATAGGTGTATTAATGTCAATGTATTGAGATCTAAAAAAACAAAAAACAAAATTGTGTCATGTCAATGACACAGTTGCTTATTGGATAACAAAATCGGTTATTAGAAAAAAACAGATAATTAGATCTGAAAAAAACCAAAAAAAAAACATTTGCCTTAGTCAATAAATTACCTATTCCTGTTTTTGACTAATGCAATATTAACACAAAACAACATACCTAATGTCAGTGAGCCAGCCAAATGTGATGTTGCCAACAATGTCAATAACCCCTAGTATGGACATCAGGAACGCAGCATGCTGATGACCGACACCTACATCCAGTGCGTAGGGCACTAGGTACACGAATGGAAGACTGCACCCACTGGCCAGCAGCAGGAAGGAGCCTGACAACACCATGAAGTCAGGCATGAGCAGGAAGTGGTATTCTTGCATGGACTGAAGGAAGCGTTGCTTAGCATTCACTTCTAATTTATCGCCTGCAGCATTCCCCGTATGTACGCCATTTACCGCAGGCGACTTAATGCTATACCCACACTCTGAGTCCACTGGAAGAGGACAGGCCTCCTCTTCCTTTAGAATGATGGGCCGTAACAGAGCTCCACATACACACAGGTTAGACACAAAGCCCCCTAAAATGAGGAGGGCCCCACGCCATGAATAGTGTTCGATTAGCAGCTGCACTACTGGGGCCAGGATGAAGGTCCCGATGCCACTGCCAGACATGGCAATGCCATAGGCCAAAGCCTTTCTCTCACAGAAATAGATCCCGACCATGGCAATGGCTGGAGTATAGCAAAGGGCAAAGCCAAGCCCTAAAAAAAGAAGGATATAAATTAAAACGGTAAACATGTTGAACTTGCTACACACTAAGTGCCGCGCATGGGTCTGTAGATCAGTGTTTTAGGGATCTTGTGGCTCTTACCAGTTACCACTCCCAGGGTAAGGTAAAGATATTCCAGACTGGTGGCGAAGGAGCTGAGGACTAGTCCTACTGAGGCCAGGAATCCTCCTACTATTACAGCTACACGGCATGACAACTGATTCCCAATCAGGCTTCCGAGTGGAGCTGCAAAGTAATGTGAATAAATGTTGTGCTCATATTGAAAAATATGTTCTAAATAATAAAAGTCATATTTAAATAATATTTACGGTAAGCCGGGTTTGCATCCACATACACTACTTTGTAAACATTACTGTGTCATTCCGTGTCAACTCAACCAGAGGTCCCCGGCTCAAATTTTTGATTTTGATCATTTTTTGTCTGGTAAAAGAAATATATAAATGAAGAAGAAAGCCAACATATTAAATGTCATGAATGTATATTTACTGAGTAATACACTATTTTGTAGAGGGGGGTCAAAATGACAATTTTCACCTGAGATTTGGAGCCAAATTACAGGGGTGTAAAATGACTTTAGAAAGATGGCAGCATCATTATTTTATTTTTTTACACAGAGATTGACAGGTCTATTAGTAAAATCTGTTGACTTTAGCAATCTTTGTTGCATTAAACTGTATGTCAACAGTGACAGTTAAAAAATGACAAAAAGCACTTCTTGTGTTTTCTGTCTCAAGTTTGCATGCCTGTGACTCAAGAAGTATTAAAGATATTAATATCCTTTTAGATTCTGGTTCTTTAAAAACTTTCCTTTTGGTAACTTCACTTTAAAGGCCCTCGATGGTTCAATCCCAGAGATATTAACATGTTAATGTGGCTCCATGAGAGTAAATTTGTAAATTGTACACATTTTCAGTGGTCAAAAACCAAACATGGGTCACTTTGCATAAAGCTGATACTTTTTTTCTTTTAAAGAGGAATATCTAAAGAGCAAATAATGATAAAATTATAATTGTGTCAACATTTTTTCATCAGCTCAATTGCATAGAACATACCTGTCTGAATGCCATAGATATTCTTTTTCCAAAGTTGTCATGCCTGTAACTCTAAAAGTATTAAAGATTTCTTAATATCCTTTAGATTCTAATTCTTAATAAACTATCCTTTTGAAATGTTCATTTTCAAGGCCCTATATATATAGTTCAGTCCCATCGATATGTGGATCTCAAAGCAGCTCCATGTTCAAATTGCTGAATTTTACCCATTTTCAGTGATCAAAAACCAAATGTGGTTCACTTTGCACACAGCTGATTTCCGTTTTTGTCAAACAGCGACCCCTAGAGTCGCTGTGGAGTACTTGTACTGTCGTGAATAGCACTCACGCAGAGATGGCTCGCACTCACGGCCGGATCCCCTCCCCCTGTACACCGGTACCTGTACAGTAGGATGGACGCTGTAACGAGTGGAAATAAGGTATGGCCCCTTTAAGAGCTGCGCGCGCCCTGCGCCTCGAACACCACATGTATACGGCGCTGGGTTATTTCTGTTTGATGCTCATTTTATCAGAATTTTATCAGATCTGTTTTTTGCCGTAAAGCAATTCGTTACCTCGCGAAACCTGATATCACACGATACTTCCTAACACTGAGGCCGGCGGCTCGCCGGCCCAAAGTTGCAAGGGTGGTTTTGCGGCTCACAGGCACCAGGGGGGTGCGAGACGACCACCATTCAACACAAAATCAGTAATATAAACATTACAATGACTCCAAAGCTGTTCGGTTAAGGTAAAAAAGTTACTTAGTTCACCTTTAAAGAGGAATGTCTGAAGAAAAAATAATGTTTAAACTAGAAATTAATCTTGTTTCCCTCTACCAGAACAATCGGTTTAAAAGAAAAAAAGAATCAGCTGTGTGCAAAGTGACAAGCTTGGTTTTTGACCACTGAAAATTTGTACAATTTACTCATGGAGCCACATTAAGATCTTCATATCTCTGGGATTGAACCATCGAGGGCCTTTAAAATGAAGATACCAAAAGGAAAGTTTGTTAAGAACCAGAATCTAAAAGGATATTAAGATATCTTTAATACTTCTTGAGTTACAGGCATGCAGACTTGAGGCAAAAAACACAAGTGTGTTTTTTTTACTGTCACAGTTGGCATATAATGCAAAAAAAGATTGCTAAAGTCAACAGATTTTACTAATAGACCTAGCAATCTCTGTGTAAAAAATAAAATAATGATGCTTCCATCTTTCTAAAGTCATTTATACACTACTGTAATTTGGCTCCAAATCTCAGGTGAAAATTGTCATTTTTACCCCCTCTACAAAATAGTGGATTACTCAGTAAATATACATCCAGGACATTTAATATTTTGGCTTTCATCACTATTAATGTTTGTCTTTCTACAGAAAAAAATATTGACAAAATCAAACATTTGAGCTGGGGAAGTTTCAAGGATGCATTAAATTGTTCAAAAGTAAAGAGACTTATTCATACAAAAAATGCTGTTGTTTTGAACTTCTATTCATCAAAAAATTCTGAAACAAAGTATCATGGTTTCCACAAAAATATTAAGCACCACCACTGTCTTCGACATTGCTTATAATAAGAAATGTTTCTTGAGCACAAAAACAGCATATTATAATAAATTCTGAAGGATCGTGTGACAATGAATACTGGAATAATTGCTACTGAAACCTCAAACTTTTGAACAGTAGTGTTTTTTTAACAAATTTAGAAATATTACAAAGTTCGATCAGATAATTGGTCACTAGTACCGCTATTATTAAGCCGCTCTCTCCTATTACATGACAACATACAGTATTACAACATACTGTATATGATTTGCAAACTATGTGCTTCCACAGACCCTGGGCCCTGACAAAACAAATCAGCCTTGTGATAAAAGAGAACATGTCAGCCAAACATGAAATTGGAAAGCTTTATGTAATAACAGCATTTCTTACGTCTTTTGTTTACTACAACAGCTTTAAGAAGGCCTTTCCTTTGCAATGTAATTCTTAAGATTGTTGCACTGTCAACAGCAGACAGCGCCGGGTGTATAGGAAAGCAAACAGGCCTGTTTTTTTGGGTCAAGCTTGCGACACTGGTGTGTCCTCTCAAGATGTTCGCTGTGTGTTGCTGACTTCAAGAGAACGTTTTGAGCCTCCCACAGGCTGCAGGTCTTGCTTAGTTTCTTATGCAACAGTATTGTCTCAGATGTGCAAAAACTTTCTCACTGAGTTCTGCAGATGGAAACCCTATTTTAGACCGGCCAATGATGATGATTGGGATGCGCTAATGTGTGATGGTTTTAGTGTCAAGTATGACGTTTCCTTACCACACAGCATGGTTGTGCAGTCCACTAATGAATGAATCCATGCCGTCCCAGAGTAATCTCTTCCAAAGTGCATCTGAAACTCAACAAAGAATATAGAGATGCATCTGGAAAAGAGAAAAAGACAAAACAACTCTGATCAGACAGAACACAAACAAGTTTGTGGTCTTTAAAGGACCATATTGTGACACTTCAGACTAACAACACACATTAAAGTCCAGTGCCATTCACAGCCAGTTACTATGAACAGCCGCGCAGATCGTGGGTGTCTGGATATGAAAGGCTGAGACGGGGTAATGAGGCACAAGCCTCTGCAGTGCCTGTTCAGCACCTGAACAAACAAAACTAGATCACCAGGCAGGTCACTCGGGTCAGAGCATTCAGTGTGGTTATGACAGCCAGCAACTCTCACGTCTTCCGCCACTGAGACAGACGTGTCTGGCCATCGGCCATTAAAGAAGGAGATGTCCTTCAGGCAACCATTGGCTTAGCCAAGGTGCAGACTTAAAGGGTAAAATCTTACTTTAGGACTTGAATAACACACACATACTTGAATGATAAGAGCTTTTTAAGGGGTTGAGGGCAGAGAACAGAATATCCATAAGATAAAAAAGAGGTTAAAAAGGCACATTTTCCATCTGAAAACCACTGGATGCACTTTAAGCTCAAAAAGAGTTTCATCATCTGGTAATCCTCGGGTTGATTATTACCACTTATCTCAGCAGGACTTAAGAAATGGTCAAAAGAATGCTTGTTTCAGAGGTGAGGTCGAATGAACTGTTTCGTTCTTGCCAGCCTGTTTGCAATTTCATCCTAGTAAACGTCAAGCAGCTTTGCAGACCTGTTCTTCAGGTTCTCGTGTTTCACACCTTTATATGTCAGATGATGTACCTGCACATTTAAATTTAATGATGAAATAATTACAGGGTTTAAACAGCATAGTCGGCAGAATACATTCACCACCCCAGGGGTAATGTCAAAATACTGCTAAATGGAACAGCTTGTCTAAAGCAGTGTAAAAGGAAAACTTTACCTCTCGCCACATAGTACTGTATATAGAAAAAACTTCGATTGTAGCAACAAATGACACTTACAACAGCACATTACAAAATAAACACACAAATGTGTTAACATAACCAGTCAAAGCAGTAAAAAACACTTCTAAGAGGCTAATAGATGTTAAAACAACACTGTGTTATCTATATCCAAGTGCGAACGCCTGAAAGTTGTTTACAAGTCAGTCAAATGTAACCTGACCTCGAAGGCTGCAGCAGAAACACCAGATAGCGCTTGTCACTTTGTGAACCAATGACTCATTCTAGGCAATTCTCAGTGTGAACTAAATATAGCGTTTTGTTGTGCCACATGTACTGTACTATACAAGAGTATGTACTATTTGACAGGTTAAACCCATTTGAGGAACAAATCCAGACATTATTAGGGACAGAAGGTTTACGAGACTGTTTGTTCTTATTGTATGTTTCCTTTATATTTGCATTATTAGGTTGTTTATTTCTTAGATTTAAATTCAATAGAAATTTTTGGTCACTAAAAAAAGAAAGTTTAAGAGCAACAATATTCTTCAGCAATTAATTTTTATTAAGAAACCGGGCAGGTTAAAACCTGTGGTTTAATTATAGCTGAAAACAAAACACCTATCCCTATATCAACATGTTCTAGTTCTATTTAGAAAAAGTCTAAATACACTCTCCAAAAAAAAAAACCTTACCTCGTAACAGCTCTTGTGCAAACAGTTACCACAAAGCAGCCAGCCACGATCATCCATCCCCACCCTCCATCCGGAGGAAGGACCCCACCTTTCTTCCTTTCCTGAGCCATGGAGTCTGTCCTTCCCACCACTTTTATTTCCTTCAAACTCCAAAACTCCCAGTCCCAAACACACGCTGCACCTCTCTGCCGCCACACTCACTGGTCATGGAATTCCTTCTGCAGATGTGAGGCCCGGTCAGTGAGTCCGCTGAGCGCAAGATGACACACACAGCAAAACAGGCAGGAATAAGTAACAAGCTCAGCTAAAATGATTAACAGGCACGATGGGTGATGCACGTCTTCTGTAAATACGCATAAAATTTGACATCTTCCAGGTTTGGGGCTGCTTTTTGGTCTTACAAATGATTCACAGAGAAAAGTTAAATTTTGCATGACTGCATTCATGAGTGTTTCTGAGCCCATTCTAACTGATGGGTTGCCATCTTAACTTGAGACCTTGCAGTTTGTCTTCCTGACCCTTCAGACTCTTTTGGCCCAATTGAAAAGCTGATCTATTTTTTTAAAATGATTTTTAAATCATTTTGACATAGGCCTAGCTCTTTCCCAGACAGCAATATAGAATTCGCCCAGATCCGGCCCAAATTAGGTACGTGTGGAATCCACATGTTTTTGGTGTCTGAAAAAAAAAATAGATGTTGACACTACTTACTTTTAATCTATTAAAATCAGTGACACCGGTGTGGAAAATTTGATGCAAACAAGCCATTAAGAGCTAAAAACAATCAATTGTGTCATGTGCAATGTGCTTTGTCATACACAACACTGTCAGGATAAGATGATTCCAGTTGTTTTCCCTTATTATGCAACTGAACTTGTAGTTTATGAGTCTTCTAGTCTAGATATCAACTGACTGTGGGAAGTGGGAACAGTCCCAATTCCACATTGTTTCACTGCAGCATGAAAAACACACGTCAGCTCAATAGATTTCTTTGAAATTAGGCTTGTCTAATTGTGACAACTGATGCTTTCTGGGCGTATACACTCCTCTTCTCCCTCTAGTCAAAGTATGCCTTGTCAGTATTTTGCTAATTATATGTGCCTGACTGTGTCTCAAATCTGATCTTTGACATACAAGTCAAGTCACATGCTAGGACTTGCAAAGAACCGCATTGGTGGATTTAAAGTGGTTCCCTTCAGAAGTTGTCTACAAGAGAGGTGGAAAAAACAACCAATATGGGAGTCACTGGAGAGCATTTTATTTTTTGTTTTGTTTTTTAAATTTGCATTAATTTTATTATTATAATTTCATTTAATTTTGCCCCTGCAAGTTTTAAAGAACATTTGTTATACATTTGCCTAATTATCAAATAGGTTAAACCTTAGAGGGTTTAGTGTGAGATTTTTTTTTTTTTTTTTTTTTGAAAATCTAAAAGTAGTTGCAAATACATTGCATCTGGCACACAACATATTATTACTATTTTTTAGAGGTTTATTCTTGACATTTGTTAACATTTAGCTAAATAATCGTTTGTCTTTAAAAGAATACAACAAATGATAAAAAATTAATAATAATAATAATAATAATAATAATAATAATGAAAGAAAACTGAGAAAAAGATTAATATTTAGTTTTTCTTTGAACAGCTGAATATAAGTTCACAACTGCAACATCATTCGCGTGTTGAAACCAGATGTTTGGAAAAACTTCTTAAGTGGGGAAATTGAGGCACTTACCATTTCATAGAACAACCGCAGACACGGTCCAAACGGTCCCCATTCAACTCTTCTGCAATCACATGAACTGGTCCTGACGTCTGAAACTCTTCTGTACATTAATTTAATTGGGTTGGTGCAGCATGTTCATCATGCTGCGGCTTCCACCATTGAACAAGTTTGCAGCTGCGGCCGGTAACGTCACGGCCACGGTACTTCAACTTGTTTAAGCGTGCGAGCTGTACTTACCTCAGTTTCCACTCCCCCTTACACGTGAAAAGAAAATTATGCAAGTATGCATGGCAGGGTCTCGTGAGGATTTCCTACTCTCACTTGAAATACTGGCTGTTTGGGAGTTAACCCTACTGGTTGTGGGGGAACAACGCCACTGTTTACAAACATGCTCACATAGGCTACCATTTAATAGGTCTACAGTCTATTTTTATGTTGTTTTGATTACCGTTAAATAAATGATTCAATAGACACATAAAAGATAAGTGCATTCATCATCGCAGGTGATAAATAAATTAAAGTTACCAATTGAAATGGGTCACTCTTATATTTATATGGTAAATTCCACTTTTCATTACAAATGATTTATCCTTGCACATCATTATTTTAAGCTGCGGCTGGACGTAACCGATCGGCGGAGAGGAGCTGAAAACGGAGACGTGAAGTCGGACACTTTCTGGTTCCTGTAGTGACTCGCTGTTTTATCACAGCTGAAGTAAATAAATGTACATTTTCATTCTATACTTCAAACTGTCTGTTTGTACATGAATAAAGTTCATATGCCTATTGCAGGCCTACTATTTAAATACCAATGAAGTGTGGTCCGGTTTTATCAGTTTTGATAAACATGACACAATAATAACATCGCGACTACAGGAAAAGAGCTTTTACTGTTGTAAAAATGCAGATTTGTGAGCATTAGTGGAACTGAAGTTGTCAGAATAAACACAGTAACACACTTAATTATTGTCATGCAGTGAATTCGGCCAATCATGGAACAGCTGTGTCGTCATCAGAGCTTGTGCAGCTGCTCTCGAGAAACTGCGCTGGCTAGGGATGGGAATTGATAAGATTTTATCAATATCAATGCCACTAACGATTCTGCTTATCGATCCAATTCTTTAACGACTCTCTTATCGATTCCTGATAGCACTGTGAGGGAAAAAGTAGTCTTTTTCGGGGGAAAAAACAAGTTGTTTTATTTGTTTTAAAGCTTACACTTGACTAAGCAAACTGTACTTTTTATGTAATAAATGGAACCTTATTGTAAAGTGTTACCGATTAGTTATACACCGATTAAACGCCCCGTGAGTTCAGTGTTGGAAAGATCAGTTGTTTTAACCATTCATTAAAACGAATCGGTTCAAATGAGTAATTAGTTCGCGAATTGGACGTGTCATTATCGGACGTGTGCTCGTTGTGTGATTATCCCGGCAGTTGGGACATCCCACAAGATGTGTGTCATCACAGAAAACATTTCATCACTGGATCGTTTTTTTTCGTTTATTTGAAGTGTGATTATGTCAGCTGAATGTGCGGAACACTTTTCAGAGAAGATAAGGCAACGTATTTTAGCACAATTCACACCCAGCGGCAATTCAGGAAAAACAAATCTCCGAATGCTCCACAAAAAACTTTAGTCTCCCTACCTTACCATCGTGTCGTTTATTTTGATTAATATGTGCGAGGGAGAGAGGAAGACAGCGCTTAGTTTTGAGACGGTGAAGCCTACTTTCGCCTTGCTCCGAAGAGAGAGAGTGCGTGCGCGCGACCGGGGCTCTCTCTCGCTCTCTCTCTCTCTCTC
This sequence comes from Rhinichthys klamathensis goyatoka, assembly GCF_029890125.1. Taxonomy (NCBI): domain Eukaryota; kingdom Metazoa; phylum Chordata; class Actinopteri; order Cypriniformes; family Leuciscidae; genus Rhinichthys; species Rhinichthys klamathensis. The sequence goes on from NW_026606640.1 coordinate 968,519, forward strand.
TCTCTGCTCGATCAGTTTAACATGCGCCCTGTCACAAGCGCAGCGGTTCATCTACATTACCAGAGAGAGACAATTTTACTCACTGATCAAATAAGACTTTGCAGGACAAAGATTAGCTTTGGACGCGGTGCTATGGTGCTTGATAAAGGACAAAAGGGACAGAGCAGGAGCATCGATAAGAGGACTCGTTAACGTCGAGGGCATACAATATCGATGGATCGTAAAATTTAGAACCGGTTCTCGAGTGGAACCGGTTTTCGATTCCCATCCCTAGCGCTGGCTGAGTCAGCCATCTGCTTTTGAATCGCTCTCACAGTACTTTGATGCCGCGCTGCTGCCTCAAGTCAGACAACATTTACAAACTGCATGCACTGTTTCAAGTCAGTCGCCCATTGGTCTGTGTAGTGCTGCATGAAGCCTGTTTACTGGCGCAAAGGCGGTCATGTGACCATCAGCCACATTACATGTCAGTCACGAGATTGCAGCAATAGCACCATCCAATGATCTAATCAATTCCCTATGGACAAAATTAAGTCCCTGCCAACATTTTTCTTGTTCAAGTCAAGAAGCCATTTCACAGTCACATAGGCCCTGTCCCAAATGGCACACTTCATATGCACTTTTGGTCTTGTGGACTTACAATGGCTGCCATGTGCGTGTGTCCGTTAAGTCCATGAGACCGTAGGGTGTCCCATTTGTCATTTTAGGTTACAGAAGGGTGCTCGCGAGCACCCCCTTTGCGGTCAATATGTGCACTTTTGCCACCACACACTGATGCGAGCTCTGCAGCAGACTTCTTCCTGACAGTCAAAGTGGCGTTACGTCACAAAAGTGCAGACTCAGAGGAAGACCGCAAGTGTTTAGGTTGCCATTCGGGACAGGGCCTTATACACATCACATAGAGTGGTGCAGGTATGACGTCACTTTGTAGGCCAATCAGCAGTTAGCATCACACTGGTTCCCTCAACAAAAACCCAATAGGATTTCCCCATAGGCCTTTGGATTATCGTTAAAAACAAGCTCTGTGATCAACAAAAGTTTATGATACTCGTCCATTTTGTCCATCAAGGTAATTATCACAAGATGAACACAACTTTTATGCATTTTGAAGCCTAAATACAGTTGCCAGAAGCAAAAAGCTAAAGGTAGGCTATGAAACGAACCACACCACAGTCCCACGAATTCAAAGTCACCATCACTAAGCTTCGGACAGCTATTTCAGAAAGAGTTCAGTTTGAGTTAGAATAGTTTATAAGAGCACAATTACAAGCATAACAATGCTGCTGTAAAAGCTTACCTGTTCGGCGTGATGACCTTTAGTCTCCTCAACAGCCTCTTAGTCCCATTTTTTGCCACTTAGCAACCGCCTTTTTCAAGACACCTTAAAGCTTCAAAAAATCATCAGTGGGGTAATGATACTGATGTATTTTATATGGCAGAATAAAATATGAAAGTATCTTGAGCTTGTGTTCACTGCAGAGCTTATTTCAGCCATTTAAGCAAACACCCATTGACTTTGGGACGATGGAACCGGAAATCCTAAAATGATAACTCACTTCCGCGTTTTGGCCTACAAAGTGATGTCATACCTGCACCACTCTATAGGGAAGACACTTTCCGCAATTTCCATTTCATGTCGACTTCAAATGAATGTTTCAGTTTCCCAGATGAGCGCTGTGGTAAAGCTTTTCCACGGAAAACGGGGAATATTAGACAATATCAGACAGCTGGATTCCCTGGCTGACCAATCAGAAATAAAGGGTTAATCCACCCAAAAATGAAAAAATTTGTTAGCATTTACTTTTCAAACTCATAAGACTAAGACTTTTGTTATTATTTTTAATTTAGGCTTTTATTCACACATAAACACTGATCAATGGCACATTAAATATGGTCAGTGGAAGCTCAAACACAAGTGAGGTTTGTTCTCACACGTCAAGCAAGAAATGTCTGCATTTGTTTTTGATAAAGGAAAGTCCTATGGGTTTAGAACGACAGGATGGTGACAGAAATGTAATTTTTGGGTGAACTATCGCTTTAAGTATTCTAGACAGCTTATAGTACCTATTTCAAACATTGTCTATATAAATTAAATTTGTCACTACCATACATTTGCTTTGCTACTAACCATCCAATAGTGACAAGTAACTATTTTTAATCTTAACAAATTGCATGTATTTTTATTTAATTTAGTAATAAACAGTTACTAGTATCAATTTCAATGACTAGTATTTCTTGTCATAATTTAAAAACCACTAGGGCCTACCTATTTACAGTATCCCCATAGAGTTGTAATGTATTACCAGTAACGATTGTTGCATGTCCCTATTTGGATACTTGTAGTAAAGGAAAAAGTACTATATTAAATGAACAAGTAGTGACTTAAATTGATATAAGTGGAAGTATTAGTAGCCTATATAACGAAAAAAATAAAAATACTAGTATATAATGAAAGAGAACCCTCAGTATACAATCCACAATCATTGGACTCAATAATCCAGGACAGCGACGAGTGAGCATACAGACAGAAGGTGGACCGGCTTTCTCCGTACTTTCTCCACCAGGTAAGGAAGCATGTAAAGAGACCACTCACACCCCGCGTGCAGCCTGTTCAGACTCCTTCCCTTTGGCAGGCGATATAACTGATTAAAACAAGGACTACCAGACACCAAAATAGCTTTTTCCTGGCAGCCACAAAGATCCCAAACACCCTCCCATAACCTCAATATATACTGGACTTTTTACATTTTATTTTACGACTAATGTACATTTATTTCTTTCACTTTGTGCCATATGTTTTTTTTTTTTTAACCAACAGGACAATCATTGCACTATAATGTCACTTTGTCACAGGCCATGTGTACTGCTTTCTATGCTTGGTCATTTAATTGTTTTGTTTGCAGGGTATTGTGTTTCTGTCATTTTGTTGTGTTCTTGCCTGCATTGTATAGAGTTGTACACTGTTAATGTGTGCAGTCTCTGTACCGAACTGCTTTATGCGCGGTTCTTAGATGTTTGCACTTCGACTGTCATGTAGTATCTGCCATCATGTTGTATTAGTTTATATCTCATTAAGTCCAACACTGCTGTGCCGTGCCTGTATGTGTAAATGAGCACTGTTGGTTTGCTCTAAACAGGCAACAAATTCCTTGTATGCTCAGGCATACTTGGCCAATAAAGCTGATTCTGATGCATGTTTGTGAATATACTGTAATCCTGTAAAGGGTTGATATTTGGATTAAATGAAAGAAAATGAATGAAAAGCCATTAGAGCAAACCATTTTCCACAATTAACACATTTATTAGATATTTACAAAATAGTTTATTGACAAATGAAGTTAGGTTTTCACATGATACAACTCAAAACCAATATAAAAATCTCTTAGTGACATGAATTTCATTCCTTACGAGGAGCAAGTAAATTAAGGGTCCATATACGATCAACATCAAATGTTATATCATAAGAAATACACTTAAAATTTGTGTAGTGATTCTATTTGAGATTCATATGTGCACTGAAACTGAAGTTAAAATAATGTTTAATATATAATTAAACACTCATTCAGATCACATACATCAGACAAGTTTGTCAGGAGATTGAGGTCATTGATGAGGGTTATTATTAGCATGAAATATTAACATCTAATTATCTAAAATTATACGATTTATAAATACACAATTTAGCTCTAGAAAAAGCTTATAATTCAGCTGTAATGGCGACTCAGCATTTACAATTTAGAACATGCTTTCTGAAAACTGGGCATCGAACATGTATAGTTTGGAAGATACAGAATATATTTATGAAAGGGCAGAAACGTTTTGTACAATTTAACATATAGCGCAAGGAATGAACATGCATTGACATTAGATCTGGTTTACAAGAACAAAACCTGATAAAAAGACAATTTGACTACATTAGATGGAGCGATCCATCCAAGTGCCTAATGAAATGTCACCCATGTTGAGAAATCGCTTACATGCTTTGTATTACCCAAGTAAAAATACAATGTACCGACACATGCATTCAATCCCCCCACCCTCCTCCCTCCTCCCTCCACCCTCAAGAAATTCAAAACACCTCAAATATACTGTTAAGGATTGATGTATACAGTGATATCTGGATTTAGCATTTGCGATGATACAGAGATAAAGCCTTGTCTCCATCAGTAAAAGGCACCCCACAACACTTGGAAGTTACTTTTGTGGCTCAGAGAGATGTTGGGGTGCCATTGTGCATAATCCAGACATCCAAAGAAAAAATGGCACCCCACTGCATAAGGCAATTCTAAGGACTGAGCAGAGGAAGTAAAGCATGAATCAACAGATAGAAGGAAAAGATATAGAGGCAGTGCACGTAATGTGCTACAGATGTTGTCACAAGCAGATAGAAGACACTTTAATGTCAGCACAGGTCTGTTGTTGAACATGTAGTAGATTCAGTACATGCACAATAGGTGAATATTTTTTACAGTCAATCCTCCAATAAAAAATGCATTATGAAATTATTCTTAATGTACATTTTACTTCCTCTAAGAAGTTTTGGTCTTGCTTGCATTCATGGTGATCAGCAAAAAAAACAGCAAATTACAAGCTCGAAAACTGCTTATTTTATCAGTGCTGTAAAAAATAAAGGATTTAATGTCTTGACTACATATTTACACTGCTGAAGCCAAATGAGAAAATGCAATTGGTAGAAAAATAATTGCTGTCATACTGTGGCTCAAAGTGAGGGAAAGACAATATCTTTTTCTCTTGGAAGTGCTTATGTTTCTGATCATACATATTTAGACAGATTATAATGACTGCAATAACTATTTTGGAATTTATGATTCCAGCTTTAGGAGCATGTATTTAACATACATCTGGTTCTGAACAACAATCTTTACAGTTCACAGTCAGACCCAGCAGTACAGTATTAATACAGAGAGTTAAAAGGTGTTTAGGCATAAAGTTAGAGATGCTCATGTTGATACATGAGGAAAAAAAGGCAAAATATTTTCATTAATAGACAACGTTTAGGCTGAAAATGTTTAAAGGATGAAGGCATTTGCGAGGAGGTTTGACAGTAAATATAAGTCTTGGTTAGCAGTCTCTAATGAAACTTGCATAATGGCATGAATATGACAAGAGATGGTTTGTGCAAATGTTAAATTAAATAAAAAAACAAAACAAAACATATACTACAGTGTATATACACAGGGTAAACTGTTAACACATTCAGATCGGAGAAATATTGGCATTAGGGACTGTAAAACCAAATAAAATTCATCACGGTAAGAAAGGACTTACTATGTAGTGAACTATGAGAATTCTCCATCTGATGAAGATACTGAGTTTTCCAGTCAATATTGACAATTTGGTCCCAACACAATCAGTGTCAGCTCAGGTGCATATGTCCACTGTTCATTAGACAGACCAGTTAAAAGGAGGTAAAGATATCTTAGAAACTACAGCTACTCATGTCAACAATCCACTAATCGTACAAGGCCCAATGAAGATAAAACAGGTCTACCTGACGATTTTTTGCTAATTCTGTAAGTAATTGAAAAAGTACTGAAATTCAATTGTCATTTGCTGACTGTATTAAAAAGATGTTAGAATTTTTAACTTGGACTCACGCTTTAGTGTCCAAAATGATTCTACGGTTAATAATACAACTTAGCATTTTAATGTAATACAGATATGATGAATGCTCATATGTGACTAAAACAGGGGGAGAAAAGTCCCATGTAAATTACTCTTAAGGACAGTCAATTAATGATAAATCTGATTTGCAGTTCAAAGCATGATTTGTTTAGAGGGGAAGGTTGTTTTTTATAATGTCCCACTAATAAACATAACACTCACCTCCAAACCCTTTTCATACGTTACAATTATTTTCATAAAGCTCACAAACTGGGTGTAGAGGGAGTATACAGGCATTATATTTAGTGTCCTAAATCATCATCCAATCAAAATATCAATACATGGCAAAGCCAAAGCTGTGCTGGATTTATAGAAGCGGAAATGAGGCACACTTAACATTAAGTGATTTCACACACTGAAAGTGCGTTTTTCGTTGTGCATCATTTCCTCTTGGTCACCTGCTTCTGTCACCAGCCAACGTGTCAGGCCAACAGGCCAATGTGTCGATGATTTGAAGGGAAACTCAATCATATTATTAAATGGCTTTTTCTTATTAGGGGATGTGGCTTTCCTGAAATCTTACAGCAGCTTCTGGTTTGAAGGTTGGGGTTTCTTCAGTGTCTCAGGAGTCTTCAGTCATCTTCAGTAGCTCTAGGAAGGCACCAACAGCTCCAAAATATCCCTGTGGAACAGAAGCAGAGCATTCTATTATATTTCCATATATGCTCATTTCATATGATGTGGCATCTGTTAAGGCCTGTGATCAATTGATGGCTGATATTTTGACATACTGTATATAAAGTACATTCAAACATTTGGGGAAAGTAATTTTGTTTGGAAAGAAATTAAAAGTTTATTTCAGCAAGGATACATTGAATTGATGAAAAGTGACAGTGAAGACATTTATATAATGTGAATAAAGATTTCTATATGACATCAATACTTCTCTTTTTTTATGAAATATTCCTGAATAAAGGTATCATGGTTTCTACAAAAATAAAAATCAACATTGATAAGAAAAGCTTTTTGAGCACCAAATTAGCAAGTTCCCTTTCGAGGGAACTCCAACTGCGTCGAATGACACTTTGGGGGAACGCCCCTCAGCGTAGCGTCTCTGAAGTATGAATGAAACTAAGCCAATCTCCGATTGGTGATGCGTCATGACGTAATGTGTGACGACACATAGGCGGAAGCTATATAAGGAACCGGCACACACATGATGTCAGCTTTTTGTTCTTCAGCAAGCGCTCTGTGTCAAACTGTCTGTCCTATTTGGTGTTGTTTGTCCCAAAAGAATTGTCCTAAATTATTGCAATATGGAATCTAGTGGCTCGGATCTCGCGTTTGCCGAGGCAGCGTGTAGATTACGGGTCTACTCAGCAATAAAGATTCTGTGACTGGGATCTAGCGTTTGCCGAGGCAGCGCGTAGATTAAAGGTCTGCATTGCAATTCAGAATCTAGTGGCTCGGATCTCGCGTTTGCCAAAGCAGCGTGTAGACGGGTCTACTTTTGCAATAAAGATTCTGTGACTGGGATCGCGCGTTTGCCGAGGCAGCGCGTAGATTTAAGGTCTGCATTGCAATACAGAATCTATAGTGGCTCGGATCTCGCGTTTGCCGAGGCAGCGTGTAGATTACGAGTCTACTTTGCAATTAGATTCTGTGACTGGGATCGCGCGTTTGCCGAGGCAGCGCGTAGATTTAAGGTCTGCATTGCAATAAAGAATCTAGTGACGGATCTCGCGTTTGTTGAGGCAGCGCGTAGATTCGGTCTACTCTGCAATAAAGATTCTGTGACTGGGATCTCGCGTTTGCCAAGGCAGCGCGTAGATTTGAGGTCTGCATTGCAATAAAGAATCTAAAGTGACTCGGATCTCGCGTTGTCGAGGCAGCGCGTAGATTCGGTCTACTCTGCAATAAAGATTCTGTGTGGGTGCAACGTGCGAGGCATACACAGTCAGCTCCTGAGGGCGCTGGCTGTGTTCATTGAGAAATATCTCGACGCACACACAGCCGTGTGTTCGGGTGTTTCAGCCTCGCGCCCATTGACTTTCTTTTCGAGAGATGAAAGCCAAATATATTGTGAATGACTCGAATCTCGCCATTGCCGAGGCAGCGCGTAGATTACGAGTCTACAATAGGGACACACAATCATGGGAAATAATACTGTTTTGTGCGAGGCATTCACAGTCAGCTCCTGAGGGTGCTGGCAGACAGTGTTCATTGAGAAATATCTCGACGCGTAGGCCTACAAAATAAACCATGCGCTGTCGGATGTTTCAGCCTCACACCTGTTGACTTTCTTCTCGAGGGATGAAAGCCAAATATATTGTTACGGCTCGATTCTCGTGTTTGCCGAGGCAGCGTGTAGATTACGAGACTGTAATAATATTAAAACAGTATTTTTTGGTGAAAGAGTACCGCTTCTAGAGCCCCTCCTCAAGGCAGGAAATCGATGTTGCTCTCCCGCCGTTAAACACGTTTCGGGACGCATCGATTTCCAGCGAATGCAGGCTGCACTGTCCGCCACAAGGGCTTGCGGCCAGGCAGTGTGCGCATCCGCACATCGGAAACTGTTTTCGATTATTCCCTGCCGGTCTTCCGCTTCAGGGTGTCGAGAACGAAACCGAAAGAGCCTCCCATCTGGGGAGCCCTCAGGAAATCGTTGTCTGTATCCCGCCGTAAGTGCGCTTCGGGACACATCGGTTTCCAGCGAACGCACGCTGCTCTGTCTGCCCCACAGGCTTGCGGCCAGGCAGCACTTGCGTCCGCACATCGAGAATCGTTTCGACCAAACCCTGCCGGAGAGCCGCTTCAGGGGATCAAGAACGAATCTCGAACGATACCCGAAGCCAGTGTCGAGAGGCTGGTTCCCTTGGGGTACAGACTACAGTTCAGTTTCCACCCACCAAAGTTCAACGGGGTGGTCTGGACTGTAGTTGACCCAAAGCAGGGTCGGGTATTGGAACAAGAAGTAAACTCCCTGCTGGTAAAGGAGGCTATAGAACGTATTCCTCCGCCAGACAGGGAGTCCGGGATTTACAGCCGCTACTTCATAGTTCCCAAGAAGGATGGGGGGTTGCGTCCAATAATAGATCTCAGGCACCTGAACCGTTCTCTGAGGAGATTCAGGTTCAAGATGCTCACTATTCCCATTATCGTGAGTCAAATTCAATCCGAGGATTGGTTTGTCACGATAGATCTAAAGGACGCATACTTCCACGTATCCATCCTTCCATCTCACAGGAAGTTCCTGAGGTTCGCTTTCAGGGGCGGAGCGTACCAATATCGGGTTCTTCCGTTCGGCCTAGCTCTCTCCCCTCGCACATTTACCAAATGTATGGATGCAGCTCTGGCACCGCTGAGGCTTCAGGGCATCAGGGTGCTCAATTATATCGACGACTGGCTGATTTTAGCACAGTCACAAGAGCTGGCGGTTCGGCATCGAGATGTCGTCCTCGCCCACATCCAAAGCCTGGGGTTGAGACTCAACACGAAAAGGAGCGTGTTGACACCAGCCCAGAGAACTACGTTTCTGGGAGTGGTGTGGGACTCGGTCACGATGCGGGCACAATTGTCTCCTGCACGGATCGAGTCCATCCTGACCACAGTGTCCGGGATAAAGCTAGGCCAAGCCATCACCGTAAAGCACTTCCAGAGAGTGTTGGGGCTCATGGCAGCAGCGTCCAATATCATTCCATTCGGCCTGCTGCACATGAGGGCCCTTCAGTGGTGGTTAAAAACCAAGGGATTCTCCCCGAGGGGAAACCCGTTCCGCATGATCAGGGTTACGCACAGATGCCTTCGTTCCCTATCTATGTGGAAGAAAGCTTGGTTTCTGTCCCAAGGTCCAGTGTTGGGAGCGTCATGTCGCCGGAGAACCGTTTCGACAGACGCCTCCCTCACGGGCTGGGGCGCGGTCATGGACGACCGCTTTATGACAGGCCTATGGCAGGACCATCATGCCTCCTGGCACATAAACTGCCTGAAGATGTTGGCGGTGTTCCGAGCTCTGAGGAGCTTCCTGCCGGACCTCAAAGGTTATCATGTCCTTGTGAGGTCAGGCAACATGTCGGTAGTGGCCTATATAAACCATCAGGGGGGTCTGAGGTCTCGCCCTCTATGCAGACTGGCGCATCAGATCCTCCTGTGGTCCCAGGGAAAACTGTTGTCTCTAAGAGCAACATACATCCCGGGGAGTCAAAATCAGGGAGCAGACATCCTGTCGAGACAGGGGCTGAGGCCCGGGGAATGGAGACTCCACCCCGTGGAGTCAATATCTCAGAGGTTCGGCCCGGTGGAAGTGGACCTGTTCGCGTCTCGAGAGACGACCCACTGTCCACTGTGGTTTTCCCTCACCCATCCAGCCCCGCTGGGGTTGGATTGCATGGTGCAGACGTGGCCGAGGCTACGTCTGTACGCATTTCCCCCGATCGCTCTGCTCCCGGGAGTTCTAGAGAGAGTCCGTCGCGACGGGATTAGTCTACTGTTGGTAGCCCCGTTGTGGCCGGCCCGAGTATGGTTCTCCGACATAATTTTGCTCCTGGACGGCCCTCCTTGGGAGATTCCCCTCAGGAGGGACCTGCTGACACAGGCAGAGGGCTCAATATTTCACCCTCGGCCCGAGTTATGGAAACTGTGGGTCTGGCCCCTGAGGGGGCACAGTACCTAGAGGCCGGCCTATCAGCTGGAGTAGTGGAGACCATACTCAGCTCTAGAGCTCCCTCCACGAGGAAATTGTACGGCTTAAAGTGGAACGTCTTCACCGTTTGGTGTAGGGAGCGTGAGGTGGACCCAGTTAACTGCCCAGTGGCTTCAGTGCTGGAGTTCCTCCAAGATCGCTTCTCCACTGGTCTTACCCCGTCCACACTCAAGGTATACGTGGCTGCCATTGCGGCTTTCCACGCTCCTCTGAGTGATGGGCCTCTGGGGAGACACCAGTTGGTCGTACGTTTCCTCCGTGGGGCATGGAGGATGAGACCTGCGGCTCGTACCAGTGTTCCCACATGGGACCTGGCAGTGGTTCTTGAAGGGCTAGCTGAGGCCCCCTTGGAACCGCTGGAGTTGGCTGAGGCCAAGAACCTGTCGCTGAAGGTGGCTTTTCTGTTGGCCATTACTTCTCTGAGGAGGGTAGGAGATCTCCAGGCGCTCTCCATATCTAACGGGTGCCTGGAGTTTGCTCCAGGCAACATTAAGGCCATTCTTCACCCTAGGCCCGGCTATTTGCCTAAGGTGCCGTCCAGTGCGGCACGGCCTACGGTTCTGCAGGCTTTTCATCCTCCACCTCACGTGACGGCGGATGAAGAGATACTTCACATGCTCTGCCCTGTCAGAGCATTGAGTATTTACATTCAGAGGTCCTCTTCATGGCGGAAGTCGGACCAGTTGCTGGTGTGTTTCGGGTCGCCCAGGAAGGGGCTTCCCGCTTCAAAACAGACCATCAGCAACTGGATTGTCCATGCGATATCCACGGCCTACCAGGTGCGCGGAATGCCTTCACCTTTGGCCGTGAGGGCTCATTCTACCAGAGGCATGGCGTCCTCTAGAGCCCTTCTCGCGGGGGCCCCCATCCAGGAGGTCTGCGATGCAGCAGGATGGGCTACCCCTCATACCTTTTTTAGGTTTTACAGTCTGGACATTCCGTCTACACCCGGCTCTCTGGTGCTCTCGTCCTAAGTGTGCCTGTGAGCAGCTTCACACTAGGGCAGGCAGGGCGCGTTGTGGCGTAGTGGGTACTCGTTCCCCCAAAGTGTCATTCGACGCAGTTGGAGTTCCCTCGAAAGGGAACGTCCTCGGGTTACGACTGTAACCCTTGTTCCCTGAGAAGGGAACGAGAACTGCGTCCCTTGGCCACGCCTTCCCCTGCCTGGGAGCGCTTGCTTCATCACAGAAGCTGACATCATGTGTGTGCCGGTTCCTTATATAGCTTCCGCCTATGTGTCGTCACACATTACGTCATGACGCAACACCAATCGGAGATTGGCTTAGTTTCATTCATACTTCAGAGACGCTACGCTGAGGGGCGTTCCCCCAAAGTGTCATTCGACGCAGTTCTCGTTGGACGTTTTTCCCGAAGGAAACCCGAGGACGTTTTTCTGAAGGATCGTGTGAGACAATTCAGGTTTGCCACCACAATAATAAATTACAACTTAAAATGTGTCTATTTTTTTTTTTGTAATAACATTTCACAATATTACAGTTTTACTGTACTTTTAATCAAATAAGTGCAGCCTTTGTTGGCATAAGAGAAAATATTAAAAACATTCTAAATATACATTTAAATGATAGTGTATATAAAATATAGAATTTAATAATATCTTATGAGACGTACACAACATAGCTAAACCTAAATGGGTTATTTTACATCATATTTTCTCAAAGTGCACAATATTTGACAGCAGAAATCCAAATTATCCATTGACAGGAGTGTGGGTAGATTTTGGATCTTTTGGACACAAGGGGGAGCTAGTAGCCCCGTTAATCAGCAAAGCAGTCATGCTGTGACAAGCACAGACTATTGCAGGTTGGGAAAGACAGGTTAGTTCATATATTCAAATTAACCTTTATTATATGGGTGGTTGACGTGATGCTCCATTTTTGTGTTCATATTGACAAACGTAAATACAAATGTATAATATTTCATTAAAATATCTGTTTTTATATACAGTTTAATCTTCCAGAACTAATACATCTGTAATTAATGAGCATTATAATTCAAATATGTAAATATTTTGTTTTAAACATGCCATTTGTCCACTGGCGTGACTGTCCGGGGTAGCGTTCCTTATCTTAAAACTACTTTAATTAAATGAAAAATAAGTCTAAATACATTAAAATACTTGAATAGATATTATAGTAGTGTTAACTTAATGAAACTAAAGGTTATAAGTCTTAAGGTCCCCATTTAAAATAATTATGACACATTACATTTTGTCCGCAAAACTGGTGTCCACCTGGTGTGACGCCATTCTGTAGATATAAAACGGGCATTCATTTGGGCACCCTATTACTGAGAGGGGCTCTTCTTCATCCAGGAAGTACAGTAGACCTCACTGGAGCACATGGACTGCACACAAGGTGAGTTCTGTCACAAATATTTTGATAACATTGCTATTTCTGTGCACTGCTGGAAATGGGATCCATTATGCAGTCCTTTGGTGTGACGTAATTTAAGTATTGATCTGAAAATTTTCATCAATTTATATTGATTGACTATTGAAAATAATGTAAACCTTAACACTGTTAGTCAGGATTGAAGACTGTCAACCACATATATACCTATATATAACTTATGACGGCTACTCATCTGTTGTTGTTTTTTATTTTATAAATCCTAATGCAAAAGGTGCTCATTTTCATCTTAATCCCTAATATTAAAATACTCACATTCATCTTCAGAAACACATTTCACTGTTATTTACCATCTTTTCTGGTCTCATTTTCTTCACCTGTACCTATATCTGAATAACAGGACTGGACAGGACTGAAATGTACAATGTAAAAAACTAGAACATCTTGTTATAATCAATGAATCTGCCTACATGTCTATTAAAGATGTTGGAGTAAATACATTGAAATTAACTTCTAAGTGAGGAGTTGTGACTCAAAGAGAAGTTACATCAGCAAAATTACATTTCTGACTTTTACGGAATATTCACCGAATTTTTGTATTTCAATATTTTTGTCCGGTCTTTAAAGACTTCAAATTTTAAATGTGTATGAAAATTAACTAAAAGCCACAAAACTCAAATTCTGATTTCGTGGGGTGTTTCAAAGCACCTAATTTTAATTTATAATCTTTAATGTCTCCACTATAAATAATTGTTAATAATATGTGTGTGCTTATTGGCTGATTCCAAGAGTTATAAAATGCCATATACTGGCTTGGCTGATACATTGATTGAACACTATGGAGAATGTTACGGTAAGTCTTTATTAATTAAACTAATTTTAGCATTGACAGGGAATTAAAATGATTTAAAAAAAAAAAGAGTCTTACTTCATGTTCTAAGAAAAGGGCTTTCAGTTGACCGTTAGACCAGAAGTCCATGGCATAAGCTAGCAGCTTAGTTGATACAGTGTTGATCCGAAGGAAATTCCCAACAAAAACCACTTTATCGATATTCTGGAGGATATAAAACACAAATACAGACAGTCAGAATAAACAGTAATACTGTTCCAAATTTGAATTTTATGAAGAGAAAACAGGAAATATCCACATTACACATGTTGACTTTTACACCAGAGTATTTTAGAGCGAAAAAAAAGTGTATCCATCTTGTGGCTGTTCCGTGTGCTGTGATAGCCCTGTACAATGCTGCTTGATCTCCATGCCACAAGACAACACTGTAAAGAAGCTCAGAGCACACAGAGTTCAGGCCCATCTTTAGAACCACAGACTTGGTCTTGATATTGTTTGTATCATGGGGTAATGCCCATTGAATTGCATTTTTAATAAAACAAAATCAATCAATGTGGCTGGGAGCCTGGAACTATGGATAGAAACAGTTCTTAAACATGATAAGTGAGCTTTTGCATTAAGAAAAAATGTTTTCAAACCTCGTTCACTGCACACATGCGGGCAATGGAGCCAATGTTGTTTGTGATGGTGACAAGAGTGGCCCTGGCCAGGTCCTCTTTACTTATACTATCACGTTTTTCCTTGCTCATCATATGACCAAAACTAACAAATTAAAGAAAAAAAAAAAGTGTAAATATTTTTTTAATCACAAATATGATTATTTTTACATATGAATGCTGGCAAATCTGTCTGTACCTGGATGCAACGGCGGAACCCTGGAGACCGAAGCGTTCATAATCGCCACCGTAAATGTCCTTCACAAGTTTGTCCACATTTGTGCTGTCCCCTTTAGCTGCCATCTCTAAGGCCTCCTCAAATGTATCACAGCCGGTCAGCAAGCAACACAGGCCTAGAAACGTACCACCTCCTAAACTGAATCACATCCAATGAAGCAAATGAATGTCAGAGTATTTAAAGACTGTTGCATTGCTTTAAGTAGGTTGAAGGTTCATTAGAGATCTTGTTTTTACACCAATTTTTTTATTACAAAATAACATCCACAACAACAAAATCATCATTTATCATTTTAAAATTAACTATTTATTTTTCATTCATAATTTTTACTTTACAGTTAAAGGAATAGTTCACTTAAAAATTTAAATTCTGTCATCATTTACTCACCCTCAAGTTGTTTCAAACCTGTATGCATTTCTTTCTTCTGCTGAACACAAAGATATTTTGAATGTTGGTAACCAAACAGTTGATAGACCCCATTGACATCCATGGTATTTTTTCCTACTTTGGAAGTCAATGGGGTCCATCAATTGTCTGGTTACAGACATTCCTCAAAATATCTTCCTTTGTCTTCAGCAGAAGAAAGAAATTCATAGAGGTTTGAAACAACTTGAGGTTGAGTAAATGATGACAGAATTTACATTTTTAAGTGAACTATTCCTTTAAAGCTGCACTATGGATTGTCATGTAGCGTCCTTTCATAAATGATCTTCAAAACCAATTATAACTGTAAGTGGAAGAAATGATGTCGGTGTCAGGTTTTGCTTATGATTTACTGATGTTTTTCTTTCTTTTTTACTTTGTTTTTCTTTATATGTACACAATGTAAAAGCACAATGTCTGTATGTATGCTGTGTTGTTGGGTGTGTTGATGTGTGAATGTTTGTTGCTGATTGTTTAAAAAAAAAAAAAAAAAAAAAAAAAAGTGACATTAAAGACATTTGTAAAAAATAATAATAATAATAATAATAATAAAAAAAGATGCACTATGGAACTTTAGCCTCTTTATCGCCATCTGTGCTTAAAACATAAAATTGGAAGTTTTGTTTATGTTGTTGTTGATTTGATACTGTGGCCATGAATTTAGAATTTGTTCCCACAACTTATTAGTTCATGTCTGCGATTTCTAAATTCTTTCTTTTGTTTTAGTTAAATCGTTAACACGATTTAAATAAAATATTGAAAAAAAATTGTACAACATTGCCATGATTTAAAGGGATATTTCACCCAAAACTGAAAATGACATTAACATTTACTCGCCCTCATGTCTTTCCAAACCCGTAAGACTTTCGTTCATCTTGAGGTTCATTCTCGTGTGTTACGCAGCACGTTTGTGTTTCCACAAGAACCAATGAAGTTTGTTCCTGCACGTCATGCAAGTACGGTTGAGCTTCTGTTTATGTTCGCCGATCAATGTTTATATATGAATAAAAGCCTAAATTCAATCAGTTTTATCATATTTGTGATATGTGATCGTCAAAGTGATCATGATCACATCAAAGTGATCGTGTCTCTTCAGAAAATTTGGACTAAACCACTCAATTCATGTGGATTAGTTTTACGATCTCTTAATGAACTTTTTAAAGCATCAATGTGGTAGTCGCGTAGCTGTCATTGGAGGGACAGAGATCTCTCAGATTTCATTTAAAATATCTTCATTTGTGTTCAGTAGATGAATGAAAGTCTTAAGGGTTTGGAACGACATGAAGGTGATTATTTTAGGTGAATAACCCTTTAACTAAAATGACAAAACTAATTAACAAGTAAAGAAAAATTCTCCGTACTTTGCCAATGCACTTCTGTGGGAAGAAATATGATGGTTTGAGGTTTATCTATGGATCTGAAATAACATATCTGATAAAAATGTCATCAAGTCAGGAAGTAAAATATCTGCCGCTGTAGTAGCCAGATCTTCTTTTCTTACGTATGCAAGTCACGTATACAAGCAAGGACAAGTGACATAAACCTGAAATTAACATGTTTGCTTAGCTACAAGAAAAAGATGATGCAGGAATTCACCTAGTGCCCGTGACCCGCTTGTAATCATCCTTGGAGTAGACGGCCAGGATGCTAACCCCCGAGCCAATGTTTACCAGCAACATAGGGAAGGGGTTCTCCAGGCTAAATGGCCTCTTGACACAGTTTTCAGGGTCAGAGGGATTTTGGAAAAAATAACACTCTGGATGACCATTGAACCCGACTGAGTCAACATACAGCAGACCATGAATAAGACAGTCCAGTTCATCCAGCTTCTGCAGCTCCAAACTAGCCACCTGTGGGAACAAATAAATACTCAATCATAAATGGGAAAGGGCGTATCCGATTAGCAATTTCTTGTCCTGATAACAGTAATAGGATAAGTGGCAGCAAAATAACCAGTCATTGTCAACAAAACACTAGCCTGGCACGGATCAACATATTTTTCGCATTCAATCTTTTGCAAATATTATAAAATCCATTATTATGTTGCCATTCCTCTGTGGATCATGTACCGTTCTGAAGTCTTCCTCAAACTTGTATGCGCCCCCACCCGTGGCGCACAGCGTGGTGTGCAGGCTGGAGAAGTTCTTGTCTTGGCCCATTTGGATGAAGCGGTGCATGTCTTGAGTGGGGAACCGAATGAAGTGCAGGTTGCCTTTGCGGCCACACATGGTGAGGTTCTTCAACTCCAGGTGAACATCACGGATACCCGTGTTTCCATAGGCCACGTTGGAGGTCAGGTAGCGGCGGATGCTTTTCAGGCTCTCCACTTCCTCTTGTTCTTCTTCAGCAGCGATGTCCTTGGGCTCAAAGTAAACCAGCTTTACCAGGGTGCCTCCTATATCCATCCCAAACCATGGAAAGGCTGAAACAAAAACAAGTTTTAGAAAGGGAAATTTCAATATTCTTTCCAAACAGCATAACCTGAATATTTCTGTGTGGTATCAATTGGTGTGAAATGGGACTCAAAAAAGTGATGTTGGAATATTGACAATACTTGAATAAATTTTTCAATGTTTTTACGATTTTAGTTTAATAAGTATATTAATGATACTGTCTGATTGCAAATTACTATGACTACTTTGGCAGAGGGAAAAAAGAGAGTATTTTTGGTCCATTCACACTGTGGCTTGTGGGGCCTTTTGTTGCCATAGTAACAGCAGTTTCAAAGAGATTGCCTAGCTATTCAGAGAAACATCCTGTCTTTAAAATAAAAGTTACACATCTCACACAATCTTTCCAGCATAAAAGTATATCTTAAAAAAAAAAAACTGTTTAGACTTACCTTGCTTATATAACCACAGTATTTCTTTTAGTAACCTTAGTGAATCAGTGAAATGTTTTTTTCTATTGTTTGAGAGAAAGCAGTTTCTTATGTCATTGATTAGTGAAGGCAGTCTGTGTTTAGATCAGTGATGATAATGTTGCTGGCAGACATATGTGGGTGAAAGGTGTGTGTACTCCTTGTCTCAGAGAGCAAAGTACTCCAAAGTCACCAAGAACACAGTGACATTACAGCAGATAGTGCACAAAAAGTGAGGTTACAGCAGTTTACAGTAAACATATTTTAAAACAATATTGAATATCAACAACGCATAACTCTATAGCTTATACTAGCTATGGATGCATTACTGTTACTGCAACTACTTGATTAGTAGGTTTGACAGTAAACTTCAAAAAGATGCACACATTTTTAAAAATGTTTTTACTGTCGTGTACTGATTTCATTGATTAAATATTATGCAAGACCTTACCTTGCTTTTTCACAATTAGTTTCATACTTTCAGGTGAGACAGACAGGATTATGCAGACAGCAATGAAGCGCGCAACGATCTAATCAATATATGAATATATCATTCAAATGCAGCTGTCAGAAGAATAAATGTGTTCATGTCAGCTGGCAGGTGTGCTATTGCCTTTTTATGTTCATTTTACAAGAACTGTAAAGTCTGCAAGATCATACGGAGCGATTTCCCCACCCCTTTGTGTGATACTTCCCTCTCATTGGCTGATCAAGCATGCCTTTCATATCTGGCGTGTTTTAGCCACACCCCCTGTTTCTGATCTGGCCAATGAAATCCTACCAGCAAACATCACATTGATTTCACAACACTAAATAACCCGGTCTTTCAGAAACACATAAAGCTCTTAATACAGGCAAATTTGAAATGTGTATACAGTTTAAGCTATTTCTCTTTTAAACGATCCTCTTTTGTTGTTGTTTTTTTAATTGCGAAGAAAACAATAAAATTGGTTCATTACTTCCGGGACTTCATTACACTGAACAGGCTCTCATTTTCAGGATCTTGATACAAATATGAATAAAAACGTAACGCGAAAAATTCTGATTCATCATTACAAACACTAGTCAAACAGTTAGAAAATACATTTAACATTTTAACGTAGGCTACAGTAAGATAACCTTTATTTATCATGAAGATAGGAAAAATTAATGCGTCAATTAAATTAAATTGAAAATTCAAGTTTTATGCCCTGGAATCGTTTTTAGTTGCTTAAATTATAGATTTTAAAATAAAAATAAATAAACCATACATCAAAATATTTATTTAGCTGTATGTCTATGGTGTGTTAAATGTCAATGTTCGGTTTTTAAGTTACAATTTATTATGAACGTGAAAAATCTGACTTACGTGGTCTGTTCTTCTTTCCCGAATCCACGCGTCTTCTGAGTCTGCAGCGCTTCGCAGGCGAACCATTGTTGTGTACATCCTGATGAAGATGGTGGAAATTTTCAATACCATTATGGCCACCGCTACTGTCACTAGCACCTAGACCACCTCCGCTAGACGAAATACAGTCCCCGTTACCGGACTGCGGGGTGTGAAATCCGTTCACTGAACCGTTCGTGTAGTGCGTCGTTCCGTTTTGATCGGATGTTTCAGCATTTTCCATTATTTACGTAGAAAATGTAAACGCTCGGAAGACAGATGCGTATAGCGACTCGACGTTTCGAAGGCGCTTCAAAATGTAGGCTGCAGTTTTATCGGAATTCTACATAAATGCTGATGTGTTGTAAAGAGATGGAGACAATAGATAGGTCTTCAACATCTTATTCGAGGTCACTGTCGGTCATTTCTTCTTTACACGCTGTATGGCTGTTTCCGAGTCAAACAGCCGGTACATGCGACGTCACTAAAATGCCTCCACTCCCTCTGCTGAAACGTCATGTTTCAGAGCCGCCTACTTACATGTAGCATACTGTATCATACAGCAGGCATTTAAAAGCTGACAAAGCGTTCGCGTAACATAGGCTAAGTTGAATTAAGTAGGCCTAGGTCTTGATTAATTTTAGAACACTGGGAGAGAAAGTCTTCTTCAAATGTCACGTTTTAGACTGACTGGTGTCTAGTGCTGTGTTGTCAAATCAGGTAGGCTATTAAATAAAACTGCACGAACAATAGACTACTATAGCCTATAAGAGGAATAACCAAACATACAACATTCGCTGACACCATAGCCCTACACCATTTTAATACATGAGTTGTTCGCCCTCTTCAGTTTTTAAATTGATTTCATATTCAAAGCAAGATTATTTTGCATCACTCAGTTATGATGGCTGTTAGCCTAAGTGAGGGTGGAAAAATTATCAAAAAGAGCAAGGTTTGGATATCAGTCTTCAATTGGGCCACTATAACAGAACTGAATATGAAATTCTCCCCAATTCCCCAAGAAGAAATCCAAAAAAAAGTTTACCATGCAGTATCACCATGCAAAACATTTCAAATGACGTACTATATGTAGTTTACCATGCTGTATAAAGGAATCGCTGAAAAAAAACCTACAAATTCTGCATAACCCAATGCATTCAGATTTTTAGGTTCTCTCAACTATTGTCTTAAAAATATCCCAAGCAGCCTATTTGTCAATTTGAGTTCATTACAAGCAAAATGTCTAATGCAGGCTATAAATTCATCATGGCAACAACAGACATCATGTTAAAAAAATTAAATAACACAAATTGAGCTATAGCCTAAAGGCATATATTTTCATAGTTATAAATAGCAAAAATATTAAAAGGTTGTTTCATAGACCTCATCAACACCTGACATACAAAATGCAAGTACAATAAACAAATGTAAAAAGATGAGCTCTTGACTTCATAAAACAACAATAGGCCTAACTAACAATAATGACAAAACAACAGAAAACAGAGAAACAATAATCCCATAACAGTAACTGCTCAATTTTGAATGATGCAGTGCATGCTGGGAAATCAATATTGTTAAATTTACATTTTGGGGAATTCTATTGGTCTAACATGGGCTTTTTTCTTAGTATTTAGCATGTAAAATGCACATTTTGCACACCAGCATGAAATGTAAATCAATTGTTGTTCCGTCTTAACATTTCTTAAGGTGGTATTGCCTCAAGAGGGCGCTATAAGCGTAGTAAATTAGTAAATTTTTCACAGGTAGGCTACTGTCAGTTAGTTTCCATGTTTTATGGGGACTTTCCATAAGACATAATGATTATTATACTGTACAAATGGTATATTGCAAACCCCAACCCTACCTCTAAACCTATCACAGAAAACTTTCTGCATTTTTAGATTTTCAAAAAAACATAATTTAGTTTGTTTATTAATTCATTTCCCTCGTGGGGACCGCTGGCTGGTCCTCACGAGGTGGGTGATCTCAGGTTTTACTATCCTTGTGGGGATAGTAAACCCACAATGTAATATAAACCTGAACACACACACACACACACACACCTGGCCAAGCCAAAAATGGTATTATCCATTGTAATTACAAATCACTAGTCAGGAAATTAGCAAGAATTGCACAAATACTGTAGATAAAGTAATTTAGCACGGAATAGCCTTCCCTAACTTGCAGACAGCTTTTTACAGGAATTTTCAATGTTAATGTCTTCAAAACAGTTCATGAGTATAGTTGAAAAGTTCGTTTGAGTTTAATGTTGTCATGTATTTACTAGCAATACAAATACGATGACGGATAGTCTTGGATTAATGGCTTTTATTTGCTGATTAAACAAAAAGATTTGTCGGTTTGAACTCATTCAATTCAACTTAAAGGCACACTATGCAAGAATTGTACCTTAATATAACAGCTTCAAAGTCATTTCGGTGGTAAACAAACTCATAGTAGGGCGAATCATCCTGGTAGTAAAGCTTGGGGGGGACGCCGCTGTAAAAACCAGCAATGCAAGTTTGAGAGGAGTGCCCCCGACAAATCTCACGAGAATCATGACTTGCTTTACGGCAACGATGTCACACACATCAACAACAACATATGAAGCACGAAGACACTTGCGCGCATTTCAGACGCGATACTCGACGATGGAAAAAGCTAAGAAAACGCGGTCGGAAGAGACTAGGAAAAGGAAAAGAGAATCTGTCCGCGTGAGGAACCGGACAAGAGTCCCACTTGGTCGGGCTTTCACTAGTTGGCGCGAGCTAAAAAGCAGCACTGGATGCAACAGCGATGCTGACCTGGCGATCTTGTTGATGGACTAGTAAGTAAATCTCTTATTTCTAAACTTGTTTGCGTTCTATGTTGTATGTTGTTGCGCTTGCTTGTAGTATGTTATTTTTTACGATGCTGTTCATTCATCCATTGTCCAATAATTTCCATATATGTCTAGCTAGCTATTTACGACAGTGCAAGTATTCCACGGCGACTATAGGGGTCGCTGTTTGACAAAAACACAATTTCTACATAGTGTGCCTTTAAATTGCTCTGGTATACTGTGCGCACACTTGAAGGCGCGCTCCTTTTTATATGTTTTTTTCTCACAGCCAATCACAAACACTGTTCCTCTCACAGCCAATAACAAACAAGCTCAAAAGTCAACTCAAGTGAAAGTTAACAGTATTCAAATACAAATGTTAATACACAACAAATGTGAGGCCAAATATACAGTATATATTTATTTAACAATATTCCCGAGAGCCCAATCACCTTCGAGTGGTACAAAACAAGCCAATGGTACGCAAAGTACCTTGGTCTGCGGAATTTGCATCGCGAGCTCGGCCCCGCTGTGTGGGTATATAGGGAGCAGTGCGTGCATTCTCGCATTCAAGCTTTCGCTTCGGAGCTGAGCGTTACTGTGCTCTACGATCACTTATCGAGTCTCAATCTACGAGTCAAGCCTCTTCAGTTCAGTGTTGGTGTGACGGCGTGTTCAGCGGGATCTCTAAAAGAGCTTGTTTCCTGCTTCCTGCTGCTGCAGCATAGATCTTGCACGCTGTGGTTTTGATCTCCCCTGTGCACTTTAGCACTGCTGAAAGAGTTACA
Organism: Rhinichthys klamathensis goyatoka; assembly: GCF_029890125.1. Taxonomy (NCBI): domain Eukaryota; kingdom Metazoa; phylum Chordata; class Actinopteri; order Cypriniformes; family Leuciscidae; genus Rhinichthys; species Rhinichthys klamathensis. The sequence goes on from NW_026606640.1 coordinate 991,217, forward strand.
TTTCTCTAAAAGAGCTGCACTGGTGCGTCTTTTTAAAGATGTCACTTCGCCCTTGTGTTTCTGGGTGCGGTCGTTTTCTGCCTCTGTATGACAGTCACGTGCGCTGTCTCACGTGCCTGGGCTTTCAACACGCTGAGGCTGCGTTCGTGGATGAGTCATGTACCCATTGCGGGAGGATGACCATCGCGATGCAGCAATCAAGACACAATGACCTCAGACGAGGTAGAGTCCCCTCTGCCATACCACACGCCCCCTGCGGCCTCTTCAGCTCCCTCTCGGCCACAGCAACAGCCTCCACCCAGGCCGCAGCGTGGAGATGGTCGCAGGAAGGCAGTGCAGCCCGTCTCTGCCGCTAAGCCTGCCAAGTGGCAGGCAAAGTGGCTATCCTGAGACGGGCAACCCGGAGCTAGAGTCTTATGTTCTTCAGGAGATGGTAACAGGATCACTTCTTCCCCTGGAGGAGGGCTGGGGGAGTATCATTTGTTCTCCTTCTCTTTTTCTTCTGCCCGGTTCCTCAACGATCAATTTGTTAAAGAAAGAACTCCTCTACCTCCCAGTCCCAAGAGGGTGCGGATGACAGTGGGCGATGCAACGCCTCGCCACTCTCGTCCCCCTCATTCCCTGTCGCTGGCTCTTAGTCAGAGAAAAGCGGTGGGTTACGACCAATCCTAGAAGGACGCGTACTTTCATGTCTCCATTCTCCCTCGACACAGACCATTTCTGTGCTTTGCTTTCGAGGGGCAGGCATATCAGTACACAGTTCTCCCATTCAGGCTGTCTCTGTCTCCCCGCGTCTTCACGAAAGTCGCGGAGGCAGCTCTTACTCCACTCAGGGAGCAGGGTGTTTGTATTCTCAACTACCTCGACGACTGGCTGATTCTAGCTCATTCTCTGGAACAGTTGTGCGAACACAGGGACCTGGTGCTCAAGCACCTCTCCTGACTGGGCCTTTGGGTGAACTGGGAAAAGAGCAAACTGTCCCCCGTGCGGAGGATCTCTTTTCTCGGTATGGAGATAGACTCGGTCGCCATGTTCGCACAGATTACAAGCGAGCGTGCTCAGTCACTGCTGAATTGCCTGAGTCAATTCGAGGGCGAGATGGTGGCTCCACTGAAACTCTTTCAGAGGCTCCTGGGGCATATGGTATCCACAGCGGCAGTCACGCCGCTCGCGTGGCTTCATATATGAGACCGCTTAACCACTGGCTTCACGACCGACCAAAGCATTAAATTACTTTTCACAGTGAAGTTGCTCACCAATACCAGTATCTACAAAGACTCCCCACACAATGACCTGCTTTACTGTGTTAAAGATGCATTTATTACTATATTTCTCACCAGATTTTCGAAGACACCGCTCTTGTGCCTCCACACACAACTTCTTATATTCTGCCAAAAACTTAATTCTGTCTTTAATGTTTTTCTGAGACAACAATGGCCTTTTAAGTAGTACATTTGCTTAAATTTTGCTCATATATATATATGTGTGTGTGTGTGTGTGTGTGTGTGTGAGTAAGTGTGTGTGTGAAAATATATATAATAGCTGGTTTTGAATGGATTTTAACAAAGGCAGCATGAACAAATTAGAAGTTAATATTCTTTCACCTATTTAAAAAAAGCAGAACAAATATTTTGGTAATTAATCTTATTGCTTGAATAACTGTGACACATTGAAAAAACCCCAGCAAATATCGTTTGGTGTACTTCAACAGTGTCATTCTCCAAATATCCAAAATGACGCTAGAGAAACATTAAATGCTTTATTAGTCATAGTGAGCTATCTGTTGTGGTTACAGTGCTGCAGCAAATATTTGATGACATATATTGATATTTAACATGCAAAAACACACATGGTTCATGTTTAAACATATTCTGATTTACCCACAACACATTTTTCTGGAATTCAATCTTGGGCCTTAATGCAAAACATGAGAAGGAAAGATAAATCACAAATGAAACCTCTTTAACATCTCAGTCAGCAATGAGATTAAAGACGAAACTGAGATTTTGCTTTATTTCTTCTACATTTCACATATTTCTCCTCAGAATGCACGTGTCTCCTCTCAAAACTGTCAGAAATTGTGAACATAGTTTGCCATGATAACAACAGTTTTGTAAAAAAAAAAAAAAAAACGAGAGCATCTGTGCCCCAGGGGTAGAGCTTAAGTCTAGGTCATAGAACTTAATAAAAGTATGCGGTGAAGACCATCCAGCCGCATCACAAACATCACTCAGGGAAACTCCCGACAATAGAGCTTTGGAAGCAGCCATACTCCTGGTAGAGTGGGCTCGAACAGCCAAAGGTGAAGGCTGGCCAGCCGACTCATAAGCAAGTGAGATAGCCTCGACCACCCACTTGCTCATTCTCTGTTTAGACGCAGGACACCCTTTCCTGGGTGGCCCGAAACATACAAATAGTTGTTCTGATTTCCTCCACAGGGCAGCTCTGTGGACATAAGCGTCTAATGCCCTAACAGGGCAGAGTAAATTAAGTTTCTCCTGGTCCGATGACATAAATGGAGGAGGACAGAAAGCCTGCAGAACCGTAGGTCTAACAACATTAGTAGGGACCTTGGGAACGTACCCTGGTCTAGGATGCAGAAAAGCCTTAACCATGCCAGGCGAAAATTCCAGGCACGAGGGTGAAACCGACAGAGCCTGCAAATCTCCGATTCTTTTTAGTGAGGAGATAGCAAGTAGAAAGATAGTTTTAAAAGTGAGAAACTTCTCAGGAACTTCTTCGATAGGTTCAAAAGGAGCTAGGGAAAGACCTTCTAATACAATGGCCAGATCCCAGGTCGGCACCCTCGTACGAACTGCTGGCTTCAGCCTCAAAGTGCCTCGGAGGAAACGAGTTATAAGCGGGTGTCTTCCGAGAGAAACTCCACTGAAAGGGACGTGGTAAGCAGCTAGTGCCGCCACATACACCTTTAGTGTGGAGGGGGATAACCCTGTGGAGAAGCGCTCCTGCAGGAATTCCAGCACTGCACCCACTGGGCAGTTAACTGGGTCCTGCAGGTGTTCTCCACACCAAGAAGTGAAAAGTTTCCACTTCAAGGCATAAAGCTTCCTCGTGGATGGAGCTCTGGAGTGAAGAATGGTCTCAACAACCTCGGTTGAGAGACCGGAATCTATGAGCTGGGCCCCCTCAGAGGCCAAGCCCACAATTTCCACAATTCTGGGCGGGGGTGAAATATCGTGCCGCCCGCCTGAGAGAGTAGATCCCTCCTGACCGGGAGCTCCAAAGGAGAGCCATCCAGGAGAGAAATCAGGTCCGTGAACCATACTCGGGCCGGCCAGAACGGGGCTACTGATAGTAAGCTGACCCCGTCCCGGCGAACCCTCTCCAGAACTCCTGGTAGCAGAGCAATCGGGAAAAAGGCGTACAGGCGTGACCTCGGCCACGGCTGCACCATAGCGTCCAACCCCAGAGGGGTTAGAATACTGATGGAGAACCACAGATGACAATGCGTGGTCTCCTTGGAAGCTAATAGGTCCACCTCGGCGCGACCGAAACTCAACCAAAGGAGCTCCACCACCTCGGGGTGGAGTCTCCATTCCCCCGGCCTCGGCCCCTGCCTCGACAGGGAGTCCGCTACCACATTTAAATACCCGGGAAGATACATTGCTCTCAGTGATAGTAGCTTCCCCTGGGACCACAGGAGTATCTGACGGGCCAACTTGTAAAGCCGGCGAGACCGCAGGCCCCCCTGATGATTGATATGAGAAACCACCGACGTGTTGTCTGACTGAACTAACACATGATGACCTCTCAGGTCTGCTAGGAAGTGCTTCAGAGCCTGAAACACCGCCAACATCTCTAGACAGTGTAGAGTATGAATGGAGAATCATGAATTCACTAATTCCGAACGCCATGCACACATTCCTGCGAACGGTTTCTAAATGCCCACAACCTATGACTCACCCAATCTAAATCAACTAGCGCCAACGAGTCTGAAGTTTAAATTGATTTCTGACACCTTTACAGCGTAACCGAGTCTCCCCAGATCTCCTCGTGCCAGCCCGATTCATTCGCGAGGCACGATCAAAGAAGACCGTTATCTCTAACACCCCTCCCCGACATTGTTCAAATGAAGATACGCACACACCTATGTTCACACACACATACCTATGAACCCTACGTTTCTATCTATAAATCGGTACTAAAACAAGAGTTGGTGTATTAAAATACCTGTAACAGAACTATAAATGTGCAAACATGTCCTACGAATGTTTTCATGAATGTAAGACACTTATAAATGCCTGAAAGTGTGCAGTAAGAGGTAATTCTGCAATATTATGTCTGTGACGTGTGATGTTTGATATGTTTGTAATCCTAAAAATCTGATCTATTCATTAAGCTGTATATCGATAGCGTGAAATATATATAACTACCTATATATGCCATTTCCAAAGTAAGCTTAAGGTCCTTCTAGTCATAAAGATGCAAATTGATTCCGAATGACCCACTCGGGGGCGTAGGCTCTCTTCAAGATGGGCCATTATCATTGGCCGACACACCTATCCAAGGCGTGTTCTGTTTATCTTTAAAACCCCAAACTCAGAGACATTCTCTCTCTGTTCTCTGTTCTCTGTTCCCTGTTCCTGTATCCTGTCACCCGATGTAATCCTCGTGTTTTATTTTGTTCCTGTTTTATTTTGTCTTCGTTTTATTTTGCGTATAGCCAGTCTGTCCTTAGTGCAGTCCTCGAGATACCCACGTGCGTTTCGTTAGTCTTCCAGCATCCCAGCGAAAGGACTATCTTCAGGCATACAGAACTGCGTTAGAACTTTTAAATCTCCCGCGACAACCACGCTTGGAGGAATCAAAGAAGCCCAAAGAAGGAGTATGTAAAGACAGACAATATCACACACGGACAGATTCACATGTAGCGCGACTGACGGCACAGAAGCTACTGCGCTTGTGTTTTTGGGGTGCTTTATAGTTTCCTGGTCGATGACGTCACCCGCCTATGTTTCATCTCTCCATTGGGCTGATTCCATACGTGCTTCATGACGCACAACGCAGGGGCGTTCCCACAGCGTTTGACGCAGCTCGAAGTTCCCTTGAAAGGGAAATCTCAATTAAAGAAAACAACTGAGAGTGCCCCATTAGCAACAGAATCAGTGCAATCAGTAAAATGTCTGTATGTGTCAATATGACTGTGTATCTGCAAATTATTTCTCAAAATGAAGTTTTCAACCAATCAACTCAAGAGGAAGCCGATATAAATAAAGCTTTTCCTCACCTCCTGTCTCACGACAAGTCTCTCAGCATCCCTCCACCACCCCATCACCTCACACTCGGCTGGGTCTACCCCAGTATAGAGGGAGTACTCTGGGTTCGGGCAAAATTCCGGGCTCGGAGCCCTCCCCCGGACAGCAAGCCAAATACGCATTAATTAGGGCCCAAGCCTTGAAAAGGCGAAGGCCCTATTGTTTTCCTAAGGATTATTAGGGCCCAAGCCTTGAAAAGGCGAAGGCCCTATTGTTTTCCTTAGAATTATTAGGGCCCAAGCCCTGAAAGGGCGCAGAGCCCTATTGTTCTTCTTAGGATTATTTGCTATTCTTCTTCTTTATTATTATTTTTTTTTTAACATTTTGGGCACTTTTGGGGCCCTTAACGTGCTCGAAAACTCTTGAAACTTTGCACACGGGTCAGAACCGGGCTGAAGCTGGTACCCGGGCGTGGCAGGGGGGCTCGACAGCGCCCCCTGGAATGGGGTTTGAACACTTGTCCATATATCAAACACGCTTGCATGTAATAATCTGAAACTCAGTACACTTATAGATCTCATCGGGTTGAACAACTTTCGCCCTCTAAGTTTTACGCCAGCCCAACAGGAAGTCGGCTATTTAGGGTTGTTTGGAAACGCATGCTCAGGAATTTGAAACACTTCTCCTAGGGAATTCCCCCGTTCGTCTCCAAACTCGGTGTGCATGAAGTCAAGACATTGAGGATGAAAAATTGCCAGGGGATTTTTGATATCTCGAACGGTTTGGCCGTGGCGAGGAAACGAATTTATGGCGAATAATGGAAACAGGAAGTGTGTTATATCTTCTGCATACATTGACTGATCTTGATGAAACTTCAGCAGTGTGTTCGCTGCAAGAGGCCGATCACATGGATGTGACTATTGTGAGTCAAAGTTATAGCGCCACCAACTGGCAGCAGGAAGTGTGTCACTTTCAAAATGCTTTTGACAAAAGTGGGGGGGTTAGTTTTATCTACAGTAACAAAACTCGATATGTATATTGCACTCTTCGAGCCGGACAACTTTCTAATTTACCGTAATTAGCTACGACCAACAGGAAGTCAGATATTTTGGTTTGAATGTGGATTTCAGATTCTGAGTTTTTAGCTACTCCTCCTAAGTAGTTTATTTTATTCACGCCGAACTTTTTCAACATGATGAAAATACATTGAAGATGCTAAATTGTGAACGGATATTGAATATCTCAAACGGTTTTGCTATGGTCGAGGGATTCAAGTAATGTCAAAAAAGGAATCAGGGCATGTCTCATATCTTTCTAAAATGTAATAATACACCATTTATTTTTATATAAAATTATACAAATATTAGAACTAAACCCATTTTATTCCTTTTTTTCAATTTAAGAATTATTTTTAAGTTTAAAAACAGCCAGAATGGTTGTTTAGTCAAAAATAATAATAATCCAAATCATATATAGTGCTATACTGCCCTCTTGTGTTCAAAATCAGGTAGGTCTATTGAATTTATATATATTTATATATTAGGGATGTTACTATGGGAATATTTTCCCACCGGTTAACCAACGTGTGATTGTGTAAACCAATTGTGTAAACCTCCCGCTGGGGGGTTTAAAAACACTAACTTGAAAGCGAAAGTATAATATGGACGTCCGCACGGACATTGATAATGTTGGCGCTCGCAGAGCGCTAGAATGAATTCATATGGAAGTAGAAATTAACTAAACGTTCGCTCTGTTCTGCTCGCTCGTCGCCATGGACGCGCACCGTTATGAATGTCAGTGCAGCCGCATACTTTTTAGTGTCACTAAAATTAGTGCAATTTCGGGGGCTGATTGCTTGAATTGTGAGTTCAATAGTCTATTATTTTTCACGGAAAACACAACAATAAAAGAGTACAATGACAGATTCGCTTAAATAGGCGTTTTTACATAAAATAGCCTATTCCGTCATCATCTTTTCAGTCAGCTCTTCACTCTCGTGATTAATGAAATTTGACTCCTGTTGCTGATATTTGCTGCAACTTTCGTTCAGCTCACAATTTAGTAAGCAAACACGTTTCAAATGTGTTTTTATTTTATTTTTGTGTATGTGTGTGTATATGTATGTATATATATAAATATAGCTTATGTTTCAAATATGAGTTAATTAACAATCGTTGGAAAGAATGATACTTTTAAACATAACACTAAACCGTCATTAGGTGTCGCCAGGCGACCGTCTTAATGAGCGAGTCATTGATTCATTTGTTCGAACGACTGAGTCATTCATGAATGAGACAGATGTTTATGGATTGATTGGTCATTGTATCTTTGAGTCAACCGATTCGTTCAAAATGCTTAATCATTCAGTAATGAGAACGCGTTGCTGTGAGATGCGCGATGGTTCTGCTGTGATCTTTGCTTAACTATTTTCGCTGCTGAAACAGAAAAAAAAGTCAATATTGCATCTAAAGCCTAGTTCCCACTACATGATTTTAAAACGTCGGGCTGAACTGTGCGGTTCACACTACATGACTTGCTCTCTGTGAAATCAGGAGTGTTCAAGTTGTTGAGCTGTTCACACCACACGACACAACGTGATTGATCCGCAACAGGAGGTAACGCACTACACGAGTTGACAACAACTCTGTCACCCAACGATTCAATCTTGTCTACAAACCACGTTTTGTCACAAAAAATCACGCGATAAAACGAACCGGAAATGACGCGAAACATCACGCGCGCTAATACCCAGCGAAGAAGACGAAGACCCATGCCTTGCTCTGATTGGAGCAACCCATGCCTTGCTCTGATTGGCTGTAGCTCATGACATCACTGAGGTTGAGTCGGGCGACAGCTCTGGATATCTAGCATGCTAGATATTTTTCTGGGCTCGGCGACGCGTCTGCGAGGCGTCAGCGAGCGTCTTTGATGCGTTGTTGGCTCTTTCATACTAACAGATTGGCGAGCGTCCATCGTCCTCTAATCCCCCGCGATTTGCACGCGATAACACCCTGACCTGTCGGCGAGCTCAACGATTTGCAAATCGGGCTTAAATCGGGCTTATAATCCTGTAGTGTGAACTAGGCTTAAAATGTAAGTGATTTGACGTGTGTGTGTGTGTGTGTGTGTGTGTGTGTGTGTGTGTGTGTGTGATTGTGTGTGTGATTGTGTCTGTTACAGTGATAAGAGTTTAACCCTTGTTAAAGTTTAGGCCTTGTGTTTTTGGATATACACTCACCGGCCACTTTATTAGGTACACCTGTCCAACTGCTCGTTAACACTTAATTTCTAAGCAGCCAATCACATGGTGGCAACTCAGTGCATTTAGGCATGTAGACATGGTCAAGACAATCTCCTGCAGTTCAAACCGAGCATCAGTATGGGGAAGAAAGGTGATTTGAGTGACTTTGAACGTGGCATGATTGTTGGTGCCAGAAGGGCTGGTCTGAGTATTTCAGAAACTGCTAATCTACTGGGATTTTCACGCACAACCATCTCTAGGGTTTACAGAGAATGGTCCGAAAAAGAAAAAACATCCAGTGAGCGGCAGTTCTGTGGGCGGAAATGCCTTGTTGATGCCAGAGGTCAGAGGAGAATGGCCAGACTGGTTCGAGCTGATAGAAGGGCAACAGTGACTGAAATAACCACTCGTTACAACCGAGGTATGCAGCAAAGCAGTTGTGAAGCCACAACACGCACAACCTTGAGGCGGATGGGGTACAACAGCAGAAGACTCCACCGGGTACCACTCATCTCCACTACAAATAGGAAAAAGAGGCTACAATTTGCAAGAGCTCACCAAAATTGAACAGTTGAAGACTGGAAAAATGTTGCCTGGTCTGATGAGTCTCGATTTCTGTTGAGACATTCAGATGTTAGAGTCAGAATTTGGCGTAAACAGAATGAGAACATGGAACCATCATGCCTTGTTACCACTGTGCAGGCTGGTGGTGGTGGTGTAATGGTGTGGGGGATGTTTTCCTGGCACACTTTAGGCCCCTTAGTGCCAATTGGGCATCGTTTAAATGCCACGGCCTACCTGAGCATTGTTTCTGACCATGTCCATCCCTTTATGGCCACCATGTACCCATCCTCTGATGGCTACTTCCACCATGTCACAAAGCTCTAATCATTTCAAATTGGTTTCTTGAACATGACAATGAGTTCACTGTACTAAAATGGCCTCCACAGTCACAAGATCTCAACCCAATAGAGCATCTTTGGGATGTGGTGGAACGGGAGATTCGCATCATGGATGTGCAGCCGACAAATCTGCGGCAACTGTGTGATGCCATCATGTCAATTTGGACCAAACTCCCTGAGGAATGCTTCCAGCACCTTGTTGAATCTATGCCACGAAGAATTGAGGCAGTTCTGAAGGCAAAAGGGGGTCCAACCCGTTACTAGCATGGGGTACCTAATAAAGTGGCCGGTGAGTGTATATCTTTTTATATTAAAAAATAGTCATACAACCCATATATTTTAAATGTATTCTTTGCTTTAAATTACATTAAGATTGTATGTTTGGTAATTGAACCTGAATGAATTTTAAATGAATGTGCTATTCAGATAATATATTTGTTTTCCTTAAAATTTGAACTAACACTAACTTTATTCTCATCTGAATGATAGATTATTTATTTCTGTATAAAATAAAAACACATTTGATTTTTCTTTTTTAATCAATGTAGAATGTGTAACTGAAAAAATAAACAGATTAGGGCTCTGTTCGATGACAAGAAATGAAAACCAATGCGATATGAAGATGGCTCCCACAGACTGTTTTTAAATAGGATTGTTTGATATTTTTTGCTTTTAAACTGTGTGTGTGTGTGTGTAAGAGATTTTGGTTGGGTGACAGTTGTAGTTTACAGTTTGACAAGAGTTTATAGTTTGACAAAAGCACGATGTTGTGTTTTATTGCGAGTGTACACAAATATAAGTAAACACTTTGCAGTTTGAATAATGTCCTGTATGAACAAAAGGACGGAGTATGTCTTTATGTCTACATTGTTCAATTACGCCACACACACACACACACACACACACACACACACACACACACACACACACACACACACACAAACACTATTTTTCTAATCAGATCAATCAAGTAATATTCTGTCTTGTCTCTTAAAAAAACAATATATATATATATTTATGTATATATATATTTATGTGTATATATATATATATATATGTGTGTGTGTGTGTGTATATATATATATATATATAAATATAGCTGCGAGCAGCGATGAAAGGGCCAAAGCCGGCGGCACCGCCACCCCGGTGCCTTTAGGTAACTAAAGGCACCGGGGTTGCGGTGCCACCGGCTTGGGCCCGTCATCGCTGCTCGCAGCTATATTTATTATTATTATTCTTCTTCTTCCGACTTATTGTTAGGGCCCAAGCCTTGAAAAGGCGAAGGCCCTATTGTTTTCCTAATGATTATTTATTATTAGGGCCCAAGCCTTGAAAAGGCGAAGGCCCTATTGTTTTCCTAAGGATTATTTATTATTAGGGCCCAAGCCTTGAAAAGGCGAAGGCCCTATTGTTTTCCTTAGGATTATTAGGGCCCAAGCCCAAAGGGCGAAGGCCCTATTGTTTTCCTTAGGATTATTTATTATTATTATTATTATTATTATTATTATTATTATTATTATTATTATTATTATTATTATTTTTCTGCTACCTTTTGGACACTTTTGGAGGCCTTAACATGCTCAAAAACTCCTGAAACTTTGCACACATGTCAGAACCCGCGGCCATCAGGGCCGGGCTGAAGATGGTACCCGGGCGTGGCAGGGGGGCTCGACAGCGCCCCCTGGAACGGGGTCCGAAAACATGGTCCATAAATCAAACACGCTTGCATGTAATAATATGAAACTCGGTACACATGTAGATCTCCTCGTTTCATATATACTTCACACTCTTACTTTTTACCCCAGCCCAACAGGAAGTCGGCTATTTAGGGTTGTTGGTAAAACACACGCAATGGAATGTGAAATACTCCTCCTAGAGAATTCAAACAAACGGCACGAAACTCGGTCAGCATGAAGTCAAGACATTGAGGATGAAAGTTTGCGAGGGGATTTTTGATATCTCGAACGGTTTGGCCGTGGCGAGGAAACGAATTTATGGCGAGAAACAACAAACAAGAAGTGCGTTATAACTTCTGCATACATTAACTGATCTTGATGAAACTTCAGCAGTGTGATCGCTGTAAGAGGCCGATCACATGGATGTGACTATTGTGAGTCAAAGTTATAGCGCCACCAACTGGCAGCAGGAAGTGTGTCACTTTCTAAATGCTTTTGACAAAAGTGGGGGGGTTAGTTTTATCTACAGTAACAAAACTCGATATGTATATTGTACTCTTCGAGCCGGACAACTTTCTAATTTACCGTAATTAGCTACGACCAACAGGAAGTCAGATATTTTGGTTTGAATGTGGATTTCAGATTCTGAGTTTTTAGCTACTCCTCCTAAGTAGTTTATTTTATTCATGCCAAACTTTTTCAACATGATGAAAATACATTGAAGATGCTAAATTGTGAACAGATATTGAATATCTCAAACGGTTTTGCTATGGTTGAGGGATTCAAGTAATGTCAAAAAAAGAATCAGGGCATGTCTCATATCTTTCTAAAATGTAATTATACACCATTTATTTTTATATAAAATTATACAAATATTAGAACTAAACCCATTTTATTCCTTTTTTTCAATTTAAGAATTATTTTTAAGTTTAAAAACAGCCAGAATGGTTGTTTAGTCAAAAATAATAATAATCCAAATCATATATAGTGCTATACTGCCCTCTTGTGTTCAAAATCAGGTAGGCCTATTGAATTTATAAATATTTATATATTAGGGATGTTACTATGGGAATATTTTCCCACCGGTTAATCAACGTGTGATTGTGTAAACCAATTGTGTAAACCTCCCGCTGGGGGGTTTAAAAACACTAACTTGAAAGCGAAAGTATAATATGGACGTCCGCACAGACATTGAAATGGTGGCGCTCGAATGAATTCCTATGGAAGTAGAAATTAACTAAACGTTCGCTCTGTTCTGCTCGCTCGTCGCCATGGACGCGCACCATTATGAATGCCAGTGCAGCCGCATACTTTTTAGTGTCACTAAAATTAGTGCAATTTCGGGGGCCGATTGCTTGAATTGTGAGTTCAATAGTCTATTATTTTTCACGGAAAACACAACAATAAAAGAGTACAATGACAGATTCGCTTAAATAGGCGTTTTTACATAAAATAGCCTATTCCGTCATCATCTTTTCAGTCAGCTCTTCACTCTCGTGATTAATGAAATTTGACTCCTGTTGCTGATATTTGCTGCAACTTTCGTTCAGCTCACAATTTAGTAAGCAAACACGTTTCAAATGTGTTTTTATTTTATTTTTGTGTATGTGTGTGTATATGTATGTATATATATAAATATAGCTTATGTTTCAAATATGAGTTAATTAACAATCGTTGGAAAGAATGATACTTTTAAACATAACACTAAACCGTCATTAGGTGTCGCCAGGCGACCGTCTTAATGAGCGAGTCATTGATTCATTCGTTTGAACGACTGAGTCATTCATGAATGAGATAGATGTTTATGGATTGATTGGTCATTGAATCTTTGAGTCAACCGATTCGTTCAAAATGCTGAATCATTCAGTAATGAGAACGCGTTGCTGTGAGATGCGCGATGGTTCTGCTGTGATCTTTGTTTAACTATTTTCGCTGCTGAAACAGAAAAAAAGTCAATATTGCATGTAAAATGTAAGTGATTTGACTTGTGTGTGTGTGTGTGTGTGTGTGTGATTGTGTCTGTTACAGTGATAAGAGTTTAACCCTTGTTAAACTTTAGGCCTTGTCTTTTTGGATATATATCTTTTTATATTAAAAAATAGTCATACAACCCATATATTTTAAATGTATTGTTTGCTTTAAATTACATTAAGATTGTATGTTTGGTAATTGAACCTGAATGAATTTTAAATGAATGTGCTATATTTCAGATCATATATTTGTTTTCCTTAAAATTTGAACTAACACTAACTTTATTCTCATCTGAATGATAGATTATTTATTTCTGTATAAAATAAAAACACATTTGATTTTTCTTTTTTAATCAATGTAGAATGTGTAACTGAAAAAATAAACAGATTAGGGCTCTGTTTGATGACAAGAAATGAAAACCAATGCGATATGATGAATGTCCAAAAGATGGCTCCCACAGACTGTTTTTAAATAGGATTGTTTGATATTTTTTGCTTTTAAACTGTGTGTGTGTGTGTGTGTGTGTAAGATATTTTGGTTGGGTGACAGTTGTAGTTTACAGTTTGACATGAGTTTATAGCTTGACAAAAGCACAATGTTGTGTTTTATTGCAAGTGTACACAAATATAAGTAAACACTTTGCAGTTTGAATAATGTCCTGTATGAACAAAAGGACGGAGTATGTTTTTATGTCTACATTGTTCAATTACGCCACACACACACACACACACACACAAACACACACACACACACACACACACACACACACACACACACACACACACACAAACACTATTTTTCTAATCAGATCAGGCAAGTAATATTCTGTCTTGTCTCTTAAAAAAACAATATATATATATTTATGTATATATATATATATATATATGTGTGTGTGTGTGTGTGTGTTTGTGTGTGTATTAGGGGTGTAACGGTACATGTATTCGTATTGAACCGTTTCGGTTCGAGGCTTCCGGTTCGGTACGCATACAAACCGAAAGATTCCTTGGACCATTTTTCCTGCCGACAAAATTCGCGCTGGCGCGATCACCACAACGTTGCGCAACATCAAATGGCAAGCGTAATGAAACCGGAACGAAACTGCGCTATTGTGCTTCACGGATCGTTTATCAGTTCGGAGCAGAGCAGCAACATCTGTGCAGCGGGAGCCGATCTCGATCAAGCGACACTGTTACAACCGTTACAACACAGCGCCAAGAGATCCAGTAAAGAAAACATTTGAGTTCGCCACTGAAGTAATAACATCGCTGCGAGATCTAGTGAGAAGCATTCAAATTTCTCCGTTATTAACCGTAGATCTCTATTAGATCAAACAGCGCTGACGTGGAAACCAGGAGAAACATTGTGCCGTGAATGAACTAGTAATACTTTACGTCCACAGACCAGCAACATTCACCATGGATTTAATATAGTAACACTAACTGTAACCATTTTGGCTGGAATAGTGAAATGCTTTCAAGTAGGCCTACTTCACACATCTTTTTCCAGCACTTCAAAACTCAAATATTATATAAATAAATAGCCTATATGAAGAGTTCAGATGCAAAAGCCTCTATAAGTGCCATTTGAAATTTTCTTCTAGAAATTAGTATGATCATTTTTATGAAGCTTGTACATTTAAGTTCAGTAATTTCACTCAAATGACAATTAATAGGCAATCTTCATTGCCATTTAAGTGAAATTACTGAACTTAAATATACAAGCTTGATAAAAATGATCATTCTAAGAAAATTTCAAATGGCTTTTGCATCTAAACTCTTCATATATTTAAATGTTATTTTTAATGTGATGACCAAAACATTATTTGTTCATCCTTCAAAGATGACCCCCATTTATAAACCTGAAAGTTTCAAGATGTAGGAAAACTCACTTATTTAAAAAATATTTTTTCTTTTAACAAATAGGAAATTTCTCTGGCATTTCTTACTTTTTGCTGTATCGAAAACGTACCGAACCGTGACTTTAAAACCGAGGTACGTACCGAACCGTGATTTTTGTGTACCGTTACACCCCTAGTGTGTATATATATAAATATAGCTGCGAGCAGCGATGAAAGGGCCAAAGCCGGCGGCACCGCCACCCCGGTTATAGCGCCACCAACTGGCAGCAGGAAGTCTGTCACTTTCAAAAAGCTTTGAAATCACCTGATTGCTTCAAACTTCACTACTATGATGTAAACACACGGCAGATGTAGACCTGGATGTAGACCTGACCTTTCAGAAGGTTGCTCTCGCATACTTTGTGGTTGATATGTGCCCTCAATGCACACTTTTGCAGAGCCCACACTGATACAAGCTCTACAGCACACTTCTTTTCGACAGTCAAAGCAGGGTTACGTTTTTGCACGTCGTGCACAATAACCCTAAAGGCACCAGGGTGGCGGTGCCACCGGCTTTATATATATATATATATATATATATATATATATATATATATAAATATAGCTGCGAGCAGCGATGAAGGGCCAAAGCCGGTGGTACCGCCACCCCGGTGCCTTTAGGTAACTAAAGGCACCGGGGTTGCGGTGCCACCGGCTTGGGCCCGTAATCGCTGCTCGCAGCTATATTTTTTTTTCTTTTTTTTTTTTTTTTTTTTTCTTACGACTATTCGGGCACTTTTGGGGCTCTTAACGTGCACGAAAACTCTTGAAACTTTGCACACGGGTCAGAACCCGCGGCCATCAGGGTCGGGGTGAAGATGGTACCCGGGCGTGGCAGGGGGGCTCGACAGCGCCCCCTGGAACGGGGTCCGAAAACTTGGTCCATAAATCAAACACGCTTGTATGTAAGAATATGAAACTCGGTACACATATAGATCTCATCGGTTCATATATACTTCATGCTCTTACTTTTTACCCCAGCCCAACAGGAAGTCGGCTATTTAGGGTTGTTTGTAAAACGCATGCAATGGAATTTAAAGTACTTCTCCTAGAGAATTCAAAGAAATGCCACGAAACTCGGTCAGCATGAAGTCAAGACATTGAGGATGAAAAATTGCGAGGGGATTTTTGATATCTCGAACGGTTTGGCCGTGGCGAGGAAACGAAATTATGGCGAGAAACGTGAAACAGGAAGTGTGTTATAACTTCTGCATACATTAACTGATCTTGATGAAACTTCAGCAGTGTGTTCGCTGTAAGAGTCCGATCACATGGATGTGACTATTGTGAGTCAAAGTTATAGCGCCACCAACTGGCAGCAGGAAGTGTGTCACTTTCAAAATCATGAATTCACTAATTCCGAACGCCATGCACACATTCCTGCGAACGGTTTCTAAATGCCCACAACCTATGACTCACCCAATCTAAATCAACTAGCGCCAACGAGTCTGAAGTTTAAATTGATTTCTGACACCTTTACAGCGTAACCGAGTCTCCCCAGATCTCCTCGTGCCAGCCCGATTCATTCGCGAGGCACGATCAAAGAAGACCGTTATCTCTAACACCCCTCCCCGACATTGTTCAAATGAAGATACGCACACACCTATGTTCACACACACATACCTATGAACCCTACGTTTCTATCTATAAATCGGTACTAAAACAAGAGTTGGTGTATTAAAATACCTGTAACAGAACTATAAATGTGCAAACATGTCCTACGAATGTTTTCATGAATGTAAGACACTTATAAATGCCTGAAAGTGTGCAGTAAGAGGTAATTCTGCAATATTATGTCTGTGACGTGTGATGTTTGATATGTTTGTAATCCTAAAAATCTGATCTATTCATTAAGCTGTATATCGATAGCGTGAAATATATATAACTACCTATATATGCCATTTCCAAAGTAAGCTTAAGGTCCTTCTAGTCATAAAGATGCAAATTGATTCCGAATGACCCACTCGGGGGCGTAGGCTCTCTTCAAGATGGGCCATTATCATTGGCCGACACACCTATCCAAGGCGTGTTCTGTTTATCTTTAAAACCCCAAACTCAGAGACATTCTCTCTCTGTTCTCTGTTCTCTGTTCCCTGTTCCTGTATCCTGTGACCCGATGTAATCCTCGTGTTTTATTTTGTTCCTGTTTTATTTTGTCTTCGTTTTATTTTGCGTATAGCCAGTCTGTCCTTAGTGCAGTCCTCGAGATACCCACGTGCGTTTCGTTAGTCTTCCAGCATCCCAGCGAAAGGACTATCTTCAGGCATACAGAACTGCGTTAGAACTTTTAAATCTCCCGCGACAACCACGCTTGGAGGAATCAAAGAAGCCCAAAGAAGGAGTATGTAAAGACAGACAATATCACACACGGACAGATTCACATGTAGCGCGACTGACGGCACAGAAGCTACTGCGCTTGTGTTTTTGGGGTGCTTTATAGTTTCCTGGTCGATGACGTCACCCGCCTATGTTTCATCTCTCCATTGGGCTGATTCCATACGTGCTTCATGACGCACAACGCAGGGGCGTTCCCACAGCGTTTGACGCAGCTCGAAGTTCCCTTGAAAGGGAAATCTCAATTAAAGAAAACAACTGAGAGTGCCCCATTAGCAACAGAATCAGTGCAATCAGTAAAATGTCTGTATGTGTCAATATGACTGTGTATCTGCAAATTATTTCTCAAAATGAAGTTTTCAACCAATCAACTCAAGTGGAAGCCGATATAAATAAAGCTTTTCCTCACCTCCTGTCTCACGACAAGTCTCTCAGCATCCCTCCACCACCCCATCACCTCACACTCGGCTGGGTCTACCCCAGTATAGAGGGAGTACTCTGGGTTCGGGCAAAATTCCGGGCTCGGAGCCCTCCCCCGGACAGCAAGCCAAATACGCATTAATTAGGGCCCAAGCCTTGAAAAGGCGAAGGCCCTATTGTTTTCCTAAGGATTATTAGGGCCCAAGCCTTGAAAAGGCGAAGGCCCTATTGTTTTCCTTAGAATTATTAGGGCCCAAGCCCTGAAAGGGCGCAGAGCCCTATTGTTCTTCTTAGGATTATTTGCTATTCTTCTTCTTTATTATTATTTTTTTTTTAACATTTTGGGCACTTTTGGGGCCCTTAACGTGCTCGAAAACTCTTGAAACTTTGCACACGGGTCAGAACCGGGCTGAAGCTGGTACCCGGGCGTGGCAGGGGGGCTCGACAGCGCCCCCTGGAATGGGGTTTGAACACTTGTCCATATATCAAACACGCTTGCATGTAATAATCTGAAACTCAGTACACTTATAGATCTCATCGGGTTGAACAACTTTCGCCCTCTAAGTTTTACGCCAGCCCAACAGGAAGTCGGCTATTTAGGGTTGTTTGGAAACGCATGCTCAGGAATTTGAAACACTTCTCCTAGGGAATTCCCCCGTTCGTCTCCAAACTCGGTGTGCATGAAGTCAAGACATTGAGGATGAAAAATTGCCAGGGGATTTTTGATATCTCGAACGGTTTGGCCGTGGCGAGGAAACGAATTTATGGCGAATAATGGAAACAGGAAGTGTGTTATATCTTCTGCATACATTGACTGATCTTGATGAAACTTCAGCAGTGTGTTCGCTGCAAGAGGCCGATCACATGGATGTGACTATTGTGAGTCAAAGTTATAGCGCCACCAACTGGCAGCAGGAAGTGTGTCACTTTCAAAATGCTTTTGACAAAAGTGGGGGGGTTAGTTTTATCTACAGTAACAAAACTCGATATGTATATTGCACTCTTCGAGCCGGACAACTTTCTAATTTACCGTAATTAGCTACGACCAACAGGAAGTCAGATATTTTGGTTTGAATGTGGATTTCAGATTCTGAGTTTTTAGCTACTCCTCCTAAGTAGTTTATTTTATTCACGCCAAACTTTTTCAACATGATGAAAATACATTGAAGATGCTAAATTGTGAACGGATATTGAATATCTCAAACGGTTTTGCTATGGTCGAGGGATTCAAGTAATGTCAAAAAAGGAATCAGGGCATGTCTCATATCTTTCTAAAATGTAATAATACACCATTTATTTTTATATAAAATTATACAAATATTAGAACTAAACCCATTTTATTCCTTTTTTTCAATTTAAGAATTATTTTTAAGTTTAAAAACAGCCAGAATGGTTGTTTAGTCAAAAATAATAATAATCCAAATCATATATAGTGCTATACTGCCCTCTTGTGTTCAAAATCAGGTAGGTCTATTGAATTTATATATATTTATATATTAGGGATGTTACTATGGGAATATTTTCCCACCGGTTAACCAACGTGTGATTGTGTAAACCAATTGTGTAAACCTCCCGCTGGGGGGTTTAAAAACACTAACTTGAAAGCGAAAGTATAATATGGACGTCCGCACGGACATTGATAATGTTGGCGCTCGCAGAGCGCTAGAATGAATTCATATGGAAGTAGAAATTAACTAAACGTTCGCTCTGTTCTGCTCGCTCGTCGCCATGGACGCGCACCGTTATGAATGTCAGTGCAGCCGCATACTTTTTAGTGTCACTAAAATTAGTGCAATTTCGGGGGCTGATTGCTTGAATTGTGAGTTCAATAGTCTATTATTTTTCACGGAAAACACAACAATAAAAGAGTACAATGACAGATTCGCTTAAATAGGCGTTTTTACATAAAATAGCCTATTCCGTCATCATCTTTTCAGTCAGCTCTTCACTCTCGTGATTAATGAAATTTGACTCCTGTTGCTGATATTTGCTGCAACTTTCGTTCAGCTCACAATTTAGTAAGCAAACACGTTTCAAATGTGTTTTTATTTTATTTTTGTGTATGTGTGTGTATATGTATGTATATATATAAATATAGCTTATGTTTCAAATATGAGTTAATTAACAATCGTTGGAAAGAATGATACTTTTAAACATAACACTAAACCGTCATTAGGTGTCGCCAGGCGACCGTCTTAATGAGCGAGTCATTGATTCATTTGTTCGAACGACTGAGTCATTCATGAATGAGACAGATGTTTATGGATTGATTGGTCATTGAATCTTTGAGTCAACCGATTCGTTCAAAATGCTTAATCATTCAGTAATGAGAACGCGTTGCTGTGAGATGCGCGATGGTTCTGCTGTGATCTTTGCTTAACTATTTTCGCTGCTGAAACAGAAAAAAAAGTCAATATTGCATCTAAAGCCTAGTTCCCACTACATGATTTTAAAACGTCGGGCTGAACTGTGCGGTTCACACTACATGACTTGCTCTCTGTGAAATCAGGAGTGTTCAAGTTGTTGAGCTGTTCACACCACACGACACAACGTGATTGATCCGCAACAGGAGGTAACGCACTACACGAGTTGACAACAACTCTGTCACCCAACGATTCAATCTTGTCTACAAACCACGTTTTGTCACAAAAAATCACGCGATAAAACGAACCGGAAATGACGCGAAACATCACGCGCGCTAATACCCAGCGAAGAAGACGAAGACCCATGCCTTGCTCTGATTGGAGCAACCCATGCCTTGCTCTGATTGGCTGTAGCTCATGACATCACTGAGGTTGAGTCGGGCGACAGCTCTGGATATCTAGCATGCTAGATATTTTTCTGGGCTCGGCGACGCGTCTGCGAGGCGTCAGCGAGCGTCTTTGATGCGTTGTTGGCTCTTTCATACTAACAGATTGGCGAGCGTCCATCGTCCTCTAATCCCCCGCGATTTGCACGCGATAACACCCTGACCTGTCGGCGAGCTCAACGATTTGCAAATCGGGCTTAAATCGGGCTTATAATCCTGTAGTGTGAACTAGGCTTAAAATGTAAGTGATTTGACGTGTGTGTGTGTGTGTGTGTGTGTGTGTGTGTGTGTGTGTGTGTGTGTGTGTGTGATTGTGTGTGTGATTGTGTCTGTTACAGTGATAAGAGTTTAACCCTTGTTAAAGTTTAGGCCTTGTGTTTTTGGATATACACTCACCGGCCACTTTATTAGGTACACCTGTCCAACTGCTCGTTAACACTTAATTTCTAAGCAGCCAATCACATGGTGGCAACTCAGTGCATTTAGGCATGTAGACATGGTCAAGACAATCTCCTGCAGTTCAAACCGAGCATCAGTATGGGGAAGAAAGGTGATTTGAGTGACTTTGAACGTGGCATGATTGTTGGTGCCAGAAGGGCTGGTCTGAGTATTTCAGAAACTGCTAATCTACTGGGATTTTCACGCACAACCATCTCTAGGGTTTACAGAGAATGGTCCGAAAAAGAAAAAACATCCAGTGAGCGGCAGTTCTGTGGGCGGAAATGCCTTGTTGATGCCAGAGGTCAGAGGAGAATGGCCAGACTGGTTCGAGCTGATAGAAGGGCAACAGTGACTGAAATAACCACTCGTTACAACCGAGGTATGCAGCAAAGCAGTTGTGAAGCCACAACACGCACAACCTTGAGGCGGATGGGGTACAACAGCAGAAGACTCCACCGGGTACCACTCATCTCCACTACAAATAGGAAAAAGAGGCTACAATTTGCAAGAGCTCACCAAAATTGAACAGTTGAAGACTGGAAAAATGTTGCCTGGTCTGATGAGTCTCGATTTCTGTTGAGACATTCAGATGTTAGAGTCAGAATTTGGCGTAAACAGAATGAGAACATGGAACCATCATGCCTTGTTACCACTGTGCAGGCTGGTGGTGGTGGTGTAATGGTGTGGGGGATGTTTTCCTGGCACACTTTAGGCCCCTTAGTGCCAATTGGGCATCGTTTAAATGCCACGGCCTACCTGAGCATTGTTTCTGACCATGTCCATCCCTTTATGGCCACCATGTACCCATCCTCTGATGGCTACTTCCACCATGTCACAAAGCTCTAATCATTTCAAATTGGTTTCTTGAACATGACAATGAGTTCACTGTACTAAAATGGCCTCCACAGTCACAAGATCTCAACCCAATAGAGCATCTTTGGGATGTGGTGGAACGGGAGATTCGCATCATGGATGTGCAGCCGACAAATCTGCGGCAACTGTGTGATGCCATCATGTCAATTTGGACCAAACTCCCTGAGGAATGCTTCCAGCACCTTGTTGAATCTATGCCACGAAGAATTGAGGCAGTTCTGAAGGCAAAAGGGGGTCCAACCCGTTACTAGCATGGGGTACCTAATAAAGTGGCCGGTGAGTGTATATCTTTTTATATTAAAAAATAGTCATACAACCCATATATTTTAAATGTATTCTTTGCTTTAAATTACATTAAGATTGTATGTTTGGTAATTGAACCTGAATGAATTTTAAATGAATGTGCTATTCAGATAATATATTTGTTTTCCTTAAAATTTGAACTAACACTAACTTTATTCTCATCTGAATGATAGATTATTTATTTCTGTATAAAATAAAAACACATTTGATTTTTCTTTTTTAATCAATGTAGAATGTGTAACTGAAAAAATAAACAGATTAGGGCTCTGTTCGATGACAAGAAATGAAAACCAATGCGATATGAAGATGGCTCCCACAGACTGTTTTTAAATAGGATTGTTTGATATTTTTTGCTTTTAAACTGTGTGTGTGTGTGTGTAAGAGATTTTGGTTGGGTGACAGTTGTAGTTTACAGTTTGACAAGAGTTTATAGTTTGACAAAAGCACAATGTTGTGTTTTATTGCGAGTGTACACAAATATAAGTAAACACTTTGCAGTTTGAATAATGTCCTGTATGAACAAAAGGACGGAGTATGTCTTTATGTCTACATTGTTCAATTACGCCACACACACACACACACACACACACACACACACACACACACACACACACACACACACACACACACACACACACACACACACACACACACACACACACAAACACTATTTTTCTAATCAGATCAATCAAGTAATATTCTGTCTTGTCTCTTAAAAAAACAATATATATATATATTTATGTATATATATATTTATGTGTATATATATATATATATATGTGTGTGTGTGTGTGTATATATATATATATATATAAATATAGCTGCGAGCAGCGATGAAAGGGCCAAAGCCGGCGGCACCGCCACCCCGGTGCCTTTAGGTAACTAAAGGCACCGGGGTTGCGGTGCCACCGGCTTGGGCCCGTCATCGCTGCTCGCAGCTATATTTATTATTATTATTCTTCTTCTTCCGACTTATTGTTAGGGCCCAAGCCTTGAAAAGGCGAAGGCCCTATTGTTTTCCTAATGATTATTTATTATTAGGGCCCAAGCCTTGAAAAGGCGAAGGCCCTATTGTTTTCCTAAGGATTATTTATTATTAGGGCCCAAGCCTTGAAAAGGCGAAGGCCCTATTGTTTTCCTTAGGATTATTTTTTTTTTTTTTTTTTTTTTTCTCCTCTTTTATTTTTCTTACGACTATTCGGGCACTTTTGGGGCTCTTAACGTGCACGAAAACTCTTGAAACTTTGCACGCGGGTCAGAACCCGCGGCCATCAGGGTCGGGGTGAAGATGGTACCCGGGCGTGGCAGGGGGGCTCGACAGCGCCCCCTGGAACGGGGTCCGAAAACTTGGTCCATAAATCAAACACGCTTGTATGTAAGAATATGAAACTCGGTACACATATAGATCTCATCGGTTCATATATACTTCATGCTCTTACTTTTTACCCCAGCCCAACAGGAAGTCGGCTATTTAGGGTTGTTTGTAAAACGCATGCAATGGAATTTAAAGTACTTCTCCTAGAGAATTCAAAGAAATGCCACGAAACTCGGTCAGCATGAAGTCAAGACATTGAGGATGAAAAATTGCGAGGGGATTTTTGATATCTCGAACGGTTTGGCCGTGGCGAGGAAACGAAATTATGGCGAGAAACGTGAAACAGGAAGTGTGTTATAACTTCTGCATACATTAACTGATCTTGATGAAACTTCAGCAGTGTGTTCGCTGTAAGAGTCCGATCACATGGATGTGACTATTGTGAGTCAAAGTTATAGCGCCACCAACTGGCAGCAGGAAGTGTGTCACTTTCAAAATGCTTCGAAATCACCCTCTTATTTTAACCCAATTTGCTTCAAACTTCAGCTGTATAATGTAAACATACGCCAGATGTAGACCTGTGAATGGATTCTTGATATCTTTGATACTGTTGCCGTGGCAACACATCAAACTTTAAAATTCTTTTTTGATGCTTTTGAGACTCTTAGCATGCTTGAAATTGCATGAAACTCGACAGACATGTCACATATATTAGCCAGTAGACATGTGCAAAGTTTCAGGAACGGGCGTGGTGCAGGGACTCAGTAGCGCCACCTTTTGACAAAAGTGAGAGGGTTAGTTTCATAGTTTTACCTGCAATCTTAAAACTCGGTAGGCATTTTGTTCAGATCAAGCCGGACAACTTTCTAATTTACAGATTTTGGTTCCGAACAACAGGAAGTCAGATATTTTGGTTTGAATGGGATGTTTTGGAGTAATCTCTGTCCCTCTCTCCCTCTCTCTGCATACATCTGTGTCTGTGGGGGGAGGGGGATGTGTCTGTTTGAGTGACAAAGCTTTTAATTATTGTTGATCAAGGTTTCGGGGGCTTTTGGGGCCCTTAACATCCTCTAAAACTCTTGAAACTTTGCACACGGGTCAGAACCCGTGGCCATCAGGGCCGGACTGAAGCTGGTACCCGGGCGTGGCAGGGCGGACCGACAGCGCCCCCTGGACTGGGATTCGAACACTTGTCCATAAATCAAAGACACTTGCATGTAATAATATGAAACTCGGTACACTTATAGATCTCATTGGGTTGAACAACTTTCGTGCTCTAAGTTTTACGACATCCCAACAGGAAGCCGGCTATCATGGTTTGTTTGGAAACGCATACCCCTGAAATTCTATTTAATTCTCCTTGGGAATTGATCGGATTTCAAGCAAACTCGGTCAGCATGACGTCAAGACATTGATGATGCTAAATTCCGGAGGGATTTTTGATATCTCGAACGGTTTGGCCGTGGCGAGGAAATAAATTTTATGACTAAAAAAGGACACATAAAGTGTGTTATAACTTTGCTCGTTTTACCTACAGTTACAAAACTTGCCACGCATATTTTTCTCATCAAGCCAATCGACTTTCTAATTTAAAGTCATTAGCTCAGAGCAACAGAAAGTCAGATATTGTAGTTTGAATGGATTTCTTGTCCCCCTGCCATTCTGTTTGTGTGTGTGTGTGTGTGTGTGTGTGTCTGTGTGGGGAGGGGGGGGGGGGGGGGGGGCTCTTTGACTGATAGTTTAGTTTAAACACCAACTCATACATAGGGTCATACTGCCCACTTTGCACACGGGTCAGAACCCGTGGCCATCAGGGCCGGGCTGAAGCTGGTACCCGGGCGTGGCAGGGGGGCTCGACAGTGCCCCCTGGAACGGGGTCCGAAAACTTGGTCCATAAATCAAACACGCTTGAATGTAATAATATGAAACTCGGTACACATATAGATCTCATCGATTCATATATCCTTTGTACTTTTACTTTTTACCCCAGCCCAACAGGAAGTCGGCTATTATGGTTTGTTTGGAAGCGTATGCCCCTGGAATTCGATATACTCCTCCTAGAGAATTCAACCAATCGCCACGAAACTCGGTCAGCATGAAGTCAAGACATTGAGGATGAAAAGTTGCCAGGGGATTTTTGATATCTCGAACGGTTTGGTCGTGGCGAGGAAACGAATTTATGGCGAATAAAGGAAACAGGAAGTGTGTTATAACTTCTGCATACATTAACTGATCTTGATGAAACTTCAGCAGTGTGTTCGCTGTAAGAGCCCGATCACATGGATGTGACTATTGTGAGTCAAAGTTATAGCGCCACCAACTGGCAGCAGGAAGTGTGTCACTTCCTAAAGGCTTTGAAATCACCCTCTTATTTTTACCCAATTTGCTTCAAACTTTATGTGTATAATGTAGACACACGGCAGATGTAGACCTGAGAAAGGATTATTGATATCTTAGATACTGTTGCCGTGGCAACGCATCAAACTTTATTATTCTTTGTTGATGCTTTTGAGACTCTTAACATACTTGAAATTGCATGAAACACGACAGACACATCACATTTATTAGACAGTAGACATGTGCAGAGTTTCAGAAACGGGCATGGTGAGAGCAATTAGAGAATAATGTTTAAGTTTAAAAACAGCCAGAATGGTTGTTTAGTCAAAAAATTTTTTTTTCCAAATCATACATAGTGTTATACTGCCCTCTTGTGTTCAAAATCAGGTAAAAAGCGAAAGTAAAATAAGGACGTCTGCACAATTCATTAATAATGGTGCAGAGTAGAGTGAGCTTTTTCAATTAATTCCTATGGAAGTAGGAATGAACTAAACAACGTTCGCTCTGTTCTGCTCGTCCCTCACCGTGGGCGCGCAGAGTTATGAATGCCCGTGCAGCCGTGAGCATTTTAGTTTCATTTTAAAATTAGCGCCATTTCGGGGGACGTATTACTTTAATTTATTTAACAAAAACACAATGTTGTGTTTTATTGCGAGTGTACACAAATATAAGTAAACACTTTGACGTTTGAATGATGTCCTGTATGAAGAAAATGACGGAGTATGTTTCACTGTTCAATCGCGCTGAGCCACCCAGACCCCCACACACACACTGACACACACACACACAAACACACACACACACACACACACACAATAATAAAACATTCAACCTAACATATACAAATTACACTGCTATGTTGAAATAGTCAGTAGTACAATTTGTATCATTCACAGTAAGCACCGCTCCACTGTGATTTTTCCAAGCACATTTTTGCACAAGTGAAGAGGATGATTTTTTCCGTCGATATTGGAACGTGAGTGAAGTACAAAGCCTGTAATAAAGAATAGTTTAGCATCCAAATACATCGCAAATGTTGCAAAATTTAGATTCTAAAGAGAGATTTACGTGAGCCTAACACCACTTACTTTTACTTTTGTTTTAAATTATTTCGTTTTGGCTTTATTATAGTTATTTTTTTATTCGTGTTCTGTTCTGAATATCATTAAATTTAAAGGATTTGTTGTGGAATATTTTGAGTGTATAATCAAATAACACTAATCCGTCACTAGGTGTCGCCAGGCGACCGTCTTAATGAGCGGGTGCTGAAACAGAAAAAAGTCAATATTGCATATAAAATGTAAGTGATTTGACTTGTGTGTGTGTCTGTGTCTGTGTCTGTGTGTGTGTGTGTGTGTGTGTGTGTGTGTGTGTGTGTGTGTGTATGATTGTGTCTGTTACAGTGATTGTTTAACCCTTGTTAAAGTTTAGGCCTTGTCTTTTTGGATATATATCTTTTTATATAAAAAAAATAGGCATACAACCCATATATTTTAAATGTATTGTTTAGGCCTTGTCTTTTTGGATATATATCTTTTTATATAAAAAAAATAGGCATACAACCCATATATTTTAAATGTATTGTTTTCTTTAAATTACATTAAGATTTGTATGTTTGGTAATTGAACCTGAATGAATTTTAAATGAATGTGCTATATTTCAGAGTTTTCCTTAAAATTTGAACTAACACTAACTTTATTCTCATCTGAATGATAGATTATTTATTTCTGTATAAAATAAAAAAGAGATTTTGGTTGGGTGACAGTTGTAGTTTACAGTTTGACAAAAGCACAATGTTGTGTTTTATTGCGATTGTTCACAAATATAAGTAAACACTTTACAGTTTGAATAATGTCCTGTATGGACAAAAGGACGGAGTATGTTTTTATGTCTACATTGTTCAATCACGTTTCACACACACACACACACACACACACACACACACACACACACACACACACACACACACACACACACACACACACACACACACACACACACACACACACACACACACACACACAAACTTTTTTTCTAATCAGATCAGGCAAGTAATATTCTGTCTTGGCACAATTGATTTAACTTTCATAACTTATTTCATGTGTCCATTAAGTCCATGAGACCGTAGGGTGTCTCATTTTTCATTTTAGGTTTCAGAAGGTTGCTCACGCATATGATATGTGCCCTCAATGCACACTTTTGCAGAGCCCACACCACACTTCATATAACTTTCAAACTTGTGTACTTATTTCATGTGTCCATTATGTCCATGAGACCGTAGGGTGTCTCATTTTTCATTTTAGGTTTCAGAAGGTTGCTCACGCATACTTTGTGGTTGATATGTGCCCTCAATGCACACTTTTGCAGAGCCCACACCAATGCAAGCTTTACAGCACACATCTCAAAGGTCAAAGCGGAGTTACGATATTGCCCGTCATGCACAGTAACCCTAAAGGCACCGGGGTGGCGGTGCCACCGGCTTGTTTATATATATATATATATATATATATATAAAGGCACCGGGGGTGGCGGTGCCACCGGCTTGTTTATATATATATATATATATAAATATAGCTGCGAGCAGCGATGAAGGGCCAAAGCCGGCGGCACCGCCACTCCGGTGCCTTTAGGTAACTAAAGGCACCGGGGTTGCGGTGCCACCGGCTTGGGCCCGTAATCGCTGCTCGCAGCTATATTTATTATTATTATTCTTTTTCTATCAACCTTTCGGGCACTTTTGGGGCCCTTAACGTGCTCGAAAACTCTTGAAACTTTGCACACGGGTCAGAACCCGCGGCCATCAGGGCCGGGCTGAAGATGGTACCCGGGCGTGGCAGGGGGGCTCGACAGCGCCCCCTGGAACGGGGTCCGAAAACTGGGTCTATAAATCAAACACGCTTTCATGTAATAATTTGAAACTTGGTACACATATAGATCTCATCGGTTCATATATCCTTCATGCTCTTACTTTTTACGCCAGCCCAACAGGAAGTCGGCTATTTAGGGTTGTTTGGAAACGCATGCTCAGGAATTTGAAACACTTCTCCTAGGGAATTCCGCCGTTCGTCTCCAAACTCGGTGTGCATGAAGTCAAGACATTGAGGATCCCAAATTGCGAACGGATTTTTGATATCTCGAACGGTGTGGCCGTGGCGAGGAAACGAATTTATGGCGAATAATGGAAACAGGAAGTGTGTTATAACTTCTTCATACAGTAACTGATCTTGATGAAACTTCAGCAGTGTGTTCGCTGTAAGAGGCCGATCACATGGATGTGACTATTGTGATTCAAAGTTATAGCGCCACCAACTGGCAGCAGGAAGTGTGTCACTTTCAAAATGCTTTGAAATCACCCTCTTATTTTTACCCGATTTGCTTCAAACTTCACTACTATAATGTAAACACACGCCAGATGTAGACCTGTGAATGGATTCTTGATATCTTAGATACTGTTGCCATGGCAACGCATCAAATTTTAATATTCTTTTTTTATGCTTTTGAGACTCTTAGCATGCCTGAAATTGCTTGAAATTGCATGAAACTCGACAGACAGATCAGATTTATTAGC
The DNA here is from genome assembly GCF_029890125.1 of Rhinichthys klamathensis goyatoka. Taxonomy (NCBI): domain Eukaryota; kingdom Metazoa; phylum Chordata; class Actinopteri; order Cypriniformes; family Leuciscidae; genus Rhinichthys; species Rhinichthys klamathensis. The sequence goes on from NW_026606640.1 coordinate 1,020,520, forward strand.
CAGTAGACATGTGCAAAGTTTCAGAAACGGGCATGGTGCAGGGACTCAGTAGCGCCACCTTTTGACAAAAGTGGGGGTGTTAGTTTTATAGTTTTACCTACAATCATAAAACTCGGTACGCATATTGTTCAGATCAAGCCGGACAACTTTCTAATTAACTGTCATTAGCTCAGACCAAGAGGAAGTCAGATATTTTAGTTTGAATGTGGATGTTTCTGAGAATTTTCTGTCCCTCTCCCTCTGACAGAGAGAATGCACCCTGCCATTCGTGTGTGTGTGTCTGTGTCTGTGTCTGTGTGGGGAGGGGGGGAGGGGCTCTTCGTGTGATAGTTTAGTTTAAACACAAAATTATACATAGGGCCATACTGCCCTCTTGTGTCCAAAATTATATTTATATATACATTATACATATATTTGGTATGTGACTGAGGACCGAGAGCTTTTAAATACGGGACATTGATAATGGCCACGTGCAGAGCGCTCGAGGGAATTCCTATGGAAGTAGGAATTAACTAAAGTTCTGCTCGCTCATCGCCGTGGACGCGCACCGTTATGCAGGGTTCTCAAGTTTTATCAAAAGCTTGGAGTGAGATCACATGCGGTTAGGGGAGGAGCCCAAGGGGAGGAGCCCCAGTGGAGCCCCGCCCCCCAATTTTACCCATTGTTCATAATTAACCAGCACAAATTAAAATTATAACAATTGGTAAATCTGATAAATGACAGAGCAATTCATCACATCAAATACAGTATGCTCTTTAATGTTATATTTCAGAATTACTAAAATATAACAAATTGCTCCAAACAGTTTGGAAAAACAAATCTTTTTGCATTTTTCCCTGACATCTTTGAAAAATACAAATGCAATGGCAATGATTAATGTATGTTTTGACAGGATATAAAATATTACCCAGAGCACTCTGCCTTAATACATGTAGCCTTAATGTAACTAGAAAGACTATTAATACAGTATAATATATAATTTAAAATAAAATTCAATTCTTCAATAAACTTCATTCCTTCCCATACCCACTAACATTTCCCTTAACAAAAGCTTCTGGCTTGGTTGCAAAGTAGTTGTAGAGTTTTTGACTGCATCAATAATAATGTATATGATTGGCTATATATTAAATGTTCTAGCCTAAAAATGTTAGACGAGCTTTCTTCCAACTTACCTTCTTCATTCACGACCTATGATCTCGACGTGTGTTCGCAATATGGTTGGTTACCTAGTAACGAACGTACGGTGGCCGAGAATGTGTGTGCGTACGTTCGCGCCATAGACATTATGCGTTCGCGCGATGGCCGAGAATGTTCCGTCAACTTCCGTGTGTTCGCGCATCTATGTTGCCTAGTAACGAACGCAATCTGGCCGAGATACTGACCCGCTGGCTGCAGGAAACTTCACTTTGTGTGCCTGCGCCTCGTATACAACGTTATATAAAGCTTGCAGGACAACTTGGTTAGCATTGCCTTTTCAGCGTGAGAAATACATGGTGTGGCGTGTGAGCGTGTGAACTGGTTGAATTGCGTGTGTCTCACGGCCAATGCGTGAGACTTGAGAACCCTGCCGTGCAGCCGTTAGTTTCATTTTATAATTAGCGTCTTTTCTGCGGCCGATTGCTTGAATTGTGAGTTCAATAGCCTATTATTCTTCATGGAAACCACAACAACAAAAGAGTATAAAAGTTTGGTGTGAACGCAGAATAATGAACAAGCTGCGATCTCAAGATTGCAATGCTGGAGTGTGTGTGTGTGTGTGTGTGCGCGCGCGAGAGAGAGGCGCGGGCGAACTGTGTGTGTGTGTGTGTGTGTGTGTGTGTGTGTCTGTGTGGGGAGGAGGGGAGGGGCTCTTCGAGTGATAGTTAGTTTAAACACAAAATTATACATAGGGCCATACTGCCCTCTTGTGTCCAAAATGATATTTATACATAAATTTGGCAAGCATGTGACTGAGGACCGAGAGCTTTTAAATACGGACGTCCACACGGACATTGATAAGGGTTGCGCTTGCAGAGCGCTTGAGGGAATTCCTATGGAAGTAGGAATGAACTAAAAAACGTTCGCTCTGTTCTGCTCGCTCATCGCCGTGGACGCGCACCGTTGTGAACAGGCGCGCTGGAAGCTGTTTCATGCGAGGGGGGCTGAGGGCTGGGTTGGAAAATATGTGACGTCATTGTGTTATGGCTGACGACAAGACATGACATTTCTCTGTATATGTTGTAGCCATTAAAGAAAACATATTTAGTTTCATATTTATGTTTAAATATTATAGGCTAATGTTATTTTTTATTTAATCAATGTTGATTATGAAAGTGAGCGTGCAGCGTGAGAAAGACATGATACATGAGATCATGAGATACCCAAAATGTCTGGAGACATGTCACATGGAGTGGGTAAGACATGATTTTTACCTTCACTAAGTTTTTTTGTTGTTGTAGAAAGACTCTTTTAAAAATATTTTCGTTTAGTATAAATTGTATCTTAATTTTGATATGTTTTATCAAACAATTGCCTGTATTTAATAGCTAAATAAGTAGCAAATATAGCAGAATGTAAGGCGCCGGCGATCACTTGCATTGCACGTAAACTGGAGGGCGCCGAAACTCAGCTTGTGCCTCACAGATTTTATAAATATAGGATATCTATTAGCTTGAAATGTCTTCTTTTAAACGAAACTATTCAAAACGAAAAGAAATAGACTACTCTCTGATTATGTAATCAAATGTGCATTTCTCTCTGGCGTTCATGGCGAGTCCGCATAACTTCATCTTTGCAGCGACACAGAAAACACCTGTTTATTAATAAACAATTAAATGTCTCCTTGCTATTTTTGACACATTAATAATCATTACTTTCGCCGGTTCTTTGTGGCAAGGTTTATGAGTGCGGGCGTGCGCTTGAGTGCGGCTATATTAGGCTACGTAAACGCGCATCCTGTAGCCTATTTAAGTAATTAAATCAATATAAAGGGGCGATGTGTCCACAGTGGCTAAAATGAACAACTACTAATCGACTAGAAGAAAACTTTAGTCGGAGGCAGCCCTTATTCCACATATTTTCGAACCAGCAGGCCATTCTGGGTTGAGCGCGCGACCCTGAGCGGAATGAGCGAGCGGAGGGATTCAGAAATGCGCTCTCCGCTCACATGCTCTGATCGGAACAAACTAAGCATGACAAATTCAAACTTTATTTCATTTTCTCCGTAGCTTGAACACTCAAACACAGCATGTCTATTTTCATTTTTTCCCCCACGTTTTTTAGTACAATATTATGTTAGTCCACAGCCCCCACCAAGGGGGCTGTGGCTATGACGAGGGGGGCTGCAGCCCCCGCAGCACCCCCCTTCCCGCGCTACTGGTTGTGAATGACCGTGCAGCCGTTAGTTTCATTTCAAAATTAGCGCTTTTTCTGGGGCCGATTGCTTGAATTGTGAGTTTAATAGCCTATTATTCTTCATGGAAAACACTTCAACAAAAGAGTATAATAACAGATTGGCTTAGGCGCTTTTACACAAAATATTCCTTCATCATCTATTCAGTCTAAATAGCGATAAATTTCGCTCTATTCACGTTTGGTGTGAACCATAGGGGTGTGAACGCAGCATAATGAACAGGCTGCGATGTCAACATTGCAATGCTGGAGTGTGTTTGTGTGTGTGTGTGTGTGCGCGCGCGCAAGAGAGAGAGAGAGAGAGAGAGAGAGAGAGAGAGAGAGAGAGAGAGAGAGAGAGAGAGAGAGAGAGACTCGCGGGCGCGGTCGAACTGTGTGTGTGAGAGAGAGAGAGAGAGATCTTTTGCTTTTAAACTATGTTTGTGTGTGTGTGTGTCTGTCTGTGTCTGTGTGTGTGTGTGTATATATATATATATATATATATATAAATATATATATATTTTTTTCAAAATATTCATATAACCCATATCTTTTAAGTGTATTGTTTGCTTTAAATTAAATTAAGATTGTATGTTTGGTAATTGAACCTAAATGAATTTAAAATTAATGTGCTATATTTGAGATCAATACAATCAATGTTTTCCTTCATTTTAATCAACACTAACTTTATTCTCATCTGAATTATAAATAATTTATTTCTGTATAAAATAAAAAATCCTGAATAATCCAGACCAACTAGAGTGCACTTTTCCTACAACATCATCAGTGCTGAAGCAGAACTACCAGAGCCGTTCGGCAGATTTTCAGTCTTGTGTGCTTATTTCATGTGTCCGTTAAATCCATGAGACCGTCTGTAGGGTGTCTCATTTTTCATTTTAGGTTTCAGAAGGTTGCTCATGCATACTTTGTGGTTGATATGTGCCCTCGATGCACACTTTTGCAGAGCCCACACTGATGCAAGCTCTACAGCACACATCTTCTCAAAGGTCAAAGCGGGGTTAGGTTATTGCCCGTCATGCACAGTAACCCCAAAGGCACCGGGGTGGCGGTGCCACCGGCTTGTTTATATATATATATATATATATATATATATATATATATATATATATAAATATAGCTGCGAGCAGCGATGAAGGGCCAAAGCCGGCGGCACCGCCACTCCGGTGCCTTTAGGTAACTAAAGGCACCAGGGTTGCGGTGCCACCGGCTTGGGCCCGTAATCGCTGCTCGCAGCTATATTTATTATTATTATTCTTTTTCTATCAACCTTTCGGGCACTTTTGGGGCTCTTAACGTGCTCGGAAACTCTTGAAACTTTGCACACGGGTCAGAACCCGCGGCCATCAGGGCCGGGCTGAAGCTGGTACCCGGGCGTGGCAGGGGGGCTCGACAGCGCCCCCTGGAACGCGGTCCGAAAACTGGGTCTATAAATCAAACACGCTTTCATGTAATAATTTGAAACTTGGTACACATATAGATATCATCGGTTCATATATCCTTCATGCTCTTAGTTTTTACGCCAGCCCAACAGGAAGTCGGCTATTTAGGGTTGTTTGGAAACGCATGCTCAGGAATTTGAAACACTTCTCCTAGGGAATTCCGCCGTTCGTCTCCAAACTCGGTGTCCATGAAGTCAAGACATTGAGGATCCCAAATTGCGAACGGATTTTTGATATCTGGAACGGTGTGGCGGTGGCGAGGAAACGAATTTATGGCGAATAATGGAAACAGGAAGTGTGTTATAACTTCTTCATACATTGACTGATCTTGATGAAACTTCAGCAGTGTGTTCGCTATAAGAGGCCGATCACATGGATGTGACTATTGTGAGTCAAAGTTATAGCGCCACCAACTGGCAGCAGGAAGTGTGTCACTTTCAAAATGCTTTGAAATCACCCTCTTATTTTTACCCGATTTGCTTCAAACTTCACTACTATAATGTAAACACACGCCAGATGTAGACCTGTGAATGGATTCTTGATATCTTAGATACTGTTGCCATGGCAACGCATCAAATTTTAATATTTTTTTTTTATGCTTTTGAGACTCTTAGCATGCCTGAAATTGCTTGAAATTGCATGAAACTCGACAGACGGATCAGATTTATTAGCCAGTAGACATGTGCAAAGTTTCAGAAACGGGCGTGGTGCAGGGACTCAGTAGCGCCACCTTTTGACAAAAGTGGGGGTGTTAGTTTTATAGTTTTACCTACAATCATAAAACTCGGTACGCATATTGTTCAGATCAAGCCGGACAACTTTCTAATTAACTGTCATTAGCTCAGACCAAGAGGAAGTCAGATATTTTAGTTTGAATGTGGATGTTTCTGAGAATTTTCTCTCCCTCTCCCTCTGACAGAGAGAATGCACCCTGCCATTCGTGTGTGTGTGTCTGTGTCTGTGTGGGGAGGGGGGGAGGGGCTCTTCATGTGATAGTTTAGTGTAAACACAAAATTATACATAGGGCCATACTGCCCTCTTGTGTCCAAAATTATATTTATATATACATTATACATATATTTGGTATGTGACTGAGGGCCGAGAGCTTTTAAATACGGGACATTGATAATGGCCACGTGCAGAGCGCTCGAGGGAATTCCTATGGAAGTAGGAATTAACTAAAGTTCTGCTCGCTCATCGCCGTGGACGCGCACCGTTATGAATGCCCGTGCAGCCGTTAGTTTCATTTTAAAATTAGCGCCTTTTCTGGGGCCGATTGCTTGAATTGTGAGTTCAATAGCCTATTATTCTTCATGGAAACCACAACAACAAAAGAGTATAAAAGTTTGGTGTGAACGCAGCATAATGAACAAGCTGCGATCTCAAGATTGCAATGCTGGAGTGTGTGTGTGTGTGTGTGTGCGCGCAAGAGAGAGGCGCGGGCGAACTGTGTGTGTGTGTGTGTGTGTGTGTGTCTGTGTGGGGAGGGGGGGAGGGGCTCTTCGAGTGATAGTTAGTTTAAACACAAAATTATACATAGGGCCATACTGCCCTCTTGTGTCCAAAATGATATTTATACATATATTTGGCAAGCATGTGACTGAGGACCGAGAGCTTTTAAATACGGACGTCCACACGGACATTGATAAGGATTACGCTTGCAGAGCGCTTGAGGGAATTCCTATGGAAGTAGGAATGAACTAAAAAACGTTCGCTCTGTTCTGCTCGCTCATCGCCGTGGACGCGCACCGTTATGAATGCCAGTGCAGCCGCATACTTTTTAGTGTCACTTTAAAATTAGTGCAATATCAGGGGCCGATTGCTTGAATTGTGAGTTCAATAGTCTATTATTTTTCACGGAAAACACAACAACAAAAGAGTACAATGATAGATTCGCTTAAATAGGCGCTTTTACATAAAATAGCCTATTCCGTCATCATCTTTTCAGTCAGCTCTTCACTCTCGTGATTAATGAAATTTGACTCCTGTTGCTGATATTTGCTGCAACTTTCGTTCAGCTCACAATTTAGTAAGCAAACACGCTTCAAATGTGTTTATTTTATTTTTGTGTATATATATGTATATATATATATATATATATATATTTATATATATATATAGCTTATGTTTCAAATATGAGTTAATTAACAATCGTTGGAAAGAATGAGACTTATGAACATATCACTAAACCGTCATTAGGTGTCGCCAGGCGACCGTCTTAATGAGCGAGTCATTGATTCATTCGTTCAAACGATTCGTTCGAACGGCTGAGTCATTCATGAATGAGACAGATTATGGATTGGTCGTTGAATCTTTGAGTCAACCGATTCGTTCAAAATGCTGAATCATTCAGTAATGAGAACGCGTTGCTGTGAGATGCTCGATGGTTCTGCTGTGATCTTTGTTGAACTATTTTTGCTGCTGAAACAGAAAAAAAGTCAATATTGCATCTAAAATGTAAGTGATTTGACGTGTGTGTGTGTGTGTGTGTGTGTGTGTGTGTGTGTGTGTGTGTGTGTGTGTGTGTGATTGTGTCTGTTACAGTGATTGTTTAACCCTTGTTAAAGTTTAGGCTTTGTATTTTTGGATATATATCTTTTTATATATAAAAAAATTGCATACAACCCATATATTTTAAATGTATTGTTTGCTTTAAATTACATTGAGATTTGTATGTTTGGTAATTGAACCTGAATGAATTTTAAATGAATGTGCGATATTTCAGATCATATTTTTGTTTTCCTTAAAATTTGAACTAACACTAACTTTATTCTCATCTGAATGATAGATTATTTATTTATGTATAAAATAAAAACACATTTGATTTTTCTTTTTTAATCAATGTAGAATGTGTAACTGAAAAAATAAACAGATTAGGGCTCTGTTCGAGGACAAGAAATGAAAACCAATGCAATATGATGAATGTCCAAAAGATTTTTTTGCTTTTAAACTATGTGTGTGTGTGTGTGTGTGTGTGTGTGTGTGTGTGTGTGTGTGTGTGTGTGTGTGTGTGTGTGTGTGTGTGTGTGTGTGTGTGTGTAAGAGATTTTGGTTGGGTGACAGTTGTAGTTTACAGTTTGACAAAAGCACAATGTTGTGTTTTATTGCGATTGTACACAAATATAAGTAAACACTTTGTAGTTTGAATAATGTCCTGTATGAACAAAAGGACGGAGTATGTTTTTATGTCTACATTGTTCAATCACGCCTCACACACACACACACACAAAAACTATTTTTCTAATCAGATCAGGCAAATATTCTGTCTTGGCACACTTCATATAACTTTCAAACTTGTGTACTTATTTCATGTGTCCATTAAGTCCATGAGACCGTAGGGTGTCTCATTTTTCATTTTAGGTTTCATAAGGTTGTTCACGCATACTTTGTGGTTGATATGTGCCCTCAATGCACACTTTTGCAGAGCCCACACTGATGCAAGCTCTACAGCACACATCTTCTCAAAGTTCAAAGCGGGGTTACGTTATTGCCCGTCACGCACAGTAACCCTAAAGGCACCGGGGTGGCGGTGCCACCGGCTTGTTTATATATATATATATATATAAATATAGCTGCGAGCAGCGATGAAGGGCCAAAGCCGGCGGCACCGCCACTCCGGTGCCTTTAGGTAACTAAAGGCACCGGGGTTGCGGTGCCACCGGCTTGGGCCCGTAATCGCTGCTCGCAGCTATATTTATTATTATTTTACTACCTTTTGGGCACTTTTGGGGCCCTTAACGTGCTCGAAAACTCTTGAAACTTTGCACACGGGTCAGAACCCGCGGCCATCAGGGCCGGGCTGAAGCTGGTACCCGGGCGTGGCAGGGGGGCTCGACAGCGCCCCCTGGAACGAGATTCGAAAACATGTCCATATATCAAACACGCTTGCATGTAATAATCTGAAACTGGCTACACCTATAGATGTCATCGGGCCGAACAACTTTCGTGCTCTAAGTTTTACGGCAGCCCAACAGGAAGTCAGATATTATGGGTTGTTTGGAAACGCATGCTCAGAAATTTAAAAACACTTCTCCTAGGGGATTTATCCGTTCGTCAGCAAACTCGGTGTGCATGAAGTCAAGACATTGAGGATGAAAAATTGCCAGGGGATTTTTGATATCTCGAACGGTTTGGCCGTGGCGAGGAAACGAATTTATGGCGAATAATGGAAACAGGAAGTGTGTTATAACTTCTGCATACATTAACTGATCTTGATGAAACTTCAGCAATGTGTTCGTTGTAAGAGGCCGATCACATGGATGTAACTATTGTGAGTCAAAGTTATAGCGCCACCAACTGGCAGCAGGAAGTGTGTCACTTTCAAAATGCTTTGAAATCACCCTCTTATTTTTACCCGATTTGCTTCAAACTTCATCTGTATAATGTAAATACACGCCAGATGTAGACCTGTGAAAGGATTATTGATATCTTAAATACTGTTGCCATGGCAACGCATTAAACTTTAATATTCTTTTTGAATGCTTTTGAGGCTCTTAACATTCTTCAAATTGCATAAAACTCGACAGACACATTACATTTATTAGCTAGTAGACATGTGCAAAGTTTCAGAAACGGGCGTGGTGAGGGGCTCAGTAGCGCCACCTTTAGTCAAAAATGGGGTATTAGTTTTACCTACAGTAACAAAAAAAGGGAAGGAAAATTGTTCTCCTCGAGCCGGACAACTTTCTAATTTACACTCACTAGCTCGGATCAACAGGAAGTCAGATATTTTGGTTTGAATGTGATTTTCAGGAGAATTTTCTCCCTCCCTCTCTCTCTGTCTCTGCATCTATGTGTGTGTGTGGGGGGTGAGGGGATTGTCTGTTCAGTGAAAATGCTTTTAAAATGGTTTTTCAAGGTTTTGGGGCCCTTAACGTGCTCGAAAACTCTTGAAACTTTGCACACAGGTCAGAACCCGCGGCCATCAGGGCCGGGCTGAAGATGGTACCCGGGCGTGGCAGGGGGGTTCGACAGCGCCCCCTGGAACGGGGTCCGAAAACTTGGTCCATAAATCAAACACACTTGCATGTAATAATATGAAACTCAGTACACATATAGATCTCATCGTTTCATATATACTTCATGCTCTTACTTTTTACCCCAGCCCAACAGGAAGTCGGCTATTTAGGGTTGTTTGTTAAACGCATGCAATGGAATTTAAAGTACTTCTCCTAGAGAATTCAAAGAAATGCCACGAAACTCGGTCAGCATGAAGTCAAGACATTGAGGATGAAAAATTGCCAGGGGATTTTTGATATCTCGAACGGTTTGGCCGTGGCGAGGAAACGAATTTATGGCGAGAAACGTGAAACAGGAAGTGTGTTATAACTTCAGCATACATTAGCTGATCTTAATGAAACTGCAGCAGTGTGTTCGCTGTAAGAGGCCGATCACATGGATGTGACTATTGTGAGTCAAAGTTATAGCGCCACCAACTGGCAGCAGGAAGTGTGTCACTTTCAAAATGCTTTGAAATCACCCTCTTATTTTAACCCGATTTGCTTCAAACTTCATCTGTATAATGTAAATACACGGCAGATGTAGACCTGTGAAAGGATTATTGATATCTTAGATACTGTTGCCGTGGCAACGCATCAAACTTTAAAATTCTTTTAGGATGCTTTTGAGACTCTTAGCATGCCTGAAATTGCTTGAAATTGCATGAAACTCGACAGACAGATCACATTTATTAGCCAGTAGACATGTGCAAAGTTTCAGAAACGGGCGTGGTGCAGGGACTCAGTAGCGCCACCTTTTGACAAAAGTGGGGGGGTTAGTTTCATCTACAGTTACAAAACTTTTTCAACTTGATGAAAATACATTAAAGATGCTAAATTGTGAACGGATATTGAATATCTCAAATGGTTTTGCTATGGCGAGGGATTATGTCAAAAAAAGAATCAGGAAATGTCTCATATCTTTCTAAAATGTTATTATAAACCATTTATTTTTCTATAAAATTATACTAATATTAGAACTAAACCCATTGTATTCCTTTTTTTCAATTTAAGATTTATGTTTAAGTTTAAAAACAGTCAGAATGGTTGTTTAGCCAAAAAAAAAAATCATTCATAGTGCTTTACTGCCCTCTTGTGTTCAAAATCAGGTAGGCAAATTGTATTAAATTGTAGGGACGCTACTATGGGAATATTTTCCCACCGTGACACCGCTGGGGGCTTTAAAATCGCTAACTTGAAAGCGAAAGTAACGGACGTCCCCACAAGACATTAACAAGGGTACAGCGAGAGTTTTCAATTAAATCCTATGGAAGTAGGAATGAACTAAACAACATTCACTCTGTTCTGCTCGTTCCTCGCCGTGGACGCGCACCGTTATGAATGCCCGTGCAGCCGTGAGCATTTTCGTTTCATTTTAAAAGAAGCCCCATATCGGGGGCGGATTTCTTGAATGTATTTTACAAAATCACAATGTTGTGTTTGATTGCGAGTATCCAAAAATATAAGTAAACACTTTGCAGTTTGAATGATCTTCTTGAATAAAATGACGGAGTAGCCAATGTTTCCACTGTTCGATCGCGGACGTCCACACGGACATTGATAATGGTGGCGCGTGCAGAGCGCTCGAGGGAATTCCTATGAAGTAGGAATGAACTAAAAAACGTTCATTCTGTTCTGCTCGCTCATCGTCGTGGACGCGCAGCGTTATGAATGCCCGTGTGATGCAGCATAACACAGCAGAGAGAGACGCTCACTCTCGACTCGTGATTAATGAAATTTGACTCCGGTTGCTGATCTTTGCTGCAACTTTCGTTCAGCTCACAATTTAGTAAGCAAACCCGTTCAGGTTTTAATTGTAGTGACTAAATGATTTTATTAAACACACACACACACACACACACACACACACACACACACACACACACACACACATCAAATTGACGGTGGGGGGCAATGGTATATTTAAATCTGCATATTGTAATATATGCAGGGCACCCCAGTCTAGTCTTATTAAATGTATTCTTCATCTTTCATTTTTAATTTGTAAATTTGATCAATAAATTCAATAATTTAAACGATAAGACACTATATGGCTTTTACCCTAGGTAGGGCTGATCAAATTAAATCGTTTACACTGAAAAATAACAATGCATTAAATAATGTTATGAGATTGTTTTAAATATAAGTCAATTAAAAATCGTTGGAAAGAATGATACTTTTAAACATAACACTAAACCGTCATTAGGTGTCGCCAGGCGACCATCTTAATGAGCGAGTCATTGATTCATTCGTTCAAACGATTCGTTCGAACGACTGAGTCATTCATGAATGAGACAGATGTTTATGGATTGGTCATTGAATCTTTGAGTCAACCAATTCGTTCAAAATGCTGAATCATTCAGTAATGAGAAAACACGTTGCTGTGAGATGCGCAATGGTTCTGCTGTGATCTTTATTTAACTATTTTCGCTGCTAAAACTGAAAAAAAGTCAATATTGCATCTAAAATGTAAGTGACTTGACGTGTGTGTGAGAGAGATTGTGTCTGTTACAGTGACAAGAGTTTAACCCTTTAAGGCCTTGTCTTTTTGGATATATATCTTTTTTTTTATTACAAAATGTGCATACAACCCATATATTGTAAATGTATTGTTTGCTTTAAATTAAATTAAGATTGTATGTTTGGTAATTGAACCTAAATAAATTTAAAATTAGGAAGTCGGCTATTATGGGTTTAGGAAGGCCGATCAGATGGATGTAACTATTGTGAGTCAAAGTTATAGCGCCACCAACTGGCAGCAAGAAGTGTGTCACTTTCTAAATGCTTTTGACAAAAGTGGGGGGGTTAGTTTTATCTACAGTAACAAAACTCGATATGTATATTGTACTCTTCGAGCCGGACAACTTTCTAATTTACCGTAATTAGCTCAGACCAAGAGGAAGTCAGATATTTTGGTTTGAATATGGTGAGCCTCTCTCTGTCTCTCTCTGAGCCAATATGGCAAGCCGTTTTAACATTTAATCATTTTAACCTACTAGTCTCTATTTTCATGCTACTAGTACTTATTTTTTAGATACTAGTATCTATTCCATTAAGTACTAGTACTTATTCATTAGCGACTAGTGCTTATTCTGTTTAGAATATTCAAAGTGCTTATTCAATTTGTATGCTTATTTATATTTTCAGAGCAGAAAATCCGATTTTTCTGCTTATTCAATATTGCATCTAAAATGTAAGTGACTTGACGTGTGTGTGTGTGTGTGTGTGTGTGTGTGTGTGAGAGAGAGAGAGATTGTGTCTGTTACAGTGACAAGAGTTTAACCCTTTAAGGCCTTGTCTTTTTGGATATATATCTTTTTTTTATAAAATAAAGTGCATACAACCAATATATTTTAAATGTATTGTTTGCTTTAAATTAAATTAAGATTGTATGTTTGGTAATTGAACCTAAATAAATTTAAAATTAATGTTCTCTTGAGCTCTTGCAAATTGTAGCCTCTTTTTCCTATTTGTAGTGGAGATGAGTGGTACCCGGTGGAGTCTTCTGCTGTTGTAGCCCATCCGCCTCAAGGTTGTGCGTGTTGTGGCTTCACAAATGCTTTGCTGCATACCTCGGTTGTAACGAGTGGTTATTTCAGTGACTGTTGCCCTTCTATCAGCTCGAACCAGTCTGGCCATTCTCCTCTGACCTCTGGCATCAACAAGGCATTTCCACCCACAGAACTGCCGCTCACTGGATGTTTTTTCTTTTTCGGACCATTCTCTGTAAACCCTAGAGATGGTTGTGCGTGAAAATCCCAGTAGATTAGCAGTTTCTGAAATACTCAGACCAGCCCTTCTGGCACCAACAATCATGCCACGTTCAAAGTCACTCAAATCACCTTTCTTCCCCATACTGATGCTCGGTTTGAACTGCAGGAGATTGTCTTGACCATGTCTACATGCCTAAATGCACTGAGTTGCCGCCATGTGATTGGCTGCTTAGAAATTAAGTGTTAACGAGCAGTTGGACAGGTGTACCTAATAAAGTGGCCGGTGAGTGTATATATATATATATATTAGGGGTGTGACGAGACGCTTATCTCACGAGACGAGACTAGACACGAGATTGGGTTCACGAGAACGAGACGAGACGAGATTTTTGCACAATTTTTCAGAAATCCTCAATGACAAAATTCATGGCTGGAAAAATAGTATGCAGGTGCATTTTTCAATGTTTTAACTAATAATCTTCTAATGCATGTCATTTCAGGTCTACTTTATGAGTATGAATTATCAAATGCATTGAAAGAAAACAATATTCAAGCACTGTAAAAGGTTTTTATTGACTGGCTTTTCTCCTGTATAATTTCACATTAGTCTCTTCAGACCTTACTGTACATTTAAGAGCTTTCAGAACTTCTGATTGAGGCTGTGTGTGACCTCCTAACTGAACTCCTTTTAACACACATTTAACAGAGAAATAAAAACCGTATAAATAACAAAAATAAATAACTGTTTTCTCTTAGTCTTATTAAGTGCAAACAATAAGTGCGAGTGCAACCATAATCAAAGTTAGCACACAGACTCTTTATAATTGTTGTGAAATTGCGGTTTTATTTTGCACCGGCAGTTATAGGGTTAATGCGGTGAGTTCGGAAAAGGCCGAGAGAAACGAGGCTGTTTGTCTCTACAGTTGTTCTTGCGTTCCGATTATAAGTTCAGAAACGGAGCCTCCCTTGTCTGTTGTCCTTTGTACGTTACAGTGCTCTCTCAATATTCGCAGTGCCAACAGAGACCAGAGCCGCAAATAAACAGTCCAGAGATGGGTATTGGGAGACGGATTATTTTATGTATGCAGCCTAATTTGTGCGCAATGCACATCAGGGAGCTTGTGTTTTACTTTCACTTACAAATTCGTGACCGCGCGTATAGGGAGCAGCGGTGCTGAGCGCGCATTCTAAATGATAAGACATTTACCAGACGTTTAGTCTGTTGCGCAACGAATCCTCCGCCATCGTCACGCGATCAGTGAACTGTGATTCGTGCTGCACTGATTGCAACGGCAACTCGCGCTGGATGAGCAGAGCAGACTTTTGCATTAGTTTATAATGGTTTTTATTTTTTTATAAAAACAACAAAACGATAGTTTAGGCGAATGTGAGTGTAGCGGTGGAATATTAATGGGGATATCGCGAGACAGCTTTTTCACTCGACGAGAAATCTCGTCATATTTAGTCTCGCGAGATCTCGTGGCACGAGATCTCGTCACACCCCTAATATATATATATATATATATAAATATAGCTGCGAGCAGCGATGAAGGGCCAAAGCCGGCGGCACCGCCACCCCGGTGCCTTTAGGTAACTAAAGGCACCGGGGTTGCGGTGCCACCGGCTTGGGCCCGTAATCGCTGCTCGCAGCTATATTTTATTATTATTATTCTTTTTCTGTCAACCTTTCGGGCACTTTTGGGGCTCTTAACGTGCTCGAAAACTCTTGAAACTTTGCACACGGGTCAGAACCCGCGGCCATCAGGGCCGGGCTGAAGCTGGTACCCGGGCGTGGCAGGGGGGCTCGACAGCGCCCCCTTGAACAGTCCGAAAACTGCTCCGAAAACTGGGTCTATAAATCAAACACGCTTGCATGTAATAATTTGAAACTCGGTACACATATAGATCTCATCGGTTCATATATCCTTCGTGCATTTACTTATTACGCCAACCCAACAGGAAGTCGGCTATTTAGGGTTGTTTGGAAACGCATGATCTGGCATTTGAAACACTTCTCCTAGGGAATTCATTCAATCATCGCCAAACTCGGTGTGCATGAAGTCAAGACATTGAGGATCCCAAATTGCGAACGGATTTTTGATATCTCAAACGGTGTGGCCGTGGCGAGGAAACGAATTTATGGCGAATAATGGAAACAGGAAGTGTGTTATAACTTCTGCATACATTAACTGATCTTGATGAAACTTCAGCAGTGTGTTCGCTGTAAGAGGCCGATCACATGGATGTGACTATTGAGAGTCAAAGTTATAGCGCCACCAACTGGCAGCAGGAAGTGTGTCACTTTCAAAATGCTTTGAAATCACCCTCTTATTTTTACCCGATTTGCTTCAAACTTCACTACTATAATGTAAACACACGCCAAATGTAGACCTGTGAATGGATTCTTGATATCTTAGATACTGTTGCCATGGCAACGCATCAAACTTTAATATTCTTTTTCTATGCTTTTGAGACTCTTAGCATGCCTGAAATTGCTTGAAATTGCATGAAACTCGACAGACAGATCACATTTATTAGCCAGTAGACATGTGCAAAGTTTCAGAAACGGGCGTGGTGCAGGGACTCAGTAGCGCCACCTTTTGACAAAAGTGGGGGGGTTAGTTTTATAGTTTTACCTACAATCATAAAAATCGGTACGTAAATTGTTCGGATCAAGCCGAACAACTTTCTAATTTACAGTCATTAGCTTGGACCAACACGAAGTCAGATATTTTAGTTTGAATGTGGTTGTTTTCTCTCCCTCTGTCTCTCTCTGACAGAGAGAATGCACCTACAAAATCATACATAGGGGCATACTGCCCTCTTGTGTCCAAAATTATATTTATATATACATATATTTGGTATATGACTGAGGACCTACAGCTTTTAAATACGGGCGTCCACATTGATAATGGTGGCACTTGCAGTGCGCTCGAATGAATTCCTATGGAAGTAGAAATTAACTAAACGTTCGCTCAGCTCTGCTCGCTCGTCGCCATGGACGCGCACCGTTATGAATGCCAGTGCAGCCGCATACTTTTTAGTGTCACTTTAAAATTAGTGCAATAACGGGGCCGATTGCTTGAATTGTGAGTTCAATAGTCTATTATTTTTCACGGAAAACACAACAACAAAAGAGTACAATGATAGATTCGCTTAAATAGGGGCTTTTACATAAAATAGCCTATTCCGTCATCATCTTTTCAGTCAGCTCTTCACTCTCGTGATGAATGAAATTTGACTCCTGTTGCTGATATTTGCTGCAACTTTCGTTCCGCTCACAATTTAGTAAGCAAACACGCTTCAAATGTGTTTTTATTTTATTTTTGTGTATATATATGAGTGTATATACACTCACCGGCCACTTTATTAGGTACCCCATGCTAGTAACGGGTTGGACCCCCTTTTGCCTTCAGAACTGCCTCAATTCTTCGTGGCATAGATTCAACAAGGTGCTGGAAGCATTCCTCAGGGAGTTTGGTCCATATTGACATGATGGCATCACACAGTTGCCGCAGATTTGTCGGCTGCACATCCATGATGCGAATCTCCCGTTCCACCACATCCCAAAGATGCTCTATTGGGTTGAGATCTGGTGACTGTGGAGGCCATTTTAGTACAGTGAACTCATTGTCATGTTCAAGAAATCAATTTGAAATGATTAGAGCTTTGTGACATGGTGGAAGTAGCCATCAGAGGATGGGTACATGGTGGCCATAAAGGGATGGACATGGTCAGAAACAATGCTCAGGTAGGCTGCGGCATTTAAACGATGCCCAATTGGCACTAAGGGGCCTAAAGTGTGCCAGGAAAACATCCCCCACACCATTACACCACCACCACCAGCCTGCACAGTGGTAACAAGGCATGATGGTTCCATGTTCTCATTCTGTTTACGCCAAATTCTGACTCTAACATCTGAATGTCTCAACAGAAATCGAGACTCATCAGACCAGGCAACATTTTTCCAGTCTTCAACTGTTCAATTTTGGTGAGCTCTTGCAAATTGTAGCCTCTTTTTCCTATTTGTAGTGGAGATGAGTGGTACCCGGTGGAGTCTTCTGCTGTTGTAGCCCATCCGCCTCAAGGTTGTGCGTGTTGTGGCTTCACAAATGCTTTGCTGCATACCTCGGTTGTAACGAGTGGTTATTTCAGTCACTGTTGCCCTTCTATCAGCTCGAACCAGTCTGGCCATTCTCCTCTGACCTCTGGCATCAACAAGGCATTTCCGCCCACAGAACTGCCGCTCACTGGATGTTTTTTCTTTTTCGGACCATTCTCTGTAAACCCTAGAGATGGTTGTGCGTGAAAATCCCAGTAGATTAGCAGTTTCTGAAATACTCAGACCAGCCCTTCTGGCACCAACAATCATGCCACGTTCAAAGTCACTCAAATCAACTTTCTTCCCCATACTGATGCTCGGTTTGAACTGCAGGAGATTGTCTTGACCATGTCTACATGCCTAAATGCACTGAGTTGCCGCCATGTGATTGGCTGCTTAGAAATTAAGTGTTAACGAGCAGTTGGACAGGTGTACCTAATAAAGTGGCCGGTGAGTGTATATGAAGAGTTCAGATGCAAAAGCCTCTAAACGCCACCTCCGTCAAAAATGAGATAATGACATTGAGTGAAAGCTATCTGAACACAGTACACGTTCAACAAATATATTTGCTTCAAATCCTCGAAATCTCAGCCTCAGCCCATTCAGAAATATCAGTTTGTCGGCAAAAGCCTCTAGACGCCACTTCCCTTTGGCAGCAAAAGCCACTACATCCCGAGAACCAATCAGAAGGCGCGAGCCGCGCGAATCAGGACAGGCTGTTTCAATAGAGCGGTGCGCTGAGGAGACGGATTTTTTTAGACGGCTGAGGAGATTGTTTTGTTTTTGGATTCAGATTTTTTACATTTTTAAGATGGAGTACGATGAAATGGAGGAGCCTGTCCTGCTGACATCAAAAGGCAGAAGAGAACGTCGTTTATCTACCTCAAAACTCTTCCCGTTAATTTACAAGGCAAAAGAAAATCGGTAACTTTACAGTGAAAATAGCTTGGTCGCAAGTGTAGCATGCACTCATAACAGTTCTTAGTGCAGTGCTGTAACTTTGAAGGAATTTGATTTATTATACTTGAGATATACATTATAATATTACTTTACATTATTTAAGTCTTATAAGCTTCTTATACAAAATGCACAGATATTGATGTTTAAGAATGTTGCTCTGTTCTACTTGATTATACAAACTAAAACTATTAAACTATTTTAATCGCCAATTCTTTTTGCCAATGTGGTTGTACTGTGTGAATCGGGGGGGCTTTTGTCTTTATTCAGACAGGGCAGAAAGGTGACTGCAGAGAAATGGGGTGGGATTTGCAAATAATCGCAGATCTCATTCAGCCCCCCTGTAAAGAGGTGTGTTTACTGTTTAGTTTTGAAATGAATGTGCTCTAATCTTTTTCAGTGTTTCTAGTTACATTTGTATTGATTTTTCAGCTATTTACTATGTCTTGTCCCAAAGAGGTGGATTTAGAGGTTTTTGCGAAAAAAGCACAAATTGAGCGTCAGCGTCAGTTCTGGCAGGCCAGGTAGTCAAGCAGCTGCTTATGCTATTTGCTATCAACACTGTCCCGTCAGCTGATCTGCTCCAGCTGAGCTGCATTAGCTGGTTAACTCCCCTCGCTGCTCAATGGCCAAAGCTCAAACAAGGCGCCCTATTTAAAGCTCATTCATCTTGCTCATACATGCTTGCTGCTCGCTTCTGCTGGCTCGCTGCTCGCTTCTGCTGGCTCGCTTCTGCTGCAATATTGACACAGGACTCGACGTGATTCATTCTCCATTCATCTCTGAAAATCTTCACGAAGCTAAGTTCCTTTTAATATTCATTGCTAAAAGCTATCAGTGTGTTGGCAACATCCTTCTTGTTAATGCTATCCGTGTGGCATTTGGGCTTATCTAACTAATCGTTTTCATAAAAATGCTTATGCGATCATATTGGCTGCGTGCGTTATCTGTTGTCATTGGCAACTGATCGCGTTGCTCATGCTGGCTTTTACCACTATGCAGCGCAGATTCAAACAGCTTGCTGTGATAGGAATTCACTTCTGCGGACTGCCTTTTCGGACCGTATACAGCTCATTCTTACGTATTGTGCAACAACTACGGCGGCGACACTCGCTCCGGTTTAACCCTTTAAGCTATGGGGCGGTGGTTTCTGCTGCTTACGAACGATACCTCCGTCTCGATGTTCGGGATATTCTTGACGACCAGAAGCCATGAGCTCAAGTCTCTGATTTGTTTCGTTAATAAAACACATTTGATCATCATTTTGCTCGCGCTCTGCTCAGTTAACGCCCCTGAATGCGCTATCAGCTGTTAATTTATTCATCTAGCTCGTTCTCAGAGGTGGATTAGTCATCTATCCATAGAGCTTACACTGTAGACTGTCAAACAGTTAAATACAGATAATCTAGGTAACAGCATGTTTTAGCTATTGCGGTCTTGATTAGTCATTTCAGTAATTAATTAATATTTTTACTATTATAAATCGCTAAATTAGGGCGGCTCAGTCGACACCGTTCGAGACACTCAATTTTGTTTTGGGGGGAATAGCTCGTGTGGTCAAATAAATCATCCTCTGTATCACAGAGGATTGCCAGGTGTGGTTTTGTTTGGGGGGATATTTTAGCTCTCACAGTCTAAAACTGTGTGAGCGTTCCCTAATGCTGCTGCTGCTGTCCTCTGACTCTCTGCTATTTCATGGTGCTCATGAAAGGTCAGAGGACTCCCTGAACAGAGCCATACCGCCAAATTTCAATTCAGGAACATCAACCTGTTTGCAATCTATTCAAATAATTCTTAATTATTTTGTCTGTGTGTTCTTGACTTAATGGACCTGACAGAAATTGAGCGTCAGCGTCAGTTCTGGCAGGCCAGGTAGTCAAGCAGCTGCTTATGCTATTTGCTATCAACACTGTCCCGTCAGCTGATCTGCTCCAGCTGAGCTGCATTAGCTGGTTAACTCCCCTCGCTGCTCAATGGCCAAAGCTCAAACAAGGCGCCCTATTTAAAGCTCATTCATCTTGCTCATACATGCTTGCTGCTCGCTTCTGCTGCCCGCCACCTCCCCAGCTCCTCCTTATGCATAACGTGGCATTTGCTATGTCATGTTGCCTGCTCTGTTCACAAGGGGATATTTTAGCTCTCACAGTCTAAAACTGTGTGAGCGTTCCCTAATGCTGCTGCTGCTGTCCTCTGACTCTCTGCTATTTCATGGTGCTCATGAAAGGTCAGAGGACTCCCTGAACAGAGCCATACCGCCAAATTTCAATTCAGGAACATCAACCTGTTTGCAATCTATTCAAATAATTCTTAATTATTTTGTCTGTGTGTTCTTGACTTAATGGACCTGACAGAAGTGGATTTAGCTGTTTTTGACGCAAAAGAAAATCTAATTAGTTAAAAATCACTGAATTGACTCAAGTGACATTTTTGAAAAAAAGTTATTTTATTCAATGACTAATAACCTTATCAGTACCTTTAAAATGAAACTACTGGACGTGAACATAGGAGCCTGATAAAAAATGCTCATTTAAAGAAAATAAGTCTGACGGATTTAGAGGGTTTTGCATCTGAACTCTTCATATATATATATATATATATATATATATATATATATATATATATATATATATATATATATATATATATATATATATATATATATATATATATACATATATATATAAAGGCACCGGGGTGGCGATGCCACCGGCTTGTTTATATATATATATATATATATATATATATAAATATAGCTGCGAGCAGCGATGAAGGGCCAAAGCCGGCGGCACCGCCACTCCGGTGCCTTTAGGTAACTAAAGGCACCGGGGTTGCGGTGCCACCGGCTTGGGCCCGTAATCGCTGCTCGCAGCTATATTATTACATTTGATTTCATGTATGTGTGAACTCGTGAAACTGTGTAAAGAGAAGTGTCTGCTATAGGTGTGTATGCTATCATCATTTTGAAATTATTTATATATACTTATTTAGCTGATTCCATCATGTCTGACATAAGAGTGTTGTCTTATTTTAGACCTCATCTTTGTCTGTGCAAAGACAATTGTAAGAGGAAGAGTGTTTGTGTTTTGCTTTCCACCCTTTTTTACCTTCTTTCTGGACTATGGTGAAGGTTGAGGTAGATCTCTTTTCAAAAAACAATAAAAACACCCTCATTTGTCAATGCTGCAGTCACACACACTGTATTTGAATAATTCATGCATTTCATGACTTATTAATTTGTGTTATTCTAAGATGTTTTTATAAAGTTATGCTTTTGAAAAGTTAATATCATCTACAGAATATAGTGTCAACCCTGATAAGATATTACGTCTACAGTACAACACAAGAGACATTATAAGTAATTGTAGTGCTACAATGATGTCTTGCTGTCTCGCAACCACGGGAAGTAATATAACTCCCCTAAGGGCAGAATGACAAAACAAAAAGACAGATGATAGTCAGACCCTGGTTTACAATATATACAGTATATCAAGAGACGACTGGTTTCATTATCAGACTCTCCATTAAAAGCCCTGGAGGCAATAATGGGAGAGTATTTTGTCTGTTGAAGGCCACAATAAGGCTCTTATAGGCACAATATTTGGCTCTTAATTTAAATATTTTTTTAAACGATTCACGTCTTTATATATAAAAAATGTCCAATGGTTAAAAATGCTGAGCACATTTAAAAGAGTAAGTGCATTGTATTTTTAAAAGGGAAAGAAATGCCTTATATTAAGGGTTGAACCTGGTCAGTACCTGGATGGGAGACCTCCTGGGAAAATGTCTCGGTTACATATGGTAACCCTCGTTCCCTGAGGGAGGGAACGGAGACGTAGGTCATGACTGACCAATAGGAATCTCGCTAGAGAGGCCAATCTACTTCGAGTGAAACTAAAACAAGCCAATGCACATTGGCGTGCAATCATTTGCATCAGCTGTGCAGCCTCGCAGCGCGGGTATTTAACGAGCAGCTGTTGTGATTGCACACTATTTTTTTGCTGAGGAGCCAAGCCTGAAAAAGCTGGCCGCCCCGGCGGGTGGCACCAGATGTGGCGACGGGACCTACGTCTCCGTTCCCTCCCTCAGGGAACGAGGGTTAACATATGTAACCGAGACGTTCCCTATCGGTCAGTCACTACAACGTAGGTCATGACTGACCAATAGGAATCCCTACCAAAGCGCAACAGCTGCTGCACCCCATCCAGCGCCCCGTGCAAGCCTCTACACCTTCTTGCCTGGAAGGACGATAGCAGGAGGCTTTACATAGAGTGCATCTGTCTATTGTGTTTTGCGGTAGGTAGTATGCCATACGGAACCGTTGCCACTGAAACTACTTTAACGAAGACAGTGGGGCTCGACAGCCTTAGTCAAACGGGCTGGCGCGTATGGTTGGGTTGCGGAGAGATTGTGAGATTGCGGTTAGGTCACATGTGAACTCCGAGGAAGGAGCAACCTCAGCAGCAGGAGGGATGTAAAGGTCAGTAAGCTGGGTGAGTTGAGTGGGGGACGGAGGGGGGTGACTGTCGAGCCCTCTTGAGGTGTTGTGGGCTAGTCGACGAAACACTGAGGAAGGTGCCCACTTGAAGACCCTAGAGATGTCCCCTACTCGGCCCAATCCAGACGGTTGTCGCGCTGGTCCACTGGGGAGACCACACTGTAGTTGCAGCCGTTGTGTGTACTGACGCGCCAAGTATACTGCAGCCGTTAACGCTGGACAGAAGGAGATTCACATCACCATATGGAAAGAAGCGTAAATGGATGGAGAGATGGAGAGAGAGAAGCATAGGTTACTGTAAAGCTACGTCTTAGTTTGTGCTTATCTTGGCGAAAGCCGAGTACAAATCAGCATGAGGTTTAACATCTACTCTCGTGTAATGGAAATCATGTCACTGTTGTTCCGTAATAACCCATACAGTGAGATTATTGGATAACACTGGGAAAGCATGCCCTTTCTATTTAGGAAGGAGAACGCTGCGGAAGCCACTTCTTCAAAGAGTTATGTGTAAAATACATATGGACTAACCCGAAGGTTGTACTGCATATGAATAATGGGAAACTTAGCCCAAGGGAAAGACACGGGCTTCCGTCTTAGGAGCAACCGTGGAGAATATACACATATGGGATCCCCGTAGGGTCACACATATGGAACCCAGCCCAGATCCGGCTCTCAAGGATTCAGCGGATAAAGGCCTGGCACCGGACGCTCCGCCATGTCCGGGCCGAGGGGTTTTGGAGGACTTGACAGGTTTTTCACTCTGGAGCAATAAGGGTGCACAGTAGGGTGCAGCAAGCCGACAGAGCCGGGCCTCTCGGTGCTTCTACCCGTTTAGGGTGAGAACACGGGAGGAGACCGGCTCTACACGTAGGCTATAATATCTAGCGAACGTGTTAGGTGTCGCCCAGCCCGCAGCTCTACAGATATCTGTTAGCGAGGAGCCACGTGCCAGCGCCCAGGAGGATGCAACGCCTCTCGTGGAGTGTGCATGCAACCTGAGCGGGCAGGGCACGCCTTGTGCTTGGTAAGCCAAGGCGATGGCATCCACTATTCAGTGGGCCATCCTCTGCTTGGAGACAGCCTTTCCCCTCTGCTGGCCTCCGTAACAGACAAAGAGCTGGTCTGAGGTCCTGACGCTTTGAGTTCTGTCCACGTACATAAGCAGTGCGCAAACGGGATAGAGCAAAGCCAGGGCTGCCTCCTTCACTACCTGGTCTTTGAAGGGAGTGGTAGGAACCTTGGGCACATAGCCAGGCCGGGGTCTTAGTACCACATGGTTGTCACCCGGCCCGAACTCTAGGCACGATTCGTCGACCGAAAATGCTTGCAGGTCTCCTACCCTCTTGACAGAGGCCAGTGCAACCAGTAGCAAAGTCTTCATGGAAAGAAGCTTTAAGTCTACTGACTGCAGAGGTTTAAAGGGAACATCCTGAAGTGCTCGAAGCACCAGGGAAAGGTCCCAAGAGGGTATGGAGGGGGGTCGAGGAGGATTTAATCGTCTCGCCCCCCTAAGAAACCTGACGACCTGGTCGTGCTTCCCCACTCTTTTGCCATCTATGTGGTCGTGATAAGCTGAGATAGCGGCAGCATGTACTTTGAGGGTGGAGGGACACAGCCTTCGCTCCAACCCTTGCTGCAAGAAGGAAAGCACAGACCCTATCGAACATCTTCGGGGGTCTTCTCGGCGAGAAGAACACCACTCGACGAACAGGTTCCACTTCAGGGCGTAAACACGTCTCGTGGACAGCGCCCGTGCTGAAGTGATAGTGTTAAGTACCTCAGAGGGTAAGTCACCTAGAACCTCCGCGTCCCGTCCAGGGACCAGACAAGGAGTTTCCAGAGGTCTGGACGCGGGTGCCATAGGGTGCCCCGTCTCTGAGTCAGAAGATCCTTCCTCAGAGGAATGGGCCAGGGAGGGACTGTCACAAGGACCATGAGTTCTGGGAACCAAGTCCGGGTGGGCCAATAGGGAGCCACCAGAAGGACCTGCTCCTCGTCCTCCCTGACTTTGCACAGTGTCTGTGCAAGTAGGCTCACTGGGGGAAATGCATATTTGCGGAGGCCCCGGGGCCAGCTGTGTGCCAGTGCGTCCGTGCCGAGTGTTCCCTCGGTCAGGGAGTAAAACAGCTGGCAGTGGGAGGTCTCTGAGGAGGCAAACAGGTCTACCTGAGCCTCCCCGAACTCTCTCCAGATCAGCTGAACCACCTGGGGGTGGAGTCGCCATTCTCCCGGAAGCACAGCTCGTGATAGCTCGACGGCCACACGGTTGAGCACACCGGGGACATACATGGCTCGAAGCGACCTCAGATGCTTCTGACTCCAGAGGAGGAGATGGCGGGCGAGTTGCGACATACGACGGGAGCGTAGACCACCTTGTCGGTTGATGTACGCAACGGTTGCAGTGTTGTCCGTGCAGACCAGTACGTCCCTGCCCTGTAGCGGCCTTTTCAAGCGGCTCAGAGCGAGATGTACTGCTAGCAACTCGAGGCAATTGATGTGCCAATGCAGTTGGGGAGCCGTACAGACCCCTGACACTGCATGCCCGTTGTACGTGGCACCCCAGCCGGTGGCAGAGGCATCTGTGAATACCACAGCATGCCTGGAGACCTGTTCCAAGGGGACTCCTGCCCGAAGGAATGAGAGGTCTGACCATGGGCTGAAGGTCTGGCGGCAGGCCGGTGTGATTGCCACCCGGTGAATGCCGTGATGCCACGCCCAACTCGGGACTCGGCCGTGAAGCCAGTGCTGAAGCGGTCTCATATGAAGCAAGCCGAGCGGGGTTACCGCTGCTGCCGCTGCCATATGCCCCAGGAGCCTCTGAAAAAGTTTCAGTGGGACCGCCGTCCTGCCTTTGAACGTGTTCAAGCAGTTCAGCACCGACTGAGCGCGCTGCTCTGTGAGGCGCGCTGTCTGTGCGACCGAATCCAACTCCATACCGAGAAAAGAGATCCTCTGCACAGGGGCGAGTTTGCTTTTTTCCCAGTTGACCTGAAGGCCTAACTGGCTGAGGTGCATGAGCACGAGGTCCCTGTGTTCGCATAACTGATCTCGAGAGTGTGCTAGTATGAGCCAGTCGTCGAGATAGTTGAGGAGGCGAACGCCCTGTTCTCTCATGGGAACAAGGGCCCCCTCCGTGACTTTCGTGAAGACACGGGGAGACAGGGACAGCACGAAAGGCAGGACCTTGTACTGATATGATCGACCCTCGAACGCAAAGCGCAGAAACGGCCTGTGTTGAGGAAGAATCGAGACATGAAAGTACACGTCCTTCAGGTCGATCGCTGCAAACCAAAGGAGGTGCAGGAGGCGGCTCGGTGGCGTTCTCGAACTGCACACTGCTGCTCACTGGCGACAGAGGAGGCGGATGAGAGTGGTGAGGATTCTGTCCCCCCACTGCTCTCCGGGTCCTCTTCGGACCCAGAGATGGTAGAAACTGCTCTTTTATTGAAAATTTGGGTACCGCTGGTTTTAAAGCCAGCGGCGGAACACAAACAGAACGAAACAAAAGATTTTCCACCCGGCCCTCTTCCGAGGGAGGGAGCGATGCGGTCATCGTCTCCTGGAGAGCAGTCCCTTCCATCTCTGGGTCGCCCGTCCTAGGGCCGCTTACCCCTGGCTTTGCCTTCCCTCTTGGCGGGGGCCTGGACGGGCGGGGCGCCCTGCCTGCGACTGGCTCCACGGCGCCGCTTAGGTGGAGGCTGCTGCTGCGGCGCGGGAGCAGGGGCAGATGCAGGAGGACGCCCTCGGCGACAAGCAGGTGACGCAGGCGGTGGGGTGGAGGCAGCAGTTGGCCGCCGCGGCAGGATGTGTCTGATGGCCTCCGTCTGCTTTTGTACAGCCGAGAACTGCTGGGCGAAGTTCTCGACCGCGTCGCCGAAGAGGCCGGTCTGGGACACAGGTGAGTTGAGAAACCGGAGCTTGTCAGACTCCCTCATGTCAGCCAGACACAGCCACAGATGGCGTTCCTGGACCACCAGGGTGGACATCGCACGACCCACCAACCGCACGGTCACCTTCGTCGCACGAAGCGCAAGGTCCGTCGCGATACGAAGCTCCTGAAGAACTTGGGGATCGTGACCACCCTCGTGTAGGTCCTTCAGTGCCTTGGCCTGATGGACCTGCAGCAACACCATGGCGTGCATGGCAGAGGCAGCTTCCCCACAGGCCTTGTAAGCCTTGCCGGTTAAATCCGACGAGTACTTACAGGCCCGGGAAGGGAGACACGGTTCTCCACGCCAAGTGGAGTTAGGGCACAGTTGCATAGCAACGGCCCGTTCCACTGGCGGGATGCGCGTGTATCCCTTAGCCGCCCCGCCATCAAGGGTGGTGAGGGAGGAGGAGCCACCGGGACGGTTTCTGGCAGTAAAAGGTGCCGTCCACGTCCCCGTAAGCTCCTCATGCACTTCCGGGAAGAAAGGCACTGGGGTGGGTTGCTGAGAACCAGTGCGCGCCACCCCGAGATACCAATCGTCCAACCTCGAGGGTTCGGGACACGGTGGAGGATTCCACACGAGCCCGACCCCGTTGGCGGCCCGAGGAAGCATGGCCATCATCTCTGGGTCCGTCTCAGGCACCGCTGGCACACCCGAAGGAGGCAGCGGTGCCGAGTCGTCGTCCGCAGAGAGGTCTGACCCACCCTCCGATGCAGCGATCGACATCTGGTCTTCACTGGGAGCCCCAAAGGAGACAACCGGTACACACCTCGAGGATGGTCCAGCTCTCTCCAATGGGGACTCAACTGGCTGCGGAGCATGAGAGGGGTGAGGGCTCCTAGGGTGTTGGTTCCCCAAAGGAGACGCGCTCACCGTAATCCTCAGGTCACCCGCGCCACCGCCCGAAGCAACCCTCTGAAGGCAAGGCAAGGCAAGGCAAGGCAAGGCAAGTTTATTTATATAGCACATTTCATACACAATGGTAATTCAAAGTGCTTTACATAGGAGAAAATAAAATAATCAAAACAAATAAGAATAATTAAAACAGTTTAGAATAAAGAATAAAATAAAGTACAGTAAAAACAGTCGGACGAACAGTGGCACAGTGCTCATTCAGTAAATGCATAGCTAAACAGATGTGTTTTGAGTCTGGATTTGAATGTGACTACTGTAGGAGCACATCTGATCTCTTCTGGAAGCTGGTTCCAGCTGCGGCTGGCATAATAGCTAAAAGCAGACACTCCATGCTTAGAGTGAACCCTTGGTATTTCTAGCTGATGTGATCCTAATGATCTGAGTGATCTGTTTGGTTTATATTCAGTGAGCATATCTGCAATATATTGAGGTCCTAGGCCATTGAATGATTTATATACCAGTAATAATACTTTAAAATCAATCCTAAATGTAACTGGGAGCCAGTGTAAAGACCTGAGGACTGGTGTGATATGTTCATATTTCCTGGTCCTGCTCAGAAGCCTGGCAGCAGCGTTCTGTATGAGCTGCAACTGTCTTATGGTCTTTTTAGGAAGGCCAGTGAGGAGTCCATTACAATAATCCACCCTGCTGGTGATGAAAGCATGCACAAGTTTCTCTAAGTCTTGACTGGAAACAAAGCATCTAATTCTTGCAATATTTTTCAAATGATAGTATGCTGATTTAGTAATTGCTTTGACATGACTACTGAAACTAAGGTCTGACTCTAGAGACACCAAGATTCCTGACTTGATTTTTAGTTGTTAGACCCCTAGCGTCAAGGTATGCATTCACCTTGGAACTTCATCTTTGTTTCCAAACACAATGACTTCAGTTTTGTCTTTGTTTAACTGAAGAAAGTTTTGGCACATCCAACTGTTTACTTCATCAATGCATTGGCACAGGGAGTCAATGGGGCTGTAGTCGTTAGGCGATAGGGCTAAGTAGAGCTGTGTGTCGTCTGCATAGCTGTGGTAAGCAATTTTGTTCTTTCTCATTATTTGGCTCATTGGGAGCATATACAGTTTGAATAGGAGTGGTGCAAGAATTGAGCCTTGGGGGACTCCGCATGTCATGGATGTCCACTCAGACTTATAGTCTCCTATACTCACATAATAACCTCTCCCTTCTAAGTATGACCTGAACCATTTTAGGACTGTCCCAGAAAGCCCCACCCAGTTTTCCAGCCTGTCAAGAAGTATGTTGTGATCGACAGTGTCAAATGCAGCACTGAGGTCGAGTAGTACCAGCACTGATAATTTCCCTGTATCAGTATTTAAGCGAATATCGTTTATTATCTTTATGAGAGCTGTCTCTGTGCTGTGATGCGATCGGAAACCAGATTGAAAATGGTCAAAGTATCCATTCAAGCTTAAGAATTTGTTCAGCTGATTGAAGACAACTTTTTCAATGATCTTGCCTATGAAAGGAAGATTTGAGATCGGTCTATAATTGCTTAAGATGGTCTTATTCAGATTGCTCTTTTTCAGGAGGGGCTTGACAACTGCAGTTTTCAGGGAGTTTGGAAAACTCCCAGAGAGAAGTGAGGCATTTACCACTTCTAGGAGATCTGCTTCTAAGCTGTTTAACACACTTTTGAAAAAAGATGTGGGAAGTGCGTCAAGGGCGCAGGTTGATGTTTTAAGGTCCTGTACGGTTTCTTCCAAAATTTTGCCATCAATTTCTTCGAAAACAGACATAGTAACTACTTTCTCAGGTAGTGGTCGGATCTGTTTGACCCCAGCGCAACTCAAGGATGGGCTGATCACCTTTCTGATATTATTGATTTTCTCAGAGAAGAAAGAAGCAAACTCACTGCACTTGCTGTCTGAGAGCATTTCACTGGGAATCTGGCTTGGGGGGTTTGTCAGTCTCTCTACAGTAGCAAAAGGAGTGCGTGTGTTGTTTAAGTTGCTGTTTATAATATTCGAGAAGAAAGTCTGTCTAGCTTTGCCTAGTTCAATATTAAAAGCATGGATGCTGTCTTTGTAGATGTTATAATGGACTACAAGTTTAGTCTTCCGCTACATGCGCTCTGCTCTTCTGCATTGTCTTTTCATATTTTGCACAGCTGTTGAGTTTCTCCAAGGTGCTTTTTGTCTACCACTATTTTTCCTGACTTTCACAGGAGCAATATCATCAATTACACTTTTAATTTTTGAGTTAAAAGATTCAAGGAGAAAATCAACAGAGTCAGCAGATATGCTTGGTTTTAAATATATAGCCTTCATAAATAGCACACTAATGTTCTCATTTAAGCATCTCTTCTTGACAGACACAGATCTAGCTTCAATGGCAGGAGAGATCAATATATCAAAGAAAATACCGAAATGATCAGACAGTGCTACATCCTTAATAACAATCGATGAGATGTTTAGACCCTTACTGATAAGTAAATCTAGAGTGTGTCCACGATTATGTGTGGGTCCATGTACATGCTGAGTCAGATCAAAAGTTTTGAAAACAGTTTTGATTTCTTTTGCCATATTGGTTTCTGCATTATCTATGTGAATGTTAAAATCTCCAGCAATGGCAAAACAGTCAAACTCAGAGGAAAGTAGTATTTTGGAGGCCTGTAAATAATGATAAGTAAAATACGGGGAGCACCTTTTAACACAATACCCAGATATTCGAAAGACGGGTAATTCCCAAATGATATTTGCTTACATTGATAGACATCTTTAAAAAGAGCAGCTAAGCCCCCGCCTCTCTTACCCGCTCTGCAAACACTCATAAAAGTAAAGTTAGGAGGGGATGATTCATTGAGGACTGTTGCACTGCTGCTGTCTTCTAGCCAAGTTTCATTAAGAAACATAAAGTCCAGGTTATATGTGGTTATTAAGTCGTTGAGTAGAAGTGATTTATTTTTAAGTGAGCGGATGTTTAAAAGTGCTAACTTAACAGTCTTACTTTTTGTCCCCACAGCGATCTTAGTTTGGCGTGTAATAGGCACCAGATTAGATGGGTTTGCTGTACGGCTTTTGAAGGCCTTAGATTTTCTATCATGTAATTGAACAGCAATAGAGAAAGATTCAGGCACACTGGGTTCCCGCTTGTTTTGTAAACATTTAAGAAAGTTACTGTTATCATAGCGGGGACCCGACACGTATCACTGAGAGCTGGTATCAGTTGTTTTTGGTTCACCGCGAGCCGCTGGAGGAGGGTGTGTGCCCTGGCGCTGTGGCAGAGGCCGAAGAGCTCTCACAGGAGGAGGAGGAGGGCGAGCTGGGCCCGCAGGCTTTGGTGGTTGTGGGGCCTGCCGTTTTTTGGTTGACATCTGGGGGCTTGCAGCAAAAGAGTGGGATAGTTTGGTTCCAGCATACACCAGTTGTTCCATTTTCTCTGAGAAGCACAGAAGTGGAGTTGCTGGAGAGAGGGATAACGTGTCTGGTGAGAGGGGCTGTTGTTCTGGTGTTATCGGAGACTGTAGTATGCTGTCCTGGATTTCCTGGCTGTTTTCCAGAAAGTCGTCCTTGGGTGCTGAATCTTCTAGCAGTTCTAGTATGTCACAGTCTGTCTGTGGTGAGCTCTGTGGGCAGGGCTCAGCTGAGATTGTGTCCGTGAGCAGAGGTTGTTGTGGCTGAGTGGTGTTATCATTGTCCTTGTGTGATGTGTCAACCGCATGTCCATTCAGGTGCTGAAGTGAAGTCCTGTGGTCATTCATACTGTGTCCAGGTGTGTGTGTGCCATTCAGGTTGAGTGGATTGGCACACACTGCAGAAGGATGATGGAGGGAGAAGTAGATATTGTCCTTTAGCACTCTTGAACCAAGTTTGTTTGGGTGGAGCCCATCCTGTTGAAACAGTTGCCTCTGACTCCAGAAAAGATTGAAGTTGTCAATGAAGTTCACTCCTTTTATATTGCAGGTTTTTTGCAGCCATGTGTTGAGCCCAAGCAACCGTGAAAACCTGTTTGTTCCTCTTGCTGGGAGTGGTCCACTGATGAATGTTTGTACTTTCAGTCTTTTCAGTGTTTCAAAAAGTTCATTGAAATCCTTCTTAAGGAGTTCTGACTGCTCTTTATGAATATCATTTTTCCCCACATGAATGATGAGTTGATTTGCAGTCTTATGTTTCATCAGAATGTTCTGAAGTTCCCTATTTACATCAGAAGTTGTTGCTTGTGGAAGGCAGCATGTAGTTGTGTCCCTGCTAATAATGTTTCTGATTATGGAGTCACCCACTATCAGAGTCCTGTGCTCGGCTGCGCTCTGAGCTGAGTGCCGCTGTCTGCTCGACCTTGAGCGCCAGTTAGCAGTGTTAGCTACTGGCTTATTCAGTCTGTGTTCGATCACATTCATCACATTCAGGGATTCCTCATTCATTAATACTTCAAATCTGTTCTCAAGATGTATAGGCGGTGGTAGGAGACCAGTGTTTGCAATCCTTGTCAGAGCCGTATCTGGGGTAGAGGATGCTACTGCGGCAATGTGTGATGCTCGTGACAATCTGATGTCTCGAGTGACTTTGGGTCTCGCTCCCTGTTTGTGCCATCGATTTGTAAGTCGATCGGTTTGTTTCTCTACACTCAGTATGGCTTGTATTGGAGCACTAGATTCATGGGACTCACCGGCATGCTGATGGCGTCCATGATGAAGCTCTGTTGTGTGTTCCGTCTGGTTTGGTGGTCCCACAAGTAACTTTGTTTCAAGAACTGCAATCCTTTGTAAAAGTCTCTGGCAGTTAGTGCAGCAAGTAGATTCCAGTAGAGGCATTTTCTCTTATCCTTTAGAATGTAGGCAGTTGTGTTTTCTCTTCCCCGGAATGTAAGCTTTCAGTGGGAGGCTGGTCGGAGAAAATAATTCTGCTTTTTTCTAGTAATCAGGCGTTTGAGCACTGTGCTGATTTGCTGAAGTTAAAATTAGGTGATAAAAGGAAATAAAATATAAAAATATAAACACAATAGAGCAATACAAAATATAAAAGCGATAGAGCAAAGCGCGGAGCAGTAAGCAAGAGCGTCCGTACAGTAGCTGAGCAGGAAGTAAGATGAAGAGGATTGGATCGAGGCAGAGACACGGGGACTCCGCCCCTTTGCAGGAACAAGAGTCTCGACCGTAGCTCCGCGATGGTCATCTTCCCACAATGGGTACATGACTCATCCACAAACGCTGCCTCAGCGCGTTTAATGCCCAGACACACGAGGCAGCGTTTGTGACCATCCTGTGAGCCCAGGTAACGACCGCATCCAGAAACACACAGATAGAAAGTCATCTTTAAAAAGACGCTCTCTATCTGTGTAAGCTCTTTTAGGGACTACTCTCACTGGTGCTGAAACACGCAGGGGAACAGTCACTGCGAACACAGACGGGAATGTGCACCCGTCTGTGCGCTGTCTCTCTCTCTCGCTGGCAGGTCTTACCGGCTGTGAAAACAGCCTTTGAGCGCTCAACTGCGCACCTTACCAGCTGTTACAACAGCTTTTTGAATTTTCCTTTAAAAAAAAAAAATGACAAAGACAGAAGAGAGAGGACATAAAAGACTGCTCACGCTGCCGTGCTGTAACGCCCGCACCGGATAATGAGAGATCCAACGAAGAGGCTCGTAGAGTCACACTCTGTAGAGTTAAACATGAAGCGTTTGGCTCCGAAGCAAAAAGCTAGTGTGCAATCACAACAGCTGCTCGTTAAATACCCGCGCTGCGAGACTGCACAGCTGATGCAAATGATTGCACGCCAATGTGCATTGGCTTGTTTTAGTTTCACTCGAAGTAGATTGGCCTCTCAAGCGAGATTCCTATTGGTCAGTCATGACCTACGTTGTAGTGACTGACCGATAGGGAACCAGGTTGCTGCTGGAAGAGGTGTTAGTGAGGCCAGCAGGGAGTGCTCACCCTGTGGTCTGTGTGGGTCCTGACGCCCCAGTATAGTGATGGGGACACTATAATGTAAAAAAAAAACACCATCCTTCGGATGAGATACTAAATCTAGGTCCTGACTCTCTGTATTTATTAAAAATCGCAGGATGTCCTTCGAAAAAGAGTAGGGGTGTAATCCCAGCATCCCAAACTCTGTCCGTCATCATAGCCTCCTAATCATCCCCATATATATATATATATATATATATATTATTTGTATTATATATATATATATATATATATATATATATTATATTATATATATATATATATATATATATATATATATATTATTATTATTATTATTATATATATATATATATAGGCTACTGATTGGATTTATCACTCCATCTCCTCTCCACCAATAAGCTGGTGTGTGGGTGTTCTGACGCAATATGGCTGCCGTCGCATCATCCAGGTGGATGCTGCACATTGGTGGTGGTTGAGGAGATTCTCCCCTTCCATATGTAAAGCGCTGTGAGTGCAGAGAAAAGCGCTATACAAATGTAACATATTATTATTAATAATTAGATGCCACTAAGACTCATATCAGTAAGGAAAGATTTTGTAGTGTACATGGAGAGTTCTGCTCTTTTGTTTGTGTTAATTTGTTAAAAGGATAGTTCGCCCAAAAATTTAAATGCTGTCATCATTTACTCACCCTCATGTTATTCCAATGACCTTCTTTCTTTCTGGAACACAAAAGAAGATATTTTGGAAAATGTCTCTATTTTTTTTCATGCAAAAAAGTCAGTGAGGTCCAATGTTATTGACTTTCAATGAGGAAACACAGTTGAAACCTTTTTATATCTTCTAAACCCTAACCCTAAAATATCTTCTTGTGACTGTGAGCAAAGCTTGTATTGCTGTAAAACCAAATTTGTTACTGATTATTAAGCAGCCTCAAAGAGCAAGGCTCATTTCAGTGGCAACGTTCTCACAGCTTGATTAAGCCATAACACATTCACAATTCCATGGCTTACATTAGTGAAAATCAAACAAGAACTTATCTTGTGACTGAGCTAAAACAAACACAAAGAGTGGATTATTTAAAAGACCGAATTATAATTCATTTCAAAGCTATAATATTTTGAAGTTAGCAATACATATTTTTTTCAGTCAGCTGCTTCATGCTTGCATTTTTGTCTGGAAGTCATATTTTATTCTTTGTGCAGAAACAAATTTAGAAAATAAGTTTCTTTCATCAGTGACATTGATGAGTAAGCATTTCTCTTATTTCAAATCACAACAACACAACAATCTGGGCATCATTTGTCAAGGTGGCAATCACAAGCTTACATAATGGATCATGTAATTTATATCTAAAAGTTTTAGATTTATACATTGTTTGTAGACATTTTTAAAGTCGCGATGAAATGGAAGTACATTAAATGGTTTGCTCCAAACAGTACACATACAAGGCATGACATTACATAAATAGGCAAAAAAAGAAACAAAATGCAGATATACTACACAAAATACATATATACACAATACCAAATATAAACAATACAGAACGTACACAATACAAATATACAGGATTTATACTGTACAATTACACAGACTATAAACACAGTATACAAATATGCACAATACAGTTCGAAGTAGAGTACATTATCACATAGTGTGTGTTTTTTCCCTCTTAGTGATGGTGTTTAGCAGTGTATGGAAAATATGTTAGTCCAGTAAAATGCAATGGTGGTAGTTATGGGGCTGTATTGAGGGGCCATAGGTGTTCAGAAGTCTTATGGCCTGTGGGAAAAAGCTGTCTCTTAGCCATTTGGTTCGGGACCCTATGCTGCGTTACCGTCTGCCTGATGGAAGAGAGAGAGCAGTCCATGGCTGGGGTGGCTGGAGTACCTAATAATCCTCAGAGCTTTCCTCACACACCTCTTGGTGTAGATGTCCGGGAGGGAGGGCAGCTCACCTCTAATAATATGACGGGCTGTCCGGACCACCCTCTGCAGAGCTTTGCGGTTGAGGGCAGTGCTGTTGGCGCTGGACAGGCCGGACACGCTGGGTGAACTATCCCTTTTATAAACACCCTGACGCTTCCGAGCTTTATAATAGAAGTGGATTGCAACCATAGCAACTATCAGATTGAAGCCCAAAAAGTGCATCCATCCATTATATAAGAACTCCACACGGCTTCGGGGGGTTCATAAAGGCCTTCTGAAGCAAAGAGATGCGCTTGTGTAAGAAAAATATTCATATTTAAAACTTTATAAAGTAAAATAACTAGCTTCCGGTCAAATGAACATACGGATTCCACTTAACCCTTTCACACGTAAGTTTAAAATATTCTAACTGACCCCCCAGCGTGAGTTTTTCAAGGTGACCGTTATTTAGAACCTGCCACTTTAATGTTTCCATGGTGACGCGTCATTGCTTGTCACGTGACACAGCGCAATCACAACACAGAGCTGAATGAATGATGATCTGCTTTTATGTCTTTCTTCCTTTTCTATTCAAAATATTCACAAATGTATTCGCTATAGCATGAAACACTGATATTCCGATTGTCAAATATGTGGAAGTGGATGTGTTTTGTTGTTTAAACACCTTTATAACGATCGCGTTAGTTGAGCTGTATGCGCGATGGGCGGCGCCATTTTAGTTTGTTTCACAGTTCAGAGAATTGGATCTGTTGCTTCTCACGAAATACATGAAAGTAAGTGGCCAGTGAACTGGGAGAAGAATAGGGTAAAATGTAAAGCTACTTACACACTGTGTATCTGATATGAATAAAACGTTTTGTCTTATTATAATGGAAAGGAGCTTCCATAGACATCAGTGTGTATTTTACAAACTCAAAATCATTGTTTTGCTAGTTCTTATGTGTATTTAAATGTCTGAAACATAAAACTAAACATTATGTGGTTTAAAATACTCAATAGTTGTGATATATGACAGCACTGAGTGTGTCCGTCTCTGGCTCAGCGCCAGCCAACGCGCGAAAGCACGTTTGAATTTAGCAGTTGATCACGTGATGCACCGACCGTTCTAATCACACCGGTGTGATCGTACGCTCCAGGGACCAGCCAAGACTGATCACACCGGTGTGATCGTACGCGTGAAAGGGTTAAACTAAAGCGCAACTTATGCGAGTAATGCAACCTACTGCTGATATTTACACTACGCCATGACGCACTATGCTACTTCTGACGTCATACGTAAGTTACACTTTAAGCAAGTAGACTGGGTATGGCCGTTTGGCTGGAAGCTAGAATTTTACTTTGTAGCTTGTTAAATATGAATATTTTTCTTACACAAACGTATCGCTTTGCTTCAGAAGGCATTTATTAACCCCTTGGAGCCGTGTGGAGTTCTTAGATAATGGATGGATGCTCTTTTTTGAGCTTCAATCTGATGGTTGCAGTGGTTCCAATCCACTGCCATTATAAAGCTCGGAAGCACCAGGGTGTTTATAAAAGGGATAGTTCACCCAAATTGATTTGCCTTCTGAAGTGAAGCGATGCGTTCGTGTAAAAAAAATATCCATATTTAAAACTTTATCGACTAAAATAACTAGCTTCCGGCAGACGGCCGTACTCATCGATTTATGGCGAAAGAGTAACCCTTGACCTTGACACACAATGTAATGACGAACGCGGAAGCGCAGAGGATAGAGCAAAACAAAACACCAGTCACGAATTAGAAGTCTAAAACGCCAAGTTTTAAAGAGAAATGTCGGAGGAGCTTGAGTTTGTTGCCCAGCCTTGTTTGTTTAAATCACGAAAGGCATCAAAGCTTTACGCTACTCCATCCTACGTCATACATCGTCAAGTGTTGCTCTTTTGGCTTAAGTCGACTTGCGTATGACCGTCTGCCGGAAGCTAGTTTTTTTAGTCGATAAAGTTTTAAATATGGATATTTTTCTTACACGAACACATCGCTTCACTTCAGAAGGCCTTTATTAACCCCCCAGAGCCATGTGAGACACTTTTATCATGGATCTATGCACTGTGATGGACTTCAAAAAATATAAAGCCATTCACTGCCATTATAAAGCTTGGAAGAGCCAAGACTTTTTTTAATATATCTCCGATTGTATTCGTCTAAAAGAAGAATGTCATATTCACCTAGGATGACTTGAGGGTGAGTAAATCATGGATTAATTTTCATTTTTGGGTGAACCATCACTTTAATATAACTTTGATTGTATTCGTCTGACAGAATAAAGTCATATACACCTAGGATGGCTTGAGGGTGAGTAAATCATGGGCTAATTTTAACAATCACCCAAGCCAGAGTTCCCTCTACCAGGTGTAGCGTATCTGGACTGTGTCAGATTGACTCATTCGATTCTACATGTGAAAATGCTTTTAACCCCTTTGAATCTTATCCGTAACTCTCGCCTGGCACCACCGAGTCTGCCTTAAAATCGCCCATTGGCATAGGTGTTTACCCAAACACTAATAAAATAGAGCTCGCCCGAGCCTCAAAGAGGTCAGTAACTCCTTAACACCTCCTTTCTGCGGAGAAAGGAATGCCAGGTCATCGAAGAGAAAGCTCCTCTCTTCACACAAACACACACACATACACACACACATACACACACACACACACACACACACAGACTTCCCATTAAACTCAGAATATGAGCTATTGCCAACTGTATACGATATTAGAGTTCTCAACGGGCCTAAAAATTACAACCCGACCCGACCCGGCCCGTGGCTTTCATCAACATGAATTATCTGCCCGAACCCGGCCCGCGGCCCGACGACGATTCTTTTTTTCTCATACACGTACTATCATGACCAGCGGACGGGAATTCAAATCAACCTTTAATGTTCACGCCTTTTAACAATACAAACAATACAAACAACTGAAACAATACACTTTAAATATATAAATAAGCTATATAAATATGCCTTAAATAAAAATCTTCATACAATAATAAAAAAAAAAGCGGGCGGGCTACTTTTCACATCACACAATTTTTGAAGAGTTTTGAAACAAAAGGCCTAGCCTACAAACATAATCGTATGCTTATAAGGCATTGTGGAGGAACAGTAGTGTGTGCACAGTGGATGGACTGAGGTGTGCTCTCCTCTCTTCAATGGTACGGCCAGCCACACTGAATAACCTCTCGCTGCTGCTGCTGGCCGGCACACAGAGCACCTGCCGTGCCAACTGAGCCAGTTTGGGATACACGCTGCTGTTGATACACGATGCACGTTGCACGCAGCAGCCAGACTTTATTTACGGATTCACTGAGCGGAAAAGATTAAGCCCGAGGTCCGACCCGACCCGAGTCATTTGCTTATATTTTCGACCCGAACCCGGCCCAAACCTGCGGGTCCCGTCGGGTTTGTCGGGCCGACCCGACCCGACCCGTTGAGAACTCTATACGATATATTCCTGTATGTTTGCATGTTTCCCAGTTCATATTAGTCTAGTTATGATTTCCTAGTGTATCAGTGGAACTCTAAGTGCTTGTAATTAGGCATTAAGCTGTATCTTTGTAATTCCTATTCTTTTTCATGTTTTATTTGGTACCGTTGTAATCCTCTTAGTCTCACTGATTTAACCAGATACAGGAAATTACAGTAAAATGTATTATTCTATGCACAACAGCTTTCTGGTAAGAAACTACATCTTTTAACGCCGCCATAAACTATGCAGATGAGCTGCTGTGACAGGACAAAAGAAAACCTTTCCCTCTCGAAATCCTCAAAGGAGATTGGCCGTTCACCCCAAAAGAGGTGTGAACTCGATTGTCCTCAAAAGGATGGAACGCCAGTTCCTCCACGTCTTCAGTCCTCTTCATCTCCTCAACCCTCTTCAACCTCTTCTTCAAGATTTTCTCTTCAGTCCGTTAGTTTAGTTTTCTTTTGTTTTCCCGTTTCGTATTCTACTTTGTTCATTTCCACAGACGAGTGAAATGAACTTAGCCTGAATTATTTTTCTTTGAGTAACTTCACTTCAAGAGACCTTTAAATCCGCCGCTCCTCCGCACACCGGAAGAACCACGGAGAACGCGTGACGCTCAGAAGGAACGACCACACGCGCTTTCCTTACTCAGCAACACAAGAGAACCATATGTGCAAGTATCCGTCTTATCGAGCTTTCAAAGCGTTTAAGATTTGTTTACCCCATTGAGGGTGATTTGATATCTTAGTGTCTCTCTCTCAAGGTTCCTGTCTCTGTGATTTTGCCATACTGTTGACCACTTTCTAATTCTTTTATCTTTCATTTTCTTTCATTGTTTGTTGCTATTGTGTTGTGTATACATTTATTCCGTGTAACTTTAGTTCACCTGTATACGTAGTTTTTCCTTTATTAAATACACTATATTCATTTGATTGACTCTGTCTGCTGCTCACATTACGAGGTCCCTTAAATGTTCGGTCAAGCTACGTGCTTTACAAATTTGTCAATACTTAAATAGTATTTTTATAGAACAGGAAAGTTAATTTTCATGGCCAGAGAATAACTTCTCTTGAACGTCTATAATAACTTTCATGAGGTTTGATGAAGGTCGGACGATCAGTTTTGCTGGACAAAGCAGAATATTCGATAATAAATTGACCCATGAAAGGTTATCCTTGGAATCGATCTATCCTAGACAATTGACATATTAATATTTAATTATAATTCATTGTGATTGATTATTGATATAATTGATCTAATTTTGCCTACCTGTATGGATAACTGACTATAATTCGTTGTAAAAAGTTGTCCATACGGACTGTTGGCAACTTTTTCCCTTTACGGGTAATTTTAATCTATGTATGCGATTACTGGACATATTCATGACCAGTTATTACAATTATATTCCCTTTATTTGAGCTAAGAATCGCTACACAGGCGAGCATACACTTTTAAGTGGAGTTTGTTCGCTGCGTGGTGCTCTTCCCATCAGGTAGACCCCAGAGATGAACGATCGGCTCTGTGCTTTCCTTCCTGCAAGAAGGGTTGGAGCGGAGGTTGTCCCTCTCTACCACATCCCGTTGTAGTTGACAGTAAGTCACTAGGAAAGCGCAACCTGGTCATCAAGTTCCTGAGAGGCACCAGGAGGTTAAATCCTCCCAGGCACCGCCTCTTCCCCTCCTGGGATCTCTTGGTGGTCCTTTCTGATCTGCAGAGAGCTCCCTTTGAGCTCAAGTCAGTTGAGCTTAAGATCCTGTCTCTAAAGACCTGCAGGCATTTTCCTGGGTGACCCTACAGGCATTTTCGGTCAGCGAATCGTGCCTTTAGTTCGGGCCAGCCTCTACTCACGTGATCCTAAGACCCTGGCCCGGATATGAGCCCAAAGTTCCCACCACTCCTTTTCGTGACCAGGTGGTGAACTTGCAAGCACAGCCTTTGAATTGCTGTGTCCCATTCGTGCCCTGTGTGTTTACGTGGACTGCACGCAGAGCTTCAGAAGTCTGCTTTGGAGGTCAGCAGAAGCGAAGTGCTGTCTCCAAACAGAGGTTGCTCCACTTGATAGTGGATGCCATCGCCTTGGTGTACCAGTCATAAGGCGAGCTGTTCACTCTGAGTGTTGCCTCTTTGGCAGACTGCAGAGCTGCGGGCTCGGCAACACCTAATACCTTTGTGAGATTCTACAATCTCTGGGTGGAGCCGGATTCATCCTGTGTGTTGGGTACCAACGGATAATGTGCCGGAAGGTCGCTCGATGTCTCGCTTGCTGCGCCAAGGGGGGATATGAGCGCCTTCTTTGCTCTTCAGGTGAGTTCCTCACTTGGCGAACCCTGGATTGAGTTTCCTCCAAACATCCTTCAGCAGTCAGACGCTGCGGAGTCGTCTGATGGCAGGCCCAGAGCTAGATGCCCCATATGTTGTGATTCCCCCTTGCCAATCCTATATGTTTATTCTTCCACGGTACGATTTCCCTGTCAGTAAACCCATGTTCAGCTACCTGATGGACCTGCAGCAACACCATGGCGTGCATGGCAGAGGCAGCTTCCCCACAGGCCTTGTAAGCCTTGCCGGTTAAATCCGACGAGTACTTACAGGCCCGGGAAGGGAGACACGGTTCTCCACGCCAAGTGGAGTTAGGGCACAGTTGCATAGCAACGGCCCGTTCCACTGGCGGGATGCGCGTGTATCCCTTAGCCGCCCCGCCATCAAGGGTGGTGAGGGAGGAGGAGCCACCGGGACGGTTTCTGGCAGTAAAAGGTGCCGTCCACGTCCCCGTAAGCTCCTCATGCACTTCCGGGAAGAAAGGCACTGGGGTGGGTTGCTGAGAACCAGTGCGCGCCACCCCGAGATACCAATCGTCCAACCTCGAGGGTTCGGGACACGGTGGAGGATTCCACACGAGCCCGACCCCGTTGGCGGCCCGAGGAAGCATGGCCATCATCTCTGGGTCCGTCTCAGGCACCGCTGGCACACCCGAAGGAGGCAGCGGTGCCGAGTCGTCGTCCGCAGAGAGGTCTGACCCACCCTCCGATGCAGCGATCGACATCTGGTCTTCACTGGGAGCCCCAAAGGAGACAACCGGTACACACCTCGAGGATGGTCCAGCTCTCTCCAATGGGGACTCAACTGGCTGCGGAGCATGAGAGGGGTGAGGGCTCCTAGGGTGTTGGTTCCCCAAAGGAGACGCGCTCACCGTAATCCTCAGGTCATCCGCGCCACCGCCCGAAGCAACCCTCTGAAGGCAAGGCAAGGCAAGGCAAGGCAAGGCAAGTTTATTTATATAGCACATTTCATACACAATGGTAATTCAAAGTGCTTTACATAGGAGAAAATAAAATAATCAAAACAAATAAGAATAATTAAAACAGTTTAGAATAAAGAATAAAATAAAGTACAGTAAAAACAGTCGGACGAACAGTGGCACAGTGCTCATTCAGTAAATGCATAGCTAAACAGATGTGTTTTGAGTCTGGATTTGAATGTGACTACTGTAGGAGCACATCTGATCTCTTCTGGAAGCTGGTTCCAGCTGCGGCTGGCATAATAGCTAAAAGCAGACACTCCATGCTTAGAGTGAACCCTTGGTATTTCTAGCTGATGTGATCCTAATGATCTGAGTGATCTGTTTGGTTTATATTCAGTGAGCATATCTGCAATATATTGAGGTCCTAGGCCATTGAATGATTTATATACCAGTAATAATACTTTAAAATCAATCCTAAATGTAACTGGGAGCCAGTGTAAAGACCTGAGGACTGGTGTGATATGTTCATATTTCCTGGTCCTGCTCAGAAGCCTGGCAGCAGCGTTCTGTATGAGCTGCAACTGTCTTATGGTCTTTTTAGGAAGGCCAGTGAGGAGTCCATTACAATAATCCACCCTGCTGGTGATGAAAGCATGCACAAGTTTCTCTAAGTCTTGACTGGAAACAAAGCATCTAATTCTTGCAATATTTTTCAAATGATAGTATGCTGATTTAGTAATTGCTTTGACATGACTACTGAAACTAAGGTCTGACTCTAGAGACACCAAGATTCCTGACTTGATTTTTAGTTGTTAGACCCCTAGCGTCAAGGTATGCATTCACCTTGGAACTTCATCTTTGTTTCCAAACACAATGACTTCAGTTTTGTCTTTGTTTAACTGAAGAAAGTTTTGGCACATCCAACTGTTTACTTCATCAATGCATTGGCACAGGGAGTCAATGGGGCTGTAGTCGTTAGGCGATAGGGCTAAGTAGAGCTGTGTGTCGTCTGCATAGCTGTGGTAAGCAATTTTGTTCTTTCTCATTATTTGGCTCATTGGGAGCATATACAGTTTGAATAGGAGTGGTGCAAGAATTGAGCCTTGGGGGACTCCGCATGTCATGGATGTCCACTCAGACTTATAGTCTCCTATACTCACATAATAACCTCTCCCTTCTAAGTATGACCTGAACCATTTTAGGACTGTCCCAGAAAGCCCCACCCAGTTTTCCAGCCTGTCAAGAAGTATGTTGTGATCGACAGTGTCAAATGCAGC
Source organism: Rhinichthys klamathensis goyatoka (assembly GCF_029890125.1). Taxonomy (NCBI): domain Eukaryota; kingdom Metazoa; phylum Chordata; class Actinopteri; order Cypriniformes; family Leuciscidae; genus Rhinichthys; species Rhinichthys klamathensis. The sequence goes on from NW_026606640.1 coordinate 1,064,270, forward strand.
ACTGAGGTCGAGTAGTACCAGCACTGATAATTTCCCTGTATCAGTATTTAAGCGAATATCGTTTATTATCTTTATGAGAGCTGTCTCTGTGCTGTGATGCGATCGGAAACCAGATTGAAAATGGTCAAAGTATCCATTCAAGCTTAAGAATTTGTTCAGCTGATTGAAGACAACTTTTTCAATGATCTTGCCTATGAAAGGAAGATTTGAGATCGGTCTATAATTGCTTAAGATGGTCTTATTCAGATTGCTCTTTTTCAGGAGGGGCTTGACAACTGCAGTTTTCAGGGAGTTTGGAAAACTCCCAGAGAGAAGTGAGGCATTTACCACTTCTAGGAGATCTGCTTCTAAGCTGTTTAACACACTTTTGAAAAAAGATGTGGGAAGTGCGTCAAGGGCGCAGGTTGATGTTTTAAGGTCCTGTACGGTTTCTTCCAAAATTTTGCCATCAATTTCTTCGAAAACAGACATAGTAACTACTTTCTCAGGTAGTGGTCGGATCTGTTTGACCCCAGCGCAACTCAAGGATGGGCTGATCACCTTTCTGATATTATTGATTTTCTCAGAGAAGAAAGAAGCAAACTCACTGCACTTGCTGTCTGAGAGCATTTCACTGGGAATCTGGCTTGGGGGGTTTGTCAGTCTCTCTACAGTAGCAAAAGGAGTGCGTGTGTTGTTTAAGTTGCTGTTTATAATATTCGAGAAGAAAGTCTGTCTAGCTTTGCCTAGTTCAATATTAAAAGCATGGATGCTGTCTTTGTAGATGTTATAATGGACTACAAGTTTAGTCTTCCGCTACATGCGCTCTGCTCTTCTGCATTGTCTTTTCATATTTTGCACAGCTGTTGAGTTTCTCCAAGGTGCTTTTTGTCTACCACTATTTTTCCTGACTTTCACAGGAGCAATATCATCAATTACACTTTTAATTTTTGAGTTAAAAGATTCAAGGAGAAAATCAACAGAGTCAGCAGATATGCTTGGTTTTAAATATATAGCCTTCATAAATAGCACACTAATGTTCTCATTTAAGCATCTCTTCTTGACAGACACAGATCTAGCTTCAATGGCAGGAGAGATCAATATATCAAAGAAAATACCGAAATGATCAGACAGTGCTACATCCTTAATAACAATCGATGAGATGTTTAGACCCTTACTGATAAGTAAATCTAGAGTGTGTCCACGATTATGTGTGGGTCCATGTACATGCTGAGTCAGATCAAAAGTTTTGAAAACAGTTTTGATTTCTTTTGCCATATTGGTTTCTGCATTATCTATGTGAATGTTAAAATCTCCAGCAATGGCAAAACAGTCAAACTCAGAGGAAAGTAGTATTTTGGAGGCCTGTAAATAATGATAAGTAAAATACGGGGAGCACCTTTTAACACAATACCCAGATATTCGAAAGACGGGTAATTCCCGAATGATATTTGCTTACATTGATAGACATCTTTAAAAAGAGCAGCTAAGCCCCCGCCTCTCTTACCCGCTCTGCAAACACTCATAAAAGTAAAGTTAGGAGGGGATGATTCATTGAGGACTGTTGCACTGCTGCTGTCTTCTAGCCAAGTTTCATTAAGAAACATAAAGTCCAGGTTATATGTGGTTATTAAGTCGTTGAGTAGAAGTGATTTATTTTTAAGTGAGCGGATGTTTAAAAGTGCTAACTTAACAGTCTTACTTTTTGTCCCCACAGCGATCTTAGTTTGGCGTGTAATAGGCACCAGATTAGATGGGTTTGCTGTACGGCTTTTGAAGGCCTTAGATTTTCTATCATGTAATTGAACAGCAATAGAGAAAGATTCAGGCACACTGGGTTCCCGCTTGTTTTGTAAACATTTAAGAAAGTTACTGTTATCATAGCGGGGACCCGACACGTATCACTGAGAGCTGGTATCAGTTGTTTTTGGTTCACCGCGAGCCGCTGGAGGAGGGTGTGTGCCCTGGCGCTGTGGCAGAGGCCGAAGAGCTCTCACAGGAGGAGGAGGAGGGCGAGCTGGGCCCGCAGGCTTTGGTGGTTGTGGGGCCTGCCGTTTTTTGGTTGACATCTGGGGGCTTGCAGCAAAAGAGTGGGATAGTTTGGTTCCAGCATACACCAGTTGTTCCATTTTCTCTGAGAAGCACAGAAGTGGAGTTGCTGGAGAGAGGGATAACGTGTCTGGTGAGAGGGGCTGTTGTTCTGGTGTTATCGGAGACTGTAGTATGCTGTCCTGGATTTCCTGGCTGTTTTCCAGAAAGTCGTCCTTGGGTGCTGAATCTTCTAGCAGTTCTAGTATGTCACAGTCTGTCTGTGGTGAGCTCTGTGGGCAGGGCTCAGCTGAGATTGTGTCCGTGAGCAGAGGTTGTTGTGGCTGAGTGGTGTTATCATTGTCCTTGTGTGATGTGTCAACCGCATGTCCATTCAGGTGCTGAAGTGAAGTCCTGTGGTCATTCATACTGTGTCCAGGTGTGTGTGTGCCATTCAGGTTGAGTGGATTGGCACACACTGCAGAAGGATGATGGAGGGAGAAGTAGATATTGTCCTTTAGCACTCTTGAACCAAGTTTGTTTGGGTGGAGCCCATCCTGTTGAAACAGTTGCCTCTGACTCCAGAAAAGATTGAAGTTGTCAATGAAGTTCACTCCTTTTATATTGCAGGTTTTTTGCAGCCATGTGTTGAGCCCAAGCAACCGTGAAAACCTGTTTGTTCCTCTTGCTGGGAGTGGTCCACTGATGAATGTTTGTACTTTCAGTCTTTTCAGTGTTTCAAAAAGTTCATTGAAATCCTTCTTAAGGAGTTCTGACTGCTCTTTATGAATATCATTTTTCCCCACATGAATGATGAGTTGATTTGCAGTCTTATGTTTCATCAGAATGTTCTGAAGTTCCCTATTTACATCAGAAGTTGTTGCTTGTGGAAGGCAGCATGTAGTTGTGTCCCTGCTAATAATGTTTCTGATTATGGAGTCACCCACTATCAGAGTCCTGTGCTCGGCTGCGCTCTGAGCTGAGTGCCGCTGTCTGCTCGACCTTGAGCGCCAGTTAGCAGTGTTAGCTACTGGCTTATTCAGTCTGTGTTCGATCACATTCATCACATTCAGGGATTCCTCATTCATTAATACTTCAAATCTGTTCTCAAGATGTATAGGCGGTGGTAGGAGACCAGTGTTTGCAATCCTTGTCAGAGCCGTATCTGGGGTAGAGGATGCTACTGCGGCAATGTGTGATGCTCGTGACAATCTGATGTCTCGAGTGACTTTGGGTCTCGCTCCCTGTTTGTGCCATCGATTTGTAAGTCGATCGGTTTGTTTCTCTACACTCAGTATGGCTTGTATTGGAGCACTAGATTCATGGGACTCACCGGCATGCTGATGGCGTCCATGATGAAGCTCTGTTGTGTGTTCCGTCTGGTTTGGTGGTCCCACAAGTAACTTTGTTTCAAGAACTGCAATCCTTTGTAAAAGTCTCTGGCAGTTAGTGCAGCAAGTAGATTCCAGTAGAGGCATTTTCTCTTATCCTTTAGAATGTAGGCAGTTGTGTTTTCTCTTCCCCGGAATGTAAGCTTTCAGTGGGAGGCTGGTCGGAGAAAATAATTCTGCTTTTTTCTAGTAATCAGGCGTTTGAGCACTGTGCTGATTTGCTGAAGTTAAAATTAGGTGATAAAAGGAAATAAAATATAAAAATATAAACACAATAGAGCAATACAAAATATAAAAGCGATAGAGCAAAGCGCGGAGCAGTAAGCAAGAGCGTCCGTACAGTAGCTGAGCAGGAAGTAAGATGAAGAGGATTGGATCGAGGCAGAGACACGGGGACTCCGCCCCTTTGCAGGAACAAGAGTCTCGACCGTAGCTCCGCGATGGTCATCTTCCCACAATGGGTACATGACTCATCCACAAACGCTGCCTCAGCGCGTTTAATGCCCAGACACACGAGGCAGCGTTTGTGACCATCCTGTGAGCCCAGGTAACGACCGCATCCAGAAACACACAGATAGAAAGTCATCTTTAAAAAGACGCTCTCTATCTGTGTAAGCTCTTTTAGGGACTACTCTCACTGGTGCTGAAACACGCAGGGGAACAGTCACTGCGAACACAGACGGGAATGTGCACCCGTCTGTGCGCTGTCTCTCTCTCTCGCTGGCAGGTCTTACCGGCTGTGAAAACAGCCTTTGAGCGCTCAACTGCGCACCTTACCAGCTGTTACAACAGCTTTTTGAATTTTCCTTTAAAAAAAAAAAATGACAAAGACAGAAGAGAGAGGACATAAAAGACTGCTCACGCTGCCGTGCTGTAACGCCCGCACCGGATAATGAGAGATCCAACGAAGAGGCTCGTAGAGTCACACTCTGTAGAGTTAAACATGAAGCGTTTGGCTCCGAAGCAAAAAGCTAGTGTGCAATCACAACAGCTGCTCGTTAAATACCCGCGCTGCGAGGCTGCACAGCTGATGCAAATGATTGCACGCCAATGTGCATTGGCTTGTTTTAGTTTCACTCGAAGTAGATTGGCCTCTCAAGCGAGATTCCTATTGGTCAGTCATGACCTACGTTGTAGTGACTGACCGATAGGGAACCAGGTTGCTGCTGGAAGAGGTGTTAGTGAGGCCAGCAGGGAGTGCTCACCCTGTGGTCTGTGTGGGTCCTGACGCCCCAGTATAGTGATGGGGACACTATAATGTAAAAAAAAAACACCATCCTTCGGATGAGATACTAAATCTAGGTCCTGACTCTCTGTATTTATTAAAAATCGCAGGATGTCCTTCGAAAAAGAGTAGGGGTGTAATCCCAGCATCCCAAACTCTGTCCGTCATCATAGCCTCCTAATCATCCCCATATATATATATATATATATATATATATATATTATTTGTATTATATATATATATATATATATATATATATATTATATTATATATATATATATATATATATATATATATTATTATTATTATTATTATTATATATATATATAGGCTACTGATTGGATTTATCACTCCATCTCCTCTCCACCAATAAGCTGGTGTGTGGGTGTTCTGACGCAATATGGCTGCCGTCGCATCATCCAGGTGGATGCTGCACATTGGTGGTGGTTGAGGAGATTCTCCCCTTCCATATGTAAAGCGCTGTGAGTGCAGAGAAAAGCGCTATACAAATGTAACATATTATTATTAATAATTAGATGCCACTAAGACTCATATCAGTAAGGAAAGATTTTGTAGTGTACATGGAGAGTTCTGCTCTTTTGTTTGTGTTAATTTGTTAAAAGGATAGTTCGCCCAAAAATTTAAATGCTGTCATCATTTACTCACCCTCATGTTATTCCAATGACCTTCTTTCTTTCTGGAACACAAAAGAAGATATTTTGGAAAATGTCTCTATTTTTTTTCATGCAAAAAAGTCAGTGAGGTCCAATGTTATTGACTTTCAATGAGGAAACACAGTTGAAACCTTTTTATATCTTCTAAACCCTAACCCTAAAATATCTTCTTGTGACTGTGAGCAAAGCTTGTATTGCTGTAAAACCAAATTTGTTACTGATTATTAAGCAGCCTCAAAGAGCAAGGCTCATTTCAGTGGCAACGTTCTCACAGCTTGATTAAGCCATAACACATTCACAATTCCATGGCTTACATTAGTGAAAATCAAACAAGAACTTATCTTGTGACTGAGCTAAAACAAACACAAAGAGTGGATTATTTAAAAGACCGAATTATAATTCATTTCAAAGCTATAATATTTTGAAGTTAGCAATACATATTTTTTTCAGTCAGCTGCTTCATGCTTGCATTTTTGTCTGGAAGTCATATTTTATTCTTTGTGCAGAAACAAATTTAGAAAATAAGTTTCTTTCATCAGTGACATTGATGAGTAAGCATTTCTCTTATTTCAAATCACAACAACACAACAATCTGGGCATCATTTGTCAAGGTGGCAATCACAAGCTTACATAATGGATCATGTAATTTATATCTAAAAGTTTTAGATTTATACATTGTTTGTAGACATTTTTAAAGTCGCGATGAAATGGAAGTACATTAAATGGTTTGCTCCAAACAGTACACATACAAGGCATGACATTACATAAATAGGCAAAAAAAGAAACAAAATGCAGATATACTACACAAAATACATATATACACAATACCAAATATAAACAATACAGAACGTACACAATACAAATATACAGGATTTATACTGTACAATTACACAGACTATAAACACAGTATACAAATATGCACAATACAGTTCGAAGTAGAGTACATTATCACATAGTGTGTGTTTTTTCCCTCTTAGTGATGGTGTTTAGCAGTGTATGGAAAATATGTTAGTCCAGTAAAATGCAATGGTGGTAGTTATGGGGCTGTATTGAGGGGCCATAGGTGTTCAGAAGTCTTATGGCCTGTGGGAAAAAGCTGTCTCTTAGCCATTTGGTTCGGGACCCTATGCTGCGTTACCGTCTGCCTGATGGAAGAGAGAGAGCAGTCCATGGCTGGGGTGGCTGGAGTACCTAATAATCCTCAGAGCTTTCCTCACACACCTCTTGGTGTAGATGTCCGGGAGGGAGGGCAGCTCACCTCTAATAATATGACGGGCTGTCCGGACCACCCTCTGCAGAGCTTTGCGGTTGAGGGCAGTGCTGTTGGCGCTGGACAGGCCGGACACGCTGGGTGAACTATCCCTTTTATAAACACCCTGACGCTTCCGAGCTTTATAATAGAAGTGGATTGCAACCATAGCAACTATCAGATTGAAGCCCAAAAAGTGCATCCATCCATTATATAAGAACTCCACACGGCTTCGGGGGGTTCATAAAGGCCTTCTGAAGCAAAGAGATGCGCTTGTGTAAGAAAAATATTCATATTTAAAACTTTATAAAGTAAAATAACTAGCTTCCGGTCAAATGAACATACGGATTCCACTTAACCCTTTCACACGTAAGTTTAAAATATTCTAACTGACCCCCCAGCGTGAGTTTTTCAAGGTGACCGTTATTTAGAACCTGCCACTTTAATGTTTCCATGGTGACGCGTCATTGCTTGTCACGTGACACAGCGCAATCACAACACAGAGCTGAATGAATGATGATCTGCTTTTATGTCTTTCTTCCTTTTCTATTCAAAATATTCACAAATGTATTCGCTATAGCATGAAACACTGATATTCCGATTGTCAAATATGTGGAAGTGGATGTGTTTTGTTGTTTAAACACCTTTATAACGATCGCGTTAGTTGAGCTGTATGCGCGATGGGCGGCGCCATTTTAGTTTGTTTCACAGTTCAGAGAATTGGATCTGTTGCTTCTCACGAAATACATGAAAGTAAGTGGCCAGTGAACTGGGAGAAGAATAGGGTAAAATGTAAAGCTACTTACACACTGTGTATCTGATATGAATAAAACGTTTTGTCTTATTATAATGGAAAGGAGCTTCCATAGACATCAGTGTGTATTTTACAAACTCAAAATCATTGTTTTGCTAGTTCTTATGTGTATTTAAATGTCTGAAACATAAAACTAAACATTATGTGGTTTAAAATACTCAATAGTTGTGATATATGACAGCACTGAGTGTGTCCGTCTCTGGCTCAGCGCCAGCCAACGCGCGAAAGCACGTTTGAATTTAGCAGTTGATCACGTGATGCACCGACCGTTCTAATCACACCGGTGTGATCGTACGCTCCAGGGACCAGCCAAGACTGATCACACCGGTGTGATCGTACGCGTGAAAGGGTTAAACTAAAGCGCAACTTATGCGAGTAATGCAACCTACTGCTGATATTTACACTACGCCATGACGCACTATGCTACTTCTGACGTCATACGTAAGTTACACTTTAAGCAAGTAGACTGGGTATGGCCGTTTGGCTGGAAGCTAGAATTTTACTTTGTAGCTTGTTAAATATGAATATTTTTCTTACACAAACGTATCGCTTTGCTTCAGAAGGCATTTATTAACCCCTTGGAGCCGTGTGGAGTTCTTAGATAATGGATGGATGCTCTTTTTTGAGCTTCAATCTGATGGTTGCAGTGGTTCCAATCCACTGCCATTATAAAGCTCGGAAGCACCAGGGTGTTTATAAAAGGGATAGTTCACCCAAATTGATTTGCCTTCTGAAGTGAAGCGATGCGTTCGTGTAAAAAAAATATCCATATTTAAAACTTTATCGACTAAAATAACTAGCTTCCGGCAGACGGCCGTACTCATCGATTTATGGCGAAAGAGTAACCCTTGACCTTGACACACAATGTAATGACGAACGCGGAAGCGCAGAGGATAGAGCAAAACAAAACACCAGTCACGAATTAGAAGTCTAAAACGCCAAGTTTTAAAGAGAAATGTCGGAGGAGCTTGAGTTTGTTGCCCAGCCTTGTTTGTTTAAATCACGAAAGGCATCAAAGCTTTACGCTACTCCATCCTACGTCATACATCGTCAAGTGTTGCTCTTTTGGCTTAAGTCGACTTGCGTATGACCGTCTGCCGGAAGCTAGTTTTTTTAGTCGATAAAGTTTTAAATATGGATATTTTTCTTACACGAACACATCGCTTCACTTCAGAAGGCCTTTATTAACCCCCCAGAGCCATGTGAGACACTTTTATCATGGATCTATGCACTGTGATGGACTTCAAAAAATATAAAGCCATTCACTGCCATTATAAAGCTTGGAAGAGCCAAGACTTTTTTTAATATATCTCCGATTGTATTCGTCTAAAAGAAGAATGTCATATTCACCTAGGATGACTTGAGGGTGAGTAAATCATGGATTAATTTTCATTTTTGGGTGAACCATCACTTTAATATAACTTTGATTGTATTCGTCTGACAGAATAAAGTCATATACACCTAGGATGGCTTGAGGGTGAGTAAATCATGGGCTAATTTTAACAATCACCCAAGCCAGAGTTCCCTCTACCAGGTGTAGCGTATCTGGACTGTGTCAGATTGACTCATTCGATTCTACATGTGAAAATGCTTTTAACCCCTTTGAATCTTATCCGTAACTCTCGCCTGGCACCACCGAGTCTGCCTTAAAATCGCCCATTGGCATAGGTGTTTACCCAAACACTAATAAAATAGAGCTCGCCCGAGCCTCAAAGAGGTCAGTAACTCCTTAACACCTCCTTTCTGCGGAGAAAGGAATGCCAGGTCATCGAAGAGAAAGCTCCTCTCTTCACACAAACACACACACATACACACACACATACACACACACACACACACACACACAGACTTCCCATTAAACTCAGAATATGAGCTATTGCCAACTGTATACGATATTAGAGTTCTCAACGGGCCTAAAAATTACAACCCGACCCGACCCGGCCCGTGGCTTTCATCAACATGAATTATCTGCCCGAACCCGGCCCGCGGCCCGACGACGATTCTTTTTTTCTCATACACGTACTATCATGACCAGCGGACGGGAATTCAAATCAACCTTTAATGTTCACGCCTTTTAACAATACAAACAATACAAACAACTGAAACAATACACTTTAAATATATAAATAAGCTATATAAATATGCCTTAAATAAAAATCTTCATACAATAATAAAAAAAAAAGCGGGCGGGCTACTTTTCACATCACACAATTTTTGAAGAGTTTTGAAACAAAAGGCCTAGCCTACAAACATAATCGTATGCTTATAAGGCATTGTGGAGGAACAGTAGTGTGTGCACAGTGGATGGACTGAGGTGTGCTCTCCTCTCTTCAATGGTACGGCCAGCCACACTGAATAACCTCTCGCTGCTGCTGCTGGCCGGCACACAGAGCACCTGCCGTGCCAACTGAGCCAGTTTGGGATACACGCTGCTGTTGATACACGATGCACGTTGCACGCAGCAGCCAGACTTTATTTACGGATTCACTGAGCGGAAAAGATTAAGCCCGAGGTCCGACCCGACCCGAGTCATTTGCTTATATTTTCGACCCGAACCCGGCCCAAACCTGCGGGTCCCGTCGGGTTTGTCGGGCCGACCCGACCCGACCCGTTGAGAACTCTATACGATATATTCCTGTATGTTTGCATGTTTCCCAGTTCATATTAGTCTAGTTATGATTTCCTAGTGTATCAGTGGAACTCTAAGTGCTTGTAATTAGGCATTAAGCTGTATCTTTGTAATTCCTATTCTTTTTCATGTTTTATTTGGTACCGTTGTAATCCTCTTAGTCTCACTGATTTAACCAGATACAGGAAATTACAGTAAAATGTATTATTCTATGCACAACAGCTTTCTGGTAAGAAACTACATCTTTTAACGCCGCCATAAACTATGCAGATGAGCTGCTGTGACAGGACAAAAGAAAACCTTTCCCTCTCGAAATCCTCAAAGGAGATTGGCCGTTCACCCCAAAAGAGGTGTGAACTCGATTGTCCTCAAAAGGATGGAACGCCAGTTCCTCCACGTCTTCAGTCCTCTTCATCTCCTCAACCCTCTTCAACCTCTTCTTCAAGATTTTCTCTTCAGTCCGTTAGTTTAGTTTTCTTTTGTTTTCCCGTTTCGTATTCTACTTTGTTCATTTCCACAGACGAGTGAAATGAACTTAGCCTGAATTATTTTTCTTTGAGTAACTTCACTTCAAGAGACCTTTAAATCCGCCGCTCCTCCGCACACCGGAAGAACCACGGAGAACGCGTGACGCTCAGAAGGAACGACCACACGCGCTTTCCTTACTCAGCAACACAAGAGAACCATATGTGCAAGTATCCGTCTTATCGAGCTTTCAAAGCGTTTAAGATTTGTTTACCCCATTGAGGGTGATTTGATATCTTAGTGTCTCTCTCTCAAGGTTCCTGTCTCTGTGATTTTGCCATACTGTTGACCACTTTCTAATTCTTTTATCTTTCATTTTCTTTCATTGTTTGTTGCTATTGTGTTGTGTATACATTTATTCCGTGTAACTTTAGTTCACCTGTATACGTAGTTTTTCCTTTATTAAATACACTATATTCATTTGATTGACTCTGTCTGCTGCTCACATTACGAGGTCCCTTAAATGTTCGGTCAAGCTACGTGCTTTACAAATTTGTCAATACTTAAATAGTATTTTTATAGAACAGGAAAGTTAATTTTCATGGCCAGAGAATAACTTCTCTTGAACGTCTATAATAACTTTCATGAGGTTTGATGAAGGTCGGACGATCAGTTTTGCTGGACAAAGCAGAATATTCGATAATAAATTGACCCATGAAAGGTTATCCTTGGAATCGATCTATCCTAGACAATTGACATATTAATATTTAATTATAATTCATTGTGATTGATTATTGATATAATTGATCTAATTTTGCCTACCTGTATGGATAACTGACTATAATTCGTTGTAAAAAGTTGTCCATACGGACTGTTGGCAACTTTTTCCCTTTACGGGTAATTTTAATCTATGTATGCGATTACTGGACATATTCATGACCAGTTATTACAATTATATTCCCTTTATTTGAGCTAAGAATCGCTACACAGGCGAGCATACACTTTTAAGTGGAGTTTGTTCGCTGCGTGGTGCTCTTCCCATCAGGTAGACCCCAGAGATGAACGATCGGCTCTGTGCTTTCCTTCCTGCAAGAAGGGTTGGAGCGGAGGTTGTCCCTCTCTACCACATCCCGTTGTAGTTGACAGTAAGTCACTAGGAAAGCGCAACCTGGTCATCAAGTTCCTGAGAGGCACCAGGAGGTTAAATCCTCCCAGGCACCGCCTCTTCCCCTCCTGGGATCTCTTGGTGGTCCTTTCTGATCTGCAGAGAGCTCCCTTTGAGCTCAAGTCAGTTGAGCTTAAGATCCTGTCTCTAAAGACCTGCAGGCATTTTCCTGGGTGACCCTACAGGCATTTTCGGTCAGCGAATCGTGCCTTTAGTTCGGGCCAGCCTCTACTCACGTGATCCTAAGACCCTGGCCCGGATATGAGCCCAAAGTTCCCACCACTCCTTTTCGTGACCAGGTGGTGAACTTGCAAGCACAGCCTTTGAATTGCTGTGTCCCATTCGTGCCCTGTGTGTTTACGTGGACTGCACGCAGAGCTTCAGAAGTCTGCTTTGGAGGTCAGCAGAAGCGAAGTGCTGTCTCCAAACAGAGGTTGCTCCACTTGATAGTGGATGCCATCGCCTTGGTGTACCAGTCATAAGGCGAGCTGTTCACTCTGAGTGTTGCCTCTTTGGCAGACTGCAGAGCTGCGGGCTCGGCAACACCTAATACCTTTGTGAGATTCTACAATCTCTGGGTGGAGCCGGATTCATCCTGTGTGTTGGGTACCAACGGATAATGTGCCGGAAGGTCGCTCGATGTCTCGCTTGCTGCGCCAAGGGGGGATATGAGCGCCTTCTTTGCTCTTCAGGTGAGTTCCTCACTTGGCGAACCCTGGATTGAGTTTCCTCCAAACATCCTTCAGCAGTCAGACGCTGCGGAGTCGTCTGATGGCAGGCCCAGAGCTAGATGCCCCATATGTTGTGATTCCCCCTTGCCAATCCTATATGTTTATTCTTCCACGGTACGATTTCCCTGTCAGTAAACCCATGTTCAGCTACTGTTCGGACGCTCTTGCTTACTGCTCCGCGCTTTGCTCTATAGCTTTTATATTTTTTAATCGCTCTATCGCTTTTATATTTTTATATTTTATCTCCTTTTATCACCTAATTTTAACTTCAGCAAATCAGCACAGTGCTCAAACGCTTGATTACTACAAAAAAGCAGAATTCTTTTCTCCGACCAGCCTCCCACTGAAAGCTTACATTCCGGGGAAGGGAAAACACAACTGCCTACATTCTAAAGGATAAGAGAAAATGCCTATTCTGGAATCTACTTGCTGCACTAACTGCCAGAGACTTTCACAAAGGATTGCAGTTCTTGAAACAAAGTTACTTGTGGGACCACCAAACCAGACGGAACACACAACAGAGCTTCGTCATGGACATCCTCAGCATACAGCCGGTGAGTCCCATGAATCTAGTGCTCCAAAACAGGCCATACTGAGTGTAGAGAAACAAGCCGATCGACTTACAAATCGATGGCACAAACAGGGAGCGAGACCCAAAGGCACTCGAGACATCAGATTGTCACGAGCATCACATATTGCTGCAGTAGCATCCTCTACCCCAGATACGGCTCTGACAAGGATTGCAAACACTGGTCTCCTACCACCGCCTATACATCTTGAGAACAGATTTGAAGTATTAATGAATGAGGAATCCCTGAATGTGATGAATGTGATCGAACACAGACTGAACCAGCTAGTAGCTAACACTGCTAACTGGCGCTCAAGGTCGAGCAGACAGCGGCACTCAGCTCAGAGCGCAGCCGAGCACAGGACTCTGATAGTGGGTGACTCCATAATCAGAAACATTATTAGCAGGGATACAACTACGTGCTGCCTTCCACAAGCAACGACTTCTGATGTAAATTGGGAACTTAAGAACATTCTGATGAAACATAAGACTGCAAATCGACTCATCATTCATGTGGGGGAAAATGATATTCATAAAGAGCAGTCAGAACTCCTTAAGAAGGATTTCAATGAACTTTTTGAAACACTTAAAAGACTGAAAGTTCAGACATTCATCAGTGGACCACTCCCAGCAAGAGGAACAAACAGGTTTTCACGGTTGCTTGGGCTCAACACATGGCTGCAAAAAACCTGCAATATAAAAGGAGTGAACTTCATTGACAACTTCAATCTTTTCTGGAGTCAGAGGCAACTGTTTCAACAGGATGGGCTCCACCCAAACAAACTTGGTTCAAGAGTGCTAAGGACAATATCTACTTCTCCCTCAATCATCCTTCTGCAGTGTGCGACAATCTACTCAACCTGAATAGCACACACACACCTGGACACAGTATGAATGACCACAGGACTTCACTTCAGCACCTGAATGGACATGCGGTTGACATATCACACAAGGACAAGGATAACACCATGCAGCCACAACAACTTCTGCTCACGGATACAATCTCAGCAGAGCCCCGCCCACAGAGCTCACCACAGACAGACCGGGACATATTAGAACTGCTCCAAGATTCAGCTCCCAAGGACAACTTTCTGGAAAACAGCAAGGGAAACCAGGACAGCATATTACAGCCTCCGATAACACCAGAGCAACAGCCCCTCTCCCCAGACACGTTATCCCTCTCTCCAGCATCTCTCCAGCATCTCCACTTCTATGCTTCTCAGAGAAAATGGAAAAACTGGTGTATGCTGGAACCAAACTATCCCACTCTTTTGCTGCAAGCCTCCAGATGTCAACCAAAAAACGGCAGGCCCCACAACCACCAAAGCCTGCGGGCCCAGTCCCTCCTCCTCCCCCTCCTCCTGTGAGAGCTCTTCGGCCTCTGCCACAGCGCCAGGGCTCACACCCTCCATCTGCTCGAGGTGAACCAAAAACAACTGATACCAGCTCTCAGTGATATGTGTCGGGTCCCCGCTATGATAACAGTAACTTTCTTAAATGTTTACAAAACAAGCAGGAACCCAGTGTGCCTGAATCTTTCTCTATTGCTGTTCAATTACATGATAGAAAATCTAAGGCCTTCAAAAGCCGTACAGCAAACCCATCTAATCTGGTGCCTATTATGCGCCAAACTAAGATTGCTGTGGGGACAAAAAGTAAGACTGTTAAGTTAGCACTTTTAAACATCCGCTCACTTAAAAATAAACCACTTCTAGTCAACGATTTAATAACCACATACAACCTGGACTTTATGTTTCTAAATGAAACTTGGTTAGAAGACAGCTGCAGTGGAACACTCCTCAATGAAACATCCCCTCCTAACTTTACTTTTATGAGTGTCTGCAGAGCGGGTAAGAGAGGCGGGGGCTTAGCTGCTCTTTTTAAAGATGTCTATGAATGTAAGCAAATATCATTTGGGAATTACCCATCTTTTGAATATTTGGGTATTGTGTTAAAAGGTGCTCCACGTATTTTACTTATCATTATTTACAGGCCTCCAAAATACTCTCCAGCCTTTGCTGAGGACTTTACAGAACTGCTATCAACAATCTCCTCAGAGTTTGACTGTTTTGCCATTGCTGGAGATTTTAACATTCACATAGATAATGCAGAAACCAATATGGCAAAAGAAATCAAAACTGTTTTAAAAACTTTTGATCTGACTCAGCATGTACATGGTCCCACACACAATCGTGGACACACTCTAGATTTACTTATCAGTAAGGGTTTAAACATCTCATCGATTGTTATTAAGGATGTAGCACTGTCTGATCATTTGATATGTTGATCTCTCCTGTCATTGAAGCTAGATCTGTGTCTGTCAAGAGATGCTTAAATGAGAACACTAGTGTGCTATTTATGAAGGCCATATCTCTAAAACCAAGCATATCTGCTGACTCTGTTGATTTTCTCCTTGATTCTTTTAACTCAAAAGTTAAAAGTGTAATTGATGATATTGCTCCTGTGAAAGTCAGGAAGAATAGTGGTAGACAAAAATCACCTTGGAGAAACTCAACAGCTGTGCAAAATATGAAAAGACAATGCAGAAGAGCAGAGCGCATGTGGCGGAAGACAAAACTTGTAGTCCATTATAACATCTACAAAGACAGCATCCATGCGTTTAATATTGAACTAGGCAAAGCTAGACAGACTTTCTTCTCGAATATTATAAACAGAAACTTAAACAACACACGCACTCTTTTTGCTACTGTAGAGAGACTGACAACCCCCCCAAGCCAGATTCCCAGTGAAATGCTCTCAGACAGCAAGTGCAGTGAGTTTGCTTCTTTCTTCTCTGAGAAAATCAATAATATCAGAAAGGTGATCAGCACATCCTTGAGTTGCTCTGGGGTCAGACAGATCAGACCACAACCTGAGAAAGTAGTTACTATGTCTGTTTTCGAAGAAATTGAAGGCACAATTTTGGAAGAAACCGTACAGCACCTTAAAACATCAACCTGTGCCCTTGACACACTTCCCACATCTTTTTTCAAAAGTGTGTTAAACAGCTTAGAAGCAGATCTCCTAGAAGTGGTAAATGCCTCACTTCTCTCTGGGAGTTTTCCAAACTCCCTGAAAACTGCAGTTGTCAAGCCCCTCCTGAAAAAGAGCAATCTGGATAGACCATCTTAAGCAACTATAGACCGATCTCAAATCTTCCTTTCATAGGCAAGATCATTGAAAAAGTTGTCTTCAATCAGCTGAACAAATTCTTAAGCTCGAATGGATTCTTTGACAATTTTCAATCTGGTTTCCGATCGCATAACAGCACAGAGACAGCGCTCATAAAGATAATAAACGATATTCACTTAAATACTGATACAGGGAAATTATCATTACTGGTACTACTCGACCTCAGTGCTGCATTTGACACTGTCGATCACGACATACTTCTTGACAGGCTGGAAAACTGGGTGGGGCTTTCTGGGATAGTCCTAAAATGGTTCAGGTCATACTTAGAAGGGAGAGGTTATTATGTGAGTATAGGAGACCATAAGTCTGAGTGGACATCCATGACATGCAGAGTCCCTCAAGGCTCAATTTTTGCACCACTCCTATTCAACCTGTATATGCTCCCAATGGGCCAAATAATGAGAAAGAACAAAATTGCTTACCACAGCTATGCAGACGACACACAGCTCTACTTAGCCCTATCGCCTAACGACTACAGCCCCATTGACTCCCTGTGCCAATGCATTGATGAAGTAAACAGTTGGATGTGCCAAAACTTTCTTCAGTTAAACAAAGACAAAACTGAAGTCATTGTGTTTGGAAACAAAGATGAAGTTCCCAAGGTGAATGCATACCTTGACGCTAGGGGTCTAACAACTAAAAATCAAGTCAGGAATCTTGGTGTGTCTCTAGAGTCAGACCTTAGTTTCAGTAGTCATGTCAAAGCAATAACTAAATCAGCATACTATCATCTGAAAAATATTGCAAGAATTAGATGCTTTGTTTCCAATCAAGACTTAGAGAAACTTGTTCATTCTTTTATCACCAGCAGGGTGGATTATTGTAATGGACTCCTCACTGGCCTTCCTAAAAAGACCATAAGACAGTTGCAGCTCATACAGAACGCTGCTGCCAGGATTCTGAGCAGGACCAGAAAATATGAACATATCACACCAATCCTCAGATCTTTACACTGGCTCCCAGTTACATTTAGGATTGATTTTAAAGTATTATTACTGGTATATAAATCATTCAATGGGTTAGGACCTCAATATATTGCAGATATGCTCACTGAATATAAACCAAACAGATCACTCAGATCATTAGGATCACATCAGCTAGAAATACCAAGGATTCACTCTAAGCATGGAGAGTCTGCTTTTAGCTATTATGCCAGCCGCAGCTGGAACCAGCTTCCAGAGGAGATCAGATGTGCTCCTACAGTAGTCACATTCAAATCCAGACTCAAAACACATCTGTTTAGCTATGCATTTACTGAATGAGCACTGTGCCACTGTTCGTCCGACTGTTTTTACTGTACTGGTTTTGTCTTTGTTTGTTTTTTTATTATTTTTTTATTTTTTATTTATTTTTTTTATTTTATTTTTATAATCTCTGGAAGAGATTTTGAAGGAGAGCGGGAGAGTCTTCACTCCGATGAGGCGAGTGAAGGAGTAAGTTAGTTATACTGCTGAGAGTATAAGAAGTCGCTGAGAGTGTAGTTAAGGGTAACGGCAGCAGCGTGCTCTGTGGGGGCCCCGCTGGGCATTACTGGTGTAGCACCACCCCAGCAGAGTACGTCCCTGGGCTAGAGGTCCAGTGGCACCGTAAACCGGCTCTTCCATCTCAGATAGGGGTGGACCAGTATTACTTTATTTTATTTTTTATTCTAAACTGTTTTAATTATTCTTATTTGTTTTGATTATTTTAATTTCTTCTATGTAAAGCACTTTGAATTGCCATTGTGTATGAAATGTGCTATATAAATAAACTTGCCTTGCCTTGCCTTGCCATGTATTTTTCTGGGCATTACATTTGCACTCAACCCAGCATTTTTTTTAGAGTGCAAATGTAATTAATTATTTTTACATGACCATGGTAGAGACTACCCAGCTAACAGGGAACGTTCCCAGAACATTCACTAACGTTCTTTAAAAGTTGTGTAAATGTTAGTACAAAACGTTATTAAAATAATGTTTTCGGAACGTTCATATAACGTTATTAACGTTCTTGTAACGTTGAGAGAAAACGTTCTTAGAACAACGTTCTTGGAACGTCTTTATGACGTTATTTGTGATTGCTGAACGTTCTCATTACGTTGATAGAAAACGTTCTTAGAACAATGTTCTTGGAACGTCTTTATGACGTTATTTGTGATTGATGAACGTTCTCATAACGTTGATAGAAAACGTTCTTAGAACAATGTTCTTGGAACGTCTTTATGACGTTTTTTGTGATTGATGAACGTTCTCATTACGTTGATAGAAAACGTTCTTAGAACAATGTTCTTGGAACGTCTTTATGTCGTTATTTGTGATTGATGAAAGTTCTCATAACGTTGATAGAAAACGTTTTTAGAACAATGTTCTTGGAACGTCTCTATGACGTTATTTGTGATTGATGAACGTTCTCATAACGTTGATAGAAAACGCTCTTAGAACAATGTTCTTGGAACGTCTCTATGACGTTATTTGTGATTGATGAAAGTTCTCATTACGTTGATAGAAAACGTTCTTAGAACAATGTTCTTGGAACGTCTTTATGACGTTATTTGTGATTGATGAACGTTCTCATAACGTTGATAAAAAACGTTCTTAGAACAATGTTCTTGGAACGTCTTTATGACGTTATTTGTGATTGATGAACGTTCTCTTTACGTTGATAGAAAACGTTCTTAGAACAATGTTCTTGGACGTCTCTATGACGTTATTTGTGATTGATGAAAGTTCTCATTACGTTGATAGAAAACGTTCTTAGAACAATGTTCTTGGAACGTCTTTATGACGTTATTTGTGATTGATGAACGTTCTCATAACATTGATAGAAAACGTTCTTAGAACGATGTTCTTGGAACGTCTTTATGACGTTATTTGTGATTGATGAACGTTCTCTTTACGTTGATAGAAAACGTTCTTAGAACAATGTTCTTGGACGTCTCTATGACGTTATTTGTGATTGATGAAAGTTCTCATTACGTTGATAGAAAACGTTCTTAGAACAATGTTCTTGGAACGTCTTTATGACGTTATTTGTGATTGATGAACGTTCTCATAACATTGATAGAAAACGTTCTTAGAACGATGTTCTTGGAACGCCTTTATGACGTTATTTGTGATTGATGAACGTTCTCATAACGTTGATAGAAAACGTTCTTAGAACAATGTTCTTGGAACGTCTTTATGACGTTATTTGTGATTGATGAACGTTCTCATAACGTTGATAGAAAACGTTCTTAGAACAATGTTCTTGGAACGTCTCTATGACAGTATTTGTGATGATTGATGAAAGTTCTCATAACGTTGATAGAAAACGTTCTTAGAGCAATGTTCTTGGAACGTCTCTATGACGTTATTTGTGATTGATGAAAGTTCTCATAACGTTGATAGAAAACGTTCTTAGAACAATGTTCTTGGAACGTCTTTATGACGTTATTTGTGATTGATAAAAGTTCTCATAACGTTGATAGAAAACGTTCTTAGAACAATGTTCTTGGAACGTCTCTATGACGTTATTTGTGGTTGATGAAAGTTCTCATAACGTTGATAGAAAACGTTCTTAAAACAATGTTCTTGGAACGTCTTTATGACGTTATTTGTGATTGATGAAAGTTCTCATAACGTTGATAGAAAACGATCTTAGAACAATGTTCTTGGAACAGCTCTATGACGTTATTTGTGATTGATGAAAGTTCTCATAACGTTGATAGAAAACATTCTTAGAACAAGGTTCTTGGAACGTCTTTATTACGTTATTTGTGATTGATGAACGTTTTCATAACGTTAATAGAAAACGTTATTAGAACAACATTCTCAGAACATACTTATAATGTTATTAGTATTTTCTGAATGTTATATTTAGGCTATCATAAAACGTTCTGGGTCAAATGTTATTTGCTGAACATTCTCATAATGTTAAGTACACTTGTTAACAAATGTGCACTTCTTAGCATTAGTTTACAATCTCTAGATTTGTATAATATGACTAGGCCTATATCCATATAAACATTTTAAACATCACAATAGTTTATAACACCACCCTAATAAACCAGCACTTATAGCCTATTAATAAATTAATATTAACTAGTGCAAAATGCCGGTGCAAAATCAGTTTTTGTGTGTGTTTTTAGTAATTGTTGTTTTGGTGTGTTTGAGTGCTCATTGTTACAATTACACAGCAGAAGTTCAGTGAGATTTTTAATTGTGTAGAAAGCAAATACTGATCCTGAAATAATGACATAAAATAAATGTGGAAAATTGAACTACACGATGCAGGGAGCAGCTACACAGTGAACTCCGAGAAAACGCTACGCTTGAGCAAAAACTGTTTGTGAATAGGCTACTAAAAATGATGCCTGTGAATGCATTGAATATGTTTTGTTGGTTAATAGCATTAACAATTAAAAGCTACTATTGCACAGTAGCGATAACGTTAAGCGCACCAGAATGAAAGATAATATTCAGAAGTAAACAGCATAGCTGACTTACAGATTCAGTTAACATCCACAAATGAATAAGCGCGACGATTCAGGGAGCAGCTATACAGTGAACTCTGAGAAAACGCTTGAGCAAACAGTGTGTGAATTGGTTACTACAAATGATGGCAAAGTGCCCGTGCAAAATCAGTTGTTGTTTGTGTTTTTAGTAATTGTTGGTTTGGTGTGTTTGAGTGCTCATTGTTACAATTACACAGCAAAAGTTCAGTGACATTTTTATTTGTGCATGGTATAAGCAAATACAGATACTGACATAATGACATACACAGAGTGTTCGTCAGAATGTTTATTTTTAACGATATCTTTTGCATTTCTAATCCAAACAATGTCAAACTTGACACTGCACTTACTCATACCCGTAGCAAGAAACCTGTCAAGTTTGAAATCCATTGGACTAACGGTTCGAGAGATGTGTGGTTAACAGACAGACAGACAGACCTTTCTGTAATTTATATGCTATTCATATTATGTGAAGAACTGTTAAATATATTGAAATACATTTTGAAAATATATTATTTCAAAAATACATTGAACATAAATCTTTTAAATTGTTCCTCATGTTACATATGTAAATATGTGTACATATTGTGTATTTTCTTAAAATGTATCCATGCCTTATATATCATGTTTAGTTTTTAATACATGTTTTTTGCAATTTTATTTCTACACCACGTTAACCATTTATATAAAGCTATATAATATTATAGGCTATTATATATTACATTATATTATAGCCTATTATAACCTATTATATAAATGACTTTGTGGTAAACATTGTTTTACACTCAATGCTTCATATTCTCATTCCGTTTACAGTTTGGTGATGGCCATGAGCCTATACACTTCACCTCACATTTCAGGATATTTTATCTGATTATCAAATAATTACCTCGATCAAATCTTCTTTTATGTAAATGCAGCGTGACTTCTACATATTTTAATATGCGCGCGCACTGAACATTTGAGTTGCATTTGAACCAGATTTGAACTGGAGTTACCATGGAAACGGGCGGGGAGCTCAACTTTGGCTCAACTGACGAAGCAGCAACTCCGTCTCTCACTGTTGTTTTCGCTAATTTCAGGTAAGTTTAGTCCCCAAAATTACACAAATAGTACATAAAAATGTTTCAGACACATTCTTTCATGGAAATAACACACTTCCGTTGAATATTTACTTTATAGAAATGGTTTAGTGTCTTCGGGAAAAGTCCGTTAGCATCTCAACTGTTAGGCTAACGGTTTGTGGGTTAACTAACCCTTAAAGGGGAAATGAAGCAGTCAGTCAAGTTTACATAATTTACAAGATGGCTTACCACTATAATCAAAAATTATATAAGAAACATGACAAATGTTAACATATAAAAGAAAAAAGAAACACCGTTATATCTTTCGCGGCAAGGGCGCCGCCATTGTGCAGTATTATAACTGGTGACGTCACGGGGTTGGTTGGCTTTAAAGGCTCTGTGCTGAGTTCAGTAAAATACAGTGAAAGATGCATGTAAGCTGGTCGATCCAGTGAACAACTAACGTTAGGTACAGTCATTGTTAGCTAACAGCTGTAAGCATGAACTAGCTAATGATAACTTAGTGTTTAGCTAGTGAACTTTATTAGTACCAGACAAAAAGACGACGTCTAACGTTAACAAACTGCACATGGAAACATTGTTCGTGATGTTTGCCATCATATTCCTGTCTCTTGTCAACACCATGGTTGCAATACATGGTCAAGATCAGCGTCTTGACAGCAGATGGATCGTGCTATCGTGGCGTAATAATCTGTTTGGTTGTAAAATGTATCACCTGAATGAAATGAAATCGAATGTATCGTCCTGTGGAATCATTCATTCACAGACAGCATACGAAGATGTTCAACTAATAAAGATCTTCATCGCTGGCAAACAATATGATAGATTTGCCGATTTGCTTTCACTAGACCAGGGGTCGGCAACCCAAAATGTTGAAAGAGCCATATTGGACCCAAAAAAAAAAAAAAAAAATCTGTCTGGAGCCGCAAAAAATTAAAAGCTTTATATAAGCCTTATAATGAAGGCAACACATGCTGTAAGTGTTATATTAGCTTTATTAGTATCAAAATGATAAGTAGGCTACAAATTAGAGCTTAGATCGGGCCCAAAAAATCAAGCCCGGCCCGGCCCGACACATTAAACGTAATTATGAACCCGAGCCCGATTTTAACCCGACCATTTTTTAATGCGTGGGTCGTTATAACTGACGTTCTCAACTTTCTCCCGCCCGCAACATTTATGTTTTGTCCCGCTCCCGCCCGCAAATAGACTTTTTTCTGTACCTCCAAATACTTTCAAGTTAGCCTACGTGTCGCCACCATACATCCTCCTGATAAATTATTTGTTATTAAAGCATTAAAGACCCACTCCGATGAAAATAATGTTTTTCTATGTGTTAACATGTTCTTGTGGCATTTTTCTGATGTTAGAGGACATATCTTGAGAAAAATAAGCTCAAAGTTGTATTTCTGAGTATTTCTACATTCAAATGGCTGTGAATCAGTAGCAGATGCTAAAATGCCAGCTAAAATAGACTGGAGTTGTGACGTAGTAACTCCACTGGGCGTCTCCACACGCGACGTCTTGGAGTGAAATAATGATCGGTGATCGGTGATAACTTTGATTAACTTCGGATAATAATAATTAACGTGTATATAATACTGTTGCCCCACCGGTATTGGGGGTGTAAGCTAGCGGGAGAGACAGAGCTCTCAGCAACGGGCAGGGGGAGGGTCGTCTCCGTGCCAACGGCTCCGCCCACAACGCAGAGGCGAATTGCTAATGAGCTACTGCCGCTCTGCTGAAGCGAAGTCCCAGAAAACGGCACAGGTTTTGTGATTTTGGCTAAAAATGGCATAATCATAATTTAAAGACCACTGGGAATGTTTAAAAATAGCTCAAAATATGATTGGAGTGGGACTTTAAAACACAAACCACTGTTAATTTAACATAAAAGCAAGCAGTTTACTGCGTGCATGGTTTGCCATGACTGAATGCGCGCAAAGTGCGCTCTCTTAATAATTCCTAAAAAGCTGACAGTTCATCGCGATCTCACACATCTCTGTTATTATCAATGAAGCTGACTGCACAATGAATCTTTCATAATATCCACACTTTGTTCGTTATAATTAGAGGATTTGCCAGCATACAGAATTCAGCACTGAACAAAAACGTCAGTTTTGAGCGGTGAGGGGAGTCTATCTTAAATGCTTCTGATTGGCCATTGCGTTCAAGAAATCAACACATATGTCTGTGATTGGCTATATCGCTCAACGCTGCAAACACGTTATGAATAGAAATTCTGGCCTGTAAATCATTTCTATTTTGTTTTAGTAGAGTGAGTGCATTACCGCACGCGCCCGCGCTCGCACTCGGCCATCAAATCTAGTCCCGCGCCGCACTCTATTGCGTTGGGAGTGCTCAGCTATCTTTCTCTTTTTCCCCTTGGGATCCATGGCCCATGACACACCCGCCGGTTTGTTTGTTTGTTTGTCAGCCACCGGTCTGGCATCACGCCGATCTGACAGACACGTGTGTCACAGTCTATGACGTAAATTCTTCGTTGACAGAAATGTTGAAATTAAATATTTATTATACACATTTTTACAACGTTGAAAAACTTTAAGAATATTTGTCATGTTTTTCCTCCTACAGAAATTATATTAAAACAAAAAATATTTTTTCCATTTTCAAATTTTTGAAAAAGCTCCAGGGAGCCACTAGGGTGGCGCTTAACTCTCTGGGGTCGGCAATCACGCCGGCGTGATCTGCTCGCTTTTTTTCTTATCAGTGCAAAAGAGACTCAAAATACTCGGTTGATTTTGATCTTACATTTAAGTGTTATACATCATTAGATCCTGTTAAGTTTCTATTTTTTTTTGTGGATACTCACAATAAAAACAAAGTGTTGTGCTTTTCACCAAATAAAGAAAAACAAACATGATGCGAGTTCTGCGTTCTCTCTGTCAGTGAAGTCCATTCTGAAACGCGTCCTAAGATTAACTGTAACTCCGCGATTACTTGTCACACAGGCACGAGAGATTTTTCTTTATGAAGCTTGAATTCTCTTCTTTTAAATGAAGTAATTTATATAAAAAACAAATATTCTCAGTTTATGCAATCTGTATGAAAAGAGAGTGCTGTCAGTATTTTTTTTCCCAGCTCATTACACTTCATTACGCGTTAATCTGACACGCCCACGGAGGACGCGCGCTATTCAAACGCAAATGTCGAGGCAAGCCATGACAATGCCCACATCAGCCGTTCCACCGCGGCGGTAAAATGTGTGGTGTATTTGCTGCCTTTTACCGCTAAGAGGCGCTACAATCATAGACTCTGAAAAGTGATCGTTTATTCCGGTTTATTCTCTCAAATGCGTAATCTGCTGCCGTACCGCGGCTGATTCAGAGCGATTGAAAGCTGGTAGCAGATGTATTCAACAAGTGAAACATAGTTAAAATAATTCATAATCACAATACTGAAATTAGGCTACTGAAATGTAATTGAATAAATAATGAAAACATTTCAACATAAAACATTGCAATAAAAACATTTAGGCTACATTAATGAGGATTTACAACTTTAACAGCGTACAGAATGTAGCTCAGTGATCAACGCAACAACACGAGCTTCGAGGAGCTTCAATAGACCCGAGATCGAATCTCAATGTAGCATATGCCTACATGTTGTTAACCGATGTTGTCCTACAGCGTTTATATTTTACCACCTTGATGCTTAAATAGGTAACTGTTTATATCTGTTTACTTATTTAAAGTCAAGAGTTTTGTTTGATTATCATTACAACATAAATTTGCTACATTCCTGTAGAACCGCAGCCGCTGCACAAACGACAAAAACTGATGAAGGAAGATTGTCAGCCGATTGCATCAGAAAATGAAAATGAAGCTCGTCTTTAGTCTGCTAAATTATTGTGTAATGTAAAAGAACACTAAAATTACTTAAGTTTGAAACCAAGTTCGAACATTTCAAGGTTTAAATTTTTAAATTTAAAACAGGGTTGCATCGGGTTTAGAGTTTATTTCTTTTGCGATGCAAAATAAGAAACACTAGGCTAATCTTATTCTTGCGACATTTTAAATTTGTATTGCCAAAGAAATTACAGCTAAATTAAACAATTAAAACAGTACAAAACGAAAATTGTCCAAAGAAACATAATTAAATTAAAAACATGCGTTTCTCTTTGCCTCTCTCACGCTGGATCTCTTTTTAACAAGTTTATTTAGTCTCCCTCGCTGCGCGCGCTGGGTCTCTCTCGAAATTAAACATTTCAGGGTAAAAACACATCATACAGCTGATAATACAGTATATGTCGCTACGTGTCAGCCAACGCCTACAAATCACGAAAAAATTATTTAACCTTTAATTGTTGCTTCAAAGACACAGCATGCCTTGTTGAATTCACCTTACAATAACTTCAATTGAAATTTTGTGTGAGAAAAACTTTAAATAGGCTACAATAAATAAACTACAATATTTATAATTTAATAAGATATGGGGCCTACATTTGGACACAGATTTATCCTTACAATAATTTTGCCTGCTCATCAGGCTGGCTATCCGACACTCTCCATATGAAAGAGGAACATTAACACCTTTGTCCAGCAACTGTCCCTCCAACCCCCCCACAGGCTATCGGAGTCTGAGGCTGACTTAACACAAAGAGAAGTCGCAATTCACACTTAAATCGCTATTCTAGACAGTGTTGATAATGAAGGAATTAAATGATTTAAGTTAGGCTACATGTAGCCTAGTGATATTTCTGTCATAAAAGTTTATTACTAAATATTTCATTATTTCAATAATTGATGAAATAAAACTGGTTTGGGCCAGCTTTTTCCAAGCAAAACTAAATATAATCTGAAAAAACGCATGTTAATTTGTTGTCATGAACAAAATATTCAACTCAATATTAAAGTCTACAGGGATCTTTGGATCCTTACAACCAGGCATGCAATTTGTGAATTAAGTTTTTATTTTATTTTGTATTATTCAAATAAATATCGAAACACGGTGCTTCGTGGTAATTCTGCTAAATTAAATAACATTTATAGAATAATTTTGAACTTAAATGAAACAATATCGCAACATTTCGACAAATACATTATTTGATCTGTTTTTACATTTTAATTCAGGACGATTTAGCCTACATTTAATTAGAGCGAGATTTTCACCCTTGTCTTGTCATTTTCTCATTGGGAAGCGCTTACATTACATGTTTGAGTAGATCCTCTGTACCTCTCGTTTTCATACGGATTAGCCTACACAATCAGATAACATTTATTAGCCTAAATATTTAGACATTTAAAGGCTTTAGACATAGCCGATTTCTTATCGTGACTGAGCTGAAGTGGCTTTCGGTTCATTTTTGTGACGCGCAGTTCCCGGAGACAGAGACGACAGATATACTGTTTTTGTCGTTAGCCTAATATGAATACAAGTTTACAGTTTTGAACGATGTAAGCTACTCTACTCTTATCTGTATGACCAAAAAATTACCGGGGGGGGGGGGATTAAAATAATTCAGCAGAAGCAGGGATGTTTAGACCAGAAGGAAATCCCAGTCCCCTTGGCAAATCACACTTTACTTAAAACCATGTTTTTAAAAACTCTAGGTTGTAGGGAACAGACCTCTCTGCCATGCGCGCGCATGGTTTGGAGCACAATATCTGTCTCGCATGCACGCTCGCTCTAGATAGATTACGGGATATTTTAACTAATTTGCGGTATAACTAGTCGATCACGAGTGGCTCAACAGGTAGATCTATAGATAAACTATATCTTTTAGGAATTTGACCGACCGGGTTGACACTTCAGCGTGAGAAATCGGGGGTGTGGCGTGAGAGCGTGAGATTTGGGTCAATTGCGTGAGTACTCTCACGCTCAATGCGTGAGAGTTGGCAGCCCTGAAAAAAAAAAAAATATATATATATATATAGATATATATATATAGGCTATATATAATTCATTTTTTTACAGAACTGCTTTTGAAATTACGATTGGTAGCCTATTATTATACAGATGCAAAGTCGTTCTGTTGGATACTATTTTGTTCCTTAGTGTAAAATGGAAATGCATGATATTTGTATTTTATAAATATAAGCAAAAAAAAACTGTATGGTGTAACAGAGTTTTAGAGCTAGACAAATCTAAATAAATATAAAATTTACAGCAGACCATGTTTGTGCGGGATTTGAACCCGTGTCATCTTGATGATGAACCATAAGTTCTTCCACTCGGCTATGAATTTTCTCATTGAGATATACCCAAACGTCTGTTTCTCACATGAGCGAGAAAACGTTTTGTCTTTAGCCTGTGAGTGTAGGCCTATACTTTAGCCTTTTAAAGTTTTAAAAGATTATATCTTATCTGTATGACCAACAATTACGGAGTAGGCTATAAATGTTTGTTGTAGGCTTATTTGGAAATTACCATAACTTGTAGTATTTCATCCTTAGGCTACAGACATTAGCCCCACTAAATGTCCCTTTGCGCCACCTGGCGGTCGTTTCGCGAACGACTTTGAAATGCGACTGGTTTATTTTTACCGCGGTGGATGGCTAAAAATGGTATGTGGATGGCTAAAAGGTGTGACTAAAAATGTGTTTTTGGCTTTCATTTATATTTTGATTGTTTGTATATATATATATATATATATATATATATATATATATGTGTGTGTGTGTGTGTGTGTGTGTATAAATATTTATTTATTTATATATATATATTGTCCTTGCATTCTTTCTTGTGTGACACCCCTGAATGAAAGGCTCATTAGTATGCAGTCTGCTCAGGTGAGAACTGCCTAATTATTCATGAGGGGGTTGGGCCGTTCCGCCCATCCGCATATTGCCTTTGCAAACAAAAAAATGTTTTTCACAATTTAAAACAATCTATTGTTTTATGTGAATGATTAGGCAGAATGATTTTCAGATCAATTTGAAGCAAAAACTCTAGGCGACAACATCCACTAGTCAAAAGTCTTGTGGACAAATATTTAGTATGTTATTTGTGGCCTTATATTAGAAACTTTATTTTTTAGTTTTTTCAATAACCACGCATAAACAATATTCTCTCAAAAATACAAACATGTACATACATGCTGCTCACATATTATGGTAGCCCTGTGTGTGCTGTATAGAGTGTAATTTCACCTGTGCCATTAATATGTTTATAAGCAACTGAAAAAAGCAGAAATGTCAGAGCATACCAAAACATCTCAAGGACCCCGAAAACACCTCAGACCCCAGAGGGTTAAGAGCTCTAGAGCCGCGGGTTGCCGACCTATGCACTAGACTGTACTGTAGGTCCACGGCCACTTCATCCAACGCTCTTGATGTTCTTAAATCTTCCTGTTACAACTCCGAGTCGAGTGTGAATTGAAAGCGCTTAAGTGATTCAGGGCGTGCAGAAAACTGAACAGATCATTCAAACTGATTCGCGAACCGATTTAGACAGATCTGCCAACTTGTTTGATGAAGTCTTTGAACAGAATCGACAAAAAAAAAGAGTGATTCATTTGTAAATTGAGCATCGCTCGTGCCCATAAAAAAAGATACAGTGCGCTTGGAATAAACTGCGCATGATCTGTGTCAAACTGTCTGTTATATTTACTGTTGTCTGTCTGATATATTTATTTATGGAAACTAAACAATTGCACAAACTCTGTGTTCTCCCTGCTCGCGCTATTTAAGGAGTAGGGACACACACGAGCTTTGTGTGATGTGTTTGGGAGTAGAGCATGCGGTATCAGCCTCCGAGGGGGCCAATTGCCAACATTGTGAGAAGCTTTCGCTTCACATGCTCCGCTCCCGCCTGTCACTTTTCGAGGAAAGTGGCCGGGCTCGCGATTCTCAGGGTGACAGGACCCGCGTCTGCCGAGGCAGCGCGGAGAATGCATTCCTGTGGATCGCGAATAGGATCTCTTTACGGGGTTGGAGCAATATTATGAAGCTGCAGACTCGGAGCATGCATCTGCAGTCCCCCACCGAGAGTCCCGCATTCTCAGACCCCTTGTTTTTCGAACACAGCGCCTCCTACTGTTCGAAAGATCGTATAACACCCGCACACAGAGTACAGCGCACGCTTATCCAAATGCTATTAAAAACAATAGGATGCAATATTACGGTCTCCAAATAAATGATCCAATAAATATTTGCGTTCCCTGCTTAATGCATGTGCCAAAAAAAAACTCATTGCGATGGAAGGGATACAATTACAGATTGAACTATCTTCTGAAAAATAGTATGTGATATTATATTGCTACAATGTTTTTTTTTTTTTTTTTTTATTCAAATTCCAATTTTTCTTTCAGTTCAACCTATAATGGTCTAATTAACATTACCATGCTAACATTACAAAATCTTTTTTTTTGATATTTTGAATGCGAAGCAAAACAAATCAGAATAGACAAAACACCAATAATAAACAATTCTGTACTTTGTTTAATGATCACCTAAACATCATCTTGCTGTAAAGAAAAAAGGAAGAAAAAACTGTGTTCTTCAATTGCATTAAAAAAACTAATTTATAAGTCGCTTTGCATAATCATAAAATGATATGTTGCTGGGTTCGGCAGGGGCGACTCCATCGATGTATGGTGTACCCTGGAATAGCCTACAACAGTATAGGCCCGATAGCACATGTCTTATGATGTTTCAAAAAGAAAGAAAAAAAAAGAAAAAAGATGTTTGCAAATGTTACCCTTCATGTTGCACTGCTCTGTTGAAGTGTCCCTTAGATGTTTTTGAACTTTGGACAACTTTGTGGGTTTGAAATATATGGGGGCCGGGGCACAAAATGGGCAGTGAAAATCACTGCAGCATTTATGACATATCTACAAAAAGTTCAAGGTTAAAGGCTAACGTTAGCTATCAAAATATTTTCGGGGGGAAGAGGGCGAAAAAACATACATTAACGGCTCAAATCTTGTTACAAACTATCTTTACAAATATTAAATGGACTATTCATATGTTGTATCGATGAGCTAAATTAGTTTTATTTAAAAAATAAATCAAACGAGTAGGCTACTACGATTCGCTAAATAAAATTGAAGATAGCCTACTCACGTTTTGGCTTAAGTTCTTCACATGTTCTTCACATGTTTATCCGATACAATTTGATAGGAGGCGCTGTCTCGAAAAACGAGGGGTCTGAGAATGCGGGACTCTGGGTGCAGGGGGACTGTAGATGCAGGTCTCCGAGTCTGCAGCTTCATACTACTCGGTTGGAGACGGGTCCGCGGATCTTATAGAGGGAGGAGCCCTTTCCACGAGGGATCCAGTGCTCTCTCGCCGGTCTCGGAAGCCCGCGCTGCGGTCTCTTCCGCCCGGGGAGAGAAATCAATGCTTCAGTGCTCTACCTCCGAGGAGGTAGATGTGCTGGGCATTGAAAGTGACACAATCATGGGGGAAGTGGATTTGCCATCTCTTTCCCCAGCGTATGAGAAATATATATAGCCTATATATATATGATAGTTTATATATTATATATAAAATAAAGTGAATATATATAAAAAATATATATAAAAAATAATAAGCTGGTGGAGGTGTTTACTAAGGCTGTAGATAAATTAAATATTTAATGGCCAGCAGAAATAAGGGGGCACTCGTCCTAAAAATAAAATAAATTAAACGAGTTTCCTTCCCTCTATTTTTTCCAGCTCCATCATGGGGCCTTCCATTTTTCCCGATCTGCACAGCGAGCTGTCTAGATCATGGAAAAAGCCTTACTCATCTTGTCTTTTAGCCCCCACATTCATGTATATTCAGATATTTGGGGGTTAAGAGAGTATGGCTATGGGGCAATACCCCGGGTAGAACAGACGCTTGCGAGCTATCTGTCTCCCGGTTCAGTATCGTCCCTGAAGGCGTCGGCTTCTCTCACTAAACCATTAAAGAAAACTATTTTTTAATCTAGTGGGAAAAGCATATATGGCAGTGGGTCTAGCATGAGCCTGCTTGCACACTATAGCAGTGCTACAAGCATATCAGGCTGACCTGCTGAGGTATTTGGACAGAAGTGAGGGAGTTTGGCCCGATGGGGTTTGAGAACTCCGTCGGGCCACAGATTTATCTCTCAGGGATGGCAGCCCTTGTGGTCACTGAGAGACACCTCTGGCTCAATTTGATGGGAATCATGTAGAAAGATACAAGATAATCCCTCCCTCGCTATGTCCAACCCCCTGGGGCTGCTGGGCGTGAGCAGCTCCAGCCGTCTAGTTTCTCATACACAACACAGCAGCCAAAGCCTTCAAAGCAGAAGCCGGATCCGAGGACCGTTCTTCACGCTGAGAAGGCTGCGGCTCAAAAGAAAAGGTCTGGCGCCACCGGCGTCAGACCGGTGAGGGCAGCCCCAACCGGGGTGGAATGGTGTACACCTCATTATACGGTGCCCTTTCCATCTCGGTGCCCTCAGGGGACCGTTCTGCCAACCCCGCCACCCTTGGTGCTTCGGGGCGCAGCGGTCTCCAGCGAGCTTCTGGCGCAGCGTCAACTCGACATTGGACTCGCGCCCTCTGAGGGGGGTTCGAAAACAGTCAGTTTGGGTGGTTCCTGCCAGTATGCTTCAGGTCCCCGAACTGGCTGTCTTTATTACACCAGAGGCCAGCCTCGAGGGGCTGGTTCCCTTGGTAGATTTTCTGGCAGCGCGGAAGCTACTGCCAAATATATCTCTAGGGGTCCTGCAGTTAGTAGTAAGAGGCAGATTTGGTTCTCGTCCTCCAGGCTACAACGGGGTGTTGCTCACGTTAGTGCATTCCGAGCAGGCTCTGGTAATGGAGCAAGAGGTAAAGGCCCTGTTAGCAAAGAAAGCTATAGAGCAGGTGTACTCACCCGACATTGCGTCGGGTCTTTACAGTCGTTATCTCATTGTTCCAAAAAAGGATGGAGAGCTGCGTCACATACTAGATCTTCGTCTGTTGGAGTGTTTGGTGCTGGAACTCAAGTCCAAGATGCTGACACTCAAACAGATCGTGACTCAAATCAGATCCGAGGACTGGTTTGTCACGATAGATCTAAAAGACGCATACTTCCATATCTCCATCCTCCCTCAGCACAGGAGGTTCCTGAGGTTTTCTTTGGGGCAAAGAACACCAGTATCAGGCACTTCCTTTCGGTCTAGCTCTATCACCCCGCACATTCACGAAGCGTGTAGACGCAGCTCTGGCCCCGCCAGGCTGCAGTGCATACGCATTCTGAATTGCATAGATGACTGGCTGATTCTAGCGGAATCAGAACAGTTAGCGGTTCGGCACCGAGGTGTCGTTCTCGCTCATATGCAGATGTTGGGGTTGAGGCTCAATGCCAAGAAGAGTGTGCTTTCTCCAGTACAGAGAACCACTTTCCTTGGTGTGGTATGGGATTCAGTGACGATGCGGGCCACTCTGTCGCCCGTTCGTGTAGCTGCTATCCTAACAGCCACAAAAGAGCTGAGGCTAGGCCAGTCACACACTGTAAAACAGTTCGAGAGACTGTTGGGTTTTGTGGCAGCAGCGTCCAACGGGATACCTTTTGGCCTGCTGTACATGAGACCTTTACAGTGGTGGCTCAGGACCAGAGGGTTCTCCCCGAGGGGAAACCCACTTCGTATGATCAAGATCACGCGGCGGTGTCTCCGCGCCTTGGTTATATGGAGGAAACACTGGTTCTTAACCCAGCGTCCGGTGTTGGGAGCTCTTTGCCATCGAGTTGTGATCTCGACAGATGCTTCCCTCACTGGCTGGGGAGCGGTATTGGAAGGCTGCTCAGCTCAGGGCTTGTGGAGGAGTCATCGTCTCTCTTGGCACATGAATTGCCTAGAGATGATGGTCGTCTTCAATGCGTTGAGACATCTCCTCCCAGACCTGAGGGGCCATCATGTGTTGTTCTGGAACAGTCACTGTTAGGCCTCAGGGCAGCAGCGTCCAATGTGAAACCCTTTGACCTGCTGTACGTGAGACCTTTACAGTGGTGGCTCAGGACCAGAGGGTTCTCCCTGAGGGGAAACCCACTCCGTACGATCAAGATCACGCGGCAGTATCCCCGCGCCTTGGTTATATGGAGGAAACTCTGGTTCTTGACCCACAGACAACACGTTGGTGGCCTCTTATTTTGGTCCCTCAGGAAATTACGCTGTCTGAGGGCAGTGTATATTCCAGGGGGGCCAGAATATTGGAGTAGACACCCTGTCGAGGCAGGGGCTGAGGCCAGGGGACTCCACCCCGAGGCGGTGGAGCAAATATGGGAGTTTTACGGCCAGGCAGAAGTGGATTTGTTCTCGTCTCAGCATACGACGCACTGTCCACTCTGGTTATCCCTCACTCAACCAGTCCCCTATGGAGGGATTGTTGGGTCAGATTGAAAACTAAAAGTCTAAAACTAAAAGTCTTAAACGAAAACCAAAAGTCTAAGTTTGAAACTAAAAGTCTAAGTCGAAAACTAAAAGTCTAAGTCAAAAATGAATTTGGTATTTAGGATTGGGCATTTGGTATTTAGGATTGGGCATTTGGTATTTAGGATTGGGCATTTGGTATTTAGGATAGGGCATTTCGTATTTAGGATTGGGCATTTGGTCATTTAGCCATTTAGAATTTAGGATTGGGCATTTAGGGATTTAGGATTGGGCATTTAATCATTTAGCCATTTAGGATTGGGCATTTGAGGATTGAGGATTGAGGAGTGTATGCAAATAAGGAGGCGTGGCCCAAATACTGGAGGCTGGGTTTGAAATGGCTGGTGCAGATGCACCTTATGGACAGCAGAGGGAGCTCCAGTCAGTCCAGTGCTAAGGAGCACACTGTAATGAAACCAAACAGAGCGAGTGAGCAGGTCTGGAGCGAGGACTGTACTTTATAATGTGATAACCTGAACTTAATGACAGCGTTGTATAGGGGTACTGGAACGGTACATGTATTCCTATTGAACCGAACCGGTAGCCTACGGGCGTCACGGTTCGGTGCACGAATTTACGAGAATACATGGTATAAAATAAATAAAACTCTAAATAGCGATACATTTCGCTCTACTCGCGTTTGGTGTGAACGCAGCATAATAAACAGGCTGCGATATCAAGATTGCAATGCTGGAGTGTGTGTGTGCGCGCGAGAGAGAGAGGGGAGGCGTGGGCGCGAACGAACTAGGTGTGTGTGTGTGTGTGTGAGAGAGAGAGAGAGAGAGAGAGAGAGAGAGTGTGTGTGTGTGTGTGTGTGTGTGTGTGTGTGTGTGTGTGTGTGTGTGTGTGTGTGTGTGTGTGTGTGTGTGTGTGATTTTGGTTGGGTGACAGTTGTAGGTTACAGTTTGACAAGATTTTAGAGTGTGACAAAAGCACAATGTTGTATTTTATTGCGAGTGTACACAAATATACACACTTTGCAGTTTGAACTTTGCAGCACACACTCCAACATTGCAATCTTGATATCGCAGCCTGTTTATTATGCTGCGTTCACACCAAACGCGAATAAGAGCGAAATGTATCGCTATTTAGAGTTTTATTTATTTTTATACCGTGTATTCTCCGTGTAAATTCGTGCACCGAACTGTGACGCCCGTAGGCTACCGGTTCGGTTCAATAGGATGTACCGTTCCAGTACCCCTATACAACGCTGTCATTAAGTTGAAGTTATCACATTATAAAGTACAGTCCTCGCTCCAGACCTGCTCACTCGCTCTGTTTGGTTTCATTACAGTGTGCTCCTTAGCACTGGACTGACTGGAGCTCCCTCTGCTGTCCATACGGTGCATCTGCACCAGCCATTTCAAACCCAGCCTCCAGTATTTGGGCCACGCCTCCTTATTTGCATACACTCCTCAATCCTCAATCCTCAAATGCCCAATCCTAAATGGCTAAATGATTAAATGCCCAATCCTAAATCCCTAAATGCCCAATCCTAAATCCTAAATGGCTAAATGACCAAATGCCCAATCCTAAATATGAAATGCCCTATCCTAAATACCAAATGCCCAATCCTAAATACCAAATGCCCAATCCTAAATACCAAATGCCCAATCCTAAATACCAAATTCATTTTTGACTTAGACTTTTAGTTTTCGACTTAGACTTTTAGTTTCAAACTTAGACTTTTGGTTTTCGTTTAAGACTTTTAGTTTTAGACTTTTAGTTTTCAATCTGTCCCAATAATCCCTCCATAGTCCCCTTGGGGCTGGATGCTATGGTGCAGACGTGGCCGAGGCTACATCTGTACGCATTTCCCCCTGTTGCTCTGCTCCCAGGAGTTCTGGAGTGATTCCGCCAGGATGGAATAAGCCTTCCGCTATTTAAAACTTGACTCTTCTGTAGTTACATCGTGCACTAAGACCGACGGAAAATGAAAAGTTGCGATTTTCTAGGCTGGTATGGCTAGGAACTATACTCTCATTCCTGCGTAATAATCAAGAAACTTCAATGCCGTACCATGAGAGCAGCAGGCGTAATGATATGACGCAGCGCCTGAAAATAGGCCACCTTCTGTCAACACAATGGAACTATTTTCAGGCGCTGCGTCATATCATTACGCCTGCTGCTCTCATGGTACGGCATTGAAGTTTCTTGATTATTACGCAGGAATGAGAGTATAGTTCCTAGCCAAAGCAGCCTAGAAAATCGCAACTTTACATTTTCCATCGGTCTTAGTGCACGATGTAACTACAGAAGAGTCAAGTTTTAAATAGGAAAAATATCAAAACTCTTTGGTCATTTTTCTTTAGAAATGCTAATGGTCTTGTCCACTTCAATGATGTATGCTAAGCTATGCTAAAAGTGGTACCGCCAGAACCGGAGATCGGCTGAATGGATTCAAAAACGGTAAAAAACGGTAAAACTCAACAGTTTAACTCTGGGGGAGTTGTAAAATGAGCCTATTTCCAAAAAAAGTGGAGTATCCCTTTAACATCGTTGACGTCATCATTGCTGGCATGTTGTATGAATTGAAAAAATAAATAAAAAATTACTAAAAAACTACATTTAAAATGGCAGACAGGGAAAATGGACAATCTTGGGAAGATCATATGCCCCAAGGAGTTAATATTTCTTCACCACTAGGTGTCGCCTTTTTGAAACTGCTCATTTTTTCGGGGTAATTTCTGGATGCTTTACAGATGAATAGTCTGAAATATTAAAACCTTTTTTTTATTTCTCATAATTGCATTTTTATATTTTAAAATATTTCTTATTTTAAACTTTATTTGACAATTATCTTTTGTAGATTTTACTCTGTGGTGGAAACTAGATTTCTATACTGGGGGGGAAAGGATAAATAAGAAGAAAACAATAGGGGTGTCACACCTTCTGGGCTCTGAATTTTACACAACGAGGATCATTAATTTAAATTAATAATTTATACCTGATTGAGTTAGAATTACCATGAACCGTGGTATCTGTGAATTTGTCAGCAGATCAGGTAGCGGTGACAAACTGATGACACTTTAAAGCAATCTAAGGTTTTCTATAATGCTATTAATTTTGTGTAATGTGCTGTAATTCTTTATCTCTTCTTCTTGTTCATGTTTCTCTCAGTTTTCATTTGTATTCACCTTTATCTATGTTCTTGGCACACATATTTTACAAATGTGGTGTAGAGAGGGTTTGTAGCAATATGGTTTCCGCTCCATAGCAGTGACCTGTCCTTGTGCAGAACTTAATGCTAAATGTTCTGAGGATGAATGTTGTGGGGTGGGGAGGAAAATGGGGTCCCCAGCAGCTTCCATACAAAACTTGACTATTATGGTTACATTTATTCCGCTGTATAATTTCAGGAATCATTGTCAGTATTATACTTTGGATTTTGAAATAATCCCAATCCCTTGGGTGTTTTCACAATTCACAAGGAGGTAGAATCAGTTTTTATCAGCCGGTGGAGATTTCTGAAGCTGCCTTTCTCCTTTATACATCTCCCAGCCCAGACATTTATCATGCATATGAATGCCTTTTGGAGAGATAAACTAATTTCAATAAGTTCAGCTGACAAATGGCTCCAGATCATATACTTTAATAGTTTCCTTAGACAATCCTTATAACTGGCACACCCCTGAGATGGGGTTTAATGCAGAAATACAGTCTGCCTATTCAAAGAATATGTAAAGTAAAGTACAGTCTGTCAGTCATTATTGCAAACCTCGACAGGGTGATCAAAAGCTCAATAGAAAGACAAGACAAAAAAAGGTCACTGTAGCCTACAAAACAATCGGCCATTGGACCTGATTGTTAACACCGGTTTCTGTTTACCAGGATGAGCGGTCTGACATGGGGGAATTGAGCTTCTCTATACTCACTCCGAAGGGGTTTTTACTGAGTATCAAAGATATTAGCAACTGTCTATTCTACTTGACTCTCTACATTTTAAGTATATGTACTCTTTACTCAACTGTGATGAGTAATGCAATGCCAGTGCATTAGCAGATAGGTGCAGGTAGCAGGCAGATGAAGACATGGCTGTGATGAGGCCGAAACCAGCACGCCCAGTTAAAGTGGCCCTTGACTATTTCATTTTACTTAACATTATTTTATTTATCTGTTATATTGAAGAAACCTTGGTTAGGATATTGGTTTACTTATGCCCTTTTTGAGCACTTGAGCTTAAAGGGTTAGTTCACCCCAAAATGAATGTCTTTAACTTTTCTGGCCCGGCAAGTTTCGATCCCTTAGAAGCCTATGGAGGAGTGATCCAGCTCTCAGATTTAATCAAAAATATCTTAATTTGTGTTCTGAAGATGAACGATTGTCTTACGGAGTTGGAACAACATGAGGGTGAGTAATTACTGACAGAATTTTCATTTTGGGGTGAACTATCCCTTTAACTGAGACTTTTGTTTGTAGACATTTTACAGTAAAACGCTGTTGTGTTGACCTTGAATTCTTGCAATATTGAGGTGCTCTCCTCACAAATTACTGTTTCTTGTTTTTCACTGGCATGTCTCTTAGGTGTTAAGGTCTAGTGCATCTTTAAGCCTACGTTTTGTACTAGTAAAATACTTAAGTACTGTTAAAACCAGATACTCTAAGACTTTTACTCAAGTCATATTGGCCTTTGGGTGAGAGAAAAGTGCATTATAAATAAAATGTATTATTAATGGAGTTATGGCCTAATGGAGTTCCGTACAGAGTGTACAAGAGTGCTCCAGGAGTTCTGCGAATTCTGTGGAAATTGATAAAAGTGGCATGGGAAAAACAGGTTGTACCTAGAGCATGGAGCAGAGCAGGTGGAGTCTTTATACCTAAGGAAAAGATGCTACAAGCATTAGTCAGTTTCGTCCTATTTCACTATTAAACGTTGAGGGTAAGATTTTCTTTAGCATTATTGCCCAGAGATTGTCCACCTACCTGTTAAAGAATGGCTTCATTGACGACTCAATTCAAAAAGCGGGCATTCCAGGGTTCTCAGGATGCTTAGAACACATCAATGTTATCTGGCAACGAATTCAGTCAGCTAAAAAGGAGAGGAAGGAGCTCCATGTGACATTCCTGGATTTGGCTAATGCATATGGTTCAGTGCCACATGAGCTTCTTTGGGCAGCATTTGATTTTTTCAGATTACCAATGTCAATAACAAATTTAGTGAAAGCCTATTTTGGAGATTTGCAATTCTGTTTCTCAACTCCAAAATTCAGCACTGCATGGCAATGCCTAGAGGTTGGAATAATGGCAGGATGCACCATTTCTCCACTGGCTTTTACCATGGCAATGGAAGTAATCATTAGGGCATCAAGATGGGTAGTAGGAGGAGAGCGCTTGGCTTCTGGGATGCGACTACCACCAATCAGAGCATACATGGATGACATGACAACCATGACTACAACAGTAGCCTGCACTAATCGGTTATTGGGGAAGTTAACAGATAATATTGAATGGGCACGAATGCAATTTAAGCCCTCTAAATCAAGGAGCATCTCGATAGTTAAAGGAAAGGTAGTAGATAAAAGATTCTTCATTAATGGTGAGGCAATACCAACAGTTTCTGAGAAGCCAGTGAAGAGTCTTGGGAGATGGTACGATGGGGATCTAAAGGACACAGTTCGGGTGGGAGAAGTTAGACGACAAGCAGTGGAAGGGTTGAAGAGCATAAAGAGCTGTGCTCTACCTGGCAAACTAAAACTCTGGTGCTTTCAGTTTGGTCTACTGCCGAGGTTGCTGTGGCCACTGACCGTGTACGACGTTTCTTTGACAACAGTGGATAAGCTGGAAGCGTTGATAAGTTCATACATCAGGAAATGGTTGGGAGTTCCACGCTGCCTCAGCAGAGTGGGACTTTATAGTAAAGGAATATTGCAGCTGGCAGTCTCTGCTTTAACCGAGGAGTTTAAGTGTGCCAAGGTCAGACTGGAAATGACCTTAGTAGAGTCACGCGACAAATGTGTAAGGGAGGCAGCACCTGTGTTAAAAACTGGTAGAAAGTGGTCAGCAAAGAAATCTGTTGTAGAGGCAAAGGCTGCCCTTCAAATTGGGGATATCGTGGGACAGGTAGAGCATGGAAGAGGGGGTTTTGGGCTCAGTTTAGCTCCTCCTAAATGGCACAAGGCAGGCCCAGCTCAAAGGAGGAAGCTGGTAGTCAACGAGGTGCGAAGAGAGGATGAGGTGTATAAAGGCCATTTCCCAGGCCAAGCAGGGAGAGTGGATGAGATGGGAGAGTGTGGAACAACGCAAGATGGGCTGGCAAGACCTTTGGTCAATGGAAGAGAGTAGGATCAGTTTCCTTATTAGGTCAACATATGATGTTCTTCCATCACCGCAGAACCTAAACCTCTGGGTAGGAGAGGATCCCTCTTGTCCTTTGTGTTCATCACCTGCCACATTAAGGCACATTTTGACAGGATGTAAGGTGGCTCTTAGCCAGGGTCGGTTTACTTGGCGCCATGACCAAGTACTGCGATGTTTGGCTTTAGCATTGGAAGGCAAGCGTAGTATGACCAATAAGATGCCGCCTGTTCTAGCAAAACATTACACGCAGAAGACAATATTCCTCCGCCCAGGCGAGCAACCACCAAGAAAAGGTGTTAACACCAATTCTCGCCCAGGACAACTGGAAGCTGCTAGGGACTGGAAGATGCTGGCTGATCTTGATCAACGGCTTATTTTTCCACCTGAGATTGCCACCACTAACCTACGACCAGATATTGTTTTGTGGTCTGGATCAGCACGCATTGTTCAACTGATAGAGTTAACAGTGCCATGGGAGGATGCGGTAGATGAGGCATATGAGAGGAAGAAACTGCGGTATGCTCATCTGGCCACTGAAGCAGAACAGCGAGGATGGAGCGTCCAGGTTTATCCAGTGGAAGTGGGTTGTCGAGGTTTTGTGGCACACTCTACAACCCGGTTCCTCAGAGACGTCGGATTCAACGGCCAAGAGTTGCGTCGCACAGTAAAGAACTTATCTGAAGCAGCAGAAAGGTGCAGCAACTGGCTGTGGTTGAGACGGAAAGATTCTAGCTGGCTGTGTACAGGCCGCCACGCTACGGTTTCGTAGAATTCTTGAACACTTGAAGAGTCTGTTGGTTTATTTGTATACGTTCCTGTGGATATTGCGTGAATGACGGGTGGTTGGGCAGATATTGTGTTTTGCGGTAGGTGGTATGCCATACGGAACCGTTGCCACTGAAACTGCATATTAACGCACCAGTGGGGCTTGGGTTGCGGAGAGATTGTGAGATTGTGGTTAGGTCTCAGCAGCAGGAGGGAAGTAGAGGTCAGTAAGCCGGGCTGAGTTGAGTGGGGGACGGAGGGGGGTGACTCTGGGACGCCAGAGTCACTGTCGAGCCCTCTTGAGGTGTCGTGGGCTAGTCGACGAAACACTGAGGACGGAAGGTGCCCACTTGAAGACCCTAGAGATGTCCCCTACTCGGCTCAATCCAGATGGTTGTCGTGCTGGTCCTGTAGTTGCAGCCGTCGCGTGTGCTCACTGTATTCCCGAACAGTATAACCTACTTATTAAAATTAAGTGAACTATACTCAAAACAGTGAAACAGTTCATTCAACTTAAAACTTTTAAGTTTGTTCAACGATTTGGCCGTTTTAAGTTCCAGGCACTCAAATAAAATAAGTAAAACTTGACGTCATCTTAAATACCATAGCCTTACTTTTGCCTCTTGGTGGCGGTAATGAGCTTTATTGCGTTCCAATCTGCCAATTCAA
Source organism: Rhinichthys klamathensis goyatoka (assembly GCF_029890125.1). Taxonomy (NCBI): domain Eukaryota; kingdom Metazoa; phylum Chordata; class Actinopteri; order Cypriniformes; family Leuciscidae; genus Rhinichthys; species Rhinichthys klamathensis. The sequence goes on from NW_026606640.1 coordinate 1,105,994, forward strand.
CAAAGAAGAGTCTCTACACTCAAAGCCTTTTTAAAAGATATACAAATTTCAATAGTACAATTCCATCACATTGAGTTTAATGATCCTTACATATTTTATTTTAATTTAATTTATTAAGGATTGTTCAATTATTCAATTAAAATATGTAAGGGTTATTCAATTCAATTTGATAAAATTTTACTATTAATTCAAATGCATAAATCTTAAAAGTAAAACGTTTTAAGTATTCTCAATGCACTTTATTTGCTATTTTTAAAACATACTGTAAAACTCTCCAAAACAGACTAGTCAACATGACTATCATGCTATGTCCGTTTATTTCATGTTTTACTCAAATGACTGTAAAAATAACAACGGAGTAAAATCATAGACTGTAAAAAATATGGACAAAGCGTCTGTGACGTCACCCATAGACTTTCTGAAGAACGGTTTTGAGGCTGTTTATGGGGGGTAAGTTCGGTGCCATCTTGGAAAATCTTACGATATTTCAAATAGAAATGTTCAGAAAGGATACAGAGGTGGTATGATGTGTTGTGTCAGATCATGGCCGAGACGTCAAATTTCAGGAATTCCACTCGGCGCAGCCCGTTATCAGCTGTCAATCACGCGCTTATTTGTCATACATTTTATATCTAAATACGATCTAAACTACCGAGTTAGAAAAAATTCACCCCCCTCACAGTTGTCAGGCACTCGGAACCTATCGAAAAATACAATAAAAGTCCATGGGACCAACCTGTAAAAACATGAATTTATGCTGTGAAAACTGACATTTTAACATGCGGGTCTATGGAGATTTGCTCCCTTTTGGGACCTCCCTCTAGCGGATTTTCGATGTATTGCAGTTTTTCGCACTTCCGGGTAGGCTTAATTTTTCAGCTTAGAATGTTGCCGCTTGAGTAAAACCGAGTAAAACTAATTACCATAGCCTTATTTTTGCCTCTTGGTGGCAGTAATGAGCTTTATTGAGTGCCAATCTGCCAACGAAAAAGAAGAGTCTAGTCGGCGCACTTTATTTTTTAAAACATAACATACCAGGTAAAACTATCCAAAATACAACACACAACAAAGAGTCACCATATCATGTCATGTCCGTTTATTTCATGTTTTACTCAAATGACTGTAAAAAAATAACAACGGAGTAAAAATAATTCCCATTTGAAATCGAGTGCTCGAATTTGAACTTGGAAGCCCGCCATTGTCATGCAGGAGTCGTTGCCTCAACGTGGTTCTGTCTGTGGAATCAGTTTCGTTCATCGTCGTCGTTTCTGTGTTTGCTGCGGTTTGTTTAGTGGCTTTAATCTGGTAAGTACTTCTTAACTTTTTTTAAAAGTTATTCAAGTAATCTGCATCAGAATGTGACAGAAAAGTCATCAAACTGAAACTATTTACTTGTTGCGTTTTGCTAATAGACCTAACGTTACTAAAATGATCAGGCACACTTTAGGCCTATGTTGCGATGTTATTTGTGGATTGATTTAACTAAATTTAAACAATTAGCAGCTAAGGGACTGAGTTGATGTACGCAATCGCATCGCAAGGATAATAATTTGTGGCACTGTTGGTTATCGCAGTTGCTTGTATTGAAGCTTTTCGGTTACAGAACCTAAATTGAAACAGGAAAAAAAAGATTAAAACCACTTTCATTAAATCTTACTTGTTTTTTTAACTGATACTTAGAATTAAATTAGCTGTAATCAAAGCCCAATTTCTAAATTCTGAAATTGTTGTATGACTTTGACATGTCTCTGCCTCACTATTAATTTGTGTTTTTATTTTCCTCACTATTAATTTGTGTTTTTATTTTCTATACAGGTTCAAACTTGTGAGACCAGAGCATATGTGAGTAAAATTACAATTTTGAATTTGGGGGTGAAAATACATGACTAAAAGTATGCAGCATTTTAAAACTCCAACTGACTTTAGAGGTTGGCATAGCTCATGGCATAGTTGGGTTTTCTTATGTCTTGTCATTTTAATGATTTGGATTTGAGTGATGGATTGGAAATGCAGGTTGTGTGATTAAGATGGGGAACTATCGTACAAAACTCAGCAGATCTGGCTGTGAAGAGGTGGCTGTTAACTCGGGGAAGAGAAGCCAAAATAATCCAGAGAGTGAGTCTCCCCACTCCAACATCAGAAGAGCTCGTCGAGCTGAGGTAAACTACCTACCAAATTTTCCAAAAGGAGAGAGTGCTGAAAGCTTGGAGCAACAAAGATTGCAAATAGTTGAAGTGTCTAAGACAGAAAGAAGTCTTGGGCTGATAGAGAAACTCATGCAAAGTACATTTGCGCTGCATCGCAAACAGATCGTTGTAGATAACCCATCACAACCAGTGAAGGACTTTTTGGAAAAGTGGCCTGCACTTCGCTTGGAATCTCAGGTAATTTTCTCAGTTGCTCTCTGTTAGATTCCATTTTTTGTGTTTATGTGTGTCTGTTTCTTTTGTTTTCTTGTTTAACTTTTTTTTTTTTTGTTATTTGTTTGAATGCTTGCTTTCAGATTGCTGCAGAATTCCACAGAAATACTAATATCAGCTTGAAAAACAAGTGCTATGCAGAACTGGACAACCATACTCCTCGACTGATTGCTGTTAAGCTGCAGAAGCACTGAGAAGCATCTTTAGTGCCTTTGATCTTGTGGTAAATGTTGTTAATTACATTTATAGTACAAGTTAACTGGTTAATGTGCACAAGTATTTTATCTGTTAATAGTTTAAACCTGGCTTTGAACTTTTTTCGCTTTAAATTTCTTCCCCTCTTTCATCTGTACTTTTATCTCTATTTTTTTTTCTTTTCTCTTGCACCACTAAGACAGTTCTGTCTTTTTCCAGGATCACTACGATATTGACAATAGACGTACAGCTGCACTTCGAGCCCTCCCTGTCTACTTGCACGAAGATGACTCTGTGTTTTTCAAGATGTGGAATGTAGGTTTTTATACATCTCGTTTGAATTTTAATGTTATTTATCCGATTATGCACATGAAGTTCTCTCATGCTTTTCAGACTGAAGAGGTGGATGAGCCAGACATTGCAGATTCAGCTGTAGCTCTTGTCAGCATGGTGAATGGAGACTCGACTTCCACTGTTCAGTTTGACCCTGCTGGGATTGCTATTGTTCTAAGGGACATTTCCAGGTTGGCTGATGATTTTCTTTTGATGTTTGGTTTGATATATGCATTACATCTCAACTACCCCAAAGAGCTGACACACACATTTAAAGGATTAGTTCACTTTAAAAAAAACTTTTGCTGATACTCACCCCCATGTCATCCAAGATGTCCATGTCTTTCTTTCTTCAGTCGAAAAGAAATTAAGGTTTTTGATGAAAACATTCCAGGATTTTTCTCCGTATAATGGACTTCAATGGGGTCCAAACGGCTCAAGGTCCAAATGACAGTTTCAGTACAGCTTCAAAGGGCTTTAAACGGTACCAGACGATGAATAAGGGTCTTATATAGCGAAACGATTGGTCATTTAAAAAATAAATAAAAAAATTTAAGTTTGCGCGTTCGTAACGTTCGTTCGTGACCTTTTCAACGTAATTGCGCATCACGTGACGTCACATGAACACACATCACAGAACAGAGCAAGGCGAGCATTTGTGCTTATAAAACTTAAACTTTTTTATTTACTTTTTAAATGACCGATCGTTTCGCTAGATAAGACCCTTATTCATTGTCTGGTATCGTTTAAAGCCCTTTGAAGCTGCACTGAAACTGTCATTTGGACCTTGAACCGTTTGGGTCCCATTGAAGTCCATTATATGGAGAAAAATCCTGGAATGTTTTCATCAAAAACCTTAATTTCTTTTCGACTGAAGAAAGAAAGACATGGACATCTTGGATGACATGGGGAGAGTAAATTATCAGCAAATGTTTTTTTTTTTTAAAGTGAACTAATCCTTTAACTTCATCCAAAAAGTCTGGGCTTGGATGACTCAAAGCCACTAGCACCCAGATTTTTGTCTTACTTTTTTTTTTTTTTTACTGATTAAGAAATTTTCTGCATTTCTGGATGCACAAGAGACTGTTTATTGTATTTTGTTTAACTTGTTGCAGGGCTCCAAACTGCGACTAAAATGGTCGCATTTGCGACCAAATATATTTATTTGCGAGTGAAATTTCTGTCAAGGTCGCCATTGGCGACAATACAAATTTACTCCCTTTGATTGTAAAATTTGCATCCTACGTGCATGTTTTATAACCAGCAGCCTATCGCTTCATTTGTTTTGTTAACGTCATGAAATGAGATGCTTTGTGTGAACGTCACTGAGTGAAAGCGCCAAAATGTGAACGGGTAAAGCGAATATCACCTTTCCGCACCAGAAAAAAAATGTCAAAGCGAAAAATATCTGACTTCTTCAAGCAATCCTCATCTCTGTCAATCGCCAGCACGGATGACACACCTGCTAACAAAAAAGCAGGCTCCAGCAGCTGTGCCAGCACGAGCGCGCAAGAGAACGCCAGGGACACAGACACAGGGATTCATCTTTCCGCATCAGTCAATGAACAACGTGCCGAAAGACATTTCAAAACGTCCTGGATTCAGGAGTTTTCTTGGCTGAGGTATGATCACGAGACACAAAAAATGTTTTGTGACTTTTGTTCAAGAGCGGGCAAAGAAATAGCGGGGAAAACGGAGTTCATTGCAGGAACTAACCATTTCAAAAAAGAGACTGTGAGAAAACACGGGGACAGTAACAAGCATAAAAATGCACGTGATCACATAATCGCGAAGAATGCTCCACAGACTACACCGTTAGCACGTGCAGTTTCTCGTGCATGCGAGCTGCGGGACGAAAAGGAATGGAAGGAGTTACAAATGAAATTTAACACAGCCTATATGATCGCACGGGAAGAGCTGCCGTTCAATAAATTTAGTTCACAGATATTATTAATGAGAAAAAACGGACTTGATGTGAGCAAAACTTATGATAACGACACATCTTGTGCTGAGTTTGTAGGATGCATTGCAGATGAGCTCAAAGAACAAGCACTGACAGATGCACAGACAGCTAATTACATCTCCATTATCACTGATTGTGGCACAGACGTTTCTGGGAAAGACAACGTTATTGCATACTGCAGGCACATTTCTGCAGGTGTGGCAGTGAACAGGTTTATTGGTTTAACTGAGCTTGAACACTGCCATGCACATGGAGTATTAGATAAAATAAAATGCTTGTTTAGTGATGCTAAACAAACTGATCGTGATTGGTGGCAGAAGAAGATTACTGCATTTGGAGCAGATGGGGCTGCCGTTAACATGGGTGCTCGAGGAGGAGTAGGTGCTCTCTTAAGAGAAGAAATAGGACAGCACATTCTTTCCTTTCATTGTATGCCACACAGACTGGAATTAGCCATGCTGGATGTTCAGAAGTCTGTTCCAATGATTCAAAATGTCTATGACTTGTTACAGCTAATATGGAAAACATACCATTTTAGCCCCAAAAGCAAGCGTGAGTTGAAAGCCATTGGCATGGAGTTAGGCTGTGCCATACGAACACCTTCTGCTGTGAAGACCCAGCGCTGGCTGCCTCACATTTACAGAGCCCTTTCTGTTTTTCTTGCATCTGATCAGACTACAGGCCAGGGCCAATATACAGCTGTGCACTTCCACATGCAACACCTTGCTGCCTCATCCAAAAACACTGAAATAGCAGGAAGAGCAAAACACATCTCACAACAAATGGAAAAGTTGCCTTTTGTGGGGTTTTGTCACTTTCTCCATGACCTGTTTGGAGAAATCTCAAAGTTGAGTCTTGTGCTTCAGAAGAACTCGCTTATTCTACCTCAGGCTAAAGCAGCTATTGATTCCTGTGTTTGTACAATCAAGGGAATGAAGGACAAACCAGTGAGAAATGGAAAGTTGGAGGAATTTCTCAGTCACACAAACTTAAATTCAGTTTCTCAGCATGAAAATGTGGTGCAGCAGGACAAAGCCCAAAGAGAAAAACAGACCAGAAGGCAGAAAAAAGCAGCCTCATCTGACTATGTGGGCATTTCCTTTCAAAACATACAGCTAAAAGGCTGTGATCTCCAAGGTTTCAGTGAAGAACTAAACCACCTCATTGATGAAACTGTAGACATTACAGTTAAGGAGCTTGAAAGGAGATTTGAAATAATGAGAGACAACACACAGCACAAAAACATACAAGGGACAGAGATCATTCAATGCTTCTCAATCTTTTGTCATGATTCTTGGCCAAACGGCATCTACACTTTTGGGGTAAATGAAATTGACACACTGCTGAAATGGTATCAAGACATCTTGCTGAAAAATGGATGTGACATCACTGCTGTACAGGCAGAATGGAGATTGTTGAAAACCCTTGTTAAAGGACAGTTTTCAGATAAATCCTATTGCAGCTTGTGGGAAGTCCTACTAACAAAAGAGCCCTACTGCACAGATTTCCAGAATGTTTTGCATCTAGTTGAGATAATGCTTGTCCTACCAATTTCGGCTGCTCAGTGTGAACGTGGCTTTTCAGCTCAAAACAGGATAAAATCTAAAGTACGCAATTCACTCCATGTGTCAACCTTGGAAGATTTGATCAGGATCAGCACTGAAGGCCCATCACTTGAACAGTTTGATCCTGAACCATGTGTCAAACGCTGGCTTTCTGCAAAAAAGAAGAGGAGACGGCCAAACTACACTCAGTGGCCAAGTGATATGGACATAATCATGGTCAGTGGCAGTGACACTGGCTCAGATTCTGCGTAAAAAATTTCATTTGACTGTATATAGTTCATAAGTTGGAAGTGACATTCAGTTCCCAAATAAGCTTCAGTTCCCAGAACATTCACAAGATGAAAATGCTGAAACTGTATGAAGAGGAGAGACATGCATACAACAGGGTGACTAAAGGTAAGTGCATTGTTATGTGGCTCTTAAAAAATTATTTGGCGCCTGTTTTTTTCCCCTATAGGAGCCAATGGCTCCTTAATTGATTTTTTTGTTTGGAGCCCTGTGTTGTGATTATTATTACAGTCTATTGTAATACTTGTCTCAAATTTAGAAATTTTCCAGAACACAGATTGTGTTCACTTATTTACTGGGATTGCATTACTGAAAGATGGCCCAGATTGCCGTTTAAAAAAAATGTTTTACTTGTTAAAGAGTTTTTCCTGCATCTCTGGATGCACTAGTTTTCTACACCTTATCTGTCCTTTTCATTTGTTGTGACTAATACAGTGACATTCTAATGTTTACAGAGGTCTGTTATAATGCTGGCATGAACGGTGTAAAAACTTCTGAAATGTTTTAATGCATTATTATACATTTCTAAAATGTCTAGGTATTGTGACACTTTTGTTACATTCTCAAAAGGTAATGGCAGTGACACATGTTAATGCAGCAGGTTTGAATTATTTCTTTTGCAAAATAAAATGTACTTTCATGTATGGAGTTTGAAATTGTCTTCCTTTCTAATGTTTAAGGAATAATTTTTGCTAATGTTAATTTTGAGGTCATATTTCTTGAAAATTAAAGCTCCAGTCGGCAAGTCGGGCAGATTGAGTGGATTTAGGAAAATTTTGAATGTTTACAACTCTCATGCCCCTCCCCCACTATCAACGGATACCCTCCCACCCAGTTCATGCTCGTCAGTGCGTGTGCACCAGATTTTCAGTGAACGCCAGGGCTCTCAAGTGTCACTCATTTCGGTCTTTTGTCACGCTCTCCCGCCACACATTGTATTTCTCACGCTGAAAAAACTATTTGTAATATATTTAATATGCCGCAGCGCCCAAAGTCTGGCCGCGCCGCTCTCACTGTGGAACCGGCATGAATCAAGCGCGTTTACTTTCCTCTGGTGTTGTTCGTCGAGCTACACAATAGCCAATCAGAAAATAGCACTATTGTATCTGGGTAAGATTTAACGCAACAACCAATGACAAAAATGTATCCAACCCCCCGTCGGCTGGGTGTCACTCTTACATGTCTTCAAAACTTGAGAGCCCTGGAACGCTCCCATCTCATCAGCATCCATCAACACCATGGAGTATTTGGAGGTATGCTGTCCTGGCTAATGTACCGATAGATTGCAATTGCTAACGTCATTTATACTCTAAATGAGCTTACTTGATTTTCCGCCATCACTCTTCGTTACTGCGCGAACTTCCGCGAACTTCAGGCGTGTGCATGTGATTGTAACGTGCGCGAGGGGTGGCGTGTGCCCGATCTGTGATTGACAGTCAGATCTCACACCCCCCTGCGCTGATTGGACATGATGAACCGGGAGCTGTGGATTTTTGCAAAACAAATAACAACCTCCAGGTGGAGTTAGAAGCTCGGGGTTTTTTCTAAAACCACTTTATTTATGTTGTTCTGTCAGATTATAGTGTCGATTTCACTGAATATGATCAAAAAAATGTTGCCGACGGCAGCTTTAAGTATTATATTTATTTATTTGAAAATGTATAACAAATTTAGTATTAATTTCTGATTAATAAAAATTGAGTTATAAAATACATAGAAAAAGTTTATTAAAATAAATAATTTTGAGTTCATCTGCTCAATAGATTTAAGTGTAACTGACTTAACACAATTAATTTGATCAACTTAAAAGTTTTGAGGTAATCTACTCTATAGATTTAAGTGTAACTGACTTAAAACAATTAATTTGATCAACTTAAAAGTTTTGAGGTAATAAGTTTCCTCAAATTTTGAGTTATCTTAACTTATCGGGGTTTACAGTGCTGACGCGCCAAGTACACTGCAGCCGTTAACGCCGGACAGAAGGGGAGTCACACCACCATATGGAAAGAAGCGTAAATGGATGGAGAAGCATAGTTTACTGTAAAGCTACGTCTTAGTTTTGCTTATCTTGGCGAAAGCCGAGTACAATTCAGCGTGAAGTTTTAACATCTACTCTCGTGTAATGGAAATCATTTTTTTATATTAATATAATTCTTAATATTATGCTTTTTACCCCTCTATCTGGTCTTATAATGCTTTGTAGCCTCTATCAGGGTTTTACATAAAATAATCCAGTTGTGTCAATTAGGTACTTTTATTTTTTATTGACATGGGAAATTGTAGTTGAAATTACAGTGCTCTGACAACATTAGCTGAACACATAAATGACATTAAACATGAATAAATACATAAATAAGTAAAAACAATTACATTTATCATGGCCAAAAGTAGCCACTGTGAATGGATAGTATGTGAACCCTTTACAATGTTAAAAGGAAAAGGTTATTTTTAAAAGTCATAAGATTATTTTTTGTGTGACTGCATGTTTATGCATAAACCTAAGTAATAATTGAAAACTCTAACAATATGGATAATAAATTCAGTATCTTCATTGCTTAGTGGAGAAGAGGAAGTATCCTCAACTAAGCTGGTAAGACCTGGTCACACATATTCTGTTAAAAAACTGAAAAGACAAAAAAAATGTATTGACATTTTAAGAAGCATATCAAGTAGCTGTTGAGTGTCTTAGTTCGATGGTTGAGCTACAGATCAATCAATAATGAGGTGGTTTTGAAAAGATTCTTTGACAGTTACAAATGTTACAGTTTTGTTAACAAAAAAGGCTGTAATAAAGAACCATTTCAGCATAATACAGTTATTTGGGATGATATGGTTCTAAATATAACTGTTACTATGAATAACCATTAAAGAACCATCTTTTTAGAGTGTAGATAATCACAATATTAAATAATCTGTTAATAAACTCATCTTTCAGTTTGACATACATAAATTATGAATCTACAATGGCCACTTACATATAACTTAATTTAAACTGTCCCTGATGTCTCCCCTGTCACTCTCTTGATCCTCCTATTTGTACTGCCTCTTTCCATGTTTCCTTCCCCCTTGTTCTCTAGCCACTCGTCCATTTCTTTTTCTTACCTGTCCTTGCTGTCCAATTTTTTTTTTTTTTTTACTCCTCTTGAATAATACATGGCCTCACCTCTTTATTTCTCTCCTGCAGGGTTTTTCTGACTGCCATTGTCCCTCGTTGTGTGAGCTTGGGTCAATCTGTAGAGACAGAAGACACCATCATATCCTACCTCAGTTAATGATGACTGGAAGCCAAACACTGTTCCTGCATCAGTGTTCATCCAATTTTAGAAGCTTTATTCACAAATACTACAGCTTTCTCTGCAATTCTAAATGATTATTTGAAATTAATCTGCACTAACACATCTTATTCAATGCTATACACTGCATTTTACAGGTTTCAATAATTTTCTCCTTATTTCTTAAAGTTTCATTCACCTATTCACCATGCTACTTCTTAAATCTAAGAAAATATATCATTGAACAGTTGTGTTAACTGTTTTCCCATTATTAAACAGTTTGTTTTGCCAATCAAGCTACTGCGGATAGTTCACCCAAAAATGAAGTCATTTACTCACCCTCATGCTGTTCCAAACCTGTAGGCCTATGAGTTTTTTTCTTCCGTTGAACACAAAAGAAGATATTTTGAAGAATGTTATAACCAGATAGTTGAGCCATTGACGTCAAATGTCTGGTTACCAACATTCTTCAAAATATCTACTTCATTTTTGAATGAACAATCCCTTTAAGGGGAATCAATCTAAATAGGACATCTATAAAAGTTATTCACATGAGGCAATAAGAGGAAACTGTAACAATTTATATTAAGTATGGTCACTTGTAATACATTGCTCCTGGAAAACATATTTTATTCAAAAATTAAAACATCTTATTATAACCACAATAGATTCTACTCAACTTTTTCAGAGGATTTAAACTTGAAACTGATAAGTGCAATGAAAAGCACTTTGTAACTGTGGTATCACTTTGATTTTACTTAAGGTAGCAATTAAACTTGTTCAATTTGAGTGGTTTGCATTTTATAAAAGTGTAAATACCACTATGATCCGACAATTGGTAATCATAATTCTATGTAAGGCCATGAGATGGTAGTAGAAAAAAGCCATTTTAAAGAGTTACGCCTATAAGCACCTCACGTCATTACGCACTGTCAAGACGCCAATGAAATAAAAGCCGTGAAGAGCGCGCGGTTCATTCTGGGAGCGTTAACTTGACAATTTGTGTGGCTCTTCGCGTGTAGCTGGGATGTTCTTCAATTATTTCAGATAGAGCCAGAAAATCAGTGTAGTATAAGTGTGTGGTTACACATAATGTATTTAACTTGGACTCTAATATCTTATGGATAATGAGAGCAACATCTTTTCAGAACCAAGGACAGCTCCCGACAGTCAATATGATCTCGGCGGTGACGAAGGATCGCGTGCAGGCTCTCATGACCAGTTTGACATCTGAAGTGATGGATGTGCCGATTTCTTAATAAGATGCACGACACCACTACAAATTTGCCGGCGCCAAGTTTTATGGACAACGAGACCAGATGCGGAGAGCCGATTTTGAGTTACGGACATGTTGAGAAAGTGCTTGTCGGAGGAGTTCTGACCTTGCTTACCTTTTTAACAGTTTGCGGGAATCTTCTGGTGGTCATTTCAGTGTGTTTCGTTAAGAAACTAAAGCAACCTTCTAATTATTTAATCGTTTCTCTGGCCATTGCAGACCTGTCGGTGGCGGTGGTCGTCATGCCGTTTGTCAGCATCACTGACCTCATAGGAGGACAGTGGATCTTTGGTCGTGTTTTCTGTAATGTTTTTATCGCCATGGACGTGATGTGCTGCACCGCTTCAATAATGACACTGTGTGTCATAAGCATAGACAGGTAGGTCTACCAGATATACGTGCTGTATGATATAAAGCTAACCTAGATATTAGATAGTTAAACTAATCAATTAACTACTGCATTCAGATTAAATGTTTTATTCAGTCTGTATATTTAGCTATTTATGTTGAGGAGACCGGGTCAAGTCACACTTTTTACTTAAGTGAAAATTTCTCAGGGTGGGTTTATTTTTTAAAGTCAGTTTCTTTATAGATACATAGGCTACCCTTAAGACTTGCCTACAAATAAGCCACCGAACATTTTCAACATTAATGACCAAGAAGGAAAAAACACGCACGCACATTTAGCCTACCTGCAGCGGGCATATTAGTTGGACTGTCATTAAGCAGCATAGACTTTTCAGATAAATCTAATTATGAATGAATGAGGAATTTATATAGCGCTTTCATATGTAGCCTACTTCTGTACACCCAAAGCGCTTTACAATCATATCAGGGAATCTCTCCTCAACCACCAGTGTGCAGCAACCACTTGGATGAATTATGAAACACAATTCATAAAATCAGCCAAACTGTAAAGAGAAAGAGATAGATGAAATAATTAAATAAAATTACAGCATACAATACACTGAAAACCGGATATACTAAATTAGCAGGTTTTATACCTTTATTTAAAATATTAAATAAATACTAACAATTTTAAATCAGGTAGAAATAGCTTTTTAAGGTATTGCAGGCTACCACTTTTTATAGATTTAAATATTGTATGAATGCATGTCACTGTGGTTTTATGTTCACTTGTCCACTAAACAAACATTTACAAAATATATTATCATTCTGAAATTTTAGTTTAGAAGACAGAATTCAAAATTCAACTAGATGTTGAAAATCACCATTTCAAAAACACTCAAAACCTTATAGCTACTGAGATTTAGCCCTTTTGACAAAAAGCAGGGGTCTCTTTTCAAGAAGTTATTTCAAGCTTACATTGTAATATTCCAAAGAAGGGCAAAGAATGTCACTGTGAAATTGCCCACCTTTATGCAGTTTTTGACTGATGCACTTTAGCAATTCTTTTTTTCTGCCTTCTTTCATTTTTCCCATTCTCCACTCCATTTTCTCAGGTACCTGGGCATTACTAAGCCATTGACGTATCCCGTGAGACAGAGTGGAAAGTGCATGGCCAAAATAGTGCTTTCTGTATGGCTTCTCTCTGCCTCCATCACCCTACCCCCACTGTTCGGATGGGCTCAGAATGTCAACGATGACAATGTGTGTCTGATCAGCCAGGACCTGGGCTACACTATATACTCCACTGCCGTGGCCTTCTACATCCCCATGTCCGTGATGCTCATTATGTACTACCGGATATACAGGGTGGCGAAGGTGAGTGCTGCCAAGCACACGATCGCTGGCTTTCCCAAAGCGGAAGACGAGGAAAGCGTGAACTGCGTGACTGCGGCCCTAAAGCTGCAGAGGGAGGTGAAAGAGTGCGTGAGCTTTTCTCGCCATCTCAAAAGTGATCGTAAAAACATCTCCATCTTCAAAAGGGAGCAGAAGGCGGCGGCCACCCTTGGGATTGTCGTGGGGGCTTTCGCCGTGTGCTGGATGCCCTTCTTCCTGCTGTCCACGGCGCGTCCGTTCATCTGTGGGGTGCAATGCAGCTGCGTGCCTCTGTGGGTGGAGAGGACGCTGCTGTGGCTAGGCTATGCCAACTCACTCATAAACCCCTTCATTTATGCATTCTTCAACAGGGACCTCCGGACCACCTACCACAACCTCATTCGCTGCCGCTATCGGAACATCAACCGCAAGCTCTCGGCAGCCAGCATGCACGAGGCTTTGAAACTTGCTGAGAGACCTGACCCGGTGCTGTAGGCTGTCTGTACCCTTTATGTCTCTCTAGGGACTGATGCAGGCACACGGAGGCTGAGAGACGTTTTTGATAAATTCCTTATTGCCCTCGCGGAGGAGCTTTTCAGTCACTTCAATTAAGTCGAATTGCAATGACTTCAATTAAGTGAAATTGGAACGGTTGTAAAACTTCATGAAATGTTGTATAAAATGCTTTATAAATTAGACCATATTGCTGTAAAATTAGCTTGAAGAAGGGGAAAAACAGTCATCAAAATTTCAATGAGCAAGGAATCCTCCAGTATCTTGTTCATATTTCATGCAGTATACTTTGTGCTGTTTATATTATATAAGTAATAGTCCTCAATAATAATGAACCCATGGCAGCACGGAAGTGCCATTTTTATATTATAGATTATAAATGACAGTTCAACCAAAAGATAAATTCTGTCACCATTTACTCACCCTCATATCATTCCAAACCTCTGACTTTACTAAGTTAGAAAAGATTTGTTTTATTAATTTTTTTCCATATAATGGAGGTCATTGGACCCCCTTGAAAAAAAAACTGAGATGTTGTTAAAAATATATTTTGTGTTCCACAGAAAAAAGTCACACAGGTATGGAACAACATGAGGGTGAGTATATGATGACAGATTTTTCATTTTTGGGTGAACGATCTCCAGGTACTTGATGACAAATTTATAAAGCAATATTAGAACACTACAATAAAGAATGCAGTGTACAAGCGATCATAAAGATGAACACTTCACTTCGTTGCAGTCCCGTCCCTTTTGCCCTCCAAACAGTCACCTGATTTGACCATCAGTGATTGCCACTAATAATGTGACACCAAGCTGAGCGTGTCTCGCCTATAGTTGTATTATTAGAAGCAAGTCATTTATTGTCTTCTAGCTGTGAGAAAGGCAGAGTTGGGCACCAGGCAGGTGCTTTTAATTTCTGTCAGCATGCTTGGCCAACAGATGGTAAACAATACATCAACACTAAGTCAAGCTGTGTATTCGTCAAGCATTTTAGTGACCACGCGTTTGGATTCGAAACGTCTATGCATATACAGTATTGTAAGAAAAAGTACTGGACATGAATAAGTTAGAGTTTGAAGTAGGTTTAAAGTCATGTGGAAAAAAAATCATTATTGCAGTGAAAGAAAGATTGGGGCCACCTGACTAAAAAACATAGCACAGCTCTAATTGATATCAATACAGTCAAAATTACTATGATAAAACTATTGAAATTAAATAAATGTAATGAAAATGTAATAAAATTAATACAATTAAATGGAAAATTCCTTTCAAAATAAAAATGTAAAGAAACCAGTTCAAAAACATAAAAACAGACCAACTATATCTATATACAGTATATTCATGTTATGCAGCTTATTTTTTTTCATGTTATGGCCAATTAGCAATAAATATTATACTGTTTTGTCTAAATAAATATATATTTATAATGGACAAAAAAGTTGAGTGTTAGAAGACGGCAAGTAATTAAATATTAATTTTAAATATTAAAAATAGGGGAAGTGAGTATACACAATTAAATAGCCTGTATTGACAGATAACATTTCAAAATATAGACCGATAATAAATATCGTCTCAATATATTGCCTAAAAAAGAATTACAGGCCTGAAAAAGATGGAAGTTTATCATTAAGATGCCGAGGGCACCGAACAAGCACAAAACAACAAATCTGTTCTGCTCTACCAGCTGTTGTTTGAATTTATAGAAGATGCAAATTTTGGGGGATGGTTTTGTGAGGAAAATAAATATATCATATGCTCATTCACAAAGACAAATTACTGTGGTCATTGAATTAAATGATTAATTATAAAAAATAAAAATAAAAAAAACTTGAGATTGTGCTTTAGTATTGGTTAAACTATTCTACATGAACCGAAGTCCACATTAATCTTTCATTATTACACTTTAAAGATTTTGAAAATAAAGGTTTGCATGCATCCCATTTGAGGTGACATGTTGTCCTTTATTCTATAAGCAGAAGTGGAAATTAATGCGGATGTCATCAGCGTAATACGTCAAGCCTCCAAGACTAAAAAGCATAGGATAGCTATATTGGTATTATAGTGATTATTAGAATATTATTAGTATATTAGAAAATTAAAATGAGAAAGCCTTTCAAAGAGTTTCAGAATCTATACAAGAGGTTTTGTTATACCAGAACTGAACATGAATGACTGCTTCGTAAATTGTACCTCTTTCTGAATTCTGTGACAGTGACATGCTGCCCTGCTGAGTCTTTCAGTCTTGTTTTTCCATCTACGGCAGCACAGCATGAGGGCTGCTTCCTGTCCATTTCCCAGGGGGCTTTTTGGAATCAATGTACCTGCAAAAATATTCTGAATTAAGGCTTCAATGTGATAAGAAATAGCTGTATACTTTATTAACAGAGTATACCTGTCAGTTTAATATTGTAAATAATTAAGTTAAAGACTGTATTCCTGTAGTTTAATTCTAGATAGCATCATTCTGAAATGGTAAATTTCACTTTCAATGATCACTATTAAATGAACTTTGATATAGTTTTTTTATGTTCTCCATGCAGTCTGGCAAAAAATTGGCTGGTTGGCTGTTTTCAGTTGAACAATAACAGTGTTTGAAAGGCAGCACTGTCTTGATATTCCTCAAATTTACCTTTTTTTCTTTTTACAAATCTTAAATATAAGATATTTAAAAAAATATTTAAGCAAATCTCCCATTGACTTTCATTTATATGTTCTTAGGCAAGTTGCATAAACTGCTTAGACTCGTCTTAAAAGTTAGTAAACTACGTTTTTTTCTACAAGACTGGTCCTAACTTTTTAAAATCAGTTACATAAAAAGGTAGATCTAATTTGAAACTGAAAAGTAAGACTGGTTACCTTTTGTCTAACTGCAAGTTGGTCAAACTAGTACTTAACATACCGGTAGTTTATGCAACTGAATTCAAATAGTAACTTACAGCAATGGTGTCTTTGTAATAATTGTATATACTGAATTAAGATTTGTTTCTTTTGTCACAAAATCTCAAAATCAATTGTGATTAATCTCATTTTCCTTGCCTACTTTTAACAATTTATAGCCAAGTAAATGATGATTTGCACACTGTACAATGATTTGACTCTGAGTGTCATAAAAATAGCATAACAAAAACTAAGCCTAAAACCTAACATTATTTAAACCTTTAACACTGTTAACACATTTGCTGCCTTGCAAGCACTTGCATTTATTTTGGGAAATGAAAATCTAGTTTCATCACGGGCCCACCGGTGGGCCCAAATCCTTTACATTTTTAAAACAGTAATATCCCATACTAAACCTAAACTAATCTTGACAAACTATATATCATTTGAAAGCTTACAATCTCTAGTTTCCATATTTTGTGATTGATTTTCAAAATAAATTACAGAGGAGCCGTAATTTATCAATTTGCAACAATAATATTTTCATACTCTTAGACCTTTATTTTGAAATAGTGATGAACATGAAAAATCATGAAAGAAGGGTAGAAACCTCAGTTTGTTTTCATGCCAAGAGTTCAAAAGATAGCATCCATTAAATTTTTTTGAAAAAAAAAAAGGTCTGATTTTTTATTTTTTATATAAAGAAAAAAATTATATGATGTGGCAGGAAGCTAAAATGCACATGCGTGTTTTTTTTATGTTTCTTAGAGGTTGAAATCATATCAAAATCTGCCAAATTTCTCATATTACTTCTGAATAGGATGTCTACTTCATAAATTGTATGAAAATTGTGGAAATAATGGTTCATATCACTCAAAACACATATGGAAATGGAGGCGCCCTTATATGGGCAGTAATGGAGTCTGGTTGTCATCTAGTGAAAAAGTTTGGTACTGCGCCCAAACAAAATCTTACTGAAAGCTCATTTTTTGAGATATCAACCTAAAATTTGAAACACAACTTGTTCAGATTTTTGGCTTTGATTTTTTTGCCGTTTTAGAGTCGCCCAGGTTTTAAAAATATGTATTTTATATAAAATATGAATAATTAAATTTTTTACATTGTACATTTTCATAAACTCAAACTTCTATAACTTTTTTTCTGTTTCACTTTCTTAATTTATTTCACTTCTACAAAAATCTGCCAAATGTCTTCTTTAAAACAAGACCAATCTTACGTCTATATTCCAAAGCATTCTTGAATTACAACCATTTAAGTTCGAAATGTGCATTTTCATGTATATTCAAAAAAAGGGGGGTGACACTTAAAGGGTTAAAATGTATGTCAAATGTATGTCAATTTGGAGTAAACATTATTAGTAAACAGTATTAAACATCATTTTGTGGTGAGGTTTATATTTTTCTTGCCCCAGATTTACAGATTATCAAACATGAAATCCAAACACTGACAGTTTAAAAATATGTTGGTAATGAGTGAAGTCAAAGTAGATTTACTTACTCACAAGGATCCACTCTTCCCTGGTGAAAAAAGTATGCTAAGTATACTTGCAGCCAAACTAATTCAGTACTTCAAATGTGTTAATGATTAGTCCACTTGAAGTGTGCTATTTTGGAACAACTAATTTTGTACTAAGTATATTTTAGTTGTAATTAAATTGTAGTAAATAATAACTTTAAGTGTATTTAGTGTACTTTAGTGTAAATTGGAACAACTTCAAGTATACTTAGTATACTTTAAGTATATGCCTGTGTAGGGACTAATTGCATGCTTGATTAGTGATATTAAAGTGTACTTTGTGTTACAAGTACATTACAAATTCATTACGAATTGATTCATTACATCATGTCTTCGAATATACAAGCAAGCGAACATACAAGCGATATACCATAAGTGTATTTGAGTAAAAAGTATATGCTCAGTAATACCTTTGGCTTATTCCAATACTAAAAATTGCACACGTTGTCTTCAATAACAAATGGACATTAATTAACAAATATTACTTAGCTGTACTTTGTACAATATACTATTGTATATAATACATTTTGAAATACTTGCAAATTGCAATGCATTGTTACAATTACAATGATCATTTCCGGCGCACAGTTAAAAATATACCTAAAATATATTTTTAACCTCTTAAGTGTCGTGCCCCCTTTTTTGAATAAACATGAAAATGCACAATCCGAACTTAAATGGTTGTAATTCAAGAATGCTTTGGAATATAGATGTAAGATTGGTCTTGTTTTAAAGAAGAAATTTGGCAAATATTTGTAGAAGTTAAATAAATTAAGAAAGTGAAACAGAAAAAAAGTTATAGAAGTTTGAGTTTATGAAAATGTAAAATGTAAAAATTTAATTATTTATATTTTATATAAAATATATTTTTTCAAAACATGGTGGACTCTAAAACTGCAAGAAAATCAAAGCCAAGTTGTGTTTCAAATTTTAGGTTGATATCTCAAAAAATGAGCTTTCAGTAAGATTTTGTTTGGGCGCAGTACCGAACGCTTCCACTAGGGCACAACCAGACTCCATTACTGCCCATATAAGGCCGCCTCCATTTCCATATGTGTTTTGAGTGATCTGAACCATTATTTCCACAATTTTCATACAATTTATGAAGTAGGCATCCTATTCAGAAGTAGTAAGGGAAGTTTGGCATATTTTGATATGAATTCAACCTCTAATAATCACATAAAAAGAAGACGGATGTGCGTTATAGCTAGCTGCCACATCACAAATGGTGAATCTATAATTTTATTATAGACATTTACTATATTTTCAGACCTTTTTTTCTAAAAAAATAAATAATGGATGTTATCTTTTGAACTATTGGCATGAAAACAAACTTTTATACAAAGGTTTATACCATTCTTTCATGATTTTCATGTTCATCACTATTTCAAAATAAAGGTCTTAACACGCCTTAGGAGTATGAAAATATTCTTGTTGCAAATTGATAGATTACGGCTCTTCTGTAATTTATTTTGAAAATCAATCACCACATTTAAAAACAGATTGTAAGCTTTCAAATTATATATAGTTTGTCAATATTAGTTTAGGTTTAGTATAGGATATTACTGTTTTAATTGTTCTGCTTACTCGTTTAAAATCCATGGGTGATAGGGCTTTTTCTTCAAATGCTCCGAAACTTTGGAATTCCCTGCCAGCTGAGATTAGGCAAGCTGAATCCCTTAGTGTTTTTAAATCATCCCTTAAAATGTATTTGTTTAGGGTAGCTTTTACATAATTGTTCGTAATTGCCATATTATTATTAATATTATTTATTTATTTTATTTGATTGGGACAGTGCATGTTAATGAACAAACATGGAATACATGCATGTAAACATGCCGGATTGTAGCTACAAGCTAATTTCCATCCGTAGTCCCACGTACTAAGATCACACAGATCACAAAACATTACAGAATAAAATTTACATCTACATCATTTATCATTCAATTATCAAAAGTCCTATATACAATATTCACATAAAACTTAAAAAATCATTCAACTTCACAAACACTCATTCATGTACACATTACAAAAAACAAAACAAAAAAAATTAGAATAAGATACAACATACCCACTAATGTGTGCAACTTTGGTTTGCCCATAGCCATTTTTTCAACTGGACTATTATGTAGCTATATGTAGGGCATTCTGTCAGTGTTATAGGAAGACTATTCTACAGACTCCCGCCCCGGACAGACAGGACCGTCTGACCGAAGGTGGTACGCCTGTGGGGTATTATTAAGTCTCTTCTGGTGGAGGCTCGCGTGGTCCTCTGCGAATTTTCTTTAGATTTAATAAAGTCCTTCAGCGGTGGAGGAGCGAGGGAATGTAGAACCTTGTATATCAGACACGCCATTTTCTAATTGATCATATTTTGAAAATCCAGTAGTCTATGTTTTTTTAGAACATGACATAGTGGTGGGATAGCGTTTTTTTATCGAGTGTTTTTAATGCCTTTTTATAAAGACTTTCTATGGTTTTAAGTGTTGTGGGGCAAGCAAGAGACCAGGTAGTCAAGCAATAGTCAGAATGAGAAATAATCATTGAATAAAAATATGTTTTAGCTGCACCCATGGTTAAATTATTTCGAATATGCCGGAAATTTTGAAGATTAGATTTGATCGAACATTTCATAATATGTTTTTATTTATTTTATTTTTTTCTGTCATTAATGCATTGTTTGTATAATTGTATGTTGTATCATGTTTCTATTCTTGTGAAGCGCTTTGAGATATAGAAAAGGCGATATAGAAAATAAAGTTTATTATATTATTATTATGGATGACCATATTCTATATCCCTTAATCCTACCCAATACCTAAACTTAACAGCTACCTTACTAACTATTAATAAGCAGTAATTAGGAGTTTATTGAGGCAAAAGTCATATAATTAATAGTTAGTTAATAATAGTGATAATTCGACCCTAATCTAAAGTGTGACCGAATATTTTTCATGGAACCCACATATTGATCATGATAAGCCACATATTTTGCTCTATATGAATATAAATGGTATGCCATTCAGTCATGTTAAATAAGAAATGTTTACTCCGCATCTCAATACAATAACATGTATGATAGACTAGCTGTTTCTCAAGGTTCACTGAAGAGTTAGATTAGTAGTGCAATGGCAGCCAGCTTCTCAAAAAAAATAAAATGTAAGTGAAAAAAGTTTACAAAATAATTTGGACTCAAAGCCACGTCTAACCAAATTGTGTTCCAAATTTGAAGTTGATATCACAATAATGTAGCTCTCTAAAAGGTTTAAAGTACCGTTTCTATGGTAACACAATGTCCAATTTAACATCAGTTTTCACATTATGAATCTGTTCAAATTCAAAGTAGTATACAATTCAAAGTAGTATGCACACATCGAAACATCACTTAAGCTGGTGCTCTATCCAAAAAAAAAACTAAAGCACAATTCTATTTCTGCTCCCAAAGATGACCACAAGCGGTCTTTGTCAGGCTATTCAAAGCCATTTCCACATGCAGTTAAGCCTCAATTTTTTCTTTCCTTTTTTCCTGCAGCTCCTATCCAGTTCCTGTGACATTCCCATTGGGAACATTTAATAATTTCACAGTAGCTAGTGAATTAACAGCATAAAACAGCTGAACAAATCAATCAGCATCTACAGAGGTTGTCCTTTCTCTCTTTCATACCTGTTCGTAATTGCTGTCATCCATTAACCCCTGACTTCTTGTTAGTAATGATACCGCTGTGGAGAAATCTCTGAGGTGTTATTCCTGACCGATTGTGAAGTTCTGTTAATGATGTAGTCTGATTCTATCAAAGGGCAATACTTTAACAGCCAGGACAGCTGGCCAATTACAGCTCCTTATCAAGGAAGGAGAAGTTCAGGCTCCTGGAAATAGATCAGGCATATTTTTAAAAACGTCCAACATGCATAGAGTGCTTAATGAGAATTTAGTGTTAGCCTGCATACGTCCAGTTTGTGTGCCAGAGCCCCGATGATGTTGGGCTAATAATATCGCCTCCTCGCACTTTCAGCGCGTTTGGGACTGTCCTTCAGGACTGTGTGATTTATTAGTCTCGAGACTTCTTTGTTTCAGAGGTAGCGGCGGAGAGCATGTTCACATGGAGCGGCGTATTGTGTGGAATCTGCTTGGGGCCTGCGGTGTATTGAAGAACAACAGACGGGAGGTCCGAGCACTGACAGGGTCATTCTGACTTTCCTTTGTAAGTTTAGGCTGCAATTATATGATGCCAGGTGGAATTAGTGTCATTAAACTAGTATTCAAAGATCTGGCTGGTGGAGCGACAAACTTGATTATGTTTTATATATGATAAAACAAACCAAAAGTAGCAAATATAGTGTGAACTTCTTTTTGATCAGCAGGATGTAAAGCAAGAAAAATGTAGCTTCCACAGCTTGATAGCCATATAGAAGATCAATATCTGGAGTATCTTTTCAGACTGGAAAACATCTCTCTTCCATCCTTTGTACATGGTGTAGGTTTAAGAACGTGTCTCTACCGATATGTGTGCCGGTGCTTCTGAAACTGCTAGCAATAGATTCACCTTGAAATCTTCCCTGCGTTTGGGGTGTTTTGGAATGAAATCCTGAAATATTTATTTATTTATTTGCAGATGGCCTAATTTAAAACAGGGTGACTCAGAGTGATTGTTAAGTATTCTTGTTAAATTCTTTTAAAAAAAGAAAACACTGTCAGCCATGGATGAAAAAAACATACAATAATTTATAAGTTCTGCAATTAATAATAGATTAATAGAGTTATTAGTCAAGTAATTTTTTTATATAGCACTTTATACAATGCGGATTGTTTCAAAGCAGCTTTACAGTGATAAACAGGAAAATGACTCCATGACGCAAACAGAATTCAATTCTGCTGAAAAGCAGCTCTAAAAGACAATAGTGTCATTCAGCTGAAGTCAATTCAATGTCGATTCAGTTCAATTCAATAACTGTGTAAAGTTCATCAATTATGGAATGGGTTCAATTCAGCTATAAGCAGCTCTGCAGAAAACAGTGATGTCATCATCCAGTAGTGTCAGTGCAGAGGAGGAACCTTGGGAGAAACCATGTTCAGTCTGGGGGCCAGTTTTTATCTAGCCAAACGAACGAACATAGTGTGATTATGATTCCAGGCTGCATCACAAGTCCGATTGTGGATTGATATCATTCAGAATAATATCATCCTGCTCCTTCTGCTTGAAGATCAAGATACATTATGCCAGCATATGGAGGGGATTTGGTTGTCATGGTCTTAGCTGAGGATCTGTGTCGAGGGCTAGTCGATGAGGTCTTTCTCTTTGCAGGGAATCTGTCTTTAAGGCTCATCTAGTTGTTGTGGTCTCTGCTAATATTCAGGGCTGCGTTGTGGTTGTCTCTAGGTGCAGGTGTATCATCTGGTCTGTATATGGCTGTATGCCATTCCTCTTACGATGTAACAAGTACATAGGGTGTTGTAGGAAGTGCTGCCTGTTCTGGTCGACTTTATGCAGCCTAACGAACCTTTAAGGGATTTGAATAATAGAAATGTGTTAGTGTGTTATGTTCATGCTTGGTTAAAGAGATCCCACTGAGCAAGCGACGTCTGTGGACATACAAAACAGGTTGATATCACGTCCGTCCGTCCAGGCCATAATCTGAACGTCCATTGACATCCAGAATTAGTTGATTAATGACAATGAGAAATTATGTCCAATCTGGCTATAATCTAAACGTCCACTGACAGCCAGAACTAGTTGAGAAAAGACGTTCATACTGGCTATAATCTGGACGTCCGGTGACATCCAGAATTAGTCGATGAATGACTTGAAAAAATATGTCCAATCTGGCCATAATCTAAACGTCCACTGACAGCCAGAACTAGTTGAGAAAAGACGTTCATACTGGCTATAATCTGGACGTCCGTTGACATCCAGAAATGGTCCATAAATGACCTGAATAAAGATGTCCAATCTGGCCATTATCTTAACGTCCACTGACAGCCAGAACTAGTTGAGAAAAGACGTTCATACTGACTATAATCTGGACGTCCGTTGACATCCAGAAATGGTCCATAAATGACGTGAATAAAGATGTCCAATCTGGCCATAATCTAAACGTCCACTGACAGCCAGAACTAGTTGAGAAAAGACGTTCATACTGACTATAATCTGGACGTCCGTTGACATCCAGAAATGGTCTATAAATGACGTGAATAAAGATGTCCAATCTGGCCATTATCTTAACGTCCACTGACAGCCAGAACTAGTTGAGAAAAGACGTTCATACTGGCTATGATCTGGACGTCCGTTGACATCCAGAAATGGTCCATAAATGACGTGAATAAAGATGTCCAATCTGGCCATTATCTTAACGTCCACTGACAGCCAGAACTAGTTGAGAAAAGACGTTCATACTGACTATAATCTGGACGTCCGTTGACATCCAGAAATGGTCCATAAATGACGTGAATAAAGATGTCCAATCTGGCCATTATCTTAACGTCCACTGACAGCCAGAACTAGTTGAGAAAAGACGTTCATACTGACTATAATCTGGACGTCCGGTGACATCCAGAAATGGTCCATAAATGACGTGAATAAAGCTGTCCAATCTGGCCATAATCTAAACGTCCACTGACAGCCAGAACTAGTTGAGAAAAGACGTTCATACTGACTATAATCTGGACGTCCGTTGACATCCAGAAATGGTCCATAAATGACGTGAATAAAGATGTCCAATCTGGCCATTATCTTAACGTCCACTGACAGCCAGAACTAGTTGAGAAAAGACGTTCATACTGGCTATTATCTGGACGTCCATTGACATCCAGAAATGGTCCATAAATGACGTGAATAAAGATGTCCAATCTGGCCATTATCTTAACGTCCACTGACAGCCAGAACTAGTTGAGAAAAGACGTTCATACTGACTATAATCTGGACGTCCGGTGACATCCAGAAATGGTCCATAAATGACGTGAATAAAGCTGTCCAATCTGGCCATTATCTTAACGTCCACTGACAGCCAGAACTAGTTGAGAAAAGACGTTCATACTGACTATAATCTGGACGTCCGTTGACATCCAGAAACAGTCAATAAATTACGTAAATAAAAGATGTCCAATCTGGCCATTATCTTAACGTCCACTGACAGCCAGAACTAGTTGAGAAAAGACGTTCATACTGACTATAATCTGGACGTCCGGTGACATCCAGAAATGGTCCATAAATGACGTGAATAAAGCTGTCCAATCTGGCCATTATCTTAACGTCCACTGACAGCCAGAACTAGTTGAGAAAAGACGTTCATACTGACTATAATCTGGACGTCCGTTGACATCCAGAAACAGTCAATAAATTACGTAAATAAAAGATGTCCAATCTGGCCATAATCTAAACGTCCACTGACAGCCAGAACTAGTTCAGAACAGATGTTCATACTGCACTGTAAAAAAAAAATCCTAATTTTACAGTAAATAACTTCCTATTTTCATCATTGTGGTGGCGTTCATGTGTGTTCAATTCGTAAATACGATCTTTATGACATGTCTTGAATGCATCAATAGCTCTATTTTAGGGACAATCCTTACAAACAATCATTGCTAAAATACATTACAGACTGTCACAGTGAGAAGATCTTTGTCCTTTATCAATGCTAAAGACCTAACCACTGCAGTCAACACCTTGGAGTATCCATGCTGTTAAATAAAAGTCTGTAGACAAGGGTTAAGGTTAGGGTTAACCCCTTAATTTCTAACCCCCGGTTTCACAGACAGGGTTTAGATATAAAGCCAGGATTAGGCCTTAGTTAAATTTGGGCATTCAATTATAGCTTTTAAAAATGTACCTTAGAAGAAAAAAACATTACTGGTGTGCATCTTGAGACAAAACAATGGCACTGACATAAGATATGTCAGTATAGCCTACAAGTTGCTTTCAGGTAATACAGCTCAAACGTGCATTTTAGTCTGGACTACAGGCTTAAGCCTTGCCTGTGAAACCCAGGGTATTATGTTGTAACTTAATTATGCCAATGTTAGCAAGTGTTGCGTTGGACAGAGGGATTAACCCTAAACCAACATGTTGTGTAACAGTACCACAAAGCATTTTGACATTTATTAGGCATTAGAGTGTTTCTAAAGGAAAGGTCAAGAATTTGTGAAAGTGCAAAAGGGTCATTATGGGTCACATGAATGTAACTCTAATGTCACCACCATGATACCAATCCATTAGTTTTTCACATACGTCATACAGAATTGTATATGAATAGATATGCAGTGTTTGCTCTGTTTAATTATACTGTTTGCTCTATTAAATTGCTGTTTATCAGAACAGTGATAAATAAATGTTATTATATATGGTATACAAGTTACTGTATGTTTAATCTTTCATTTTTTATCTTTCGTTTTTTATCTTTCTTTTTTATCTTTCATTTTTTTTCTTTCATTTTTTATCTTTCATTTTTAATCATGCACTGCAATGAAAACACATTTAAACAATTGATTAAATATAACAGCCAGCCTACAAATACAACTAAATAGCACGTGTATATTTTTTTCCTATTCTTTCTTTTAAAACATTTCATATTGTCCTGTTATTGCAATGTTTTCACACTATTGGCTGTCTCTCCGAGTTGTTTTGAGCATGATTGGTTATTCTGACTGTCATCCAGGAATCTGGCCAATGACAACTATGCGCGCCTTTACGAGTCAAGTTTGAATACGTCAGTTGAAGTGAGTGGGTGTGTGTGCTGCTGCTCGGGACCTACTTCGGTTTTGTGGCTTTTACATTGTTTAAAACATGGATTATTTTACATCGGACTGCTAAATGTTTATTTTGAGCGAGTTGCGGGATGTAAATGAAGAACAAACAAGGAATATGGACAACGAACAACGGACATATTGCAATCTACGGAAGGTAACGTAAATAACTTTTTATTTTATACAAATTCTAATACATCAAAACATAGTGTATTAAATTGAGAATCTAAACGCGATTAGAGAAATATTGATATTAGTACGGTATTCCAATGTATTAGGCTAATTATGTGCTGAGCTAGCATGTATATTGTCAGCTAACTTAGTTTATGATAAAAAATAAAATAAAACTCAGCATTGGAGCTTTACAATGAGTGAACTGAGAACATTGTCTCTTTAGACAGAAGAACTCAAACCACACTCCTTTACTCGAGTCTAGAAGAATCTGCAAACTAGGCTTTTAAATTGTTGATCGCGGGATTTAACGTTAAAGTTAGGCCTAACGTTATTATATGTCTTGGAGCTGGTGAGTGAGTCAATTTTGCAAGCTTTTGCAAATGTCTCTGTTAGTAGCCTAAGTAAAAACAAATAGCTAATATTGCTGTGTGTTTCCTTCATGATCCAGGCATTTTGGGAGTAACGTTAAATATTATCCAGCCACACGATCTTCAGATGGTGAGTATTGTCATAAAAAACACGTGAAATAGAGGCAGAACATGGACACTCTG
This sequence comes from Rhinichthys klamathensis goyatoka, assembly GCF_029890125.1. Taxonomy (NCBI): domain Eukaryota; kingdom Metazoa; phylum Chordata; class Actinopteri; order Cypriniformes; family Leuciscidae; genus Rhinichthys; species Rhinichthys klamathensis. Next base: position 1,133,418 of record NW_026606640.1, read on the forward strand.
CTCAAAGGCACACTGGTTCAAACCCTCCAGACAATGTTTTATCTTCTATCTTCTTGAGTTTATACAGGCCTAGCTGACCCAAAAATAAATGTCTAACTTACTTTTGTGAAACACAAGAATGTTGGGAATAAAACAACTGTATGTTCCATTGCATGAGAAAAACAAAAACAAATAAGGCATTTCTCAAGATATCTTAATTATGGTTCTACATAAGAAACTCATACAGTTTCAACATGAGGGTGAGTAGGCTAAATAATGAGAGAACTCTTCTTTTTTTTGGATGAGCTGTTCTTTTAAGGACATTTGCTAAATTAACCATGGTTTTTATTATAGTAAAGGTGTAGAAACCATGTTTTTTATGGTGGATTGATTACAATAATTTATTACCATTTGGTTAGTGTCACAAAACATTGTTAATTTTAGTAAGGATTCTCCAGATTTATATAACACATAACCTGTATAATTTATTCAAGGAACACATTCAAAATGGTCCTATGTCACCCAGATCAATAATCTATTAACACACTTTTTAACTTTTTTTTTTTTAGATCAAGCATTGGAACAATGTTTACGGAGCAGAACAGGCACCAACAGAGAAACAAGTCCATCACTAGTAAGTATCCACTGCAGTATCTAAAACCGTAGTCAATTTTAAAGGCACAGTGCACTCCAAAATAAAATAAAAATCTCTTTTTTTCCGTGCCATTCCAGATGTATATGACTTTCTTTCCACAAAGATTTTTTGAAAAATTATCCATTATTGTAAGCCAATATAATGCAAGTGCATGCACCAGAAACTTCATACAGTACAGCCTGATGTGTTGTTCACACAAGATGTTTTCTGGATTTATCATGTGAGCTTTACAATGCTCTTGGACTTTTTCGACCTTCCGCATTTTGGTGTCTATTCACTTGCAGTATTTAACACAAACACAAGAGATGAATAATTTTTCTAAAAGTCTAGTTTATTTTTTCTAAAATGTGTTCATCTGAAGAAAGAAAATCACATACCCTTTCGGACGGCATAAGGTAGAGAAAATAAAGGGGGTATCAGTTTACTCTCCTTTAGCTACTATTTATAAACCTTACATGTGATTTAATAAATTTAAAATTAAAGGGGTGTTCCAAGCAAACAGCTATGTGTGTTTATATTAGGGGTGTACGATTCAGAAAATGTCACGATTCCGATTTTTAGGCTCAAGATTCGATTCAATAGCGATTTTCGATGCAAAAACAATTCTCGATTAAAAAAAACCATTCACAGTATGTAAATGTAGTTACTTTTCCTATGTAGGTATTAGGGATGTGCATCTCCATAACTGAGGCGATACGCATGTCGATGCTTAGCCAACGATTCGATACATTAAAGATAGGCTACATATAAGCAGCTACCGATGCAATGCAATGCGATTCACTATTATTACGATGCGGTGCGATTCGATTTCAACTCAACGCGATGCGATTCAATGTAATACGATGCAATGGAGAAAAATATGATGCTATGCAATTCAATATTCAATTATTTTATTTATTTTGTTCATATTTTGTGCCATCTGACTTTTAACGCATGGCTCTTTCACATACAAAAGATTTGGTTTTCACAACAACAACAAAACATAGCGTTGCGACGTTCGTCTGTTATAGGACAACTTAGTTTGAATAAACGAGCAGACACTGCTACTTGCTCTACGTTTATTTAAAATTAACAGCCAGACAACTAGCAGTGACTTGAGCTTTCCATTAAATGAATCACACACAGTAAACAAATCCTTAACAAAAAAAAAATCAAACAGGCTTATTCTGGTGGGTGCGGTGATGCGGTGGTGTAACATGTAAGGCTGGTGCTGCCAATAAGCACCTAAAATCTGTCACAAAGAACCGGCAAAAGTAATGATTATGAATATGTAAAATATAGCAATGAGATATTTTAATTGTTTATTAATAAACAAGTGTTTTCTTTGCCAGTGTCGGCTGCAAAGATGAGGTTGACGATGCTGACTCGCGATCTTCCCAGTAGTCAACGCGCCAGAGAGAAATACACAATTCATACGGATTATCTGCTTATTACATAAGCAGAGAGCAGTCTGCAGTCTGTTTTCTTACGTTTTGAATTGTTCTGTTTAAAAGTAGACCTGTCTGTGAGGCAAGTAGGCTACCTTATATGCTGAGTTTCGGTTCATTTATGAGATGAGCTCCAGTTCACGCGCCGGCGCCTCCGTGTTTATCGTCTGCTATATTTACTTCTTATTTATTAAATCCAGGCAATTGGTTGATGAAACATTGATTAAAATTAAGATACAATTAATACAAAACTAAATGCACTTTAAAGAAAGGTTTTGTGCTTTCTGTTTGATGTGTCTGTGAAATTTTTAAAGCATCTTTTAGTGCCGCGTTCAGAGCGCTCATGTCCGTAACATTGTTTTTTCCTCATAAATGCGAACACAAATTTTTTTTTTTTACAATTTTTGTTCTGTGGAGACTACAGTTAGGCCTACTCATAATTTGTATTCTGAATACGTAACACTGGTATATGTATTCCGTTACTCCCCAACACTGATATTAGTATAACCTTATCTGAAATATATTTTAATAACACGGTTTTGGCGGTTATAGAGTTCGAATGACGGTGTTCAACTATAACCGTCGGTCTCACGGTTATATAATAACCGTCACACCCCTAGTTTTAACATAAACAATAATAAAAATAAAAAAAACCTTTCACAAACAGGTCTTTAATAACTGTATTCAAATGTAAATAAATATATATGTTAGGGGTGTGACGGTTCACAAAATTCACGGTTCGGTACGTTTTTGATACAGCAAAAAGAAAGAAAAGCCAGAGAAATTTCCTTGATTTAATTTTTTTAATAATTTTTCATCATAAAGTATGATAATTTTTTACTTTGAGCAGTGATGGAGCTACACTTGACTCTTCTTAGGAGCATATAAAACAAAAACAGCTCCTTGCTCCTTGAAAAAAATTAATTGTAATATTGTAGTAGTTATAAACAAAGGTTTATTTTATTTCAGATTAACATTTGAGGGCAGCAATTTTATTCATAATGTCGAAATAAAACCGACGTACTGAAAGCATTATAGCCTACCATTCCTGCCAAACTTCCATGGTTACAGTTAGTAGTGTTACTACAGTAAATCCATGGTGAATGTTGCTGATCTGTGGGCACTGGATAGTTCAGTCATGGCACAATGTTAATAACGGAGAAATGTGAATGTTTCTCACTAGATCTCGCTGCGATATTATTACTTCAGTGGCAAATTCAACTGCTTTCTTTACTGGATCTCTTAGTGCTGTGTAGTAACAGTGTTGCTTGATCAAGACGCTGGATTGGTCCAAACTGATAAACGATCCGTCAACCACACAATAACGAGTAGCGCAGCTGCAGTTTCGTTCCGCTTACATTACGTTTGCTATTTGATGTTGGGCAATGTTGTGGTCGCGGCAGCGTCTCTTACATTATGAGCACGCTTGCCATGCCCCTACATTTTAAATAACGAAATTTTGGTCAGCAGGAAAAATGGTCCAACAAACCGTTCGGTTTGTAATGCACACTGAACCGAAAGCCTCGTACCGAACGGTTCAATACGAATACGAATATATATATGTATATGTGTGTGTGTATATATATGTATGTGTGTGTGGAATGCTTTATATCAGGCTTGATGTAATTTTACTTGATTTGTGATTTAATAACTATTTCATTTCATTGATTCGAGTACTAAAATTTTCTATGCATCTCTGCTGCAAGCTAAACCACAACAGTGGCGTTTGTATTTATTTATTTTACATGTGTATTTTTTTGCTTTGATTGTAGCTGCTGTCATGAAATGGGACCCAGCTGCAACAGAGGCCCAAATAAAGTCTGCAGCCGATCATCTGAAACATGCCCCCGGGAGAGTCGGGGCTTGCCGCTATAAATGAAGCTTTTAGCTTTTTCTGAAGCTTATAGCAGCCACATTTTGTTAATTGATATGTTATACTGTTTTAACAACATTTTATAGATTATTTAAAGGGAAATTGTGCTAATTTATAACTTTACTGTTCTGGCTTTTAAGTTTTGGTCCAGTAGAACAAAATAGTAATAAAATATATATTTTGAGATTTAAATAGTTGATTTCTTGGAGTGATCAGTTTGGTTTACAGGCAAATGGTAAGCAGTTTATTACAATTATATTGATAAAACATACAAATGCAAGACTTGTATATACACTACACAGTTCCCGTATTCAATTGAGTATTCAATATTATTAAAATTCTTTCAAATCTTATTTAGGTCTGTGTGTCTGCAGTTTCATGACACGACAACCATTAACAATGAGTAACTGGGTTTTTCTCAGTGAGAACTAACTCACTGCCACTGTTTTGAAGTAAAGATTTTTTAAAGTTGGATCCTTGCAAAATGCACAAATGGGATTTCCGTTTCAATATGGGTCTTTAACAGTCTTCTTTGACATTTCTACTACAGAAAACGTGACTAATACAACTTTTATTCTGGCTGCCTTTAGATGTCTAACAATTACGTCTGTAGCATGTCTTTAATTGACGTCTAAACAATGTCCAAAAAAACGTATAAAAAACGTTCATTCTGGCTCCTGTGAGGACGTCTTCTGGATGTCTAACAATTACGTCTGTAGCACGTCTTTAATTTAGGTCTAAACAATGTCCTGAAAAGACGTATAAAAACCTTTCATTCTGGCTCCTGTGAAGACGTCTTCTGGATGTCTAACAATTACGTCTGTAGCACGTCTTTAATTTACGTCTAAACAATGTCCAGAAAAGACATATAAAAACCTTTCATTCTGGCTCCTGTGAGGACGTCTTCTGGATGTCTAACAATTACGTCTGTAGCACGTCTTTAATTTACGTCTAAACAATGTCCTGAAAAGACGTATAAAAACCTTTCATTTTGGCTCCTGTGAAGACGTCTTCTGGATGTCTAACAATTACGTCTTTTAGACGTCTTTAATTTACGTCTAAACAATGTCCAGAAAAGACGTATAAAAAACTTTCATTCTGGCTCCTGTGAGGACGTCTTCTGGATGTTTAACAATTACGTCTGTAGCACGTCTTTAATTTACGTCTATACAATGTCCAGAAAAGACGTATAAAAAACTTTCATTCTGGCTCCTGTGAAGACGTCTTCTGGATGTCTAACAATTACGTCTGTAGCACGTCTTTAATTTACGTCTAAACAATGTCCAGAAAAGACGTATAAAAAACTTTCATTCTGGCTCCTGTGAAGACGTCTTCTGGATGTCTAACAATTACGTCTGTAGCACGTCTTTAATTTACGTCTAAACAATGTCCAGAAAAGACGTATAAAAAACTTTCATTCTGGCTCCTGTGAAGACGTCTTCTGGATGTTTAAAAATTACGTCTGTAGCACGTCTTTAATTGACGTCTAAACAACGTCCTGAAAAGACGTATAAAAAACTTTCATTCTGGCTCCTGTGAGGACGTCTTTTGGATGTCTAACAATTACGTCTTTTAGACGTATTATAGACGACTGTTTGCTCGCTGGGATGGGTCTTTAACCTAGATTTAAACCGACAGAGTGTGTCGGCCTCCCGAGCAACGCCAGGAAGACTGTTCCAGAGTTTTGGTGCTAAATAGGAAAAGTATACAGCCCACAGTCGATTTTGATATTCTAGGTATTATCAACTGGCCACAATTTTGAGACCACATTGGGCATGAAGGAATATAATGCGATGGGAGCTTGCTCAAGTAATAAGCTATTTATTCAGGGCTTTATAAGTAATGAGCAAGATTTTAAAGTGTATACAATGTTTAAAAGGCCAGCTTCCGAAGAGCGGAGATCACGTGCTGGAGTGTAAGGGGTTTGTCAGAGAGATAATGAGGTGCCAATCCATGCAAAGCCTTATAGGTAAGCATAAGGATTTTAAAATCAAAACGGAATCTGACAGGGAGCCAGTGTAAAGATTCCAATACAGGATTGATATGATCTCTTTTCCTGTTTCTAGACAGGATTCGAGCGGCAGTATTTTGAACCAACTGTAGTTTGTTAAGGGTAGCTTCTGAAACCCCGGCCAGCAAAGCATTGCAGTGATCAATGCGAGAAAATACAAAGATGTTAATTAACTTTTCAGCCACTGGGAGTGACAACATGGGACGCAATTTGGCTATATTTTTTAGATGAAAAAATTATGTCTTGACAGCTCTGAACATGAGGAACAAATGTTAAATGAGTATAAAATACTTATATTTGCATTGTATATTCACCATATTGAGATTGTAATATGCTTCTCTTTGTTTCTGTATGTTACAGTTTTACAGTCCTTCCAGTAAAACACACTAAAAGAGCAAGATGCTTTCTGGTTCTTTATTGGAGACTGTTAGCTATCTGTAAAGCTAGTTTACTCACACTAGTAAAGGCAGAATAGATAGGGTCTGGAATGTTCACAGGTATCATCATGGATATATAATTGAACTGCGGGGCAATAACCATTTTAACAATATTTACTTTACCCCACAGAGTGAGTTTCAGCTATTCCCATTTGTCCACATTATTTTTTATCTTTGACAGCAGTGGTTCATAATTCAACAACATTATATCCTCCACATTCTGTGTTAATTTAACCCCAAGATACTTCATACCTTTTGGAATCCATTTAAAGCCAAATTGGGTCACTGTATGGGAATGTCAAGTTCTAGATATTGGCATAGCTTCCGACTTCTCCCAGTTTATTTTGTATCCTGACACACTTGAATATAATTGGATAATGCTCATTAATGGAGGTAAATATTTGAGAGGATCACGAGATAACAACAAAATATCATACGCATCCAGCATTAACTTATGCTCTATCCCCTCCTCTACCCTTCTTATTCCCATAATATTTGAGTCTGCCCTGATCATAATGGCTAGGGGCTCTAAGACTATTGTGAATAATAACGGGGACAATGGGCATCCTTGACGAGTACCTCTTGAAACTGTAAAAAATGAGGAAGTCATGCCATTTGTCATCGCTGCCGCTGTAGGATTTTTATATAATAAACTAACCCAGGACCTAAAATTATGACCAAATCCAAAATTCCTTTACGGCATCTAAGGATATAGCTGCGATCGGGGTGTTTTCTGAAGAATTTAGCCACATCAGATGAATTAGCCTTTTCATATTATCGGCTGATGACCTTCCTTTAATGAAGCCCACTTGGTCCTTATAAATTATACTTGGTAGAACCTTTTCTAACCGTGAAGCTAAAATGTTTGCCAACACCTTACAGTCCACATTAATAAGACTGACTGGCCTAAAATTAGCCGGATCTGCTTAATCCCTATCTATTTTAGGTATCAGTGTTATCAATGCTTCCATGAAAGTACTAGGCAATACTTCAGCTTCAAATGCCTCTATATAGACTTCTGTTAGAATTGGGGCAACTCTGTCAGCATACTTTCTATAATATTCAGCTGGAAACCCGTCCACCCCTGGCGATTTGCCAGATTTCAAAGAAATTATTGCAGCTTTAACCTCCTCTTGTGTAATGGGAAGGTCTAGAGACTCGGACTGCAATACATCTAGTTTAGGTAACTCCATGTTAGAAAAAAATTGTTTCAGTTTTTCCTCCATCCCGACTACCTGAACATGTATATAGATGTTCATAGAACTTCTGAAAAACCTTGTTTATATCCTTTGTCAATAGCCGCGTTTACACTGCCGGGCCAGGGCCGAGCCGTGCTAGTGCGTGTCAGAGCCAGTCGCGTTTCCACTGTCACTTCCGGGGCTTGATCAGGGCTTACTCGGGGCCAACGGCCAGGATTTCTGGCCCGTCAAATACCTTGGGCCAAAGCGGGCCAGCTCGGGCTAGAGGCGTGGTCAAGGTAAAAGGCGGAGTTTATCGGTGTTATGGAACGTTATGATCTGAAGCAAGATGCACATTTCACTTTTTTATATCGCGCAAAATAATCGCTGCTCGAAATGGTGAATCGCCTGTACTGGTCTGTCGAAGATACCAAAGCTCTTCTGAGCATTTGGGCAGAAGAAAGGGTACAACGTCAATTTGACGGCGTGTGAAGAAACGAAGACGTTATAAAATACATCGATGCTGAACTTTCTAAGCTAAGCATTCAGCGAGCAACGCTTCAAGTTCAGGAAAAAAAAAAGGTGCGGGCGCAGTATTGTACAAGGTGATTCAAACGCACAATGGACAAAGCGGAGCTCAGAGAAGGAACTTGCCAAATTCCATGGTTCGACTTGATGGACAGTGTGTGCTGGGTCACCGTCCCTCTGTTAGTGGCGACTCCCGAGACAATCTGGACACTATTGCAGGTTGCAGCCACGGCCGGTGAGTTATACATGCTATCTTCCTAACTTAAAAAATAAATTCATAATACCCGCTGAAATGGGTTGGGTTGTATGACGTTTGATCCAGAAAGGCGTGTTAGGGGCGGGGTTTAGGGCAGCGCTGCGGGGCTACTGGCCCGGCAGTGGAAACGCAAGCTTGAGGCCAGAGGCCACTGGCTCGGCTCGCTGTTAGCCCTGGCCCGGCAGTGGAAACGCGGCTAATGATACCATAGAATCTCCTTTCTTAATTGCCGGAATAATGTTAGCAGCATTTTGCTGTTTTAATTGTCTGGACAGGAGCTTGCCCGCTTTTTCACCTTCATAAAACCTTGTCCGTAGTCTAAATAGAGCATATTCTGCTTTTTTTATTATATATCTCATGTAATTGAAATTTGTATTTACAAATCTCCTGGTATAAATCATTAGAGTAATGTCTAGCCAACTCCTTCTCCAGTGTACAAATTGTTGCTTCCAAGTTCCTAACCAAGTCTCTTCCTTCCTTTTTCTTTCTGGCTGCCTGTGCAATCAATTTCCCTCTAATGTATGCTTTGAGGCCTCCCATACAGACGCCAACTTATCAGTGCTTCCTACATTCAATTCAAAGGAGGTCAGATCATCAGCCAATAATGTGCTAAACTCCTCATCTTGTAATAATGAAGTATTTAAACGCCATCTTCCCTTTCTACCAGCTTCTGTATTTAGAGCTATACCCAATTCCAGTCGCATGGTCTGATAATACTACTGCTCCAATTTTACAATCTACTACCTGATCAGTGATAGAGTTTGAAAACAAGAAAAAAATCGATCCTAGAGTGAGATTTATGGCAATGAGAAAAAAAAAAAAAAGTATATTCTTTCTGTTGGATTTACCAACCGCCATATGTCAGTCAATCCAATATCTTCTGTTAACAAATGAAGGGCAGCCCTATCCCTTGGTATTGAAGGTCCCTGATATTTATGTCACGGGTCGAGGAGGATGAACGCCAGATGACCGGCCGTTCCAACCCCCGACTCACGTACCACCGCGAGGAGCCAACACCACAGAGGACACAGAGGCAACAGCACTTTAGAAAAAAATACAGGATCTTTATTGAATAAATTATGCTAAAATTCCAGCAAGCCGAAGGAAGGTGAGGTTTCAACAGTATAGCGGACTCTTCTCAGAACTCAGACAGACAGAGAGCAAAGGTGAGGCTTGAACCGTATAGCTGGCCCTCTTTTCCGGGCTCCGGTAGGCAGAAGACAAAGGTGCGAATTCAACAGTATAGCTGGCTTTCTTCTCAGGATTCAAGCAGACAGAGAGGAGACGAGGATTCACAGCGGAACTGGTTCTCTTCTCAGGACTCAGGCAGACAGAGAACAAAGGTGAGGATTCAACAATACAACTGGCTCTACTCACAGAATTCAAATGGACGGAGAGGAGTAAGGAACTGACAGCAAAGCTGGTTCTCTTCTCAGGGCTCAGGTAGTCAGGGAGACAAGCTGACGATTCCACAATATGGCTGGCTCTTTTCACAGGGCCCAGGAGGCAGAGAACAGAGGTGAGGATTCAACAGTATAACTGGCTCTACTCACAGGATTCAGATGAACGGAGAGGAGTAAGGATTCAACAGCAGGCTGGCTCTCTTCTCAAGGCGCAGGCAGACAGCGAACACAGGTGAGGGTGCAACAGTATAACTGACTTTACTCACAGAATCCAGACGAACGGAGAGGAGTAAGGATTCAACAGCAGGCTGGCTCTCTTCTCAAGGCGCAGGCAGACAGCGAACACAGGTGAGGGTGCAACAGTATAACTGACTTTACTCACAGAATCCAGATGAATGGAGAGGAATAAGGATTCAACAGCGAGGCTGGCTCTCTTCTCAAGGCTCAGGCAAGCGGAGGGACAGGATGACGACTTCACAATATAGCTGGCTCTCTTCACAGGACTCAAGCAGACAGACGAGATGAGGATTCAACAGTAGACTAATACTTCACAATCCCCCATAGCGATTAAAGAGGAGAAAAGGAGAATTTCACCACTAGATGACTTCTTCCATCGGTCTCCATCCAATGAGATGCGGACGATGTCTCCACAGTCAGGACTGCTTCCCCAATGTCACTGCATTACACTTCCACTCGTGTTCCACTGTAACTCACACAACTCTGCACACGTGATTATATTAATGAACACTGCAAAGTCTCGTCACTCACAAACTAGGGCGTAGACAGGGGGTCTGGTCCACTGCACATCACTACAATCTCTTTGACTTCTTCCGATGAAGCGTGGGACATTCAAACTTCCTCCAAAAAGACAGATTTACACCTCATGAAGTCTCATCACATCCTCCAAAACGATTTCTCATATCACAATCCAGACATAAGCAGCACATATCTCTCATCCACCACGATTCCCCTCTCCACATCTCCAGATTCGCCCGAATATCACCCACAGCTTTTTCCTCTCTCCTTCCCTCCCTTGTTGAAGATGAGATATCCTTTTATCCTTCCCAACTGACAACGTGTCCAAATCGCGATCGCGTCCCTCTTCTCCTGCACCTGTTCCGAATCTTATACTAATAATCCTCCGTCTCTGCCCGGAGTTTTCCGGAACTGGAGTCTTCCGGGTCCCACACCGGAAATCCCTCCCCTCAGAAACCCGGCCGTGATAAAAGGTTCCGCCTGCCTTCGTCACCCCGGTGACATTTACTCTTATCCAGAACCCCATCCATAACCTGATTAAAGTCCCCAGTCAAAATGATTTGCCCCTCTTTGTCACCAAGAACACTTTATTAATAAAACCCGGATCCGTCTTATTCGGGGCATATACATTGCATAATATCACTAACTCCATTAATGAGGGTTTCTATACATATAATCCTCCCAACATCATCTTTAGTTTCCGTTAACATTACAAAATTCAGCTTCTTATTTATTAGGATCATAACCCCATTTTGTTTGCTTGTAAATGATGAATAAAATACATGTCCCACCCAGTCTCTTTTGAATTTGAGCGCTTCATTATCTGTTACATGACTTTCCTGCACAAAGGCAACATCCACTTGTTTATGTTTGAGATATGACAGGACCTTTTTTCTTTTAGTAGGACTTCCACATCCATTAATATTCCATGTCATAAACCTGATGTGACTACCTATGTATAGGGGAGAGTGGGGTAAAGTGAGACATTTTTTACATTTGCTCTCCTCTAAGCGAGCTAAAATGATATATCAGTAAAATTTACACATTTCCCATTAATTCAGGATGTTTCCTAGCAATGGAAATTATCAGAATGTATTCAGGACGAAGGGCAGTGAAAATATGATTGTTTTTTAAAAAGTGGTCTTGTGTCTCACTTTACCCCAGCTTAGGGGTAAACTGAGACATACCAGAGAAATCAAGGGGGTAAAGTGAACCAGCGGGGGGTAAACTGATCCACTTACTTTTTATCAGAGCCCTGGCTCCCTGGAAAGCAGACGACTGGTATCAGTCAGGAGTAAGTATGGGTGTGGTTACAAGGAGAAAAGTGATCTCGACAAATGCCTCCAACCTAGGTTGGGGGACCCTTTACAAGGGCCGGCTCGTCTCTGGCCTATGGTCAAGCCTGGAGAAGCGCCTACATATAAACTGTCTAGAGATGAGAGCAGTCGCTCTATCGCTGAAAGCCTTTCTCCCGTACTTAAAAGGCCACCACATCCTGGTCCGGACGGACAACATTGCAGTGGTGTCCTATATAAATCGCTAGGGCTGTCTCAGGTCAAACAACCTGCATGCCATGGCCAAAAACCTCATCTTATGGGCTCAGCACAACCTGCGCTCCCTAAGGGCGGCGCATGTGTCAGGCATCCTGAACCAAGGTTCCCCCAGGGGAATGGTCTCTTCACCCACAGACGGTTCAGCTAATATTGAGCATCTTCGGCGCAGTGTTAATTTTGTCAGCAAATTTTGATTTAGTTTTAGTCTTAGTCTTTTGACTAAAATGCCATTTAGTTTTAGTCATATTTTAGTCATCTGAATTGTTTTAGTTTTAGTCTAGTTTTAGTCGACGAAATACAATAACATTTTAGTCGACTAAATCTACAGTAGATTTAGTCGACTAAAATATAATGGGTTTAGTTCAATTGTAATGCGTTAATTTAGAATTTCTCTAAAATTTCCAAACCCATACTCCCGGAGAAAACATCTATTAACCTATTAATATGAATGATTTTTAAGTTTGAACATGCAATACAGATACAGATTTAACTACCGTGACTTAAAAAATATCTTAAAATGAAATAAAACCACTTTTCCTAAAGTACAACACAGTCTTCTTTACGATGAATGATATATTCATTCCTTATAACTACTTACACATCATTCTTTATTCTTTCAAGCAGACATATTTATTTGTATGAATTAAATATAATTAATCCTTATTAAAGCTATTAACGAGCAGTGAATGCTTTTCTCTTTTTCTTTTGTTGCTTGATCAATATTAAGGACACGGACCGCATTAGGTTTATTGCCACTGTCACTTTAAGACGTCGGATCATGTCCAATGACATGCGAATACAATTGCACTGATGCACATCCGACACACTCACAGTTTAAGACATAACCAGCATAGTTTACATGAATACTCTCCAAAAAGGACATTTAGACATACTGTTGTGTATTTCTCCATTCAGACACGAAAGAGAGCTCAATTCAGTAGCCTACTCGCGCACTGTAGGTGTATTGTGCATGACTGCACGCTTCGGGTTAGGTGTGTGCGCACAGAAAACCGCACCGAATAAAGCTCTTTTTTGCATCGTCACTCTTATTCAGAGATCTATATGTCTGCTCTACTCATTCTCCCAGACGTTCACATTTTTTAACGTTTTATGACCGCGGGGTAGATCACGTTACAGTAGCCTACAAATGTGCGCATCTTCCACACACGCAGGACATCAGTTCTGACGGATCGCTTCCCAAATCGTCACTATCTAACATTTTCGTCTAGTTTTTATTCGTTGACGAAAATGTCAATAGATTTTCGTCATAGTCTTTGTCATTCAAAACTAGGTTTTATTTAGTTATCGTCTCGTTTTCGTCTGTAAAAAAATGTCGTTGACGAATAATTTTCGTCGTTATTTTCGTCAACGAAATTAACACTGCTTCGGCGAGGCAGAGGTCGACCTCTTCGCCTCAGAAGACAACGCTCATTGCCGAATATTTTTCTCAATCGTGCTTGCCCACGATTGGCCGAGCCGCCCGCTGTATGCATTTCCTCCGGTCACGATGTTACCACAGGTCATCGAACGGATCAGGGAGAGCAAGTGCGCAATGCTACTAATAGCACCTCTCTGGAAGACCCAGTCATGGTTCTGTGTGCTGGTACAGCTGCTGGAAACAGCCCCATGGCCGGTTCGGCTGAGGAGAGACCTCCTCACGCAGCCAAACCGATTAATCTGCCGTCCCGTCCCGACTTGTGGGCCCTTTATGTATGGCCCCTCAACGGATACCCGGGTGTCTCCCGGGAAAGGGTGCTGAAAACGATCACTGAGGCAAGAGCGCCGTCAACTAGACGCCTCTACGCTCAGAAATGGGTGGTATTTTCTGGCTGGTGCGCTGCACGGAGCCTGGACCCCTATTTGTGCAAAGTATTGAGTATACTCGCATTCTTACAAGGGCGTTTGGACGCGGTTCGTACCCCCTCCACGTTCAAAGTGTATGTGGCTTTGATCAGGGGATCGCTTCAGTCGACTACCTTTGGCTGAACTGGCCAATGTAAAGGCTTAGGCCACACCCATTCTGGAGGGCTCTGACACGCCAGGGCGCGAAGCAGCCTTATTGGTTCTTGCGTCTGAGCCGCCTCGCCATTGGTTTGTGCAGTTGCCGCAGCACATACAATGACCGCACTAGCCGTTCATCTGAGTCTGCTGTGCATCTGCACTGCGTTTTTAAAATTTTGGCTTCAATATTCCACATTTTTAAAACAGGGCTTCTCCTCCTCAATATCTTGTCAATATCTTGTCAGGCTTGTCAATGTTTCTATCCCTTGCAGCTGCTCTTATAGACTTCTTTCCTGCCTTGACCTCAGCGGCTGCACTCTCCATCTCCTCGAGGGGTGTTTTTCCCCAGGTTGTCTTCCTGGTGTATTACCTTGGCATGATGGCTTTTCTACAATGTTTATGACATTAAAAAATAAAACATATGTAATGTAATATTACATTAAAATATGTTTAAGACTAAACTTAACTTGTGCCTCATGTCTCACTTTACCCCACAGCATTTGTCTCACTTTACCCCACTGCCACATTTTAGAAAAAAACAATCTCTCTTAGTAATTCAGGATACTCTTCAGCTAGCATCATCACATGGTTTTATATGTTAATAGTTCATCAACATGTATGATATAAGTTTTTCTACCTGAATCAATTTGCTTTGGCACAACAGTTGATTAAGTTGACAGCAAGAAAATTTACTTTTACATGCAAAAACAATATTTTTGTGAAAAAAACATGCTTATCACAGCATCATGAGGTCCTCTCCTTCATGGCCAAGGGGAAATGGGATGGGCTTGAAAACATAATGGTCACAAGACCACAAATGTGTTCCGTTGACTAGATACAGGGGGTGTCTCACATTACCCGATGTCTCACATTACCCCGCTCTCCCCTAATACAAATAAATCACACATTATCGTGCGCGTAACCAGATGTGCTGAGTGACTGCCACCTATTGGGGAATGGCATACTAAACCGTGAGATGCGGCCCTCTGCTTCATCCAGCCTTTCTTGGATTGCATTCACCGAATTTTTAAGGTCAGTAACAACCTCTTTTATTGATGACACATCCGTCGCTACCACTTGTAAGGTAGAGTTAATTTTACTTATTTCAGATAATAAGTTTTCCATCTTTGAACCTTGGTCTGTGGGCTGGGTTGATGGCGACTCGTGTGCCGGCGAAGTCTGTCTGGTCGTCATGCGGCTCGTCGTTATCCCCTTAAAATACTTCGATGTAGAGGTCGACATTTGCGATCTACAGCGCTTTTTTTTTTGTTCTCTAAGTATTTGATCTTACCAAGGACACTAGTTTTGATAAAAATGTGGAGTGAATATGCTCGAATAAATTGAAAATATTGGTGGCCCTATGGAGCTACACAACTATGCTGCCATCTTCCTTGGCGGTCCCACGTGACTCCGGCAGCTTTCATTTTTGAAACCTCATTACAAAGAGAATGAGAGTCCAATGTGGAAAAATTTGAGAGAAGGATACCAGAAAATTCAGAAGTGACTGAGGGAGGAAGAGATGAAGGAAGAGCAGAGATAATACATTTACAAATGTTATCAATCTTGAAGCTGAAAAAAATCAAGAAACTTACAGAGGTGAGTTGAAGCTTGAACAGTTGGATAACTGTTACATTTGAGTAGTTTGTTAACAGAATTAAACAATTGTCTTGGGTTATTCTGATTGTTGTCAATTATCTGTGCAAAATAAGCAGACCTTGCCGATGAAATTTGGGTCCTATATTCAAGTAATTGTTCCTTCCAGGCCTGCTAAAAGACAGTCAAGCCAGACATACGCCATCTACGCTCCATTGTACGACACAACGCCTACATAGCATGCAGATTCTCATTATACCAGGGAGAAGAACGACCGAAGGAAACCAGTCGTGATTTCAAAGGTGCAAATAAATCCAGGCCAGATGAGAGGCATTAATGTGTGCTTTATAAGTACTAATAAACAGCCAATATCCCTGTGATGTATGCTAATAAGAAACTAGTTAAAAGTGAGAATTTGACCCTAAACCAAAGCGTTACCAAAAAATTGTTTTTTTTTTGATCAAGCAATTGCAATTGTTAAATTGACCATTTTGTTTACGGTTTAAAAATATTTTTTTGTAATGAATAAATACTAAATTCTTTATAATAAGAAAACAATTTATAGATAAACAACTTACATTAATAGTAAACTCTTAGATTACTGCGGAATTTACTACAGTAAATTCAAATAACTGCGGTTTTACTTAAAACTTAAGGCCTGGGTGACAAATTCAGGTTTTAGTTGACATGTAACTGTAGAACTTGCATTTCACTTTGGCCAATAATAAACGTGCAGAGCGTACCCTTCTGCTGACATACTGTTATTCACCAGGGAAACACTTTTCAAGGACCCTTTATCAGGCAGCAATGTGCCAAGGGTTTCTGGACAGAATGTCAGGTTTAATTGTCTAAATTGGAATTCTTCAGAGTATTTATTCACATCGTGTATTTCAATGAAGCCCGGGAGTGACATAAATCCTAAAGAGGTCATCTTACAAGCTTTCTATGTGTTCAATTACTTCAGTGAGACTCAATCTATAATCAATCAACGGGGGACTAAAGAATTATCATTGAAATTCAACTTGGCTTTGTTTGTTTTGGTAAACAAGTAACCCTGTAACTCATAATTTATCCTTGCAGGTTGTCTTTGTTTATATGTGTGAGAGGGATGATCGAAGACAGAACATATGGGGTGCCATCCTGAAACACAGGGTGCAAATTGCAATCAAATGACACAGTTGCCTTTGTCTTTTCAAGGTTACATCTCATTTGAGAATTCTATCACATTAAGCTCCCTGATGACAAAACACACTCAAAATCAGAGGATCTTTTTGTTCGCAATAAGGAAAAAAAATTCTTGCTTCAAGCTAGATTTTATTTGAACTTGAAACCTCCCAGCATCCTGACCGAAGCTTTGGGTCAAAAAATCCTCTCTCGCTGTGTTTTACATCTAAATAGGATGGACCTCACGGCAAGAATCACAGTCATGTACTGTGATGCTCAAAAATTATTCATAGATGCTTATGTAAGTCAATCTCTGAACTTCAGCAAAGGCGGACGGCAAGTTAATGCAAGACTGGTGCACTCTAAGAAATAAATTAGGCAATGCCAGAGATACATTTTTTAACATCACTTTATTTATATGCTGTGATTTGTAACTATCTCTGTTTCATCAGAGGTTTTATTGCAGAATGGTAGTTGATTAATTTGGATCGGTAATTATGAGGGGGAAAAAAATAGGTTAAATGCGGTCCACGGATCATGCAGCAGCTTAATGAATGTGAAACTGTTTCTATTAAAATCAATTACCCTTGCAGTGCTGAGACCCCCATTTCAAATGGCCAATGGTTGAACCAATAACATAATGAAACTGATTAAATGTATTTTTCTGGAATTCAGAAAAAAACATTGGTGCCTGCTGTCTCAGCTGTTTTAGAGAGGTGATGTGCTGACATTTGAGGTTGCAAAACTAAAACTAATTCTCAATAACAAAATGTAATAACATTCATGCAGAACAGTGTGGCATACAGCCACAGACTAATTCAATTTCAGCATTCCCTATTAGAACATGGTCTCCTCATCGAATTGTACCCGTTTGGTGTCATTCCATAAAAAAAAAAAAGAGTTCAAAATGTACATTAGCTAACAAGAACAAAGTGTGCCCTGTCACCACAAAGCCAAAGAAACCTATTCTGCCTTTTTTATGAAGGCCATCACCAAAAAACAAAAACAGCAACAAAACCTTTTCAATACAGGCAAATACTTACGGAATCAGGCCCATGATGCTTCAACAGTCCAGAGATGGTTTATACTAAGTAAGGATGAAATTCATTTCTGTGCCTCTTGGGTCAATAGTTTTTCAAGCAAAACAGCCCTCCTGCCACATTAATCACAGAAATAGTGTTCCTGAATTATAGTGTATTACATTTGGAGACATATTTTGAGTCCCACTATGCTCATCCAAGCTCTTGTAAATGACAACATTAAAGGTGCAGTGTGTGATTTTTAGCGACATCTAGCGGTTCGGTTGCGAGTTGCACTAAGGGCTCAGCCCACTGCTCACCCCTCCCTTCCGAAGAAGCTACGGTGGCTAAAACGGGACAAACATATTGTCGTCTGGAGACAGCAGAGAATAGCCAGAGTAAGCCAAGAGTGTGTAACATTGTCACTGTTTCTGTACCACAGTCCATTATAAACCACATCATGGATAAAGTTTACAAAGCCATAGTCAGGTGAGGATCAAGGGTCTTAATATATAATAATAGTAATCAGCTGATTGTCTCACAAACGTAACCAGCACATTTCTCCCCACATAGCAAACCCATAATACAGCGAGGGAGAAGAACCACATGAAACTATGCAACTATATGTTTTCTAACAGGGTAGTAAAAGTTTAGCTGGCTAAATATGAGCTGTTACTGTGGCTGAGCTGGTTAAAGTGTAAAGCCTTGTTTAAACTCGACGCGTCCGCATGATATGAGCCCAAAGGTGCACGCGGCAAAAATGACATGATTGTAACAGCGCGCGCGCCTCCGCATCCCCTAGACACCATTTACTACACACAATAGGCTTTTTTCTCTGATTTTGAAAACTCTTCACGATCGACTTAAAATGCTTCCAAGATCGACTTGTCGACCGCGATCGACGGGTTGGTGATTCCTGTAACATACTGTTTTACGGTCAATGACAAGAGTACTAATCAGCTGTCTCACAAACGTAACCAGCACATTTATCCCCACATAGCAAAGCCATAACACAGCGAGGGAGAAGAACTAAGTTACATGAAACAGTCCAACTAGATATTTTACACCACTGACAAGGGAAAAGTCACTACTCACGGTGTTTATGGCTAGCTTCTAGGTTTCTGCGGCTTCTCTTTCAAGGTAGTGACGAAACGCGGTCTGTAGCGCTGTTTGTTCGCGTTCGGCTGTAGAAACATGACGTCACAATATGTCGACCTTCATAGAAGGGGGTGCCCGCGGTTATGTAGATATAAATGTCTCATTCTAAGGTAATAAAAACATTACGGTTTATTAAGTAAGTTCTTTATACACCTCTGAAAACATAGTTATGGATGTCATATTGCATTTCTGTTAATAGATACTCAAAATTATTACACATGGCACCTTTAAGGTCACCCTCACCATAGTCTCGCGTAGCCAGACCTTCAGACTGACGGCTGAAGGTCTGGAATTCATAGCAGCTTTCTTTGGCCAAGGCCCGCCCATAAGGCCGTTTGACCGACATGTAAAACAACCAATTACAGTTTGTTTCGTTCAGCGTCACGTTTCGGGACGTGGAAATGTCCCCACAACAACAGACCGGCGTGCAACAAGTCAGTCAGGATAGAAAATCAAAGAAGGAGAAGAAAACTTCAAGAGTCTATGCCGTGAACCTCGCATACTTTTGAGAATCCTACGTTTAGCTGATCTTGATAAATGCTCATTGTCACTCATGTAAACACAACAGTTTTCTTCCGCAATCACACGTCTGCGCTTTGTTTCCCGGCGGACCGAAAATAAACGCGACACTCGCGCCCCCCGGAAATCCGTTAAAATTCAACCAATCAGATGACGACTTCGACATTCCTGAAGTGTTTCCAGTTAAGTGTACCATATGCATCAGACGTTTAGCCAACGTTCCGTGGGCGTGACGTCTGAGGCTGAGACTACCCTCACCACAATAATTGCCCCATGTCAGATGGGAGTTTTACTTACTCAATAATTAAATATTTACTTAATAATGTTCTGAGGGCAGAAAGGAAAATGATTGGTTTACAGCTTCAACCAATGAAACTGGAGCAAAGGCGGGGTCAAGAGGTTTGAACGTGCGGATGGATATTAGTCGGACTTGGAATACAAGACAAACAGATATTCGAGGGAGAAAGCATTTATTGCAACTGCAAGGTAACTGAATTTTATATTTTGTTCAAATTCAGCATCTTCTAATGTTTATTAAGATAATCAGCGAACATTAAAATGCACAGAACTAATAATCATCGTATAAATATCGTATTGTATGCATTTTTATTCAACTGTTTCATCAGTCGACCGCAAAAAAAAGCTGCTTATGGGTAACTGGTGTAAAAACCTGCTTTTCCAATGCTACCTCACTGTCTGTGAAATTGATATATGCGATAACACGATATATGCGAGAACTCGATCAAATCTCCGCGGCATTTCAACGGTCAAACTGATACATCTCCCTCCCTAGCAGTAGCACTGCTCTCAGGGCAGGAGTACACTGTAAAAAAAAAAATCCCGTAAAAAAACGGTAAATCTCTGGCAGCAAAGTTTCCAGACGGATTCCGTTAAATTACGGCAAAAAACCATTTCACAAAATTACATGCAAAAACCGTACAAATACAGAATTTACTTTCCAGTCAAAATTGATTAAATTACAGTATATTACCATATTATGGCTTATTAAACCGTTGAAAAACGGACAAAGGATGTCAAATTACATTAAAAAGACATTTAACTTTCAGGTTAAACTGTAAATTTAGGGTTTTATAAAGTTATTTTATATAATAATGCTGTTTTTCTACAGTAATTTTCTTTTATTATATAGTTTTTCTGTGTAAAATAACAATGAAATTATGTATAAAAATAAATTCAATACAAATGTTTGTAAATTTACAGTTTTAATTTTTATTTGTACAGATCCAATTTCACAACTTTGACCAATCTCTAATTAAGTACTTAATAATAGTAAATTTACAGTCAATTTCTGTTGAATTAACTAAATGTATGAGTACAGAATACCTGCACATTTACAGTATTAGTAACTGAACAAACACTGAACATCAAGATTAAGTGATTGATAGGAAATAGAAGCTTAGTATATAATTTAGAACATGTAAAAATATCCACATTAAAAGGCAATTGCTGTATACCTTTATACTCATAACGTATTATTTAAAACATTTACAATTACATTTTATCCAAAGTGACTTACCAATTAAGATAACAATAGAAGCAACAAGTCCCAGTTAGTCTAGCACAGTACACATAGCAAGTTTTTTTTTTTTTTTTTTTAAACAAAGATTTAGTATTATTGGGTAAAGTGTTTATGAAAAAGATGGATATTTAAAAGTTTCTTGAAAATGTGTTGAGTTGCGCCGGTCATTCCACCAGCAGGAAACAGTCCAGGTAAATGTCAGTGAAAGTGGTTTTGTGTCTCTTTGGGATGATGGCACCTCAAGGTGCCATTCACTTGCAGAACACAAGCTTCTGGAGGACACATAGATCTAAAGTAGTGAGTTTAGGTATAGGGCTACCTTTAAAGACCACTCTTGCTGCAGCATCTGGATCAGTTGCAGAGGTTTGACTGATGCTGGAAGGCCTGCCAAGAGAGCATTACAATAGTCCAGTCTGGATAGAACAAGAGCTTAGACCAGGAGTTGTGTAGCTCCGATAGGAAGGGCCTGATCCTCCTAATGATGTATAAGGCAAATCAGCAGGATCACAGCAAGTATGGTTTGGCTGAAACCATAAGCAGTTCTGTCTTGGCAAGGTTGAGTTGAAGGTGAAGGTCATTCATCCAGCAAGAATTTTCCATCAGCTAGGCCGAGATGCGAGCAGCAACCGTCAGATCATCTGGCTGGAATTAAAGGTAGAGATGTGTCATTAAGATGGTAGTGATAGGAAAAGCCATGTTTCTAAATGACAGAGCCTAATTACAAAAAAAAAAAAAAATTATAGATGGGTGGAATCTAACATAATCATGGTCTTACTGTAGCAAAACCAAACCTTGTGCACACTTTTACTGCAATCATATGGAATCAGAAGACTCGGTCATTCCGATTTT
Organism: Rhinichthys klamathensis goyatoka; assembly: GCF_029890125.1. Taxonomy (NCBI): domain Eukaryota; kingdom Metazoa; phylum Chordata; class Actinopteri; order Cypriniformes; family Leuciscidae; genus Rhinichthys; species Rhinichthys klamathensis. The sequence continues at coordinate 1,155,317 of NW_026606640.1, forward strand.
TATTAAGTTAATTCTTCCCATACCTTATTTGCCATGATCATCTGCTTTCCACATTCATGACCTGAAATCACAAAAAATGTCAGACATGTCAGAATATGTTCCATTGGGACAATGCAAAACCTCAACTGACTGTGATCTGGAAGCTGAGCAGGAAAGGTTAACAGTATGTTTTGAGCTGCCATGTGATTTTAGCTACATTTATAGAAAGTAAAAATTAATATGATTTACTGTGACCTAGCTGCATCAGTTACACCTAGGGTTCATCATGTTATATTCATATTCTAGTCTTCCTGTTCTAGGCTTTGCTGTATTATTATCAACAAGTAAGTTACAGAACTGAATAAGATTTCTTAACGGTCTTGATGGAGTTAACCATTACGAAAATTAGCCATGGTTTACTAGTAACTACAAAGAAAAAAACACGGTAGGCCTATTTTTAGTAAAACTGTGGTTAGTAAAATGATAATAGTCAAGTCAAGTCAAGTCATCTTCATTTATATAGCGCTTTTAACAATGAATTGTTTCAAAGCAGCTTTACAGAGATAAACATATAATTTAAGGTAACAGATTGTTTTGGCGTTATAGCGGTTCTTGAATAATGTTACTTCCAGCTAAAGTTAACTTTGATTGATTCACCTCCGTCGAAATGATCAGACTTTAAACGCGAACCTGTGATTAACGCTGACGGCGTTCACATGCTCATTCAGAATTCTATAGTTATGTACTTTTTAAAATATGTGCGCAGGTTTGTAATTCATACAACCAAGCCTAAACAAACTACTTTCTTGCCTATAAATTTTGATACAGAATTTTGTTTTATTTTATCACTTCGGGGTACGCGAGCCGGAATTCACAGCGCTTTATCTGTAGAGTGGGAAAGGGATCCTCCATAGGGAGAGGATAGTGGATACTTCAGCTCTGCATTGTCATCGGGTCCAGGCGAATCTCCTTCGTCAGATCTGGACACGGCCTGGATCCGGCAGGCTGCGGGAAAACCTCGGGATAAACAAAGACACTAATATTAGCGTAGATGCCATTCTTCTTATGATGTAGCGAGTACATCAAGATTTAAGGGAAGTGTTCCCAGTTCCGGCTGACCTAATCTATGCAGCCTAACATTGAATTTATAGAAGTCTATAATGTATTATGTGTATGCTAGGTCAAAGAGATGTGTTTTTAGTCTAGCTTTGAACTGACAGAGTGTGTCTGCTTCCCGGACAATGGTAGGAAGACTGTTCCAAAGTTTTGGTGCTAAATAGGAAAAGGATCTACCGCCAGCAGTCGATTTAGATATTCTAGGTATTATCAACTGGCCGGAATTTTGAGATCGCAATAGACGTGAAGGACTATGATGTGTTAAGAGCTCGCTCAAGTACTGCGGAGCTAAACCATTTAGTGCTTTGTAGGTAATCAACAATATTTTAAAATGTATACAATGTTTAATAGGGAGCCAATGCAGTGTTGACAGAACCGGGCTAATATGGTCATATTTCCTGGTTCTGGTAAGAACTCGAGCTGCGGCGTTTTGAACTAGCTGTAGTTTGTTTATTAAGCGTGCAGGGCAACCACCCAGTAGAGCATTACAATAATCTAGCCTTGAGGTCATGAACGCATGGACTAATTGTTCCGCATTTCCCAATGAGAGCATATGGCGTAATTTAGATATATTTTTAAGATGGAAAAATGCAGTTTTACAGATACTAGACACGTGGCTTTCAAAAGAAAGGTTGGTATCAAATAGCACACCCAGGTTCCTAACCGACGACGAAGACTTGACAGAGCAGCCATTAAGTGTTAGACAGTATTCTGGGTTATTACGTGTGGAAGTTTTTTGTCCAATAATTAGAATCTCTGTCTTTTCAGAATTTAGTAGTAGGAAATTACTAGTCATCCAATTTTTTATATCAGCTATGCATTCCGTTAATTTTGTGAATTGGTAAGTTTCCTCGGGGCGTGAAGAAATATACAGCTGAGTATCATCGGCATAACAGTGAAAGCTAACTCCATGTTTCCTAATGATATCTCCTAATGGTAGCATGTACAGAGTGAACAGCAGCGGTCCTAGTACTGAGCCTTGTGGTATGCCATACTGAACTTGTGATCGATAAGACATCTCTTCATTTACTGCTACAAACTGATAACGGTCAGTTAAGTATGATTTAAACCATGCTAATGCAATTCCACTAATGCCAACATAGTTTTCTAGTCTATTTAAAAGAATGTTGTGGTCAATGGTGTCAAATGCAGCACTAAGATCGAGTAACACTAATAGAGAGATACAACCACGATCGGATGATAAGAGCAAATCATTTGTGACTCTAATGAGAGCGGTCTCAGTGCTATGGTACGGTCTAAATCCGGACTGAAAATCCTCGCAGATATCATTTCTTTCTAGAAAGGAACATAGTTGTGAAGATACTGCTTTTTCTAATATCTTTGACAGAAAAGGCAGATTCGAGATCGGCCTGTAATTGACTAATTCTGTAGGATTACAGATAATAATAAATAATTATAATAAATTCGCCAAAAACGGTGTTACTACAATTTTACTAAAATAAAATCAAGGATGTTTTTAAAGAGAAGAGTTTTCAGCTTCCAGACAGTGTTTCAAAATGTCCCCCGTTTAAGAGATTGATTGACTGGCTATCACAACGAAGATTTTATACACAATTGGACGGACTTTGATACGCATAACAAGTCTACTAAAGCTTGTTTTAGGTCTTTAGAGATGTGGGTTCAACTGATCTTTTTTAAAACAGATGGAAAATTAAAAGAAGCATGCTGCAGTGTTTTGCCCTCCAGCTCTCAACGCCAGTTATGATGACTGAACATTTAAGAATGCTAAACGTTAGCTTGGAAACTGTCAACTAACACAAATGTAATATAAAATATCGTTCATATGTAGTACGGTGATCGGTTGTTGGCATGATGTCCGCTGTGATGAACCAGGCTCACTGAAAAAGGGCGCGTTATTTCCGAACGGACTGACTGACACCCGGACTATAACTCATGTGTTCAGCGCTTCTGCTCACGGCTGCTCCTGACGAATACGATTATAGCTTTGAACCACTGTGATCACACTTCACGAGAGTAGACTGAATTCAAATCTCCCGCTTGCCCTGACAACAGATCCAAACTTGACAGATCTGACCAGCTAACCGTTGTGGGCGGGACTAAGCAACGGAAAAGTAATGGCGGATAATTTGAATCTGCGTCATCGCGCGTGCGCGAGCAAACGCACACCCACACACACACACAGTCACACGTACACAAAGCCACGCAATGTGCAGCAACGCAGATTTGGAAAAATATTCATAAAATATACATGAAATTAGGGGAGAATAATACAAATGATGATCAAAATGAGCATCTATTTGCAAGACAAGATTAAAAGATTATGATTCAACAGGCCTGCCTATTATTTAACCTTAAAACTCACTTTAACACCCACATGCTTAATGATCTTCAAGGGAAACATGTTAAATGACTGCTGATTTCTGCGTTTCTGTGTTTTCTAATTTTATAGAAAGAATCTGTAAAATATTACGTAATATTTTATGTAAAATTACACATAACCCTGTAAAAATACAGACAATTTCCTTAAAAAAAAAAAAAAACGTAAAATTAATGTAAAACCAAAATACAAGCAATTACCTGTAAATTTAATAGTGGACCTTTAAATTACAGCAAATATCTGTAAAATAACAGGCATTCACTGTATAATGACAAAACGGCAAAATTCTGTAAAACAAATACAGGCCGTTACCTGTAAATTTACGGGGTTTTTTTTTACAGTGTAGCCTACTTAATAGATTCAAATCGCTGTTATTTTAGTGTTTTACACGCTGATCTCAGGGCAGCAGTACTCAATATAGATTAAAATTGCTGTTGTTTTTAGTGTATTACGCACTGCTCTCAGGGCAGTAGTACTCCATAGATTCAAATCGCTGTTATTTTAGTGTATTACGCGCTGCTCTCAGGGCAGGAGTAGCCTACTCAATAGATTCAAATCGCTGTTATTTTAGTGTATTACGTGCTGCTCTCAAAGCAGGAGTAGTCAATATAGGTTCAAATCGGGAACTTCATCTCGACCCAGCTACTCCAAAAACTAAACGTCCACCGGAGAAGTTGTGATCAAGACCTAAGAATTCAGACTATCCAAGGAAAGCCGCTGGGCCGTGATCGCATCAGGCATTTATCTCCCACTCTGACGCTCTGCATCGGATGTCTCCACATAGAGGCAATCACATTCATGGTGCTGGAAGGATCCACTGCGGATCTCATTCTGGGACGCCCGTGGATGTCACAACACCAACCTCACATAAACTGGAACACCGGTGAAATCCTGCGATGGGGTGATGCCTGCTTTCAAACCTGTCTCTCTTCAGTCCCGAAGCCATCTAAAACTCCCTCTCCTTCATCCACGATTCCCGAACGAACATCATTCTCCATCAACTCCACCTCCAAACAAAAAATTTGTTTGGAGGTGGAGAAAGTCCAGAGGTAGTTCATCAGATACAGATCCCTCCAGAGTACCGGGCGTTCCAGGGTGTCTTCAGCAAACAGCTAGCAACTCAACTTCCACCACATCAGCCATGGGACTGTGCAATAGACCTACTACCTGGGGCTACTCTGCCCAAGGGCAGAGTATATCCACTGTCCATCCCGGAGCAGAAGGCCATCGAGGAGTACATCCAGGAGGCACTACAACAGCAATTCATCCGTCCATCAACATCCCCTGCCGCTACCAGTTTCTTCTTTGTCTCCAAGAAGGACGGAGGCTTGAGGCCATGCATCGATTACCATCATCTCAACTCCCACACAGTTAAGTACAGTTATCCACTTCCTCTGGTCCCAGCCGCCCTGGAGTAGCTGAGGGGAGCTCGCATCTTCTCGAAACTGGACCTGCGTAGCGCATACAACCTCATTCGTATACGTATGGCCTGTCCAACACTCCAGCAGTATTCCAGGGCTAAATGAATGAGGTGTTCCGGGAGTTCCTTCATCGGTTTCGTTGTGGTCTATATTAACGACATCTTGATTTACTCCCAGAACCTGGCCGAACATCGCCACCACGTTACCCAGGTCCTAGAAAAGCTCTGTCAGCATCAACTTTACCTCAAACTCGAGAAATGCAAGTTCCACACCACCTCTGTCCAATTCCTGGGATACATCATTGACCATCAAGGCATCCAGATAGACCAGAGGAAGGTGGATACCATCCAGAACTGGCCTCAACCCTCAACCATAAAGGAACTTCAACGCTTTCTCAGATTCGCTAATTTCTACCGTCGATTTATCAATAACTACAGTCTTCTCAGTTCTCCTCTAACTTCAACCCTCAATGGCCGGCCCAAGTCTCTGTCCTGGACCCCAGCAGTTTCCGATGCCTTCCTTCAACTCAAGCAAGCCTTTCAAACCGCTCCGATCCTAGTTCACCCGAATCCTGATCTGCAATTCATCGTCGAGGTTGACGCTTCATCCACTGGGGTCGGAGCAGTCCTCCGGCAGGGGGATCCTCCTGGACTCCATCCATGCACCTTCTACTCTAAGAAGCTTTCCCCGGCGGAGCAGAACTACAATATAGGGAATTGTGAGTTGCTTGCCATCAAACTAGCACTTGAAGAGTGGAGACATTGGCTGGAGGGAGCACATCACAAGTTTGAAGTAATCACCGACCATCGCAATCTTGAATACCTACGAGAAGCCAAAAGATTGAATCCACATCAAGCCCGGTGGGCTTTATTCTTCACCAGATTCAATTTTACCGATAAGCCAAATAGAGCCGATGCCTTATCTCGTCTTCATCAATCAACCCCGGATGAGCCAACTCCAGATCCCATTCTCCCTCCAGCCATAATTGTCAGTCCCATTAAGTGGGCCATTGATGAACAGATCATCCAAGCCAACCGCTCCAACCCTCCAGAAGGTCCAGAAGGGTGCCTCTATGTTCCTCCCACCTTTCGTCCTACTCAGCTCATACTTCTCCGGGCTCTGGACACCCAGGTAGCTGACGAACCCTCTCGCTCTTACGTCAACGCTACTGGTGGCCCACCATGGCTCAGGATATCTCCCGGTACGTCAAGGGTTGCACAGTCTGCGCTGTTACCAACACTCCCCGAAGACTCCCAGAGGGTAAACTGGTTCCTCTTCCCATTCCTCAACGACCTTGGTCACACATAGGCATTGATTTTATGACAGATCTACCCATCTGCAACCACAACACTTGCGTCTTCGTAGTCGTTGATCGCTTCTCGAAGGCCTGTAAACTTATTCCCCTCAATGGATTACCTACAGCCTTCAAAGCGGCCGAAGCCTTATTTCAAGACGTGTTCCGCCACTTCGGCATCCCCAAAGACATAGTATCGGACCGTGGACCCCAGTTCATCTCAAGAGTCTGGCAGGCATTCTTCAAACCCCTCGGAGTATCCGTAAGCCTCTCCTCCGGTTACCATCCTCAAACTAACGGCCAGACTGAAAGAAAGATTCAAGAGATCGGGAGATACCTGAGGTCCTACTGCCACCAGAACCAGGACAGCTGGAGCCAACTCCTCCCTTGGGCAGAATACGCTCAAAATTCCCTACGTCAATCCACCACAGGGCTCACCCATTTCAATGCATCCTAGGTTACCAACCTCCTCTATTTCCCTGGTCAGGTGAGCCCTCGGAGGTTCCCGCTGTCAACCACAGGTTTGAGCAGAGCGAGAGGGTATGGGACTCAGCTCACGTGCATCAACAACAGGCAGTGCGGAGACACAAGAGACAAGCTGACGTCCACCGAACACCTACCCCTCGCTACCAACTGGGACAGAAGGTATGGCTCTCGACGCGGGACATCCGTCTCAGCCTGCCCTGCCGTAAGCTGAGTCCCCGGTACATAGGTCCATTCACAGTGCAGAGGCAGCTCAACGAAGTCATTTACAGATTGATCCTACCACCTCACTACCGAATTTCACCATCCTTTCACGTATCACTCCTCAAACCTCACTCTGAACCTCTGTTTTCTCCTCCCACAGAATCTGGTGACGACAGAGTGCCTCCTCCTCCCAACATCACAGAGGAAGAGCCCATCTATCTAGTTTGAACCATCCTGGACTTACCTGGAATACCTCATCGACTGGGAGAATTACGGTCCCGAGGAACGCTCCTGGCTGTTACGTGATGATATCCTCGATCCCACACTCCTCACACAATATCACTCTGAACACCCAGATTGACCAGCTCCCAGAGGTCGAGGTAGACCTCGTCGTCGTCATTGTCCCATCCAGTCGTCAGGAGCCTCCCATGGAGGAGGGGGTACTGTAACGGAGTCACCAGATCAGCATGCTCCGCCCTCTTGTTCACTCTCCCCGGACTTCTAATTTACCGCTCCTGCATTTCTGATTCACCGCACCTGCACATCATCAATCACCCTCACTATAAACAGACACTTCCCCTTCACTTCCTTGTCTGGTCTCGTCCTTACGTTACCACACAGACTCTCGCCAATCCTTACCTGAATACTTACCATGAAGATCCCGTTCCTGTTCATCATCTCCGACCATCATCTCCTGCTGCTTCTTCATCCGCCATCTGTCGTCTGCATGCTGTATCCAGCCCGCATCTATAACAGAGATATCAAGATAACCATCAAGCTAAGTTCCTCATTCAGTTCTGATTCTTCATATATCTACTCACCGATCATCACTGCAGTTCACATCCGTGCCTCTGTTCAAGTAAACACTGTTTATATTACTACTCACCTGTCTGCTTCTCTCTATAACCGTGAAAGCAGGAGTGCTCAATAGGTTCAAATCGCTGTTTTTTTTAGTGTACTACACGCTGCTCACAGGGCAAGAGTACTCAATAGGTTCAAATTGCTGTTATTTTAGTGTATTACGCGCTGCTCTCAGGGCAGGAATACTCAATAGATTCAAATCGCTGTTATTTTAGTGCATTTCGCGCTGCTCTCAGGGCAGGAGTGCTCAATAGATTCAAATCGCTGTTTTTTTGTGTACTACGTGCTGCTCTCAGGGCAGTAGTAGTCAATAGATTCAAATTGCTGTTATTTTAGTGTATTACGTGCTGCTCTCAGCAGGGCAGGATTACTCAATAGATTCAAATCGCTGTTATTTTAGGGTATTACACACTGCTCTCAGGGCAGGAGTACTCAATAGATTAAAATCGCTGTTATTTTAGGGTATTACACACTGCTCTCAGGGCAGGAGTGCTCAATAGATTTTTAGTGTATTACGTGCTGCTCTCAGCATGGCAGGAGTGCTCAATAGATTTTTAGTGTATTACGTGCTTCTCTCAGCAGGGCAGGAGTACTCTGTAGTAGAGATGCGCGGATGGGCTATTATTTCATCCGCAACCGCATCACAAAACTCATCATCCGTCCGCCATCCATCCGCACCAACGTTTTTGACCAATTTTCAAAACCGCACCCGCCCGCCATCCACTGATTGGGCGATACAAGGCGCTGCTGATGACAGCCGCGAGACTAGAAAGCTCTCAGAATATCAGCAGTGAACTCCTCTCCGATCGGCGCGCAGGGACAAAAATAAATAAATAGACTAAATTAAACGCACTTCGGCAAACCTGACCTTATCTGATAGGCTACTGTACAATATTTTCATTGTAGCCTAATAGAAAACGCATTTTGGCACATCATTTCAACATGCTGCTATTATGGGGCGCCAACAATGTTACGTGACAGTTCTCCATTACGGACGCGAACACTCTGTGAAAGTCTTTTAGTGCCGCTTTCAGAGACCTCAAACAGAAGCACAAAGCCTTTCTTTAAAGCGAATTTCGTTTTGTATTAATTGTATCTTAATTTTAATCCATGTTTCATTAACCAATTTCCTGTATTTAATAAATAAAAAGTAAATAGTCTATCTTGATTGTGTAGCCTAGGCTATTTTTCATTATAAAATATTAGGCTGTGTATACCGACATGGATCAATTATTAATATTAGATTTCATCTGTATTTTGTAGTTATAGCTGATGGCGCACCAACAAACAAGCACTGACTTTCTTACGGCGTTTCTTTAATATCGAGGCAGAGGCTCTATAGTTTATTATATGATTGTTAGGCCTGTTGATGGTATAAAATGAATTGCACTGTGCCTGAAAAAGACCCGCTCTCCGCTCTCTTCCCGTGCATTCAAAATTAACGGGAGTCTTCAGAACAGGCTCGTCCAGCGTCAACAGCACCGAACTTAGCTCCAATGTCAATCAATGTCTGGGCCACTTCGTGGAATCCTTTACCAGAATTTTTTTTTGGTTGTAGGTATAGTCAGATAACATTAACAATATTTAACAATGTATACTGTTACGACCCCCTAGTCTAGGGTTAGGAACGCCGATAACAAAACAATGGAAAATATCACCTCTCCTGTCCCAGATCACACACAAAAATAAACATAACACATTGTCCTAGGACGTAACACCCCCACCCTTAGTTACAAAACCCGATTTGTAACAATAAATTACTAAGAACTTGAAAGATCCACCACATCTTCAAATTTCTTTTTCTGCGCGCGCGTTACGACACATGCTGGGAAAGCAGTGGGAAACTGTGACAGAGCAGCTACCTGAGTGCCCACGTTCGGCTCGGCAGATACGATCGGGTACGGAAACACTTTGGTTCCAGCTAAATCATTACCCAAAATCATACTCACGCCATCCACAGGTAATTCTGAATGCACACCGATAGTAACCGTGCCGGAGATAAGGTCAGATTTCAGCTGAACGGTATGCAACGGCACCGGAGTACAGCCCATTTCAATACCACGAATGAGCACATCATTACCTGTATACGAATTCAACGAGAACGGCAGAGCACTTTCTAATATCAAGGATTGTGCAGCTCCCGTATCTCGTAGCATCACTATAGGGTTTACCTCGATGTTATCTGAAAGCGAAACTAAACAGGTTTGTAAAAACGATCCAAAAGCATCCAATCTTTTTCCTGGTGCCAGTTCAGAAAGGGAGGTAAACGCTACCCCTCTAGGCTTACCGCCAGCTTTCTGCTGCCAAGCTTTACAGCTTGTAATCAAATGGCCAGGATCAAGACAATAAAAACAAACTCTTTTTCTATCAGGCCGCTTCTGCGCAGATGCTTCACCGTCGACCCTGAAAGAGTTGTCCCTCGTCATCCTCTTATCTTTCCCTACGTCCACGACCAAGGAGGGTTTAAGAGCGCGCATAACTGGGAACACAGTTTTATGAGTAAGTGCGAATTCGTCTGCAAATGTTGCCGCATCGAAAAGCTTAGCTACTTTCTGCTCATTTAAATGGACAACAATATTTTCTGGCAAACTATTTTTAAAATCTTCGAGCAAAATCAGTTCTTGCAATTCATCAAAAGTTGTAATTTTAGTAGAAACACACCACTTCTCAAATAACGATCTCTTTTCACGCGCAAACTCCACAAACGTTTGCTTGGCTGTCTTTGAACACGCCCTGAACTTCTGCCGATACGCCTCCGGTACCAATTCATAAGCGTGCAAGACAGCCAATTTCACAAGATCATAGTTCAGCGAATCATCGATCGGCAAAGCTGCGCAAACCTCTTGGGCTTTGCCAACGAGATTACACTGCAACAACAACGCCCACATATCTCTGGGCCATTTCAATTTAGCCGCGACACGTTCAAAAGCCACAAAATACGAGTCAACTTCAGACTCACGAAATGGAGGTACAAGTTTAATGTACTTACCCACATCAAAGTCAGGTTGCCCCACCTCGGAACTACCGGAAACAAGTCTGGTGCGCGGTGACGGAACGGGTCTGTTGCGCTGGACTTCCAACTCTAACCTACGCAACGCAACATCCTGATCAGTCTTTAACTCTAACTCTTTCAATCGGAGTAGTTGCGTTTCATGCTCCTGCTTTCTAATATCAACTTTTTTGGTGGGGGAGGTGTGTGGAACGAAGTATGTGAATCTGCCTTGTCAGATGCGGTTTCTTCCTCAAACTCTGACCCATGAGCAAGTCCAGGAAAAATACCGGTCTCAACTAACCTACCATACAACTCATCTTTAATTACCTGTTTCTTTTCCTCTTTAGGGACCGTTATGTTGTAAAATTCTGCTATTAGAATTAGATCTACTTTTCTACACCGCTCGAATTCCTTTAACGTAGGTGACAGCGTAAACTTAACTAAATCGAAATCCATATTAAGCATAAAACTTCCTCCCCCACCAAAAAAATTCAAAGCAGCCAAGCAAACTACCGGAAACAGCCAATAGATATGACGACTAATGGATCCCGGACGAGCCCCCAATTGTTACGACCCCCTAGTCTAGGGTTAGGAACGCCGATAACAAAACAATGGAAAATATCCCCTCTCCTGTCCCAGATCACACACAAAATACCACAACACAATGTAGTATCAAAAGATAAGCTTTTTTATTTACACAGAAATAGAAAAGCTGAAAGCATGACTCTTCAGGAGGGGTTCACGCCAAAATAACAAACCAAAAAGAATTCTACCTAACAAGGAATTAAATATAACTTACCTAACAAATGAAAACCCCAAAGAAAATACAACAATCTTCCCTTACTCACTTTAGGCCGTCACGTTAGGCCAGCGGTCCGCGAGCTGCTTAAAAGGTAGTCCGTGATAGGAGGTCAGCGGAACGCTGCGCGCCGCCCCCTAGATGATTTTTCGGGGGCCGGCCGACCGCGCCCGGCCGCAGGGGGGGACCGACGGGGCGGGCCAGAGGCGTCGCCTCGGGCCGGGGGGCCTCGGGGGCCCCGCGGGAGCCCGACGAAATTCGGCCCCCTCGCTCGCAATACGGGCATCGGCCACAGGGGGGCGACTCGCCGACCGCCTGCAGTCGTTTCGACGCGCGCCGAACAGGTTGCAGGCGGGCGCCCACGGAGCGCACGCGCCTACCCCTGACCGCCTTTTCGGGAAATTCCCTGACCACACCCACCGTCCACTGAGCGCCCTTTCGTCCCAAAGACAGCCTGTGACCGCCCCCTGACCACGCCCACTGACACAAACAGCCTATTCGTCCCCCTGACCGCCTTTGTGACAGCAAACGGCCTGTTCGCCCACGGGCAATCTAAGAGACGGCCCGGGGCCCCGCCCACTGACACGAACAGCTCATTCGTCCCCCTGACCGCCTGTGTGACAGCGAACGGCCTGTTCGCCCACGGGCAATCTAAGAGACGGCCCGGGGCCCCGCCCACTGACACGAACAGCTCATTCGTCCCCCTGACCACCTGTGTGACAACGAACGGCCTGTTCGCCCACGGGCAATCTAAGAGACGGCCCGGGGCCCCGCCCACTGACACAAACAGCTCATTCGTCCCCCTGACCGCCTGTGTGACAGCGAACGGCCTGTTCGCCCACGGGCAATCTAAGAGACGGCCCGGGGCCCCGCCCACTGACACGAACAGCTCATTCGTCCCCCTGACCTCCTGTGTGACAGCGAACGGCCTGTTGGCCAACGGGCAATCTAAGAGACGGCCCGGGGCCCCACCCACTGACACGAACAGCTCATTCGTCCCCCTGACCACCTGTGTGACAACGAACGGCCTGTTCGTCCACCACCACCACCACCGGGTGTATCTCGGGAACCAAGCCGAGTTGGAGCTCCAAACTCCGGGCCAGAGTATGGAGCCCCAAGTCGGCTTAGCTCCCGAGATACATCCGGTCAAATTCGGCATCCCACCTGTAGCTTGATAAGTTACACACTGGCCTTCAGCACATATGCTGAAATCCCCAATTCCTTACAGGGATTCACCGGCTGAAAATGTCTAACACTATGCACAATTATTGGCTGTAATGTACATGAGTGTGTTGTGGTGTGTCCCCTGAGTTGTGTACAGTAGGTTTGACCACATAAAACCACTGTCCTATAGGGCCTCTGTCAAATAAGTTGAAGGTGGGCAAAGTAAGGGCCCACCTGTAACTGATTTGACAGGGTCCCTTTGTGCACTCCGTGGTCAATGCATTAATAGGTCATATTTCATAATTATACATGTTTTATTACTCTAAACAGCCAGTACAGTGCACAGGGAAGACAATCCAACATGTTGGGGTACTTTACAGTTCACAATTATGCATTATTAGACTTAAATGGACATGTCCACGGAGTGCACAAAGGGGCCCTGTCGAACAAGTCACAGGTGGGCCCTTACTTTGCCCACCTGTAACTTATTCGACAGGGCCCCTTTGTGCACTCCGTGGTCAATGCATTAAAAGGTCATATTTCATAATTATACATGTTTTATGACTCTAAACAGCCAGTACAGTGCACAGGGAAGACAATCCAACATGTTGGGGTACTTTACAGTTCACAATTATGCATTATTAGACTTAAATGGACATGTCCACGGAGTGCACAAAGGGGCCCTGTCGAACAAGTTACAGGTGGGCCCTTACTTTGCCCACCTGTAACTTATTCGACAGGGCCCCTTTGTGCACTCCGTGGTCAATGCATTAATAGGTCATGTTTCGTAATTATAAATGTTTTATTACTCTAAACAGCCAGTACAGTGCACAGGGAAGACAATCCAACATGTTGGGGTACTTTACAGTTCATAATTATGCATTATAAGCCTTAAAACGACATGTCCACGGAGTGCACAAAGGGGCCCTGTCAAATAAGTTACAGTTGGTATGTTTTTTTATATTTTGAGGTCATGGTTGATAAAAATGAATAAAATTGATTAAATATCAATTTTAGGTTCATCTTTGGGCCCCCCTGAGCAATTAGCAGCCTTCAGAACCCAGAAATCCCACTGTCCATGAACAGCCTGAATTTTTGAATGGTATAAGTTGCAGGTGGAACGTACAGATCTCAGCCTCTGGACAGAATTTGGAGATGAAACCTGCACTCCTGTGCTCATCTGGGCACGCCCTGTCCCTGGTGTGAATTTCAAAGAGATTGGAGAAACTTGAAAATTCGACCCAAAAAATCTCAAAGGGGTATCCCTTGGAGAATTTTTCAGTCAGATTTTCAAGTTTCTCCAAACTCCCTGAAATGCACAGCACTGTCGGGGCACGTCCAGACAAGGGCAGGAGTGCAGGTTTCAGCTCCCAATTCTGTCCAGAGGCTGAGATCTGGACGTTCCACCTGCAACTTATACCATTCAAAAATTCAGGCTGTTCATGGACAGTGGAATTTCTGGGTTCTGAAGGCTGCAAATCGCTCAGGGGGGCCCACAGATGAACCTAAAATTGATATTTAATCAATTTTATTCATTTTTATCAACCATGACCTCAAAATATAAAAAAACATACCAACTGTAACTTATTTGACAGGGCCCCTTTGTGCACTCCGTGGTCAATGCATTAATAGGTCATAATTCGTGATTTTTAATGTTTTTATTACTTAAAAATAGAGTACAGTGCACAGGGAATACAATCCAACACGTTGGGGTACTTTAGAGTTCACAATTATGCATTATTAGCCTTAAATGGGCATGTCCACGGAGTAAACAAAGGGGCCCTGTCAAATAAGTTACAGGTGTCAGGTCCCACTTGTAACTTGTTTGACAGGGCCCCTTAGCTCCCGAGATACATCCGGTCAAATTCGGCATCCCACCTGTAGCTTGATAAGTTACACACTGGCCTTCAGCACATATGCGGAAATCCCCAATTCCTTACAGGGATTCACCGGCTGAAAATGTCTAACACTATGCACAATTATTGGCTGTAATGTACATGAGTGTGTTGTGGTGTGTCCCCTGAGTTGTGTACAGTAGGTTTGACCACATAAAACCACTGTCCTATAGGGCCTCTGTCAAATAAGTTGAAGGTGGGCAAAGTAACGGCCCACCTGTAACTGATTTGACAGGGTCCCTTTGTGCACTCCGTGGTCAATGCATTAATAGGTCATATTTCATAATTATACATGTTTTATTACTCTAAACAGCCAGTACAGTGCACAGGGAAGACAATCCAACATGTTGGGGTACTTTACAGTTCACAATCATGCATTATTAGACTTAAATGGACATGTCCACGGAGTGCACAAAGGGGCCCTGTCAAATAAGTTACAGGTGGGCCCTTACTTTGCCCACCTGTAACTTATTCGACAGGGCCCCTTTGTGCACTCCGTGGTCAATGCATTAAAAGGTCATATTTCATAATTATACATGTTTTATTACTCTAAACAGCCAGTACAGTGCACAGGGAAGACAATCCAACATGTTGGGGTACTTTACAGTTCACAATTATGCATTATTAGACTTAAATGGACATGTCCACGGAGTGCACAAAGGGGCCCTGTCGAACAAGTCACAGGTGGGCCCTTACTTTGCCCACCTGTAACTTATTCGACAGGGCCCCTTTGTGCACTCCGTGGTCAATGCATTAATAGGTCATGTTTCGTAATTATAAATGTTTTATTACTCTAAACAGCCAGTACAGTGCACAGGGAAGACAATCCAACATGTTGGGGTACTTTACAGTTCACAATTATGCATTATAAGCCTTAAAACGACATGTCCACGGAGTGCACAAAGGGGCCCTGTCGAACAAGTCACAGGTGGGCCCTTACTTTGCCCACCTGTAACTTATTCGACAGGGCCCCTTTGTGCACTCCGTGGTCAATGCATTAATAGGTCATGTTTCGTAATTATAAATGTTTTATTACTCTAAACAGCCAGTACAGTGCACAGGGAAGACAATCCAACATGTTGGGGTACTTTACAGTTCATAATTATGCATTATAAGCCTTAAAACGACATGTCCACGGAGTGCACAAAGGGGCCCTGTCAAATAAGTTACAGTTGGTATGTTTTTTTATATTTTGAGGTCATGGTTGATAAAAATGAATAAAATTGATTAAATATCAATTTTAGGTTCATCTTTGGGCCCCCCTGAGCAATTAGCAGCCTTCAGAACCCAGAAATCCCACTGTCCATGAACAGCCTGAATTTTTGAATGGTATAAGTTGCAGGTGGAACGTCCAGATCTCAGCCTCTGGACAGAATTTGGAGATGAAACCTGCACTCCTGTGCTCATCTGGGCACGCCCTGTCCCTGGTGTGAATTTCAAAGAGATTGGAGAAACTTGAAAATTCGACCCAAAAAATCTCAAAGGGGTATCCCTTGGAGAATTTTTCAGTCAGATTTTCAAGTTTCTCCAAACTCCCTGAAATGCACAGCACTGTCGGGGCACGTCCAGACAAGGGCAGGAGTGCAGGTTTCAGCTCCCAATTCTGTCCAGAGGCTGAGATCTGGACGTTCCACCTGCAACTTATACCATTCAAAAATTCAGGCTGTTCATGGACAGTGGAATTTCTGGGTTCTGAAGGCTGCAAATCGCTCAGGGGGGCCCACAGATGAACCTAAAATTGATATTTAATCAATTTTATTCATTTTTATCAACCATGACCTCAAAATATAAAAAAACATACCAACTGTAACTTATTTGACAGGGCCCCTTTGTGCACTCCGTGGTCAATGCATTAATAGGTCATAATTCGTGATTTTTAATGTTTTTATTACTTAAAAATAGAGTACAGTGCACAGGGAATACAATCCAACACATTGGGGTACTTTAGAGTTCACAATTATGCATTATTAGCCTTAAATGGGCATGTCCACGGAGTAAACAAAGGGGCCCTGTCAAATAAGTTACAGGTGTCAGGTCCCACTTGTAACTTGTTTGACAGGGCCCCTTAGCTCCCGAGATACATCCGGTCAAATTCGGCATCCCACCTGTAGCTTGATAAGTTACACACTGGCCTTCAGCACATATGCGGAAATCCCCAATTCCTTACAGGGATTCACCGGCTGAAAATGTCTAACACTATGCACAATTATTGGCTGTAATGTACATGAGTGTGTTGTGGTGTGTCCCCTGAGTTGTGTACAGTAGGTTTGACCACATAAAACCACTGTCCTATAGGGCCTCTGTCAAATAAGTTGAAGGTGGGCAAAGTAACGGCCCACCTGTAACTGATTTGACAGGGTCCCTTTGTGCACTCCGTGGTCAATGCATTAATAGGTCATATTTCATAATTATACATGTTTTATTACTCTAAACAGCCAGTACAGTGCACAGGGAAGACAATCCAACATGTTGGGGTACTTTACAGTTCACAATTATGCATTATTAGACTTAAATGGACATGTCCACGGAGTGCACAAAGGGGCCCTGTCGAACAAGTTACAGGTGGGCCCTTACTTTGCCCACCTGTAACTTATTCGACAGGGCCCCTTTGTGCACTCCGTGGTCAATGCATTAAAAGGTCATATTTCATAATTATACATGTTTTATTACTCTAAACAGCCAGTACAGTGCACAGGGAAGACAATCCAACATGTTGGGGTACTTTACAGTTCACAATTATGCATTATTAGACTTAAATGGACATGTCCACGGAGTGCACAAAGGGGCCCTGTCGAACAAGTCACAGGTGGGCCCTTACTTTGCCCACCTGTAACTTATTCGACAGGGCCCCTTTGTGCACTCCGTGGTCAATGCATTAATAGGTCATGTTTCGTAATTATAAATGTTTTATTACTCTAAACAGCCAGTACAGTGCACAGGGAAGACAATCCAACATGTTGGGGTACTTTACAGTTCATAATTATGCATTATAAGCCTTAAAACGACATGTCCACGGAGTGCACAAAGGGGCCCTGTCAAATAAGTTACAGTTGGTATGTTTTTTTATATTTTGAGGTCATGGTTGATAAAAATGAATAAAATTGATTAAATATCAATTTTAGGTTCATCTTTGGGCCCCCCTGAGCAATTAGCAGCCTTCAGAACCCAGAAATTCCACTGTCCATGAACAGCCTGAATTTTTGAATGGTATAAGTTGCAGGTGGAACGTCCAGATCTCAGCCTCTGGACAGAATTTGGAGATGAAACCTGCACTCCTGTGCTCATCTGGGCACGCCCTGTCCATGGTGTGAATTTCAAAGAGATTGGAGAAACTTGAAAATTCGACCCAAAAAATCTCAAAGGGGTATGTATCCCTTGGAGAATTTTTCAGTCAGATTTTCAAGTTTCTCCAAACTCCCTGAAATGCACAGCACTGTCGGGGCACGTCCAGACAAGGGCAGGAGTGCAGGTTTCAGCTCCCAATTCTGTCCAGAGGCTGAGATCTGGACGTTCCACCTGCAACTTATACCATTCAAAAATTCAGGCTGTTCATGGACAGTGGAATTTCTGGGTTCTGAAGGCTGCAAATCGCTCAGGGGGGCCCACAGATGAACCTAAAATTGATATTTAATCAATTTTATTCATTTTTATCAACCTTGACCTCAAAATATAAAAAAACATACCAACTGTAACTTATTTGACAGGGCCCCTTTGTGCACTCCGTGGTCAATGCTGTCCACGGAGTGCACAAAGGGGCCCTGTCAAATAAGTTACAGGTGTCAGGTCCCACTTGTAACTTGTTTGACAGGGCCCCTTAATGCACTCCGTGGTCAATGCATTAATAGGTCATATTTCATAATTATACATGTTTTATTTCTCTAAACAGCCAGTACAGTGCACAGGGAAGACAATCCAACATGTTGGGGTACTTTACAGTTTATAATTATGCAATATTAGCCATAAAATGACATGTCCACGGAGTGCACAAAGGGGCCCTGTCAAATAAGTTACAGGTGGAAGGTTCACCAAACGCCTATGAAAATGAATGGGATAAGTTGCACGTGTCAGTGGCTCCCGTGCGGCCCCCGGGGGTCCGAGGGGCCCCAAACTCGTCAAAAAGTTGCGTCACGTGGCCCTCTGCGACATACCGAGCGGGCGAGGTCGAGACGCGCCAAGTTTATTTTTAGCTATTTTTTATGCACCTCTCTGTCTCACATTGATCTCTATAGGAGCACATGTCTGCTAGGGTCAATTCAGCAGTTAGAATCAGAGGGCCTATTAGGCTCAGGAAGCATCTAGAGCCACGAAACTCTGGGGCCCGATTCGGGGGCCCGTGGCGGTCGTCCGTGGCGAATCTCGAGGTCCTGCGACCTTTTGACCCCCTTGAGCGGCTGTTTGTTTGACGTCCCACGTGCGACTTGTTCCATGGGGCTGTTGGTGGCCAATTAGCGTGAAAAAAAGTCAGAGGGACACGGAACTTTAGAACCCGTCCCCGGGGCCCGTGACGAGACGCGTGTGTCAGTTTCGGGCCGATCGGGCCTTTCCAACAAGCCGCTTTGCTGGAACCCACACTTAGAACCGATCTAGAACCACCAAATCCAGGATCTAGAACCGGGGGCCCCCGGACTACCGCCGTGCCGAGTTTGGGGCCGCTGCGACCTTTCGACCCCTTTTGGCCCCCGTTTGTTTGACGGCCCACGTGCAACTTGTTCCATGGGGCTGTTGGTGGCCAATTAGCGCCAAAAAAGGTCAGAGGGACGCGGAACTCTAGGGCCCGTCCCAGGGGCCCGTGACGGGACGCATACGTCAGTTTCGGGCCGATCGGACCTTTCTGTCCACCCTTCGGCGAGCACATGGTCCGATTAATGGCCGCCCTCTCTCACACATAGACATACATGCAGTCAGAGTGAACCAAAGTGAGGAGATTTTTGCACTGCAAAAACACACACTTGGAACCGATCTAGAACCCTGCGACCCGGGATCTAGAACCGGGGGCCCCTCGACTACCAGGGCGGGGAATTTGGAGGCGGTGCGACCTTTCGACCCCTGCATTTCCGCCCGCCCACGTGCAACTTGTTCAATGCAAACTTCACAGGCGCTTCCCGGTCAAGGGGGTCTTTTTTCGGGCAAACGAGCTGTTTCGGACGCGGAACTCTAGAACCCGTCCCCGGGGCCCGTGGTGGGACGCATACGTCAGTTTCGGGACAATCGGGCGTTTCCTTCAAACCGTTTGGCCGAAACACATACCTAGAACCGATCTAGAACCGCGCGACCCGTGATCTAGAACCGGGGGCCCCCGGACTAGCGCCGTGCCGAGTTTGGGGCCCCTGCGACCTTTCGACCCCTTTTGGCCCCCCTTTGTTTGACGGCCCACGTGCAACTTGTTCCATGGGGCTGTTGGTGGCCAATTAGCGCGAAAAAAGGTCAGAGGGACACGGAACTCTAGAACCCGTCCCAGGGGCCCGTGAGGGGACACATAAGTCAGTTTCGGGTCGATCGGACCTTTCTGTCACACGTTCCACGAAACACCTGTGAAAATGAATGGGATAAGTTGCAAGTGTCAGTGGCCCCTGTTCGGCCCCCCGAGGTCCCACGGGCCCCAAACGCTGCGTGCCGGGCCCCCTCGGGCCCCCGAACGACATATCAGGGGGACGGGTCTCCAGAACTCAGGGCTCATTTTTTTCCCTCCCTTGTTCAAGTTTCTCTCAAAAGCATCTTGCACTCATAGTGAGCTCATAGACTGACATTCCCTCTCGAAGGGTCAAACTGAAAACACACTCGGAACCGATCTAGAACCCGGCGACCCGGGATCTAGAACCGGGGGCCCCCGGACTACCACCGTGTCGAGTTTGGGGCCGCTGCGACCTTTCGACCCCTTTTGGCCCCCGTTTGTTTGACGGCCCACGTGCAACTTGTTCCATGGGGCTGTTCGTGGCCAATTAGCGCGAAAAAAAGTCCGAGGGACGCGGAACTCTAGAACCCGTCCCCGGGGCCCGTGGCGGGACGCATACGTCAGTTTCGGGACAATCGGGCGTTTCCTTCAAACCGTTTGGCCGAAACACATACCTAGAACCGATCTAGAACCGCGCGACCCGTGATCTAGAACCGGGGGCCCCCGGACTAGCGCCGTGCCGAGTTTGGGGCCCCTGCGACCTTTCGACCCCTTTTGGCCCCCCTTTGTTTGACGGCCCACGTGCGACTTGTTCCATGGGGCTGTTGGTGGCCAATTAGCGCGAAAAAAGGTCAGAGGGACACGGAACTCTAGAACCCGTCCCAGGGGCCCGTGAGGGGACACATAAGTCAGTTTCGGGTCGATCGGACCTTTCTGTCACACGTTCCACGAAACACCTGTGAAAATGAATGGGATAAGTTGCAAGTGTCAGTGGCCCCTGTTCGGCCCCCCGAGGTCCCACGGGCCCCAAACGCTGCGTGCCGGGCCCCCTCGGGCCCCCGAACGACATATCAGGGGGACGGGTCTCCAGAACTCAGGGCTCATTTTTTTGCCTCCCTTGTTCAAGTTTCTCTCAAAAGCATCTTGCACTCATAGTGAGCTCATAGACTGACATTCCCTCTCGAAGGGTCAAACTGAAAACACACTCGGAACCGATCTAGAACCCGGCGACCCGGGATCTAGAACCGGGGGCCCCCGGACTACCACCGTGTCGAGTTTGGGGCCGCTGCGACCTTTCGACCCCTTTTGGCCCCCGTTTGTTTGACGGCCCACGTGCAACTTGTTCCATGGGGCTGTTGGTGGCCAATTAGCGCGAAAAAAAGTCAGAGGGACGCGGAACTCTAGAACCCGTCCCCGGGGCCCGTGACGAGACGCATGTATCAGTTTCGGGCCGATCGGGCCTTTCCAACAAGCCGTTTTGCTGAAACCCATACTTAGAACCGATCTAGAACCACCAAATCCATTATCTAGAACCGGGGGCCCCCGGACTACCGCCGTGCCGAGTTTGGGGCCGCTGCGACCTTTCGACCCCTTTTGGCCCCCGTTTGTTTGACGGCCCACGTGCAACTTGTTCCATGGGGCTGTTGGTGGCCAATTAGCGCCAAAAAAGGTCAGAGGGACGCGGAACTCTAGGGCCCGTCCCAGGGGCCCGTGACGGGACGCATACGTCAGTTTCGGGCCGATCGGACCTTTCTGTCCACCCTTCGGCGAGCACATGGTCCGATTAATGGCCGCCCTCTCTCACACATAGACATACATGCAGTCAGAGTGAACCAAAGTGAGGAGATTTTTGCACTGCAAAAACACACACTTGGAACCGATCTAGAACCCTGCGACCCGGGATCTAGAACCGGGGGCCCCTCGACTACCAGGGCGGGGAATTTGGAGGCGGTGCGACCTTTCGACCCCTGCATTTCCGCCCGCCCACGTGCAACTTGTTCAATGCAAACTTCACAGGCGCTTCCCGGTCAAGGGGGTCTTTTTTCGGGCAAACGAGCTGTTTCGGACGCGGAACTCTAGAACCCGTCCCCGGGGCCCGTGGCGGGACGCATACGTCAGTGTCGGGACAATCGGGCGTTTCCTTCAAACCGTTTGGCCGAAACACATACCTAGAACCGATCTAGAACCGCGCGACCCGTGATCTAGAACCGGGGGCCCCCGGACTACCGCCGTGCCGAGTTTGGGGCCCCTGCGACCTTTCGACCCCTTTTGGCCCCCCTTTGTTTGACGGCCCACGTGCAACTTGTTCCATGGGGCTGTTGGTGGCCAATTAGCGCGAAAAAAGGTCAGAGGGACACGGAACTCTAGAACCCGTCCCAGGGGCCCGTGAGGGGACACATAAGTCAGTTTCGGGCCGATCGGACCTTTCTGTCACACGTTCCACGAAACACCTGTGAAAATGAATGGGATAAGTCGCACGTGTCAGTGGCCCCTGTTCGGCCCCCCGAGGTCCCACGGGCCCCAAACGCTGCGTGCCGGGCCCCCTCGGGCCCCCGAACGACATATCAGGGGGACGAGTCTCTAGAACTCAGGGCTCATTTTTTTGCCTCCCTTGTTCAAGTTTCTCTCAAAAGCATCTTGCACTCATAGTGAGCTCATAGACTGACATTCCCTCTCGAAGGGTCAAACTGAAAACACACTCGGAACCGATCTAGAACCCTGCGACCCGGGATCTAGAACCGGGGGCCCCCGGACTACCACCGTGTCGAGTTTGGGGCCGCTGCGACCTTTCGACCCCTTTTGGCCCCTGTTTATGTGACTTCCCACGTGCAACTTGTTCCATGGGGCTGTTGGTGGCCAATTAGCGTGAAAAAAGGTCCGAGGGACGCGGAACTTTAGAACCCGTCCCCGGGGCCCGTGACGAGACGCGTGTGTCAGTTTCGGGCCGATCGGGCCTTTCCAACAAGCCGCTTTGCTGGAACCCACACTTAGAACCGATCTAGAACCACCAAATCCAGGATCTAGAACCGGGGGCCCCCGGACTACCGCCGTGCCGAGTTTGGGGCCGCTGCGACCTTTCGACCCCTTTTGGCCCCCGTTTGTTTGACGGCCCACGTGCAACTTGTTCCATGGGGCTGTTGGTGGCCAATTAGCGCGAAAAAAGGTCAGAGGGACGCGGAACTCTAGAACCCGTCCCAGGGGCCCGTGACGGGACGCATACGTCAGTTTCAGGCCGATCGGACCTCTCTGTCCACCCTTCGAGGAGCACGTGGCCTGAGACTAAGACCATGGTGAAGTTCGGGTGGTCAGGGGACCCCCCAGGCACTCCGTGGCAATGAAGAAGAGGATAGGTTGTTAGGGGTCAAAAAAGGCTCCTCGTGGTACTGAGGAAGACTGTGGTGAAGTTCAGGTGGTTAGGGGACCCCCCAGGCACTCCGTGGCAATGAAGAAGAGGACAGGTGGTTAGGGGTCGAAAAAGGCTCCCCGTGGCACTGAGGAAGACTGTGGTGAAGTTCAGGTGGTTAGGGGACCCCATAGGCACTCCGTAGCAATGAAGAAGAGGACAGGCGTTTAGGGGTCGAAACAGGCACTTCGTGGACCACGAGGAAGACTATGGTGAAGTTTGGGTGGTTAGGGGACCCCACAGGCACTTCGTGGCGATGAAGGAGAGAAAAGGTAGTTAGGGGTCGAAATAGGCCCTCCGTGGCACTGAGGAGGACTATGGTGAAGAGCAGGTAGTTGGCGGACCCCAAAAGCACTTGGTGGACCACCCGGTAGTGCACTGGCACCCCTATAGGCTACCACACAGAGCCTATGTTAATTTATGCTGATTTTGGCTACTTTATATGCGATTTCGGAAAGAGTACCACTCACCATCCGAATAAGCAGGATCTGGCGTCCTTTTCGAGCACGCGGACTTCGGAGTGCATATGATGACGATGGCAACTTAAATGAATGGGAAAATTCCCACAGACAGCCTGGGTTCCCTTACTACCTAGCTAGCCAGTAACCAAGAGAAAACTGTTTAATCAAAAAAAGAATGGCAACCTCGCTCCCTTCGGCTTTCAAATAAACATTCAAACATATTGCACTTAACTCAGCAAAAGAATAAACTGGGTTAAATAAACTAAATCAATAAACAAAAGACAATAAACTTACAACATTCAGACAAAAGAAAAACATGTCTTCATGATCACACCGTGAGAATTTCCACACAAGGAAACCCCACTAAAAGATCAGCACACCAACGCGGCTGATCTAAACAACTGGTCTGGGGCAGGAGACAACGGACCGCGGAGCTCCACGACGCGCGTGCAAACAGAGCTCCCCACACTGCAGTGTATCGCAGTAGTTAACCGCTCCGCGCCTCCTCATAATCAACCACAGCTGCGCCCAATCAAGCCCTGCACAGAGTGAGAGGGAGAGAGAGAGAAGACAAACTACACACAACATCAAATCACAACAATAAAAGAAATAACAAAAATAAACATAACACATTGTCCTAGGACGTAACAATACATATATTTTTCATTTGATTGGTTCAACCGCCCGCCACCCGCCCGAATTTAATTAAAATATTTTTTTTCGTCACGTCATCCGCCCGATCCGCGGTTTATCCGCGGAGTCCGCGGCTGTAACCGCCAACCGCGCATCTCTACTCTGTAGATTCAAATCGCTGTTATTTTAGGGTATTACGCTTCTCTCAGGGCAGGAGTACTCAATAAATTTATTTTAGGGTATTACACGCTACTCTCAGGACAGGAGTACTCAATAGATTCAAATCGGTGTTATTTTAGTTTATTACGCGCTGCTCTCAGGGCAGGAGTACTCAATATATTCAAATCACTTTTATTTTCAGAGCACTATGAAGTAGGGTATTCCTGAAATATTGGAGGCTGCCGTTTTAGAGGACCCTAGTTTTTCTTGTAGAATTAGCAGTTTGTAATATTTTATAGCACTTACTATTCAATTCTGTATTTATGTTATTATTTTAGTTGTTTATACAACTAAGTTGTTTATACAACTTTTAGTTGTAAATACAACTATAGCTATCAGCTCCCAGGGCATTCTTCAGGGCATCACTGTTGTACAACTAAAGCAAAGTTGTAACACAATCCCATAATGTACAGTGTACAAAATATTTTTTCCCCTCATTTGTTCTATAGGTAGCACTTTATTTTCCTGTTCCCTATGTTATGCACTTATTATAGTAACTGGGTAATAACAAGGAACTAACCCTGAACCTTCCCCCAAACCTAACCTTAACCCATTTAGTTACCTTATATTACCAAGTACTTTCTTAGGTAAGTACACTGTAAAGTACATGTAAGTGCACATACTGTAAAAAAAGTGTAACCGTTCTATATTGATATTTTGGTATATTTTTTTTCAGTTTATTTTTTGCTGGTTTTATAGTCTAGTAAATCTATACACAATTTTAAGGGTATTTGATTATTTTTAATCGTTTCATTGTTACATCAGTAGACCATTTATTTTCTGTCTATTCTTGACTTTTCTTTTTATCTCATTCTTCAGTTACCTGAATGAGCTGACAGAGACTGGATGAATCAAAGGAGCTAACACTGAAGATGCCTCTGATGCTGGCCAGTCTATGATTACAAAAGGCCTGGATGCAAAGATGGAGAATGTTTGGTTCCACCTGATACAAGCGCACAATCTCACAGAGTTGAGTTTGTGATGCATACATGATGAAACAGTCGAATCAAAATGCATACAATACGATATTTAGACGATGATTATTAGTTCTGTGCATTTTAATGTTCGCTGATTATCTTAATAAACGTTAGAGGATGCTGAATTTTAACAAAATATTAAATTCACTTACCTTGCAGTTGCAATAAATGTTTTCTCCCACGAACATCTGTTTGTCTTGTATTGCGAGTCTAACTAATATCCCTCTGCACGTTCAAACGTCTTGACCCCGCCTTTGCTTCAGTTTCATTGGTTGAAGCTGTAAACCAATCATTTTCCTTTCAGTCGCTCACGTTCGACGTAACGTCGACGTGACGGCGTAATTGGGATCGCCTTGAGAGACCAATCTACTTCGAGAGTATTAAAACGAGCCAATGCATATTGGCATGCAATAATTGCATCAGCTGCTCTGCTTGCAGCGCGAGCATATAACGAGTAGCAGATGCGTTGCATATTGTCTTTCGCTTCTTTGCCGAGCGGTTCTACTGTTCCTGCTCTACAATCTTCTGACAGTGTTCAACTTCAAAGAAGAAAACGAGTCTGCTCTTCAGGGGAACGCCTCTTCAAAGTTGGTGTTGGTGTTACAGCGCAGACAGCGCTGGCTGCAATCTCACGAGAGCTGGCAAAACAGCTGTTTTCACAGCTCAGAATGTTGCGCCTTCAATGAGAATGTGAGTGCTCACATCAGGCTTGCACTATCGTCCTGTTTGTGTAGCCGCGGTCATCCCTGGGTGCTTTAGCACCAGAGAGAGCAGTTTTTCCTGAAAGAGCAAACACGGTTTGACACTGCGTCTTTTTCAAGACGTCATTCAAACCGTGCGTTTCTGGATGCGGTCGTTTCCTATCCTCATGTGACGGCCACGATCACCGTTTCACAAGCCTGGGCTTAAGTGTGCTGAAACTGTGCTCGTGGGTGGTTTATGTTCTCTCTGAAAGCATGACCACGTCGCCACATTGTTCGTCTTGCCTTTCTCAAGGTTTAAGTGATCAGCGTGCCGTGTGCCGTCGAGCTGCCAGCTGACAGCACGGGTTGACACGGCAACCCAGCCCGCGTCGTTCGGCGTTCTAGATGTGCGGTCGAGACTCAAGTGCCTCAAACGAGGTGGAGTCCCCTCGTCTATGCCCCGATCTAGTTCTTTTTCTGGTGCTTCAGAAAAGGGCTACTTCTGCGTATAGCCAGGGTGACCGGAGGATTATAGTGAGGGCTCCCCCAGCCCGGTAACCAATCCGTGTGGGCCCCTCACTCCTCTATCACATCGCATACATGTGAGACTCTGTTTGTGGGTGGTTGTATTCTCTTATGAGAACATTACTACATAAGCACATCGTTCGTCTTGCCTTTTTCATTAAGGTTAAGCGATCAGCGTGCTGTGTGCCGTCCAGGCGACGGCCACATTCACTGTCTCGCATGCCTGGCAGCTTCTGGATGGGATGCTGGTCATTCTCATGATGGACCTAGCATTTCATTCGGAGCTCCAGGAGAGGATAGACATCGATTGCTACATCAGAGAGAGGGTTGTCACGCTCTAGAAATGAAGATGATGCTGAGCTCCACTATAATGGTGTGCATGCTCACGCTGAATCAGATTCAGACTTGACAGCCATGCTTTCCCGGGTTACACTGGGGGCACAGTGCGACGGGTAATTGCCTTGCCCCGCCCCCGTGCCTTCCTGGATGTGTGTGAAGAACTTTTTGCAGTATGAAAGGATTTTGGTGCCAATGTGGCAAGCCAAACGTGCCAAAAGCTGCAGAAAGTTTTTCCTCTCTCACTACCCTCAATGGTGGGGCGACAGTGCTACTGCAGACCGCCTCTTCCCTGCAGGGTAGTTCTGAGTCGGGGTTGAGCTGCGCCTGGTGACTGACCGTGGTCTAAGTCACAGTGCTGGCCCTCGGCCAGATGATGTCCACCCTAGTGGTCCAGAAGCGCCCCCTGGCTAAACCTGGCAGAGGTATGAGACATCGCCAAAGTTCGCTTTCCCGATGCTCCCACCCGGAGGAGGGCCGGGTGGAGAACTTTTGTTGAATCATTAGCCAGCGGTACCAAATTCTCAGCAAAAGCAGCTTCTCTATCTCTGGGTCCCAAGAGAGCGAGGTTGGCGGTGTGCGATGCTATGCCTTGCCACCCTCTGCCCCCTCTTGCTTCGCCAGCGGTAGCCTGATGTGCTCGAGGCCGCACCTATGCCGTCTCACTCATCCCCTACCGATCGGTGGAGTCAGGTTAGTGTTGCACACTCAGACCCCACTTCGGGCCACTATGCCGTCCGAGTCGGGTCCCTGCATTCCGCCGCGCTGCCCCACCTCGGGTACGTCTGTCGTGCCGTTGGTCCCGCTTGTACGGTGTCTGGGACCCTGGCTAGCGCTTCCCGACCTAAAGGACGCGTACTTTCATGTCCGATTCTCCCTCGACACAGACCGTTTCTTTGCTTTGCGTTCGAGGGACGGGCATATCAGTACAAAGTCTTACCCTTCGGGCTGGCCCTGTCGCCCCGTGTCTTCACGAAAGTCGCGGAGGCGGCCATTGCTCCCATGTGCGAGCGTGGTGTTCGCATTCTCAACTACCTCGACGACTGGCTTATTCTCGCCCAGTCGAGAGAGCAGTTGTGCGAACACAGGGATATGGTGCTCAGTCACCTCAGCCACCTAGGGCTTCGGGTCAACTAGGAAAAGAGCAAACTCACCCCTGGGCAGAGGATCTTTTTTCTCGTTATGGAGCTGGACTCGATCAACATGACAGCGCACCTCACGAGGCCCGCGTCCAGTCAGTGTTGAACTGCGTGAGCACACTCAGACGCAGAACAGCGGCACCACTGAAACTTTTCAGAGGCTCCTTGGGCATATGGCATCTGCAGCCGCGGTAACACCACTCGGATTGCTTCATATGAGGCCGCTCCAACACTGGCTCCACGATCGAGTCCCGAGATGGGCGTGGAAGAGCGACTCATGCCGGGTCCAAGTGACCCCATACTGTCGCCAAACTCTCAGCTTGTGGTCGGACCCTTCGTTTCTGCGGGCAGGTGTTTCCCTAGAACAAGTGTCCAGGCATTCTGTGGTCTCCACGGTTGCCTCTGCCACCGGCTGGGGGGACACGTACAACGGGCATGCAGCTTCAGGTCTGTGGACGGGGCCTCAACTGCATTGGCACATCAACTGCCTCGAGCTGTTAGAAGTACATCTTGCGCTGGGCCGCTTCAAAATGCCGCTACTAGGCAAGCATGTACTGGTCCATTTGGACAGCACTGCGACCGTTGCGTACATCAACCGCCAGGGTGGTCTTCGCTCCCGTCGCATGTCACAACTCGCCCGCCATCTCCTCCTCTGGAGTCAGAAGCATCTGAGGTCGCTTCGTGCTGTTTACATTCCGGGCCTGCTCAACCGTGCAGCCGACGAGCTCTCACGGCAGCGGGTGCTACCGGGAGAATGGCGACTCCATCCCCAGGTGGTCCAGATGATATTCAGGCGCTTCGGGACCGCACAGGTAGATCTGTTTGCCGCCCCGGACACGTCTCACTGCCAGATGTTCCGTTCCCTGACAGAGGGGTCCCTCGGCACGGATGCTCTGGCACACAGCTGGCCCCGGGGCCTACGCAAGTATGCATTTCCCTCAGTGAGCTTTCTTGCACAAACCTTGTTCAAGGTCAGGGAGGACGAGGAGCAGGTCTAGTTAGTTGCGCCGTATAGGCCCAACCGGACCTGGTTCCCCGAACTAGTGCTCCTCGCGACAGCCCCTCCTTGGCCCATTCCTCTGAGAGAGGACCTGCTCTCTCAGAGACGGGGCACCCTATGGCACCCGCGTCCAGACCTCTGGAAACTCCATGTCTGGTCCCTGGACAGGACGCGGAGGTTCTAGGTGACCAACCCCCCGCGGTAGTCGACACCTTCACTTCTGCTAGAGCCCCCTCTACGAGGCGCCTCTATGCATTGAAGTGGAACCTGTTCGTTGAGTGGTGTTCTTCTCACAGGGAGAACCCCCGAACTTGCTCGGTCAGAGCCATGCTTTCCTTCCTGCAAGATGGGTTGGAGAAAAGGCTGTCTCCCTCCACCCTTAAAGTGTATGTTGCCGCTTTTGCCGCACATCACGATGCAGTTGAAGGTAAGTCGCTGGGAAAGCATGACCTGATCGTCAGGTTCCTGAGGGGGGCGAGGAGACTAAATCCTCCTCGCCCGCTCTCTATATCCTCTTGGGATTTGTCTCTGGTCCTTTCGGCACTTCAGAGACCACCCCTTGAGCCTTTGCAGTCAGCGGAGTTAAAAATTCTGTCCTGTAGAACAGTACTCCTGGTTGCATTGGCCTCAATCAAGAGGGTAGGGGACCTGCATGCATTTTCGGTCGACGAATCGTGCCTAGTATTGGCACGGATACGTGCCCAAGGTTCCTACCACTCCCTTCCGGGACCAGGTGGTGAACCTGCAAGCCCTGCCTTCGGAGGAGGCAGACCCAGCCCTGGCTTTTCTCTGTCCCGTCCACGCTCTGCGCCTGTACGTGGACAGAATGCAAAGCCTCAGGACCTCAGATCAGCTCTTCGTCTGTTACGGAGGCCAGCAGAAGGGAAAGGCTGTCTCCAAGCAGAGGATGGCCCACTGGTAGTGGATGCCATCATCTTGGCTTACGAAGCCCAAGGCGTGCCTTGCCCGCCCGGGTTGAGAGCCCACTCCACTAGGAGTGTCGCTTCTTCTTGGGCGCTGACACAGGCGCCTTGCTGACAGACATCTGTAGAGCTGTGGGCTGGGCGACACCTAACACGTTCGCTAGGTTTTATAGCCTACGTGTTGAGCCGGTTTCTTCCTGTGTGCTCGCTTCAACCAGCCGGTAACACCGAAGTTCCGCTCTAGTGTCGGCTTGCTGCGCCACTCCCCTCCACATGGAGCGGATACGTGTGCTTTTCTGCTCCAGTCGAGTTCCCCACTTAGGCGAACCCTGTGAGTTCCTCCGCACCCCTTCGGCAGCCAGACGTTGCGGAGCTTCTGACGCCAGGCCTAGTGCTCATATGCTTGTGTAACTTGTGCTAGGCTGGGTTCTATATGTGGTGATCCCTGCGGCGATCCCATATGCGTATTCTTCCATGACCAGCTCCCTGCGGTGAGCCCGTGTCTTTCCCTTGGCAGAGTCCGCTCTGCCGCCACTGTCCGGTGTAGCCTCCCCCTTCTCAGGCTGGAGCCACCCCAGTGACATTCCATATGTTGCACTGCCCCTATCCGGCCAGTCTATATGTGTATCTCCACATGTTACCTCCCTTCGGGCAGGATGTGGCTTCCGCAGCGTCCCTCTCCCCTGGAAAGCCACGCTTTCCCAGTGTTATCCAAGAGTTACACTGTGTGGATTATAAAGGAACAGCAGTTCGAACTCCCTCTACGCAGGCCTTCCGCCCCAGTCAGTTGGGGGTCTGAGAGTCTTGCGTACGGCGCTGGATGTGGCAGCAACCGTGGCGTTTTCCATGGGATCCCAATTACGTCGAACGTGAGCAACTGAAAGGGAATGTCTCGGTTACTATTGTAACCCTCGTTCCCTGAAGGAGGGAACGGGAGACGTAACGTCCCGTCACCACGGTTGCTGACCATCGCTGTATGGCCGAACACGTCTCGGCTCCTCAGCATTAACAATATGCGACGCACCTGCTGCTCGTTATATGCTCGCGCTGCAAGCAGAGCAGCTGATGCAATTATCGCATGCCAACATGCATTGGCTCGTTTTAATACTCTCGAAGTAGATTGGTCTCTCAAGGCGATCCCAATTACGTCGTCACGTCGACGTTACGTCTCCCGTCCCCTTCTTCAGGGAACGAGGGTTACAATAGTAACCGAGACGTTTTCCTTTCTACCCTCAGAACATTATGGAGTAAGTAAAACTCCCATCTGCTGTCTTAAATACCTTTCCACAGCCACCAAACAGGCCACTTCTCTCCATTCTACGAAGGAAAACTTGGCAACATTTTACTTAAAGCCTTTATATATAATGCATCATAAAAAATTTTTTTTAACTCTTTCCCTGCCATTTGTGTGAAAACATGCGATATCATTTGTAATCATATGCATATGTAAAATAACACGATCATCAACATGAAACAGCATATAAATCAAAACTGCTTAATGTTACCAAATGAAATGTCAACCCAGGACGAGCTATAGGACTGTGCAAGATTATGTTGATGGACTCGATCTACTCCATCTATGTTCCCTGAAGAGGGAACTCGAGCTGCATCGAAACGCTATGGGAATGCCCCTGTGTGATTGTGTCATGAAACACGTATGGAATCACTCCAATGGCGAGACGGAATGTCAAGGGGGGTGACGTCAGAGGTGTAAAGTCCAGGGGTCAGAAAGTAAAAGTCCTTCCATATGTTTATTCCACCCATGAACTCGTACTTCTATCTCTTGGCTGAAAAATTGTGCTTTTGAATTAGCAAATCCATGTGATTGGAAATAAATACTGAAGAGGACTTTTACTTTCTGAACCTGGACTTTACACCTCTGGGTGACATCATTGACCAGGAAACTATAAAGCACCCCTGGATCATAACAGGTTCTGTGCCTTCAGCAAACACTCTGTGTGAATCATTGTCTGAAAGGGTTTTTGGCTGTCCTTAGAAGTTACTAGGCAGGATTTGTTCACATATATATCTCTCTATATAAAAAACTATATTATGGCGAGCGAACAGCACTATAGGAAGTGTGTTCATCCCTGCACTCGATATCTCATGGGTGGGGACACACACCAACTATGTGTTGTTTGTTTGGGAGTGCAGCATGCCCAGTCAGCTCTCGAGGGAGCTGATTGTGAGCATTGTGAGCATTTACCATTGAGAACGCTGTGCTCCTGCTGATCGCTCTTCGGGGAGGGCGGTTCGGTTCACGCTCCTCGCGGCTCAGGTCACGCTTCTGCCAAAACAGAGCGGCGACTTCAGACGTGGGGTTCGCAAATGGATCTGACAGAGGGGTTTGAGACGGGCCCAGCCCTTTCTCAGCCTTTACCTGTCAGATCCAGTCCCTCAGTTTAGGGTTTGGAAGCATGCACTGCGGTTACTTCCGCCCAGGCTGAGGCCCCGGTACTGCAACTATCCAGTTCTGAGGAGCTGGATGTTGTTAGTATCGGCACAGAAGATACTGAAGACTTGTCACTCCAGTCTCCTGCATGTGAGGAGCTTGTGGAGGTGCTCACTCGTGCTATAGAAAAATTAAGCATTGAGAGGCCAGCGGACAAACAAGAGTCAAGGCAGAAAAGTAAGTTAGATGAGCGCTTTCTGCCTTCCCGCATGCAGCCTCCACGCTGGTGCTTGTCGTTCTTTCCCAACCTCCACACTGAGGTGTCGAAGTCATGGAAAAGATCGGTTTCATACCGTGTATTTAGTCCTCCAGTTTCCACCTATTCAAATATTCATGTGTCTAGACAACATTGTTATGGGGCGATGCCTAGGGGTGAAGAGACGCTTGCGGGCCATCTCTCCCCTGAGTCTGCATCCTCCTTTAAAACACCTGCATTACCCACCAAGTCACTCAAAAATATCTCGCTTTGTGGGGAAAGCTTATTCGACCGCAGGTCAGGCCGTGGAATGCCTGCACACCATGTCCATTCTGCAGGCATTCCAGGCCAGCCTATTAAAAGATATGAGTGAAAGTGAGGAGGTCAGCACTAACGTAATTCTCGAATGGTCGCATCTCGTGCTCCCCCACAGAAAGAATGAGCGCGGTGCTCTCAGGCAAAGTCCTCTAAGGGCAAAGCGGATCTGAGGACCGACATTGTTTCGAAGAGGGCTTCATCTAAAAAGAAGTCCTGACGCCACCGGTCACAGGGTTCTGAGGGTAGTCCCCGCCGAGAGAAAACTAAGTTCACCTCATTAAATGGTGCCCGTTCTCTCTCTGTGCCCTCAGGGGACCGTTCTGGCAACCCTGCCTTTATGCCGGGGCGTAGAGGGTCCCAGTGAGCGTTTTCCCGAGGGGCACTTGCTCCCTCCGAGGAGGGGCCTAGAGCAGTCAGACCAATCGGTTTCTGAGGTTCGCTTTCGGGGGCGAAGCGTACCAATATCGTGTTTTTCCGCCCGGCCTAGCTTTATCACCCCACAAGTTCACAAAGTGAACTGGCTCTGCTGCAACTCCAGGGCATCCGCATACTGAACTATATCGATTGGTTGATTCTAGCTTAATCGGAGCATCAGGCGGTTTGGCATCGAGATGTCTTTCTCGCTCACATCAAAAAGTTGAGGTTAAATACCAAGAAAAGTGTGCTATCTCCACTACAGAGGACCACATTTTTGGGTGTGGTATGGGATCCGTGAAACAAGTGAAGCTAGGCCAGCCGCTCAGTTTCAAAGACTGTTAGGTCTGATGGCAGCAGTGTCCAACGTTATACCTTGCGGCCTGTTGTACATGAGACCGTTGCAGTGGTGGCTCAGGACCAAGGGGTTCTCCCCGTGGGGAAACCCGCTCCGCATGATCAAGGTCACGTAGCGATGTCGAAAATGTTGGCGGTGTTCCAGGCTCTGAAACACTTTCTCCCAGACCTGAGGGGCCACCATGTGCTTGTTCGGTCAGACAACACATCGGTGGTCTCTTATATAAACCATCAGTGGGGTCTGCGATCGTGCCCCTTATACAAACTGGCTCACCAGATCCTCCTGTGGGCCCAGGGGAAGCTACTTTCATTTAGGGTGATTTATATCCCAAGGTATCTAAATCAGGGGGCAGACATCCTGTCGAGGCAGGGACAGAGGCCCGGGGAATGGATACTTCTGTGGAAGAACTTCGGTCATGCCGAGGTCGACCTGTTCGCTTCCAAAGAGACAACACAATGTCCACTATGGTTCTCTCTCAGCCGTCCAGCCCCTCTGTGCTTTGACGCTATGGTGCAGACCTCATAAGTTCTTGAAGTGGAGATTATTCACTTCCTGGTGTGAAGAGCACTAGCTGGACCCGGTTAACTGCCCAGTGGGTGTATTGATGGAGTTCCTGCAGGAGCACTTCTCCGCAGGGTTATCCCCCTCCACACTGAAGGTGTACGTGGCGGCCTTAGCTGCTTACCACGTCCTTTTGAGTGGAGAATCTCTGGGGAGATACCCATTAATAACCCGTTTCCTTTGTGGCATTTTGAGGCTGAGGCCAGCAGTCCGCACGAGGGTGCCGACCTGGGATTTAGCTATTGTACTAGAAGGACTCTCCCTAGCTCCATTCGAGCCCATTGAAGAAGTTTCTGAGAAATACCTTACTCTAAAAACTATCTTTCTTCTTGCTATTTCGTCTCTCAAGAGATTTGGAGACATTCAAGCACTCTCGGTTACTCCCCCGTGCCTGGAATTCGTGCCTGGCATGGTAAAGGGCTTCCTTCACCCTAGGCCGGGCTATGTTCCCAACTAATATTGTTAGACCAATAGTACTGTAGGCTTTCTGTCCTCCTCCTTTTCTGATGTCAGACCAAGAGAAACTAAATCTGCTCTGCCAGGAGTGCAAGGTGCTTTCTTCTGAATGTGCGCACTGACTTCACACGGGCGGACACTTGCTCTTATGGCGACGTGGGTATTAGCGCTCCCACAGCGTTTTGACGCAGCTCGTGTTCCCTTGAAAGGGAACGTCTCGGTTACGCATTCAAATTTTTACAAAACTTACTGCACTCTTTTATAATCAAATCTTTTTCTAATCTTGACAAAACATAGTGTCTTCTTTAAAAAGAGACCAACCTTCCAAAGCATACATATCCATTTAAGTTTGGATATGCTCAAAAAAAATGCTCATATGCATTTTCACGTCTATGCTCAAAAAAGGGGGTTGGACAGGTTAATTATCAATTAACTATTTAATAAGGATGTAAAATATAAATTTATTTTTTACAGAACTGTATGCAAGCAATATCACATGCTGTACAACACACTTTGTTTGATATTGCAGTTGCCTGAGTGAGAAGAAATACTACTAGACGTCCAATATTCGGTTGCATTTAAAAAGCAGTTTGCCACAGAAATAAGTTGTTTGTTTTGCTGAGGGATCTCGTGGTAATTGATAAGTGAAGTTGTTGAGCTGGTGCAGAGACCCATTAGATAAGAGAGTAATGAAGCTCAATATGGCACTCCTGATGTTCAGGAGGCGGCTGGGAACAGTATGGGATTTTCACTCTGAAACAAATGAAGTAGAAAACGAAAGCTGACATGCTAGCACAGATTTAAATTTTTAATGCCACTTTTCATAAGTCATTTCGTCTGCTGCTGTCTCTAAAATTGGCCATCCGGACAGTGTTTACATTAGGGTACCAAAGAGCCTTGCACATGAAAGCACTGTGAGCCCACTATACTATTAACTCCTGTCAGATTTACGGGTGCAGATGAGCTTTTATTCCCAATAGTCAAAACCATTTTTCTGAATTAATAACCATATGTTTCCCCCTAATATTTATCACCCACAAACAACCAATGTCTTAATAGTCACAGACATACCCATTGTTGACTTAAATTTTTGCAGAAGTCACCAGCAGTTACAAATTAAATTCATATAGATTTTATTTAATTAAAATGAAGTCAGACTAGATTGAAATGAGCCAGCGGCCACCAAATTTATCCCTCAACCTTCAAATCATCATATTAGCAAACGGCACCATGCAGCGTTGCCCTTTCTCTGTTCAGTTGCATGGACAGAGTGAGGTCAAAAACAAGCACTTTCTGTTAACGGACCACTTGCTGCCTAGAGAGTGAACAGATGAACAGCCACGACAGAGTGAAGATGTCAATCAATTCATCACACTGTGGCAGGGGCAGACACCAAAGCAAATCCCTCTTCAGGCTGGCCAACTATAATCCACTTATCATGTTTGATGGTGTTTAGTGTAATATGACACCAAAGAGCATTGCAATCACATTTAAACATTAAAACTCACATCGCACAGTAACTAAAGTCGGTGTGAATTGAAAATTCACCTTCTTTTCGCCATCTTATTGTGAATAATGCATCAGTGGATATGTTTTGACCTCGTAATAAGGCGACTAGATTTCTAAAATGGAAAACAGGGACATTTCCTAGTTCAGTGGTCAATATTTGAAATCTCACCATTATCTATAAAAAAAAACAAAGACAATGCATTTTTTTATGTTTTTATTTTTTTAATTGTTGTGGGTTCCTTGTATTATTATTATAATTAACAATATAGGCCTACTGTTTGCAGGTCAAACTGATCCTAACTGGTTTTAATACAATTCAAATAGTCTAATACAATTCAACAAAATGATGATTTTTCAAAAACACAAAAATAAAACAAATATTAATAAAATAAATATGAGAAAATATAAATTAACATTTTTCTAATCGCATTTATTTTTTAATTTTCACAAACTGTGAGTACTGCATACTATATGCAGAAATTAAAACTTTTTTGGATTGTTTACTAATCCTAATCAGGCTTATTTTACATTCTAGTCTCATTTTGAGCACAACGTATGTGAATTCTGCAAGTGTAATTGTTTCAAGTGTAATTGTTAAGTTATCATTTATTAATATCAATTTGTACTTTTTACCTTTAAGAAATCCCAGACAGCTGCTCTAGACTCGGCCGACTAAAAAAAAAGGAACCAAACACTGGATCCCATTCTCTATTGTCATGGCAACAACTGCTGTTTCAAAGCACCAGAAAGAATAGAATTTCTAACCATGTAGGCCTACCACTTACAAAAAACTGCCATGGTAACCATATTTGCCTAGAGCAACATTCGAGCAGTTTATATGACACGTCACAGTATATACTTCATCTAAAACTATTTAACCTAGAATTTGTCTCATGTTGGTATAATTAGGGGCCAAGCCCTGAAGTAGGAAAATTATTAAATTTGGCACACTTATAGTGATTGTAATGAATGGTAATCTGACCAATTTGGGGTCTCAACTCTATAGTGCCACCACCAGTTAAAACAATTCACATTTGAAACAATTATAACTGTTGAATTCTTTGGTCAAGAAAAGTGAAACTTAGTACACCTGATTCCTCTCTTCATGCTGACCATATTCAACATCTTACATTAAGACTCCACCCATTACAGTAGTGGCCATTTTGAAAAGTACAGTTTTCAGTTTTTAAGCTTCTCTTTCAAATGTCATCCAATTCTTACGGAAATTGGCTCAGATGATCGTTGGACTGAGCCAAACAGAAATGGCTGAAGAGATTTGTTTTTATTAAGTTATGATGTTGCGACCTTAACGAGGTTGACCCAAAATTGGTTCAGAGACTGTATCTGGCCAAACCTTGATCAATCGAAACGAAAATTGTTACGCTTCATCGGAACCATGATCTGAGGGTCCATGCCAAATTTGGGAACAGCGCCACCTACAGGTCATGAGACCTGAAAAACTTTTGAACGGTTTGTTAGAATCATGATTTTGGTGTCTATGGATTCCTAGCCTGACGTCGTCATACTCAGATTCTAGTCAGAATGTGAGTCTGATACTGCTCCATTGGGCTGTGATTATGGGGCGTGTTTTAACCGTACCAGGAAAAAAATGCATCTGCACTCAATTGGAGACCGAATCCCGTAGGAAGGACGGCAAATACATCTTTCCGATCGAGAAATGCCTTGATCGCGGTTCTCTGTTCCTCTTTTAAAATGAATGTGCTGTCTACATCTTCTATAACAGACGCGATGGCTGAATTTACACATCTAAATTCTCCAGCGGCAGCCACCTTTGTTGTAAACAAATTCAACCCAAGCGCTCTTTGGTGACGTGGATGATTACGTTACTGTTGATCATCTGTCCATCATCGTATAAAGCCCGCCCAGACAACTTGATTGGTCCGAACAGCTCTGGTTCGGGCATACTTGCTTCACAACGGATCAAGTCCAGACCGATCTTCCCATCCTCAAATGTTGTGGGCGGGGCTAAGTTCGGCTGGCATCCAGGCTAATGGATTCCTTGTGTCATGCCGAATCCAGGGATACCGATTTTTCCAGGATCGGACTGGCCGCTATTTTGAATTTTGTCATAAATTGCAATATCTTGTAAACGATTTGACATCATCACAACATTTGGTAGGTATCATCAAAAGCATGTCCTGAAGGTACCCGAGAAGTTTAAACACAGCTCCACCCAGTGTTCCAGACATTTAAGGATTTTTGCAAAAAACACTTAACTTTTGAAAACATTGTCCAAATTCTCTGTC
Source organism: Rhinichthys klamathensis goyatoka (assembly GCF_029890125.1). Classification (NCBI taxonomy): domain Eukaryota; kingdom Metazoa; phylum Chordata; class Actinopteri; order Cypriniformes; family Leuciscidae; genus Rhinichthys; species Rhinichthys klamathensis. Next base: position 1,194,106 of record NW_026606640.1, read on the forward strand.
GTTTCGGTCCCTGGCTAATGCAGATTTTGACAATGTGTCATTTGTCATTTTCCTTAAATGTGCCTATCCGACATATTGAAGTAAATGAAAAACAGTCATTTTGATATTCTCTACCGTTCCCGAGAATCTCCAAAGTTGACCCTGCATGTGTTTGTTGTCTTATAATAGTTAGCTTAGCATGCTAACCAGTTGCTATTATTTCTAATCTGGCTCTTCAGCTATTAGGTTAACCATAAGATACATTAGCATTACATTAGCTTAGCATGCTAAACTGGTTAAAATATTAAGTAATGCTCTTGTGTGCTCTTTCTCTGAAGGCTCTCCTCAGCAGCCTGGTGAACCAGCGTCAACTGATTGGCGCAATCAGTAATGCCACAAGCCCCAAACCTTTCAGGTCGTGGGTTAGAATCCTGTGTCGCACATGTCCAGACAGCAAGAGGTACTGTGGCCAGAAGTGATGCAAAATGTGATGCAATGACTTCTGACCTGTAATGCTGCCTGAATCATAATCATACACTGTCTGTTCATTGGCCAGAGGAGAACTGACCCCCGACTGAGCCTGGTTTCTCCCAAGGTTTTTTTTTCTTCTCCATTCTGTCACCTTGTGGGGTTTTGGTTCATTGGTCTTAATATTATCGATGTTTTATTAAAATTACCCTTAGGGTATAATTAACATGGGATCTCTTTCAAACATTGAAAGAGTCTGTGAAATTTAATTTCTAGTGATAACAGTGGCTAAATTACCTGTTTTATTATAGTAACAAGTATTTTGACAAACCAAATGTACTATGGTAATTAGTTTGTAAGAGAAACAACTCATTTGCATTTTCACAGCAAACAAATTAAGCATTCACAAGAACAAAATTGTCCAAAATTTGTCCTCTTAGCATCATAATCATGCTCACAACTGCACTTAGATTTTGCCAAAAGGAAAAATGTATTGTTCTCTCTTACAAGTTAAAGTACAATATGCATTTGATATTCCGATAAAACAGTTGTTCACCTGCAACACTGTAAACATGAGTTACAGACTATGTTCTGTATTCTTATAAAATAAAAACATTGACGTGATTGCATGAGATTACTCACCTTGCTGGCAAAGCGTAGACAATTCAGTGATTCATTGAAGCTTTCCTCAGGTGATATATTCACAAACATCAAACTGTACAGAGGTACAGAAATAAGACATGTTCCTATAAACAACAACAAAAAAAATTATATTCTGCAAAACTGCAAAGAAAATTACATCACAGTCTATAAAACATGTATTCTGCTGTTGCCTCCGATGCAGTTCTGGAGGAGGTGCGTGAGCTTTGAGTTACGGTAGGGAACAAAGCTTTCCTGAAAAGTTGAGTAAGAAATTGTGGGTGTAAAATCATTATTGTGTAGCAGGGGAGGTTAGATCCCGTCCTATTAATTGTGAGTAGTATTAACATAAACCATGTGTCACTTTTTGACTGATTTATGATAGGGGACAGGGGATGAGGGGATCCATGTGTCTCTGATTTATGATGGGTCGCTGACAGGTTCCGGTATGTCTAGGCTGCGCGACGCCATGTGACATCCTCCTGCAGTGACATCCTGGCCAGAGGTGTAAAAGAAAGGTGTCTGGCCCTTGGCCTTCCGGGTTTATTGGCCGTCTACCTGCGCGAGATAGGTGTTATGTCGTTGTGTATTCTGTCTGCTGGGGAGGCCCGTTTTCACACTTCGCCGTGGCTGTGTATAAATGTGTGTTGAACGCGAGCACAGTCACTGAAGCGTACTAGTGTCTCGTGTCTCGTGTCAAGCATCACCGCTGTTTATCCTCGTTCTCAAACTATTTTCCAAGCCATATTGTGTTGTTGGAATCGTGAGTGCAAGAAGATGGAAGCTTGTCTTAACAGTGAGTGTTTTTTATTATTTAGCAACATTGTTAAGAAACATTATTTTTGTTTACGAGCGTCGCTGTTCTATTGCTTACTTAAGGCTTTATCTGCACACTTCAGATGGTGACAGTTTGAGTCTCTTCGATCTAGTAGATGAGCTTAACTTCCTGAATCAAGCGAGTGGTACGTATAATTATGTTTAAATGTTGTGTGTGTGTGTGTGTGTGCGTGTGTGTGACGGATGATGTTTTGTTTTGTTTTCGCCAGGAGGCGTGGCTAGACCTAGCACAGCTGCTGCAACGCACAACGCTGTTGCCTCTTCACGAGCGATCACGGAAGCACTTGTGCCAGGTATTGTTAAATGTTGTTACACCCGTGTTTAAACAGTGTTGTGGCTGTGTGAAAATATCTTATCTTCTCTGGGTTTTTTGTTTTTACCAGGGCCGAAACGCGTAACTATCAAGGCCTTAGTACATGCACCACAGCGAGGCAGCGAGTCTGCTAACGTTGAAGTTATTCCCCTGGGTAAGTGCTTTGTAATTCGGCTTTATCAAACAATGTTATGCTGCTATGGTTTGTTGATTTTATTTTAAAACTTTAACACATATACTTCCAGATGGTTTATCAAACGTTGTGAGCAATGTCGGTGCGTCTGAATGTGCGAATGACCCGGATAAGGCTTGCTTGATGGGCATAGTGGCAAAACCGAAAAATAAGTTGAAACGTAAAGCTGCAGTGGTGTCCCATGCGGACGCAAAAGCTTCTGCAGATGGGTCATCGAGAGACGTACCACAGACATCTGTCCCGAAAAAGCCAAGACGATCAGCTGTTAAAAGTAAGTAATGAACAAAAGCTGATGGATTGTTTTCTGTTCACACTAAATCAGAAAGATAAATATTGTTTATTTGAATGTGATAGTGAGAGGTCGAATGTGTTTGTGGATGTATAATGTGCCAATACGCTAGTTTAGAACTGTTGTTATCATACATTTGCATTAATTGTTGGAAAAAAAAACGTAAAACACAAAACCTGCATATCTCTTAGAGTAGGTGATTATTTATAATTTTAGGTGACACCATTGGAGAACTGTGTGTAAAAAAAGTGTAGACATGATGATTTTAGGCTGCTGAGCCATTCCATATTAGCATGGTCTTGTTTGATTGTTTGTTTATATATATATATATATATATATAGAGAGAGAGAGAGAGAGAGAGAGAGAGAGAGAGAGAGAGAGAGAGAGAGAGAGAGAGAGAGAGAGAGAGAGAATTTGACACTACGTATTGTTTTTTAATGTTACATTAGTACCAGACTGATTTTTATTTTATTTTTAGTCTTAGAAAATATAGTTAATATTAATATTACTGTTATCATTATAATATTAACACACATTTGTACTAACTTTTTTGTTTTGCACCCTTTTCTACTTCTTAACAGAGGTGGTCGTAGTTCCCGATATAAATGATGTTCAGAGCTGGAGTGAGGGTCTGATACAATCGTGGGACGGCTGTGTATTTACAAACGACCCTAAAGAAACACCGCAGTCTGTTCCATCCAGCGAACGGGTCGTGGTCGTGGAAGAATCCGACCCTGAACAGCTGCCTTCAAATCAGGAGGCTTACAAACAGGAATCACAACCCGTTATAGACAATCAGCACATAGCCGGACTGATACAGGACTCTGTCAAGACCGCATTGAATGCCTTCGAGGTACGTTTTGACAAACGCCTTAATGCCATTGAGAGACGTTTAGATGCTTATGAGTCAACACAATAACAACAGGGAATTTGTCTTAAACAATGCATAGCAGCGCAACGGTTGCATAGTGGTACTGTTCAAAAAGTAGCCAGAGAACAAGGCCTGACTACAGAATTGTTAAAGCAACTGGTGCTCATGCTTAAAAAGAAACTTGGGTGAGTTGACAACGTTTTATATATATATATATTTTTGCATACTATGTTTTTTTTTTTTTTTTTTTTTTTTTTTTTACATTTGTCACACTGTGTGTAATTTAAGTCTGACTGTATAGTTGTTGGTTAGGTAGTTTTTCATTCTATCTTTTTTACTGTATGGACACAGGGTTTATTATCCATAGTTTTTAAGGTGTGGCTACATGTGATTTAAATAAATAAAATAAAAAGATCTGATTTAAAAATGCCTAAACGTTGTCGGGAGCCAGATGGTTTTGATCAGGGTCCGGTAGCTAGGTTTAGACGAAACGATGGTAGCGTGGTGCCCCTCGAACAGTGCAGTAACACAGAAACATTGCTCTATTTAACCCTTTAAGCGCCAAAGTCGCAAAATTGCGACAAGACGTCATACTTAATAAAACAGGCTGTAGATCCTAATATGGTGTAATATCTAATTTGTATTCCCTACCACTAGATGGCAGACATGTAATACTTCGATTCAAGATCAAAATGACGTCATGTTCCTATTCAAAGTGTTGGAGGAAACAGCAGAGCAAGTGAGCGATCGTGTCATTGATGCGGAAGCAGTTCAGTTCAGAGCGTCTGAGTAAATTGTGATATTTGTGAGAGAAAATCGTCAAATGGCTAATAAAAACTTGTACCGTGAGGATGTGTTGCAAATGTTATTCGCCGATTCTGACTCTGAAGGGGAATATTTGCCTTTTGTAAATGACGATCGGCCGTCTAATGATCGCGCTTCTCCCGGTAACGTTACATCTTTGCCGTGCAATGGTGCCGCCCGCGCCTCTCCCGGTACAACTTTGCCGCGCGCGCTACTCCTGGTACATCTTTGACGCGCAATGGTGCCGCGCGCTTCTCTCTGTACATCTTTGACGCGCAATGGTGCCGCGCGCTTCTCTCTGTACATCTTTGACGCGCAATGGTGCCGCGTGCTTCTCCCGGTAGATCTTTGAAGCGCAATGGTGCCGCGCGCGCTTCTCGCGGTACATCTTTGCCGTGCAAGGCGAGTGTTCACGAAGCACAAACAGATCATTTTGACCATTTGCCCAACGGGGATAGGGGTGGCAGGGGTGGACGTGATCTTTTTCTGAATATTACTGATGAACTGATCAAAAATTAGGCTACTGTTCACATGTGTTTTACTACTAATGTATTGTAATATAGTAATAATTTAGTACTTTCTCCTATTTTATTGTTGGTTTCCTCTTTTCCAAACATTTGGAATGAGGAAAAAAAAGAAAATAAAAAAAGCATGTAAATAAATTCCAACATCAATTCAATATCTACTATTTCCTGAATATTACTGATGAACTGATCAAAAAGTAGGCTACTGTTCATATGCGTTTTACTATAGTATAGTAATACTTTAGTACTTTCTCCTGTTATTGTTGGTTTCCTCTTTTCTCATCATTTGGAACGAGGATAAAAAAAAATAAAACATGCAAATAAGTTCAAACATCAGTTCAATATCTACTATTTCCTGAATATTATGAAATTCAAGTGGGCCGCCCCCTTATGGCGTCATAATATGCAAATTAGATGAGTATATTTACACCCCACATAAACTTTCAGTCATCCCCAACATTTTTCTAATTTACAGTAGATCTCTATCTTTAAACCCTTTCAAGCCACAAGCTTTTGAAATGTTGATGTCAAAATCCAGCATTTCTTCAAAAAAAACCTTGGCGCCTAAAGAGTTAATACAGACTGTGGAGGATATGAATAGGTCTGAGTCTTCAACTGGTACGTTGGTAGAATTATTAAACATCGTGAGATCAATGTCCGATGAGGATCCTGACCCAAATAATGATTTTGAACATGTTGTAAATACCCAACAAGCAGGAGTGGTGTTAGAACCTCCTCCAGAACCAAATTCTGCATTTGATCATCTTGTGTCTTTTCACCAGTCAGGCGAGGGCCCAGGTACACAGACACATCGCACACCCTGAAGCGCCCAATATGGGTCTCACAGATAGAGATATAGAATCACTTGTAACAGTAGGTGGTGATGTTAGTGGGTACACGGTACTGCCACGAGCATGGTTCAATGGTCTGGAAATTCACAGGCTCATAAATTTGCGAGAGATATCTTCGACAGATTTAGCAGCCTACACAGTGTTTTTACATGACACACTTTCTGAAATTGTGGAGTTTTCCAAACTGTTAGGCGGAGACGGGTGTTTAATCAGCATCACGTTGAGGGGGTCGAGTTTGACATCAGATGTTAGTACACTTTTGACGGGTAGTAATGGTTATAGTGTAGATCTATTTATAAACGATCTTGAAAAAATAATGCAGAGCAACTCTGACGTACAGTTTGATGAGCGATTGAATTTAAGACTGTCGATAGCGAGAAGTAAACACCGCGGTGTTTATCGAAAGATCCGTGATCTTGCCCACAATGAAGTGATTACCAAAAACAGACTTAATCTGTTCTGTCCCACGAACATTTCAAACAATCTTTGTTTTGCAATCTGTCTGGCACATTTCCTAAATCCACAGAAACCACACGTAGAGCTTGAGTCTGTAGCATCTTCAATACAGAAGTCAGCTGGCTATGGTGATCAATACAAGATAGCGTTTAATGACATCAGACGGTTTGAACAGATGCTGAGCGTTAAAATAGTTGTCTTCTATCGGTCTGATACGGGTGTTTTGGAGAAGTATACAAACACAGACGATCCGCATCCTAAAACAGTATTTTTGTACCTGCATGACAATCATTATTTTATGATTAAAAATCTACGTGCATTTATTGGCACCCCATACGTGTGTGAGTTCTGCCACCGAGGATTCACCTGTAGGAGAGATCACAGATGTCGGTACATCTGCGATGTCTGTAATGACCCAGAATGTCATAAACAACCCAAAAAGCCAAAACATTGCGGCGACTGCCTGCGCTACTGTAAGTCTGACTATTGTTTCGAGATGCATAAAAAACCACCTCGGGGTATGCAATACGCGCAGTGCGACGTGACTAAATATTGTGGTAAATGTAATAGATGTTACCGTGTCAGCGGTACTAAACCCAAACCCCATAAATGCCCTGCAGATCGTTGTGTGCACTGTGGTGAGAGTTTGGTCACCGATGGTATGCATCAGTGTTTTATCCAACCAGTTAAGCCGGAGATGCCGAACGATCGTTACATTTTCTACGATTTTGAGACCCGTTATGAAAATGGTAAACACGTTGCCAATTTTGTATGTGCTATCACGTTTAATGGCGAGGAATTCGTGGCTGAAGGGACTGATTGTGTGGATCGTCTCGTTAAAAAATTCAGACAACCACGTTACCTTAATTACACATGGCTTGCGCACAATGCATCTGGATTTGACAATTTCATAATTTTGGAATTCTTTACTAAGATGGGGATTGCTCCTAAAATCACAATGCAAGGTTGCAGGCTAATCTTAATGTATGACACAGCTTTCAAGCAACGTTTTATTGATTCGTACTCATTCATACCCATGCGTCTGGCCAAGACACCCGTTGCATTTAATCTGACTAATGCAGAGAAGGGGTATTTTCCGCACCACTTTAACCGCGTTGAAAATGACAACTACATGGGCCCGTACCCTGACAAGAAATTTTACGGGTATGCAACAATGTCGAACCAAGACAGGGCTGCGTTTGATGATTGGTACAATACCATATCTGACAAAGTGTTCGATTTTAAAAAAGAACTCGCGCTTTATGGTAAAAACTATGTCGTTTTGCTGAGGGAGGCATGCATGAAGTACCGCGACGAATTCATTTTGTGTACAGGCCTTGATCCATTTAATTACACCACTTTGGCAGCAACATGTATGGCCACATATAAAACACACTACATCCCAAAAGACACAATAGCTCTGACACGTAACAATGCGTACACCAACCAGAACAAAACATATTCGAACATTTCAATTGAATGGCTCGAATTCATCCGAAAATCACGGGGCATAGAAATTCAACATGCTTTAAACACTGGTGAGGCGTCATTTGGGAAATACTATGTGGATGGCTTCTACGACGATGGCTACGTGAAAAAAGCATTCGAATTTCTCGGATGTTTCTTTCATGGTTGTGAAGGATGTTATAACCCCAACGACCTAAACCCTTTATCAAAAGTGCCTTATGGCGTTTTGAGAAGACAATGCGACGACAAGATTGAAATTTTGGAGCGTGCGTACGGTCTTCAGGTCGAGGTGATTTGGGAATGTGCATGGATGCGCGCTAAACAGAGTGATGTTGCAGTTATGGATTTCATGTCCACAAACAAACACACTGAAAGATTGAAACCCCGTGAAGCTCTATTCGGCGGCCGAACTAACGCATTAAAACTGTATCACAAAGTTGCGGAGGGCGAGCGGATTAGGTATGTTGACTTTACATCACTATATCCCTACTGTCAGGCTCGAAAATGTTACCCAATTGGGCATCCGGAAATAATACACAAGGATTTCTAAAACCTTGAAGATTATTACGGACTCGTCAAGGCAACAGTCCTTCCGCCACGGAAGTTGCTTCACCCCGTACTGCCTTATAGGACCGGGGGTAAGTTAATGTTCCCGCTTTGCAGGACATGTGCTGAACAGCAGAACCAGACACACCCGTGTGTGCATACTAATGAGGAAAGATCAATTCATGGGTGCTGGGTTAGCATTGAACTGTTAAAAGCCGTTGAGAAGGGTTATGTAGTGACAAAAATCGATGAGGTCTGGCATTTTCCCCAACGCTCTGAAACATTGTTTTGTGATTATGTTAAAAAAAATTTACAGTTCAAACAGGAAAGTTTGGTTTTCCAAAAGACGTTGTGACCGACGCCGACAAAGAATCTTATGTTAGAGATTACTTTGAGAAAGAAGGGATTAAGCTGAATCTGGACAAGATTGAGTTTAATGCTGCACGCAGATCCATTATGAAGCTACTTCTTAACTCTTTATGGGGCCGGTTCTCTATGCGCGAGGAGTTACCGACAACCGAAATACTAACAGACCCTGAACAGTTTGCCCGATACATTTTTGGCACTGAGTATGACCTCAAGCATTTCTCATTTGTGTCAGACACTGTTGCAATCGTTCAGTGGGCTTACGCAAATGGGAAAGGGACCCAGACTCGTGACATTAACGTCTTTCTCGGGGCTTTTACAACAGCCCATGCACGGTTAGAGCTTTATGATCTCATGGACAGGTTGGGTGATAGACTGCTTTACTGCGATACAGAAAGTGTTGTGTTCACGTCTAAAGAGGGTGAATATGAACCCCCACTGGGGCCATATCTTGGTGACCTTACTGATGAAGTTGGGGATGGAGACCATATAGTGGAATTTTCGGCAAGTGGTCCGAAAAGTTACGGGTACAGAACTGCTAAGGGTAAGGTCTGTATGAAGGCCAAAGGCATCACACTGAATGCTGTAAACTCCGAGACCATTAGGTTAGACACATTAATTGGGCTTGTCGATCAATATGTGAGGGGGCGGGGTGACAGTAATCACATTCTCGCGTACACCAACAGTATAGTGAGGAACAAAAAGCAGTTCACATTGCACAACAAGTCAGTTGTGAAAAAATTTAAAGTCGTATACAACAAGCGTGTACTGCAACCCGACCTAACTACGCTACCATATGGCTACTGACAACGTTTTTGGGCACCGGGGTGTGGTAGACCCGGATGGTTTTGATTTCAGATTACAACATCCTTTTTCATGTGTGTTAAGCGGTCCTTCTAGCTCAGGAAAAACATTTTTTGTAAAAAAGTTGTTGGAAAATGCTAAAAGTGTAATTTCTAAAAAAATTGAAAACATTGTGTACATTTATGACTGCTGGCAACCTATGTATGATGAATTGTTGAAACTGTATGATATTAAATTTATTGAAGACTCTGAATGATGATCGCTTGTTTCCCACCAACAAGACCAATTTTGTGATATTGGATGATGTTATGAAAGATGCTAGCAGCAATTCAGAAGTTGAACGTTTGTTTACCAACTATGTGCACCATAGAAGCTTGAGTGCAATATATATCGTACAAAACTTATTTTTTCAAGGTAAATCCAGTAGGACTATCAGTTTGAACACTAATTATTTGGTATTGTTTAAAAACCCTAGAGACAATACCCAAATTAATGTCTTAGCGCGGCAGATGTACCCCAGGAACACAAAATACTTTATGGAGTGTTATGAAAATGCTACCAGCACCCCTTTCGGGTATCTATTGATTGTCTTTAAAGCGAAAACACCAGAACAGCACCGTCTCAGAACAGATATTCTGTCACAACATCCAGTTGTGTACATTCAGAAAAGAAAACATTGACAGAGAGATTTGAAAATGTCTGCAAGACTTTTAAGAAACCTACCTCTTTTAAAATTGTTATTAAAAGCCACGCCTAAACAAAGACGCGTTATTTTAGAGGCGGCTGCAGACGAACTCATTGTGACATTGTGTGAAGTAGCTCTTAACGTAGTCCACGGTAATATTCCGCTAACACCACAGCAATATCAGAAACTGAAGAGAAGAAGAAGTGAGATCAAAATTGTTGCAGATAAAAAGGTTGGAGTTAGACGTAAAAGACGGTTAATCAACCAACAAGGAGGATTTCTACTACCTTTGTTAAGTGTGGCAATCCCGTTTATAACCAGTTTGGTTTCATCTAAATAAGTTTGGTGATGGAGTATGCCGAGAAGATGTTTTAAGTACCGCAACACCAGTTGGATAAGCTGAAATCCTCTAACACCCGTGAGTCTATACAACAGGTTGTGGAGAATGACCTGGACATGACTATAAGAAATATTTTGCACAGGTCTGATCTGAATCACCATGAAAAAGCTAAGATGTACACAGGTGTTTTGCAGCGGTTTTTAACACTCACTAGACAAGGGGATAGAGAATCCGGTACATTAACATTAAGGCTACCACAGCCTAGTAATGTTGAAAAAGAAGACTCACCCGCACCAGACCATGTGCGTGCCCATGACGATTTAGGTGATTTTGCAGATGAGATTTTAAAGAATATTCCACAGAGGAGTGTGAAAAATGTTTGTTACATTTTAGATAAAATGTCTAAAACTAAAGATGTTACTTCATGGACTGAGTCGGGAGAGTTTGTGTTTAAAGGCAGAACAATCCCTGGTTCACACATGCTTGACTTAGTTAAAAGCGTCACGGCTCCACAAAAGATTGTTGACGAGCGGAGACCTGGCGGGTGGCGTGAATTTCTGGAGGCTTTTGCTAGTTTAAATTTGCCATACTCTGTGGTACCAAACCACAATGTCAGACATGCAATTAACTCTTTCAAAACCAAATCGACCACGTCTATAACAGGATCATCTAAGAGGAGTAAGAAACAGAAAGACCCGAGTCGGTGGTTAAGTTTTTAAACTAACAGTTTGTATGTATTGTGTTCTCAATTTCTCTCTTTTTTTTTGAGAACTTATGATGTGATGTATGTGTAATAAAAGTGGGGATAAAGAAACAAAATTCCGTTCTTTAGTTGTTTTTATTAAAATATTAAGCATGAGACATGAACATTTCACCCATTTGTACACACTGAACACATTTGAAAACATTTTCACTACATGGTGCTTGTTTTAGTTTTCTCACAAATGCTGACACCTTTTTGTCATTTTTAATAAAATCGTTGGTATACAATTTCATCACATAATCATAATCAAATCCCTTTGCCATGTGGTAGAGAAAGAACACACAATGTTGTCCACATGTATCTGATGAAAAATCTTGGACTTGCACAGTTGAATGTAGTACTTGACTAGAGTTGAGCTTTAAAAAGTTTTTGACAATCGGCGGAAAACCATGATAATCTGGTTTATTACCGAAGCTGTCGAAAAAACATCCTACACCATCCTCATTTATGTAGATAGCCAACCAGTGTTCCCCTGGGAGTCCTGAAGGATGTGTATTGATCAAAACCATTGCTGGTAGTTTTCTTAAAGGGGTTTTTGGTAGGTAGTCACATGGTAGAACTCCGAGAAAATAAGTATCGCATGAAACCTTATCCATGACAGCCGTAAGCTGTACAGTGTTCATTTGAATGTATTAGTAGTAATCAACCAGGACCTGTCGGCGATTTGACACTTCAATCAAACTATCAAACAATGCATAAACAATTAAGTTAATCGTACGTGGTAGCGGCTGTCTAAAACAGGCTTCTAGTCTAATATTGCCACTTTTGATAAGCGATACGTGCTGGCTACACTCCTCATCTGGTGTGAAATTGAACGCATAGAGTGTATAGCCGTGCAGAAAATCCTCTCTATCGATACATAGAGGCTGGTTTTTAAGATGCCTTCCAGAAGCCAGCGCTAGCTGGTAAAACTCCCGCACTGCAGAACCATTTTCATATTCAGGTTGCAGGGGCTTCGCTGGGTACTGTTGCCCATCCAGATAAATGGCCAGAAATTCTAAATCATAGTTTTTAAACGCAAATGGGTTTTTATTATAGGCACCCACAAATGCATCATTATCAACCATAGCTAGAACCAGAGATTTTGGCAGAGTTCCTAAGAACAAGTTTTCTTGATTGCAGACACGTGAGCCTGCAGGTATTGAGAAGTTTTTCAGACACACTCTGTCGATGGGGTATTTGGCTCTGGTTGAGAGTAGGGCTTGTGCATGCCCCAGTCTCACAGCTGGCGACACAGACACTTTTTTCACAAATAGCGATGCAGACAGGATGTTTAGTTTATACGCTGTAGCGTTGCTCCTCATCAGGCAGAATTCATCTTTACCTCTAGTCATTCTAATTTTAAGATCTAATCCATTAAGTAATAGTTTTTCCTGAAAGAATATGTCACTGTGAACAGGTGCGAGTAGTTCGACCACATTACTAGCGTTGGTGAAGGCTGCTCTCTTTGTCAGCCCGCGATTTCCCCCAGCCGGGTCAGCCACATCCATATGGCCCGCAGTGTCCAGGTAAAAGAGCCCTGCTGAGAAAAGCGTTTCAAGGGCGTCTTTACCATAATTGGTAAGACATTCTATCATACAGTGAAAAAAGTAATGTGTTGTTTAGATCTATGTAATCCTCCCCATTCCCCGCAATAAAAAATTCCAGCGGAGATGTGTCGGATATCGCTGATAGTGGTGGAACTTCTATATAAGTGTTTTTTTCAATTGCTGTTTGAGTTAGTGGTACAGTAAACAGATCCAGTTCAGTCTTTAAACACTCTTCTGACATGTTGTGTAGTAATGCCATGGTTTAAAATATTGTTTTAACAGAGCTCCTTGATCTTCTTGAAGCAGTACGCTTAGCTGTCTCCTTGCGCTTGCGTTTTACAACTGATGTTTTCTTGGGTGGTTGTTTTGTTTTCTTCTGCTTCTGGCCACTCCTCCGCACCCCTGGCGGCCTAGATGCTCTTTTGCGAGCCATTACCATTAGTCCGGATCCGTCTTGAGCATCATAGTTGTTGTTAAAAGATCTTGATAACGTATTACTAACAACGTCACTTAGTATGTTTTTTGCAGCTGATTTAAGATGCGGCTTGGCTATGCTAAATCCTCGTTTTAGTAGGGGTATAGCCATTCTAAAGAGCCCCCGAAAAATCCCCCCCAAACCGGCCCCATACATGACTCCACCTCCTGCATACCCGGGGACCCCGCTGCCTGCCTGATTCTGGTAATAGGCAACGTAACGCATAGGGTCAACATTGTGATTGTTGAAATATGCCATTTTAAACAAAGTGTTTTACAGGCCTGAAGTGAAGTTTGATGCACACTTTCCCGTAAGAAAATGGGACGTGCTGGTTCTGATCGTCCTTCACTTCTATAACAATATCTGCGATGACTGATTTGTTGATAGACGCATAGTGGGGTTTGTCGTATCGAACAATGACTGTGCAATTGTTGTCCCCTGTTATTTGTACACACTCCAGGAGCGGTACAAAAGCATCACCCACGGACTGGTAACGGATAATGTCCGTGTAGATATAAAGAGTATAGAAACCACCGTGTATGTCCGACTGATGCATTGCATATGTTACAATATCCTTTTCATAATTAGTTTTTTCAGGGTTTGTTTTTTGCAGAATAGAATCTCCTATAGGGACGCCTGGTTTCAATCCTAAAATAATGGCTAGTTTTCCATGGAAGGTCATTGAAATGTTAGGTTTTGCTTTCAGAAATACTTTGTTTTTTACGCGGTCATAACCGAATTCCCCCTGAGGCGCTACTAAATCATTTATTACACTAACTAGGGATGGGACATTGTCGTAATACCCTGTTTTTATTGGTATGCGTAGTTTCGATAAGCTGGTCTTCTTCACATCTACACCATGGCGTAAGCTGTTAGTGTACTTTTCACCATCGGTCGTGGTGGGTCCAATGTTTATCTCGAAAACGGCGTCGTTGCTGTTAAAGGTGTACCAGCTTCTAGGATATTCAATTTGAACAAGCCCCACCTCCCATTCTCCTTTTATATTTATAGTGGTAGCCAGTCTTGTTCTATAATTAGAGATTTTATTATTAGGGTATACAGACTGCGAAGCGTTGCAGGGTAGTGTGACATAAAATCCACCCTCAGCCATGTCTGGTTTTTACACAACTGTATGCATCCTGTGTGTGTGGTTTGTATTTATGGCTTCTGTACATCAACTAATTCTTTCTGGTCGATCCATGACGCAAACTTCGCTGGCCATCCGAGCCACTGTACCAGCACTAATGTTTTGCGACCCTTCGTCTTCTTATCTAAAATTTTTTCAACTTTAAATGTCTTGTTTTTACTGACAAATATTTTTTGCAATTCTTCAGCATAAAAAACGCCGTCGATAACATCCCCGTCGTAATCACTCAATCTGTAAACAGGGGGTTCTCGTGGGATACACGCTGATATAGTAAAATACTCTTGTGTGTAGTTTTCCTCATACCCTTTTGCAAACGGTCCTCTGACTTTAGAAATTTGAACCACGTCACCAATCTTGTATTTAAATACGGGGTTAACACTATGAGGTCTGGTATCACCATATAGGTTATGCAGCACCACAGACTCGTTTTCTTTCCCCACATCAATCGGCCTCATCTTGATGCTTCTGTGATGGCTCGCATTATATCCTTGTGTAATGTCTTGAAGTATGTCGACGTAACGTTTGGAGTTTGTAGCAGTTAAATATCTCCACATTCTACCTTTTAAGGTTCTATTAAACCGCTCGACAACACATGCCTTTAATTCTGTGGCTGTTGCGAAATGGGCTATATTGTACTTTTTTGTTACATTTTGAAAATGTTTGTTAAAAAACTCCTTTCCTTTATCTGTCTGTAATTTCTGTGGTACGCGTCCCTCTTTCAGTATGGATTCAAAAGCTTTAAAGACCTCTACACCACTCTTGTTTTTTAAAGCCCTTGTCCATGCATATTCACTAAAGAGATCGATGCATGTCAGCAAAAAAATGGTTGTTGTCATTTACCGGGGCATATGCAGACATATCGACTAGATCGGCCTGGAACTCCATGTCGATACCGTAGACAAAAACCCGATTCCTTTTGTATTTTAGTGGGGCCGTTCTGTGTAGTGTATATGCATCCTCGCCAGCGAGCCAGTCTGAAACCTCTTTATCGGTTAAACGAACACCCGTTTCTTTTAAAACAGCTTCTTTTAAGCGTTTTTTCCCCCCTAAAGAACCAGGGTTAGAAGGTGTGTAATAAGTCTTTTTCATTTCTTCTGACATGTTTCCACTTCACGCTCCACAAAAAGAATAACACAGATGGTTTAAGTAATTTGGGTTTTTATTTCTTAAACAGTAAAAGGAAACAAAGGTATCATACAGCATCAATGTAGTGTAAAAAATTTATACACATCACAATGTTTTTTTCAAGAATGTAATCAACCAGGGTTTCAATAATTTCACAAACATTAGCCTGATTGTTTCTTGTCAATATGTCTACACATAGATCAGTCACATATGTACACAAGCACAATATATCAGCTATTCTAATACAGCTGCCGCATTCAGTCATCAGGTCTAAGATCTTTCTGATAGTCACACAAATTGGTTCACCAGCATTAACGCATAAACGCATCATATCTGTCCATTCATTTGACACAGTTCTTACAACAGACATTTGTTTCATGAGGTTTGTAAAACGATTGGTATCTACAGCACATCTGTTTACAGTAACAGATACATTGGCACATTCATTAATAATCTTATACAACAAGCCGGTCATCTCACATCTAATACGTTGTTTAAGTAGACACTTTGCCAGACCTGTTGCAAAACACGTATTCCCCATGTCGGTGTTACAGTCACTCAACTTGGACAATACCTTTCCAGCTGTCCACAGCGTCATAGACAATTTGTTCGCTGCTGACGTCCACAACTTTCTCTCTGACTTCACGAAGCTTTTCCACAATGAAAACTTCGTCACGCAGTTTATGTAAAATAGCCTCCACTGAACCTTGAATCCTCTGGGGGTGAACCCTTAAACCACAACGGCTCAATGCTTGAGCAACAATGTGCTTAAGGTCCGGTTTCACCAGATTACGTGTCAGTTCCTTAAAGTAGGGACCCGGTTCAAACAGGCAGGAATGTCTAATCTGACTGGGGTGATCCACTTCACAACCCAAACAGATTTCTTTCAGCTTTTTGTTGATGACGTGTTCCAGAAGGACCACAACAGTCGCTTTTATGATTTTGAATCCGTCCGAGTGGATACAACTGTCTGTGTTGTCGATTCCAGCAAGGGCCGCAGCTCCAGCTATTGCACCAGTGTTGCCGTATGGTGTTGTAAGGAAGGTCATGTTGTGATATCCAAGATCCATGCAAAATTTATCCAACCAACTGTTGTCGCAAGTTTGTGGGTGGGGCTCCAGCGGCGTAGCATTGTCATCAGGCATCGCTGGGGGAGCCTCAGGGTTGTTGGTGTAGCAGTAGACTGTTGTAGATTCTTGAGACATGGTGAATGAATGTAGCAATTGTACCGATCTGCAGGCGTTTTTAATGGCTGTAATACGTGGGTGGGGTTAAGAGGCGGTCTTCAGCGTTGGTAACGCCCTGCTCAGGGTGAAACAATTTAATCTTTACAGAACTGTAACGGTCATACATGTCGCACCATCTAAACATCTTGTCAATGCATGTAAATACGTTGTCAAGCGTACGAACATCTTTCCACTGAAACAAAAATTTCATGTCGTAGCACAAGTGATGCTCAGATTCACGAACAGGCCACGCACGTTCGCAGAGCTTTGTCTTGTCGTTGCAGCAGAAAATATAAACACAATCGTCTGGTAACTTTTTACTATGGTCCCCGACCACACGAAATCTTGTGTCAGGAATTGAGCCATCTCACTCGGCTACGTACAACGGATCATCACCACAGTCGTTCAAATCTCTCCAAACGTAGTTGAAAAACAGAAACCAGTCCTTCTTGTGGAAAATCACACATGGGGTCTGTGATGTAAAATCATCTTCAACATCTGCTGTGTAGAGTTTCACAGTACGCATCACCTTGTCAAACACATACCTCACCACACGACCACCAGACATTGAGAAATCCTGTTTCACAAGAGCACTGTCTTCATGAAGAAATCTTGTCAAGCTAACATTTAGCTTTTTCCTTGGAGCAAAAGTTAGATCTTCTCTCATTTCAACAGGTCCTCTTGTCGGTGAAATACACATAACCTTTCTAGGGGTTTTAGGAGTTCTCGGAGTAGCCATTGTATCAGGAAAGTCGTAGAATGTCTTCTGTGTTCAACAGTGTAACCCCTAACCTTATTTAAAACTGCAACAAAAGACGTAGGTAGTGACGTAGTATGAGGCACACCTCATACCATAAAAACTACAATGGCAAGTTGCGAGGTGTGAGTTCATTAACCCAGTCGTAAAAACCAGTCAAAAATTTAACATCTGTTTGATCTGTTTGTTTGTCTTTTAAAAGTACCCGGACATCGGCACGGATGATGTCACATGGCGTCGCGCAGCCTAGACATACCGGAGCCTGTCAGCGACCCATCATAAATCAGAGACACATGGATCCCCTCATCCCCTGTCAGCCATGAGGGTCATAAATCAGTCAAAAAAGTGACACATGGTTTATGTTAATACTACTATTGTGGTTGTTACATGAATGACGGGTGTGATAGCCGTTCCTGGCCACCAATTTAAGGCGGAGTTTATGCCACCTGGGTATGCATCATTGTTACAATCGCTTTTGTGTGTGTGTGTGCATCTCTGTGGGAGGTACGTACTTGGCTAATGTTGCTGCTAGCGCATATGCACTATTTGAGTGTGTATGTATTCTTTGTAGCCAGGTTATGGTCAGGATTGATGCGACTTTGCAGTTGGGTGCTGGCTGGAATGTCAATTCCAGTGGATTAATGGTTGTTTTGGTTTGACCCCCGGTAACTTATGCCTCTATCGTATTGCATCTCATGTGTGTGCTCAGATGGAACACCTGCATATTTGCGGTTTGCCTATTTTAGACAAAGCTGTGAGTAACCGAATAATCTGTGGGTTTGGCGATCAATTACTGGGTATGTAGACTGAACAAAATGATAAACGCAACACTTTTGTTTTTCCCCCCATTTTTCATGAGCTGAACTCAAAGATCTAAGACTTTTTCTATGTACACAAAAGGCCTATTTCTCTTAAATATTGTTCACAAATCTGTCTAAATCTGTGTTAGTGAGCACTTCTCCTTTGTCGAGATAATCCATCCACCTCACAGGTGTGGCATATCAAGATGCTGATTAGACAGCATGATTATTGCACAGGTGTGCCTTAGGCTGGCCACTATAAAAGACCATTCTAAAATGTGCCTGCCCTGCCAGCTCTGTCAAGTTTTTTGTTTTCCTTCACTAAATACTTTTGGATTTGTTTAACGTGATTTAATTTGGTTGAAGCCCAATTAATTGTTGTTTTCATTTGTATTGTTTGATCTATTTTGCTTCTTGTTGTCTTTTTGTTTTATTTGTTCCTTTTTTTTAGCAGTTGGCTGCTCCACTGTCTAGGTTTTACTGGCAATTTGGTGTAAACCTATTGGGGTATACCAGTTCTGTCTGACTCCTGTGGCCAGTAAATCGCCAATTGATTACCTCCTTTTTGGTTTGACCTTTTTCTATTATAATTTTTCGATGAATGTGTCTATTGACTAATTGTGAATATATATATTTTTTTTTTTGTTTATTGCAGGAGCTGAAGGCCCCCGGTGTAGAGAAGCTAGCTGTCCTTGCCCTTTTGGTGGAGTGTTTTGCCATTGGCAACTGCGTCTCCCTCACTTAGTGTGCGTGAGTGTGAGCGTGTTTGTGTGGAGTATAATTGGGTGAGTGGTGTGGTCTTAGGATACTCACTGCTCAGCTAGCCGCCTACTGGTAAGCCTCAGCCTGAAAGTTCTTTTTGTCTTTCTTTCTTCATTTTTGTCTGGTACACACTGAAGTTGTGTATAAACTATTGCTCTGAGTCAACAGTTTTATACATTTGATATAGTTATTGTTGTGAAATAAAAGTATTTTGTATTTATATCCACGTCTCCTTTTTTCCGTGGTAACAAACCTGTGTGCCCTATTTTGGGTAGAAATTTCCCCGTTCACAGAAACGGGGTGGCGTAGTCCGCTCTTAATCTTGCTCTATTTGTACATCAGTGTAATTTTTGCCCTCCACCCGCTCGCCACAATTGCACAGCAAGTCGAGCCGGGACGGAGTGCTTCTATCAGGGGGACATCCTTGGAGACGAGCAGACTGGCCCGCGGCGACTGCGGTGGCAGAGATGTCTGCTTCTGAACTGCTGAGAAATTCTGTGCAAGTCCTTGACAGTGTCACTGAAGAGGCCACCTTGCGAGATGGGAGCATCGAGAAAGTGCACTGTCGACATCTTGCATCTCTGCAAGGTTTAGCCAGGTGCTCCAGGACCACCAAGGTGGACATCGTCTGGTCGAGGGACCACGCCATGACTTCCGTCATGGTCAGTCGCCATGCGCAGGTCCTGCATCAACCCCGGAATTACTAGAATTACTCTTGTGCATTATGAGTGCTCTGGCCTGCAGGACAGCCATTGCATGCAAGGTGGAGGCGGTCTGTCCAGCAGCACTGTGAGGCTTACGAGCCAAAGCTGCCATTGTCTCACAGCGCTGGCCGGGAGCCTCGGATGAATCCTCCAGGTGGCGGCACTTTGTGGGCATAAATGCACCGCAATTGCACACTCGACCTGAGGAATCCCTACGAACCCCCTGACTACCCCACAGTCGAGGGTAGTGAAAGAGGAAGAACTTTTGAACAGATTTTGGCACTAATTTGCCTGGATACTTCCAAAACTCTTCATGCAATTCTGGGGAGAAAGGCATGGGGGTGGGGCATCGTGAGGCGTTCTTCGCATCGCACTCCAAACTCAGAAACCAATCATCCAGCCACGATCACTCAGAATGAGTCTGTGCGCCCGGGCAAGCATGGCTGTCAACTCTGAATCTGATTCAGAATGAGCAAACACCGCCAAGGGGGGAAGT
Organism: Rhinichthys klamathensis goyatoka; assembly: GCF_029890125.1. Classification (NCBI taxonomy): domain Eukaryota; kingdom Metazoa; phylum Chordata; class Actinopteri; order Cypriniformes; family Leuciscidae; genus Rhinichthys; species Rhinichthys klamathensis. The sequence goes on from NW_026606640.1 coordinate 1,214,322, forward strand.
TCAGCGTCATCTTCCTCTCCAGAGGACAATAGCCCACTCACCGATGCAGCTATCGACATCTGATCCTCATCCAGAGCACCGAATGACGTGCTGGGTTGCTGTGATAGGAACCAACGCTGTCACCCAGCAACTCGAGGGCACATGACACGCTAGAGTTGCAGGAGATCCGTGGGGATTTACCCAGTGGAAAAAGCTCCCTCAGGTTCACCAAAATTGTTTATCAAACTCGCAGCTGTGCTTCACACACAAGCGGCGAGCTGGGGAACAACAAAGGGGACTCTAGCCTTTACGAGAAAGGCAAGTCACATCCAGCGTGCCGACATGGTCATGGTCTCATAATGAGACCATGAACCATCCACAAACACAGTCTCAACATGCTGGGCATGTGAGACATCGATCGTGGGAATCAGATAAGGACCGTATGACTAGAAAATCAAATTCCAAATCAGTCTTTGCTGTGCCAATTTAATTGATATAAGTAGTGTAGAACATTATATAGAAACTGTGTCTATTCCTCGTTTAGTGAAGCCAAATAATAAATCTACTGTAGGATCTAGGAAAAATCTTATTGTAATTAAACCTGAAAATCTAAATATCAGTGAACAAAAACAATTTCTAAAACTAGGTCTTCTAAACATTAGATCGCTCACACCTAAGGCGGTTATTGTAAATGAAATGGTCACAGATAATAGCTTCGATTTACTTTGCCTTACTGAAACCTGGCTTAAATCAAACGAGTATTTCGGTCTAAATGAGTCCACTCCGCCAGGATACTGTTATAAGCATGAGCCCCGTCTGATCGGTCGTGGCGGCGGAGTTGCAACAATCTATAGAGATATTCTTAATGTTACTCAGAAAACAGGTCACAGGTTTAGTTCGTTTGAAGTACTTGTGCTAAACGTTACGCTCTTAGATGTAAGAAAGAAATCCCTATTATCTCTAGCCTTGGCTACTGTATATAGACCTCCAGGACCTTACGCTGATTTCCTTAAAGAGTTTGCAGACTTCCTCTCAGATCTATTGGTCAATACCGATAAAGCAATAATTGTTGGAGATTTTAACATACACGTAGATAACACAAATGATGCGTTAGGGACTGCGTTTACAGATTTATTAAACTCCTTTGGGGTCAAGCAAAACGTCAGTGGTCCCACTCATCGTCTAAATCATACACTAGACTTAATTATATCATATGGAACCAATCTAACCGATATAGATATTATTCCGCAAAGTGACGATCTCACTGATCATCACATGGTAACTTGTATAATACGTACTGCTGAAATTTGTCATGTTGCGCCACGTTATCGACCAGGCAGAACAATCCTTCCGACCACTATAGATAGATTCTCAAATAGCTTACCTGATCTATCTCAGCTGCTCAGTGAACCCAAACAAACAGATGAGCTAGAGGAAATGACTAGCAGTTTGAGCACCATTTTCACTTATCGGACCGTTACCATTTTGTTTGTTTAAATGGGGAAAAATCGAAGAGAACGTCAGTAGACTATGGAGTGCCGCAAGGATCGGTGTTAGGCCCTCTGCTATTCTCAATATATATGCTGCCACTTGGTAATATTATAAGAAAACATGGAATTAATTTCCACTGTTATGCTGATGACACTCAATTATATATTTCATCACGGCCAGATGAAAACACTAACTCAACAAAATTGACAGAGTGTCTTAAAGGGGTCATATAATGGTACATGCACTTTTACAAGTTGATTGTACTGAAATGTGTGTTGGCAGTGCCTGTACACAACCATCATATAATGATAAAAATCCATCCAGTGTTTTTGTTTTAATCTCCTTATATGTTTTCCCCTGCCTCAAATTGAGCCGTTCGTTTTTGTGACGTCAATAAAATGGACGCCCCTCCCGCGATTGTTGATTGACAGCAGTGATTCAACACAGACCCGCCCTCGCTCGTCCTGTCAATCATAGTCCGCGCGGATCGGCGCGGTCATTGTTGATATGCTGGAGCACTGTCTATGAGCAGAATGGCGTCTAAGCGATTGTGGTGTTCTCTTCTTGGGTGCAATAACGAACACAGCAGTCATTTTAATGTTCCTAAATCCGAACCGCTGAAGACGCAGTGGCTGTGTTTGTTTTCGAAGGGAATATTCCCCACGAGCAACGTCAATGCTCTCATGTTTGCCGAATCATTTCTCAGTGGACTGCTTTATAAACGAGGATCAGTGTAAAGCTGGTTTTGCTGAGAAGCTGCACCTGAATAAAGGATCGGAACCTATTCGTGTTTCTGCTGAACCTTCAGAAGAACTAAAGTGAGTGTAACGTTTTATGAATCTTTATATTAATATTTATATTAATCTTTGCAAATCGCCAGCTGCACGCGTCACGATGAATGCGTCGGTTTACACTCAGGGTACATTACAGCATGTTTTCTATGTACAACGTTCTCAATATAATTCATAATCCCACGTTTATAATGAACAACCGTTATGGTTATTGTGTTATTGTGTTACAAACGGTGTATGCGCAGAACAGAGAGGCGGGGTGAGCAAAGCTCATTATCATTTAAAGTCATATGCACTGAAACGGCGTGCTGAAAACAGAGCTGTTTTTGACCAGGTAAAATAAGTGTTTTCTTACAATACTAATGAGAATTTTTAATTAAAGTATATTACAAACTTTTCATTTAGACCCTAAAGAATCATATTAGCTTGTACAAAAATGGCATTATATGACCCCTTTAAAGATATAAAATGCTGGATGACGCGTAATTTCCTGCTACTAAATCCAGATAAAACGGAGGTATTACTTGTTGGTCCAAAAAACTACCCACAAAACCACTTACAATACAACCTTAATTTAGAAGGATGTCCTGTTACTTCATCCTCTACGGTAAAAGACCTGGGAGTTATACTAGACCGCAACCTGTCTTTCGAAAATCATATTTCATATGTTACAAGAACAGCCTTTTTCCACCTTAGAAACATTGCTAAATTACGTAACATGCTATCTGTTTCTGATGCAGAAAAGTTAGTCCATGCATTCATGACCTCGAGACTAGATTACTGTAATGCCTTATTAGCTGGTTGTCCTGCATCCTCAATAAACAAGCTACAGTTAGTGCAAAATGCAGCCGCTAGAGTTCTTATTAGGTCAAGAAAATATGATCATATAACACCAATTTTATCATCTCTACACTGGTTACCTATCAAGTTCCGTATCAATTATAAAGTACTATTACTGACCTATAAAGCCCTAAATGGTTTAGCTCCTGTGTATTTAATGGACCTTCTATCGCCCTACAATCCATCGCGTTCTTTAAGATCACTAAATTCGAGGCTTCTGGTCATTCCTAGGATATCTAAGTCCACTAAAGGAGGGAGGGCGTTCTCACATTTAGCTCCAAAACTCTGGAATAGCCTTCCTGATATTGTTCGAGGCTCTGACTCGCTGTCCAAGTTTAAAACTAGATTAAAGACGCATCTCTTTAGCCAAGCATTTACATAATGCTTACCTCTTATACCACTGCTGAATCAGATCAAATGCATTTAATACTATAAAACTTGAAGAGACTGTAGGTTATTTGTATAGGTTGCATAGTATTTACAGTCATTACGTTCCTGTGTATTGCGTGAATGACGGGTGGTTGGGCAGATATTGTGTTGCGGTAGGTAGTATGCCATACGGAACCGTTGTCCACTGAAACTGCCTATTCACACACCAGTGGGGCTCGACAGCCTTAGTCAACGGGTTGGCGCCTATGGTTGGGTTGCGGAGAGATTGTGAGATTGTGGTTAGGTCTCAGCAGCAGGAGGGACGTAGAGGTCAGTAAGCTGGGCTGAGTTGAGTGGGGGACGGAGGGGGGTGATTTTGGGACGCAAGAGTCACTGTCTTCATGTTTTATCATTTACGCCTGTGTTATGGAAATCATCATTATGAACAGCAGCTACGCTAATTATTTTCCCTTTTTGCTTTTCTGCTGTTATCTCGGGACGCGAGTCCCGAGAAAATGGCGTTCGTCAGCTCCAGTTTGTATCCAGCCTCTCACGGAGACTTCAGATGCTCCAATCACAAAGCCTGTGAAGTGACGACTCAACACGGGCGATATGGACCCTCTATGGTGGACGGCACTGATCCTCAACAACTCGTCTTAATACCGGCGTGATTACTTGGACTTCCAAAAGATGGAAATGGATAAATACTCTAAATGTTCCGATCTAATCTGACTTGTAATGCTGCCCGAATCATGCACTGTTCCTTCGTTGGCCAGAGGAGAACTGGCCCCTCGACTGAGTCTGGTTTCTCCCAAGGTTTTTTTCTCCATTCTGTCACCTGATGGAGTTTTGGTTCCTTGCCACTGTTGCCTTGGCTTTTGGCTTGCTTAGTTGGGGACATTTAATATTCAATAATATTATTGATCTGCCTTATTTAAGGTGGACGTTGACGCAATTTTCTTTTAGAAACAAACTTTGTTATATTGTTTTTGTTATATTGTTTTCATGTTATCACTGTGAAGCGCTTTGATACAATCTGTATTGTAAAAAGCGCTATATAAATAAAGGTGACTTGACTTGACTTGACTGGGCTCCTAGGCGAGACCCCATTACATCAGTATCCAGCATGAAATATTGTCGACAATAGTGATAGCATGCAATGACATACCTTTTACTATGTGCACTTTTTGGAATCAGTGACTGACAGCTGGATTTTGACACATGTGAGTTCCTAAATGAGTATGAAAGTCTTTAAAAACAACAACTTTCAGTTTTGAACTTTCATTATCAAGTTGATATTAACTGTCCCATTGAGAGAGCTGTTCTCATAATCCCTGTTATTGAACAAATTTATGATTATGCTTTTAGTAGGCATTTTTCTTGGTTTTCATATCTCTAAATGTTTTTGTTTTGCATTGTACTGAAGCTCTTTTTAATTGATTTCAACTGATTTGTGAACAGATCTTTTGAAACAGGAGACAATTCCTTTGGTAAAATGTTCAAAATCTTTCAAAGCATCAGTGACATGGAGTAATAATGTAATCATAACTAAAACAATAACATTTTTCAGGTACTTTCAGCAGAGGGAGCAAAAGTATTTAGTTATAATCATAATTCAATAAATCCTGTTGTACCCTTATATTGTTTTTCCTTTACACCGTTAATGTGTTAAATATAGAAATATGTACGGTGGCCGAGACAGCTCAACGCGCTGCAACTGAAGCAAACACATGCAAATAGAAAAAAACACGTGCAAATAGAAAAAAACACGTGCAAATAGAAAAAAACACGTGCAAATAGAAAAAAACGCATGCAAATAGAAAAAAAACACATGCAAATAGAAAAAAACACGTGCAAATAGAAAAAAACGCATGCAAATAGAAAAAAAACACATGCAAATAGAAAAACACGCGTGCAAATAGAAAAAAAACACCTGCAAATTAAAAAAAAACATCTTCATCAGTTTCACAACACACGTGTGCTCCAAATACAGAAACGCGCTGCAAAAGTTCACAACACAACCAAATACGGAAAACGCGCTGCAAATAACACAGACCACAACGGAAATGTTTCCAGGGGAACCAAATAAGTGACGAACTCGGTTGGGACGTGCTTATTGCTCGTGAGCTTCCCTATGCCCTACTCCCTTCGAAGAGCAGATTGCAGAGCCCTTAAAGTGGGACTGTGGAGTGAGCAGGGCTGTAGTGTGCTGTTAGGCAGCCGTGTGGAACGCACTTGATGAAGGGAGCAACGAAAGACAACGTAATTTCCTCATTATTTTCACCTGGGATGTTCCCATGACAACGCAACACGGTGTCCATCAGCTGGTCTTACGACAGAAATAATGCTGTTAACATAACGGATGCAAATACATTTTTAGTTTACAAAAAAGCTTTTAAAATATGCGTTATATATCTGTGTCTCAACTTTAAAATTTTGGACCCTACATTACCTAACATTTCTTACGAAACTTTTCTTTATGAAAATGTAATAACATGAAACATTTTGTACAGTGTAACTGATGTATAGATAAATACCTTTCCTTCATGTTTTTCTTCTTTATCTTATTTATTTTAGTTTCCAGCTCATTGTTCTTTTCTCATTTGTATTCTGATGACATTGAACATATTGTTAATACATTTTGTACATTGTATACAAGTTGTATGTCATAAAAAAATGTAATCTCTGTATGTTTTGCACAAATAAATAAATAAAGTATAATTTTAAGCTGTAAGCACCAGCACGCATAGATTTATGGATATCTATGGCGTGATTTTTTTTCCCAAACCACTTCAGCGGAAATCCGCCCTGCAGCTGATTCCAAAGTTTTCATTGGTCATGTCAATCACTGTACAGATTGCCTACACCAAACACTGATCCCTAAACCTACCCGTCACTGTAACCTAAACCAATGAAATCGGCTGCAGGGCGGGATTTCCGCTGAAGTGGTTTGGGGAAAAAAAATCACGCATATCTATGCCAGCACGTCCCAGCCGGGTTCATCACTTATTTGGTTCCCCTGGAAACATTTCCGTTGTGGTCTGTGTTATTTGCAGCGCGTTTCTGTATTTGTGTTGTGAGCTTTTGCAGCGCGTTTCTGTATTTGGTGGTGTTGTGAGTATTTGGAGCACACGTGTGTTGTGAAACTGATGAAGATGTTTTCTTAATTTGTGGGTGTTTTTTTTATTTGCACGCGTTTTTTTCTATTTGCATGCGTTTTATTTTATTTGCATGTGTTTTTTTCTATTTGCACGCGTTTTTTTCTATTTGCATGTGTTTTCTTCAGTTGCAGCGCGTTGAGCTCTCTCGGCCACCGTAAATATGCAAGCAAAAACAATGTGCTCTCCTTGAGACTGACTCTTCTGCACTCTCTCACTGTTGGCCAAATCCACTAGACACAGGGTGGCTGAAAAGCAATCGATTCGCATTTAAAGTCAGGTATCAATGTAAAATATCATATCTGACTTTAAAAGTGTGGACAAACTCAATATTACTCATGAAGACTACTCTAAATTGGACATCTACACCTTTAAGAAGAACAGATTATCTACCGTATTATATCAAGTTATTGTAGATGCAGGTAGTATGTAATTCTTACACGAGCACTTGGTGTCTTAATCAGAGTTCTCCCCCTCTATGTCTAGCTGGACATTTAATATTCAACAATATTATTGATCTGCCTGCATTGACACCATTAACTGAACTGAGCTGGACGATGACATCACTGTTTTCTCCAGAGCGGCTATATATATATATAAATTAACTAAATTAATAACTTTTTTACAACAAAAATTAACCATCACTGAACTTACTTAAGCTGAAGTATAACACTATTTTCTTCTAGATCTGCTGTACAGCAGAAACAAACTTTGTTGCAGTATTCTCCTGTTATCAATGTAAAGCTGCTTTGAAACAATCTGTATTGTAAAAAGCGCTAAATAAATTCTGGTGACTTGACTTGGAACAGAATGAGAACATGAAGAGTGATAGTTCATGCATGTCCGGGCAGTGGACCGGTTCGGGTTTGCCAACATGATCAAGTTGCACATTAATAAACATTTACAACTCTGATTACTCTGAATTTTAACAAAGCTTTAGGAAGAAAATGTATTTTCCATCTATTCATGTATTAGGACCATCTATTCTTTCCTTTTGTGGCATATTAAAGTTAAACGGCTTATCGAACAACAATAATACTGATGTGCACTGATAAATAATTTATAATAAATAATACACTTCAAATGAGCAGTACCTCTTCCTCATTGTTGACTTTTTGGTAAGTCATTGGTAACTGTGATCTCATTGTTGGAGATCTTTCTGATCTCATGCTCAGGTTTCTTGTCTGGTTTTCCCTTGTAGGGAAAGTCAGGGGTTCTCAACTCTGATCCCTGAGGTCCACTTTCCTGCAGAGTTTTGCTCCAGCCTTGACCTAACTTACCTGCCTGTAACTTTATCGTAATCCTGAAAACCTTGATTATCTTGTTCAGGTGTGTTTGATTAGGGCTGGAGCTAAATATACTGAGTCCTTCCAAAACCTTATGCTCCTAGGTTAGCTTGTTGAGGTCATCTTTCACGATAGCTAGCTCCTCTTCACAATCCCTTCAACATTATCTGGAATATTATCAGACAAATAAATGAAGGACCACCAGGTTCTCATTTGTTATCTAGTTATTTTTAACACACTACTTGAGATGCTTTTTGAGACCATTATTCTCCTCTTTGATTTCAGCCTTAAGCTTTTTGGGCTTTGGTATGGACTCTTTGAGACACTTGTTTTCCTGATTTACAGATTTTACTTTACTCTGGTAGTTCTGTACTTTAGCCTCCATATCACTGACTTCAGGTCCCATCCTGGCCTTCGTGACACACCTGAACCTGTAGTTGCTGAAAATGGATAGTCTATTGTATTATGTTAGTTTTGTAAATTCTAACCTATTTACAAATGGAAACATTGGAAAATATTTCAACCCATATACACATATACATTTTTAACCTTTAGCAACTGCTGCAATTGGTCTTATCTGGTCACCTTGATGGATAGACTATGTGGATGTTAAGTTGACATATTCCAACTTCTGATATTTATTTGCGACAAGTTTATTGATATTTACAAAAATGGAATGCAGACAGATAAACGTTGACTTTTGTGCCAATGACCTGGTTTTAGTAGTGTTAAGCAAGTTCTTTTTGTGTGTTTTCGTGCTTATGACTAGTTAAAATCGGCATGAAATGGAAGTTGTCTTTTCCTCCCTATTGTGACGTAGATCTAAGTGAAATGGCTTCTCGAACAAGAAAAATGTACTTGATTTTTCCCATGGGGGATTGATTGGATTGTTGTTGTTTGCTATTGCTGTGATCTCATGTGAGTGACAGGTTTTCTCACCCTTGTGCCAGTAAACACGTCATCAGAAAATATGTCATTGCAAAAGAATTGGGAAGTAATTTTGACTAAAGATTAGAAGGGCACACGAATTTAAAATAATAAGAATTTATAATAAATACTGCAATATTCCATTTTGATTTCATGCTGACTTTAAAGCATGCCCCCAAAAGCTATGTTTTGCAAAACCTCTTGAGTGGGCAAAGGTCACTGTTGCAGCTCCAGTTGGCCGAAGAGGTTTGGCTGAAATAAGAGACAACATGAAGACACCATTTGCTATTTTAGCCAAATGGCCCCCAAAAGCTAAAATGTTACATTTTAAAATAGCTTTGACTGCCACAGGCCGTCTCGGGGGTGCAACACTACCACCTTGCGCAACTTCTTCTGCAAAAAAACATATATTTTGATAATGTGTTTTAAAGCATATGAAACTTCGAACACTGCAGGTGCAAAAAGGAGTGAGAATCTGAATTAACTACAGGTTGTTGTTACTCCCCATCTGTGCTGTTGGTGTGAGCCTGTTCCACAGACATAACAGGGAGATATGATGTTGTATTCTGCAAAAAATAAATACATAAATAAATAAATTTAGAAAAAAGAGAACGACATGAACAGTTTTTCAAAGGTGACAGCAGAGCCATTTCAGAGACATGAAATCCACAACAAAGGAGTTGTAGTTTAAGAATGTACTGCGTCTGGTTAACTTGGGCTCCATATGCATGCATGCAAGTTTTAAATTGATGAGCCTGTATCTCCCAACAGATTTCAATGTTTATAATTTTACCTCGTTGTTTATGGATCTTTCTCAGTTCTTCTGGAAGTAAAAAAAAAAAAAAGTTCATCTATAGGTAAATTTGTCAATCAAGATTAAAATCAACAAACTACAAATTACTAAATAATTAGTTGACGTCTGTGGTGGAAAAATTAAACTATATATATTAAACTAACCATGTTAGGCTAACATTTAACCTAATTTAACATCTAACATTTGAACAGAATGTACTGTACGAAACCAATGGAAAACTTGTGACTTTGAGTGTGTGTGTGTATAAATAACAAATATGGGAAATGAAACTAGACAGGTGTCTAAACTCGAAACTAAAAACAGAGTTAGGTTACCTAGTAACCAAAGGGCTTGTCTATGAAGAACAAATCAAATTAAGTAATGTTTCATGTCATTTTTTGCCATACCTCCTTATTCTATAAAACTGTTGTATTTGTGTTTACTGGTGGGATTCTCAATGGGATTTGTCTGAGATCCACCGGCCATGCTTATTGCTACTTTTTGGGAGATTCTCTGAGAACTGCTCGAGGACTCCTGGCCGTAATAAAGAACATTTAAAGGACAATTACTCAAGTCTGTCTGAAAATCTCTGCTGCGCTACAGGCCAGTTTAGGGAAGCAAAGAAGTTAGGGTAAGAGACTCAGCGGTTGTCGAAGGTAGACGCATAGAGCTAGAGTATAAAGAAGTATTAAGTGTCGATTAGTAGACGCTCTGTGTCGATTAGTAGACGCAACAGATTTATGTATTAACTATTAAGTGTCGATTTGTAGACGCAACAGATTTATTTATTAAGTGTCGATTTGTAGACGCTAGATAGTCAGGTTTAGGGAAAAATCCATCACACGTCATTAGCACAACTTTATAAAAAACATTTATACAATAAATTGTACAACCCTCTACGGACATACTGAAGCTCGAGTCGCCATTGGCTAGTGCATTTTTTTATTTTACTCGTCTGACATTTTACATGGAATGCAAGAACAATGCAAATGAAAATAAATTCTAGAAAAAAAAATGTCAAACCCTGTTAAAGTCAATAAACTAAGAACAATCAAACTACAAGCAATAGCAAAAATATACAAATAAACAAAAATGCAAATTAAATAAACTGAGTTTTTCAGATTTTTCAGGTAGATCTAACAGTAGCCAGAAACAGATTAGGTACAACCAAGTAGCCAAAGTTGTCCGCACACTGAAAAAAATGCAATCAGACCAAAAAAAGTCTATCACAAATGTCTATTTAATTTTACTTATGCATGTGAAAAAAGTGTCTTAAAACAGACCAGAGAGCAGCCCATGCCCACGCTTTCTTCAGTTTCTCATATGACAAACAGCAACATCACTCTTTCGTGCACAATTAAAATCTGTCACCAGCTGAGCTTAATCAATGAGGGGGAATTACAAAAACCAGTTCCATGAATACAAATGAAAAGAAAGTATTTCACTAAACAAAACAGCACAAAAAAAAACACATTACAGAAAACAGGCTCATCAAGTGTACAGCTGTAAACTGCCTTTAATTTTCATTACTCTATGCCGTATATACTAGCGTTATACGCTAAAAGTATTTATACGATAAAACTCTTTACATTTGATTATCATGAAAACAAATCTCAGAGAATGGTTGACTAGGTACCAATGTGTTATTAGACCAAAGGTTCATTTTCCGCCGGAGTTGTCCTTTAAATGTTCTGATCTTTGCTTTTTATGTTATATTTAACGTTATTATACTTAAAAGAAATTTGTATATTCGTTTATTTATTTATTTTTGTTTTTTCACAAATGTATGACTTTTGGAAGTGCAATTTGATTACCATATGCAATTTTAATAAAGTTGAATTAACGCAACCTTCTGTCATTTTTAGGCTACTCTTCAAAGTGTACACTTGCAGATGATGGTATTAATGTCCCTGACAAGAGGGATGGGAATTTTCAAATTGCTGATGTGTGTGACAGAAATGATTTTTTGGAATCTCGCCCCAGACAGCACAACCAACCTCACAAAAGAGGAAGAGGAAAACGCGGCGGAACCCACTCTCAGGAACCATCAATCACAAGGAGCCGGTTGAAGCATCGGTAGTAACCATATCTCAGACCTCCCCCTCTCTGATGACTGCGTCTCTGTCTTGTCCAAGGGTCTCTCATTTTCTCCTACAAACTCAGGTAGACCATTTGACACCAAAGTGGACCTCTATCGATTCTATAGGAGTTTACATTCGAAGGCCTGGTACTCCCAGAACGCACAGGGTACAGCTACCTACTCAACCACCACGGTAAACTCTTCTTTTCGGCCCAAGTCTACCTTTTCACCTTGTACTACAAATCCCATATTGACTACTTTCACCAAAAAAGGTGTCCTATGAAGTAGAAAAGCTTTACAGTAAGCAAAAAAAGATCACACAGCATAATCTCACAAAAAATGAATCTCAAGCACTTAAATGGCTTTCAGAGAGATGATATAATCATAAAAAGTGCTGATAAGGGGGTGCTGTCTGTGTGTGGGACAAAAAGTAGTATATAAGTGAAGCTCTTCGCCAACTAGATAACTCCGTACTACTCAAAGCCCTCATCCAATCCAATGGACACTATGAGAAGAGAGCTGGAGCAATTGCTTAATGAGGCAAAATCACATAATTGGATTACTAAGAAAGAATATGAGTTTTTGCTCTGTCAACACCCACGGTATTCTTCTTTTTATATGCTCCCCAAAGTCCACAAGGATCTGGAAAATCCACCTGGTAGACCGATAATCAGCGGGAATGATTCAATAACAGAACCTGCTTCCAAGTTTGTGGATTATTTCATCAAGCCATTTTTACAGATTTGCCTTCTTATATTCAAGATACTACACAGGTTTTAAAGAAAATTGAGCAAATAGGTAACAAAGGCTCTTGTATTATGGCCACAATGGATGTGGAGTCTTTATATAGCAATATTGTACATGACGAGGGTCTAGAGGCTTTAAAACACTATCTCTCATCCAGACCTGAACATTTGATGCCTCCCAGTGACTTTATAGTGCAACTTACTGAGTGGACTTTAAAGAATAACATCTTTCTCTTTCAAGACAAATTGTATAGACAGGAAAAGGGGACTGCAATGGGCGCTTGTTTTGCTCCCAATTATGCTAATCTGTTTTTAGGCTTGTGGGAGGAGCGCTATATATTTTCTCAAGATAACCCTTTTAAAGATAAAGTCTTGTGGTTGGGTAGATATATTGATGTGTGATTCTGATATTCTCAGGCTCAGAAAAAGAACTTGTAGACTTTCATGTTTATGTAAACAGCTTAAATGAGAACCTTAAAAAATAGTTGAATAACTTGAAAGGAAGAGCCTGCTTCAGTCTAGACCCAAAAGAGTGGTAACTCAGAAACCCCACTTTGTCACTCATTACAGCAAGGAGGCTGGTCCAGATTAAACACATTATAAAGAAAACTGGAACATTATTGAATGTGACCCGACTTTACGGGAAATATTCACGGAACCCCCTGGGATCAGCTTTAGGAGGGCCCCCACAATTAAAGACAAGTTAGTAAGAAGTTACCTCCCTGCTCCTAAACGTGAAATTTGGCTTCGTCAACCCAAGGGAAACTTTCCTTGTGGCAATTGTAATTATTGTGAGAATATGGCTAAAACTGACACATTTATATATGTTTTCAGTAATAAGACTTACACTGTTAACAGTTTTATAAATTGCAATACTACCCATGTTGTCTATCGATTAGAGTGTACTTGTGGCTGGTTTTACGTAGGCCTCACCAAAAGGAGATTAAGAGACAGGGTAGCTGAGCATAGGTATGCCATCCGACTGCAAATATGAATTATCCAATGGCCAAACATTATATATACGCTAAACATGGAAGGGATTCGACCTTACGAGTAGTGGGCATTGAGGCTATTCGACTTGATGCCAGAGGTGGGGATATAATCAAACGCCTTAAACAAAGGGAGATATATTGGATCTATTCCTTGAGGGTCTCAATGAAGATTTTGACCTTTCACCTTTTTTGTAATTGTTGTGTCTTAATAGGGACAGTGTATTGCTGTTCGTGAATTTTGACTAGTCTTTCAATGCAATGCCCATTTCTTGTTAATGTTGTTTTAGAACCATCTTGACTATGAAATTAGAATTATGATGGGTAACTAGCCTATTCACATTTATTGACTTTTGGTACATATTGGGTGGAGTACACTAGATGTTTGTAGTGGTGTCACTCCTATTTTTCCACTTGGAAATCTCTTATTTTGCCTTGTACTTGTATGATTTAACCTCTGGCATTAGACATGACCTGAACTATTGCCTCTAGTGGCCAAAAAATTGTGTTGCAAGTGCCAGAGTGGCACACCTGAAACCAATGCAACTATAAGTATTGCTTGATTCTGTCTGTTTGTTACCAACACCCTGATGAAGGCCAGTGGGTCGATACGCGTTGGTGTTTTAATGTTTTAGCCCTCGACAAAATAATAAAGGCTTTTTAACTTTTGTAACCTACTGAGTGCCTGGATTTGGATTTTTTCCAATCTTTAATATGAACATTTAACCCTCCCAAAAGCACCAGAGGATACAAGGGATGCCAGCAGTGCTCCAGCTTCCCTTTGTCTACACTTGCAGGTGTTGATTATTATGAGGCTAATTTACTGATAGCCCCATTAAATAACAATAAGGATAAACAATATTTAAATATTCCAAGTGACTACAGTGGCTCAACCTTAAGTTTATCAAGCGAAGAGAATACTTTTTGTGCGCAAAAAAAAAAAAAAAAAACGACTTTATTCAACTATTAACGTAGTGTAACTGCGCAGCGCTTCTGGTGGTACGTCACACACATCTAGGGCTGGGTATCGTAACAAAATTTTCGATACCGATACCTTGACTTCGATACCGGTTCCTGAACGATACTTTTTTCGATACCAATTTTAGGAAATCCGTTTTAACAATATTACATTACCTAATTTTTTTTTCAGTTTGTTGACTTTTTTACACTCATATTTTGAGTCTGTAAAAAAGCACCAATGCTAAAGTTTTCTATGTTTCCTAATCATTTAACAATATGTATTCTTTACCTCAATGAGCTCATTGTTTCTGCCTTAACTTAATGCATTGTTTAACAATGAAACTGAATGAAAGTTAATTGAAATGCATTACACACAGTCACCTCTGATAACAGATCACTCTAAATTGTAATTTAGACACATGCATTTTCTGTAAAGCTGCTTTGAAACAATGTGAAAAATGCTATACAAATAAATGTGAATTGAATTAAATATAGGCTACTGAGGTGCGGGATATATGCCTCACACTCAGCACACATAAAGCTTGCCGCAAAGCACTGGGGAAAGTAGCCTAATGATTATGGATGTGTCGAGAAAAAATAGCAAGGAGATATTTAAATTTTTTATTAATAAACAAGTGTTTACTGAGTGTGTTGGCTGCAAAGAATATGGCGATGTTGACTCGTCATTCCTGCAGTATGAACACGCACGTGCGCCTATATGGATTACATAATCAAACTATTTCTAATTGTTTCGTTTAAAAGTAGACATATTTTAACCGTCTATAGGCCTATTTCTCATGTCTGTGAGTCAAGTATCCTATAATGTTACGCTGAGTTTCGGTTCATTTGTGACGCGCTCCAGTTCTTGCAGTCGAAGACACACACACTACAGCCTCACGTGCGACGAGCCACGTCTCTCTGGGCAACCCCGTAAACTAACGTTAGTGTTTTTCCGCCACAGCCAATCATGCTGCATGCTTTTTGTTTCACTGACATTGACTAGATTAACCCCTTAGGTATCGAAATTTGGTACCGAAAAACAAGACATGTTTCGATACTCGGTAGTATCGAGGCAATTCGGTCGGTACCTAAAAAGTATCGAACTCGATACCCAGCCCTACACGCATTACACACATGACCAGCGTCGGCCAATAGTGAGCCTACGTGTGACGTACAACACAGAAGCGCTGCGCAGTTACACTACGTGAACTAACTTGAGGCCAACAGAGAAGGAAATGAATAGTTGAATAAAGTCGTTATTTTTGTTTGTTTTTTGCGAACAAAAAGTAAACTTAAGATTGAGACACTGTAGTCACTTTTAACGACTATTTTAACGATGTCTTTAATAACTTTTCTGGGTCGGCAAGTTTCAATCCTTTAGAAGCCTATGGAGGAGTGATCCAGCTCTCAGATTTAATAAAAAATATCTTAATTTGTGTTCCGAAGATGAACGATGGTCTTACGGAGTTGGAACAACATGAGGGTGAGTAATTACTGACAGAATTTTCATTTTGGGGTGAACTATCCCTTTAATAATGCAATGTTCTGCATGTGTTCAGCGATTAGAATATAAAGCTTAGAAAAAAATGTTTATCATAAACTAGCGCTATACCCAGAATCCGCCCTACCTAAATTTACGGTCATGAGTAGCTACTGATTCATGTGCTGGCAAACGCGGCTTTCTAGGCACGTGCTTCAGATGTGCAGTTTGGATTCAAATTATTCTTCTTCTGTGGATTTATTGGTGGGATGTACACCATCATGTACACCTCCTGTGCTGGAGTGTGAAGTAATTTCAAATGTGTGATTTCCCCCCCCAAACCAGTTCAGCGGAAATCCTGCCCTACAGCCGATTCTAAAGATTTCATTGGTCATCATGTCAATCACTGTACTGATTGCCTACACCAAACACTGATCCCTAAACCTACCCGTCACTGTAATCTTAACCAATGAAATTAGCTGCAGGTTGGGATTTGCGCTGAACTGGTTTGGGGGGGGGCGGGGGGGGGGGGAATCTAATGAAATCTGTATTATATTCTTAAAAGCTTAAATGAAAATTGACATTTACTGCCATGAGGGCGGGACAGCCTCTTACTCACATGAAATCGCAGCAATAGTAAACCACAATGATCCAATCAATTCCTGATGGACAAAATCATGTCCTGATCTACAAGTCAGACTATCGCAACTTCCGTTTCATGCTGACTTTAAACAAAATGTTCTCACATGCATTAAGGACAGCACACTTTTATAACCCAATGCTACGAAGCAAATTGAAATTTGCTACTATGATGACATGCAAGCACACACCCACAAAAATGTTTGTTTTCAATGTTACATTAATTTCACCTCGGTGAAATTGTGTATTAGTGTGAGAAGTGAGATGTGTATTAGTGCAGGTTTGACCTGTTAGTGCAGAGATCATAAGGTGCAGATACAATGTATTACTTACTCTTCTCTGATGACAGCCACCCTCCATTTACTGACAGTGGAAATAAATGAGTATCATACAACAAATTGACCCCCAAACATTAATTTGGAACATTCTCTTCATCCCCATTCACCTTGCTTGTTTGGTACTGCTTTCCTCATCTGAGCATTTTTAAAGGATATCATGTGAAATCCAACACAAAGGGACAGTAATGCTTTAAGCATATTCAGTTAATATTTCTCTCTTAAGCATAAGAAGTGAAACCTAAATGATATATGCTTTTAGGTATTTTTTTAATAAACAGCATTTTTTTGGCCATATTTTGTCTAATTACCACAGGAAATCAAAGGCTAAATTAAAAAAAAAAATGTTTAAACATTGTGAGGTACATACATAAAATATTTACAAACATGCCCAGTGTTAATAAAACAAATATGAATTATTCAACAACAAATATGACAATTTGAAGAAAAAAAGATAAAAGAAAAAGCAAACTAACTGAAA
Organism: Rhinichthys klamathensis goyatoka; assembly: GCF_029890125.1. Classification (NCBI taxonomy): domain Eukaryota; kingdom Metazoa; phylum Chordata; class Actinopteri; order Cypriniformes; family Leuciscidae; genus Rhinichthys; species Rhinichthys klamathensis. The sequence goes on from NW_026606640.1 coordinate 1,231,666, forward strand.
TTACACTTGGCCATCAAATTGTCAGTTTTTGTGTCATCTCTTGGCAGTCCTTGTTCTGAGTTTTCTCTTAATTATGAGATGATCGCTCTCTTTATCATCTTCACTGCTTCCAATGACCTGTAAAATTATTTCATGAATTTAATACACATCCACCTGGCAGCATTTCTGCAGTTTTATGTTTTTACAAATAAATGTAATACTGCACCTCCCTCCCACAAAAAACACATCTCAAATAAAATAATGAATCAGATTTCTTCTACTCAAACTGAACATTCAACAAAGCCTTAGAACTTACTGCTTTAAATACTCAAAAGTTTAAAATAATCAAGCTCAAAGTTAAACTTAATATTACTTAATTATAAATATAAATATGAATGAAATTAAAAATAGAAGGTGGCACAATGGAGTTTTAAAAAAAAAAAAAATTTAAGTATAACGTTAACGCGGTAATGTTTCAATATAGTGTAAAACATTTCACCAAGTATTGTTTACGTATCTTTTTTAATGTTTAATAAATCTAGTGCCCAGTATATTAAAGGGTTAGTTCACCCAAAAATGAAAATTATGTCATTAATGACTCACCCTCATGTCGTTCCAAGCCCGTTCATCTTCGGAACACAGTTTAAGATATTTTAGATTTAGTCCGAGAGCTTTCTGTCCCTCCATTGAAAATGTATACACGGTATACTGTCCTTGTCCAGAAAGGAAATAAAGACATAATCAAAGTAGTCCATGTGACATCAGTGGGTTAGTTAGAATGTTTTGAAGCATCGAAAATACATTTTGGTCCAAAAATAACAAAAACTACGACTTTATTCAGCATTGTATTCTCTTCCGGTTCTATTGTCAAGCTGCGTTCAGTGATGCTGATGACGTAAGACGCTGCTGACGTGTAATCTGGTGCTTCAGAGACCGTTTACAGTCTGAGGGAGACGCACGCTGTAAACAAAACAATCTTCGCAAACATGTCTAAGGATTTCGACACAGAGGAAGACTTGCATTTTTTTGCCCAGCCATATTTATTTGAACCCGAATACACGGATGCACCAGATACACGTCAGCAGCGTCTTACGTCATCAGCATCACTGAACGCGGATTGACAACAGAACCGGAAGACAATACAATGCTGAATAAAGTCGTAGTTTTTGTTATTTTTGGACCAAATGTATTTTCGATGCTTCAAAACATTCTAACTAACCCATTGATGTCACATGGACTACTTTGATGATGTCTTTATTTCCTTTCTGGACAAGGACAGTAGCCTATACCGTACATACATTTTCAATGGAGGGACAGAAAGCTCTCGGACTAAATCTAAAATATCTTAAACTGTGTTCCAAAGATGAAAGGGCTTGGAACGACATGAGGGTGAGTCATTAATGACATAATTTTCATTTTTGGGTGAACTAACCCTTTAACACTGGAAAGCTTTAAAACAATTGACTATCAAACTTTTTTGTCTCTTGGGGGCTTAAATCAGATGTTACATAGTTGTCGTAACATTACGACATTACCGCTAACATAAGGCGTGCTTCTCATTCATGACTATATGCATTTGATTTACTTGTCCATGACTTACGCAAAAGAAACATTACTTACAGGATAAGAGAGGATGTCCAGCGGGAAGGAAACCTGAGTCTTGAAGAGCTTTCGTTTGGATCTCTTGGGTTTGTTGTTTTCAGAAGCATTTGGCAGTTCAGGAGACTTAACATTCACCATGCTCATGATCTTCTTGGCTGAGGAGGAAGTTAAAGGTTTGGTCATGCTGAGATATAGTATGAAACACTTTTGGCAGAGAGCTCCAATCAATACCATTGACTGTGTGTAAAATTAAGAGCCAGAGCTGACCTTTGCTTCCAAAAAGGGTTGGAGAGCTCTGGATGAAGTCACCAATCTTTTGGAGGGCTCCATCTTTTTTACCTTTCAGGCTGGCAGGAGAGTCTTTCTGCTTTAATTGACTCACCTTTTTTCCTTGCACTGTGGGAGTCTGGTAAGGAGCAAAAAAATATTATCAAATAAACATTACAGAGACAGATGTAAGATGTCACAGGTATACCGTATTAATAGATAGAAAAAAAATAATCACCTCAACGGACTGCATGTTATCCCAGTTTTTCACCTTTAGCCGTCGGTTTTTCCGATTTTCTGACTCCACCGAGTTCTAGAACAACAACAAACGCATACAATACAAGTTATATGACTTTGTGTTGCATTACATGTAAAGAAGTTAAAGTTAATGTGTTAGCGCACATGATTAATTCAATTTGATTCATAGGCTGTGTTTACACTACACGTCTTAATGCACAGATCTGATCTTTTAACCATATCTGATTTTTTGGACCGACTGTTTACATTCACTTTAGACACGACTGGTATCCGATATCTGTTTTTACATTAATTCCCGGCCAAAATGATTGTCGGTGATCGCTTTACTGTGCACATGGTAGACCCTCTGGTTTTGAATGGCTGTGCTATTAAAATGATCTACTCATGTCGGTTGGCCATGATTATTTGCCAGCATGGACAAGATAACAGCCGTCATGGATGTTTTGCAGCGCAAAAAGTGACAGAACGGATATATACAGGAAAATAACAGTAAATTGAATTTGTTGTTTTATCTACAGGTCGTTAGATATAGAAATCTGAAGTGAAAAAGTAGCACTGTAAGATAAAAAAAAAGTTATGTGTTCAAACTAATTAACGAGAGAGAGAGAGAGAGAGAGAGAGAGAGAGAGAGAGAGAGAGAGAGAGAGAGAGAGAGAGAGAGCTAGTGAGTAGCCTAATAGTGAAGCTTGTTGGTTTAACTACAGCGAAGTTATAACCTCATTGCTGAGAAATATAATGCAGCTTTAAGTAGTGAAGCTGTTTTATTTATAAAACTCACGGGGCAGAGGTTAAAAACCAACTCCTGAATGTTTACGCGTGCAATTTCTTTCCTTTAATAAGTTTCCACCTCAATAAAAAAGCTACGAGCAAGTGCATACAGCCACATCTGCTTCATAATACAACGTTAAAAAGCTTTCTTTGTGGGCAAACATGTCACCCTTGCCTTGTGGTGGCTTGGAATTCAAAGAGGAATCGGATGTGTTTAGACGTAGGTCAGATGTCCAGATATCGGATGTGTATCTGATTTAAAACCACATTTGGAAGTGGCTCAGATCGGATGCAAAAAAATAATAATCGTATCTTGTGCGGATTTTTGTGTATACACGTGCAACAAATTCCGATCCGACAATTTATAATGTCATTAATGCCATTCAATTTGAAAAGGATGTGATATCTAAAAATAGACTGGAACTTTCAGAGTTTATCACAACAGTAGCAGCAACACAAAGACCCTCTTCACAGCTAATTTATTTACAAATCTATCTCTTTAACAAAAGTAAACTCATTTGCATTATTTTTATTGTGAAACGTTGGATTGAATCATCATTAAATTACTAAATGCATTAACTATGGAAATTATTATAATGATAAATCATTATAAAAATGTAAATCAATGAATAGGTTTAAATTATACGCTTTATGAAATATAAATTAATATATAATTAGGAAATGATTGCAGGACTAGTTAAAGGCTCTAACCAGTGAATCTCCATTTTTTCATGACATTTTTTTGTGATGAAAATCATTTTATAGAGACCGCACTCACAAAAGGTATATACACTATAATAATGTCAAATGTTAAAATGTCTTGAAATTTCCTGACATTTCCAAGGTTTCCTGGACCGTCGGAACCTGGATTGTTTAGGAAATCACAACAAAGGGTTTAGAAATGGTATCTGTATACCTGCATGTCTGGGCTCTTTCTCTTTCTGGCTGTACGTCGGAGTTTGATTGTGACAGACTCTTCTTCTCCCGGTTTTCTGACATTCATTCGGTCAGGTTTAAGAGGTGTATAGCTGATTTCTAGCTCAGGTTTGGGGAAGCGTTCATCTCTGAGACTCTTTGTTGAAAGGACAGAGGAGTCTAGTACTGCAACCTGCTTTGAGTGATACCAACACGCCAACACATATTATACACAGTAACCAATTTTCATACAGACCAGAACTATTCCCATCTTTGCATGCGCAAATAATTCTTATCAGCTGCATGCATTTTGCATTAATATCATTCTACTGACCTCTTGTGTTGGACTAAATGAATCGCCTGCATTCTTTGTCTTCACGTTTGAAGTCTGTTTGGGTCTGTCAATTTTATGGGTAGCAGATTTAAAAGAAGCAGCAAAATCCCCCTTTTCCCTTTGTAATTTTACAATGGTATCTTGCTTTTCAGCCAGCTGAAGCTTTAACATTTCCTGTAATCAGTATGCAGAGAAGTGAGGAAGAGAAAAATATGTTTTAATATTATACTATAGCACTACCACAAAATATTATTGCTGATATAAAGTATTTTAAAGTATTCTAAAAATCCCATATCTTAGCTAGTGATAGGCTGTTATACTGGTCAGAATGATCAATGAGGCAGTATTTGGTCATTTTGAAATGATTAGGCTTTGGTCAATAACATCATCAACTTGCCTAATAAAATGGTCATTCCTCATAGTTACTATTATTTGGTGAATTTGAGCAAATGTTGTATAAAAAAAGAAGTTCATTTAATTCATTCATTCATTCCTGTACCAGCCAACGTTCTCTCAGTCTCTAGATAGTGTTATCGACCATAAAAAAACAGTTCACATTGATCTTGCTAAAGTAAAGAGAAAATAGAGAGTTGATCATTTCCAAAAGTACTAGTCAACCATCAAACAACTAGTTAAATCGAGTAGTTTATCTAGATGTTTTCCTTGTATATATATATATATATATATATATATATATATATATCTATATATATATATATATATATATATATATCTATATATATATATACATATACACACACACACACACACACAAGTATTGCACAGTAATATGCCCTTGAAGAAGTTATGCTATTTAAAGAACTGCCCCTACAGCAATACACATTGAGATGAACATCACTGGGCTTGTATAATATATTTTACTGTTTTTAAATATAGTTTAAAATACAGTTTAAAATAGCCTAACATTTTTAAAAACACACCCAAGACCTCTGCATTCCTATCCACTGCAAAAAAAATATTTGAACACAAGTACACAACTTAATTTCATCAGATGATCCTGTCCCCCGTTTATTTATACAGGGTTTAGGTAAGACTGATTAGTGAATTAGTCGTTTAAGAAAAAAAAGAAAAAAAAAGGAGTTTTGCACATTCCATTTTTCTGCTGTGCCATTACTGTCCTGCTAGAGTCTTGTCATACCTCCTGTTGGCAGGTCACTCAAATCACAGAAGTGATATTAACTCAGAAACCTGCAGTGTAAATAAATTACTATTCTGAGCTAAATCCTGCCCTCAAGCCTGCAAAAAAAGAAAATAACGAAGCAGGGTGAGAGAAATGGAAATGCTGATCCTATTACCAGCTCCAGCTGCAGCCTGTCCTGTTGGTCGCTTTCTAGTTGCCTTGTTGCCTGGGCCGCTCTCTCCTCTTCCCCCATGGCTGCTCCATCCTGCCCCTTTCCCTGCTTATCATCAGCCTGCTCCTCATTAAGCTGCTGAAACATCAAAAGAAATCATTCTACTGCTGGCAAAACCCAGTTGTGGAAAAGTTGGAGAGATTAAAGACTTCCAGGTTCTTACCTTTGTGCTTTCTGCAGGTCTGCAGGCTCTCCGTTCCTCTTGCTGGGGTTTATGAGAGAGAGCCACACTTGGTTTCGGATACATTTCCTGCAGTTTAGCAAGATCTGAGAAGAACAAAGAGATGTTTGTGGTGTTATTTAATAAAAAAAAAAAAAAAAAAAAAAAAAAAATATATATATATATATATATATAAAGCGCTCTGAAAACAGAGTTCTTTTCGTCTGTACAGCAGCTCTAAAAAAAAAGTTCAGTCAGTTCAGTGTTGATTCAGTTCTGTTGTAAAGATCATAAATTATTAAATTAGTCAATTTTAACTATAAAGCAGTGACGTCATTGTCCAGCTCAGTTCAGTTCTCATCCTATAGTGTCAGTGCAGTCAAATCAATAATATTGTTGAATATTAGGCCTGCACGATTTGGGGAAAATGTCATATTGCGATTAATGAGGTCAATATTGCGATTGCGATATAATAAACAAATGGTTTCATGAGTCAACTTGCTTGGTTCTAAAGTAAAATGCACACGCAGATTAGTGATCATTCTGTGTATTAATGTGTATTTCTCAACTCAAACTAGCAACAACAACTAAATGATTGATAACACCTATAATGATCAATAAACCATTGATAAAAATGACGACACCCCCCACATTTTAAACGTTAATTATAGCCATCCAACATTACAGTGATTCCATCAATACAATTGAAAGCTATCAACTTTTTAAATATTTATTAGGCTTAAAAAAAATAACAGCTTTTAAATTAAGTGAACTTCAAACAATCCTCACATAAACCCATAATAAATGCCATATTTACCTGTGCCCTTCCTGTCTTAAAAGGTAGGATTGAGGATTTATATACAGATTTATACAGAAATTGAATAAAGTTATCAAACAGTCTGCGCTGCATGAATTATAAATTATATATAGATTAATCCTTATTAAAGCTACAAAACTTCTTTAGTCAAGAGCAGTGAGTAATTTTCTGTTCCCTTTGTTATTTGATTAACTTTACCGACTGAACGCTTTATTCGCTGCCGGCCCTTTAAGAGCAGCCGTTGCTGAGACACGGATCTCTCACGCGCCTCATTCTCTCACAAGCACAACTCTTTCGTCCATCATAAGACTGCTGTTATGTTATGAAGATAATCGACAAAACGACATTTTGGCATAATTGTGTGTGTGTTATTGTTCGTTCAAGCTCGAAAGAGAACTGTATTCTGGCACGCGGTCTGTGCATGCGCATTATACTGGCGTCTCTTTTGACTTCTTGTCGTGCAAAATGGTTTAAGGCATTTGCACGAATAAGAGCGGGATCATGTAACTAGTCAAAGGATGACAAAAAAGAAGAGATGCTGTGTTAATAGCCCTAATTTGTTTATTTCAAATAAAATCGCGGCATTTTGCGTTATATAATCGCATAGGTTTGACATCGCGATTACGATTGCGATACGATTAATCGTGCAGCACTATTGAATATTAAGAATATTCCCAACTAAGCAAGCCAGAAGTGACAGTGGCAAGGAACCCAGACTCCATCAGGTGCAGAGTATGTGAGTGGAGTGGAGTGGGAGTAGAGCGCCGTGATTTTGAGTGCAGAGCGGATTTTGTAAGTCAGAGCGTCATGGTTTTCACTCGCTCCCAGTGCTCCACTACCACTCCATCACGAGTACAATTCATGCCAACGGCCCATAATTTAACTGCATTTTTAGCAAGAATCCACATGTTAAACACATTTACCTAGCATGATACAGATGGATCACTCAAATTAGAAAGAATGTGGAGGTTATGATGACTGTGATGGACATGAGCGGGAGATTATAGTTCTCAAGGAATTTGTTTGGCCCTTCTAGATGGGCTACTGAATATGATCGGGTGAAAGCACATTTTGAAAAGGTAGCACTTATTCATACACACAATCGCTCTCTCACGAATGCATTCAAACAAATGTAATCTTACAATGTTACTTTATCTGTATCTGATTTTTCGAATGAGGAGAAATCTGTAAGAAATGTAGCGACCCGTAGATAAAATAACTGACGACAACATACCGTTATTTTTATCTTTCCAAACTAAATTTGCAATTATATTTTTTGATGCTGATAACCATGTAATAAGCTTGGCATGTCGTAAAAATGTTTGCACAATAGTGTTCCAATAAACCACGTTGAAACTATTCTTCTAGTATTTTTTTCATTTTTTTTTCATTTAATAGGCCTATATATTATGAACAGAACTTTTGTGAGATTTCAAAGCATACTTAAAAACTTTAGCAGCAATTTCCTCAGGGGAGGGAAGACGGAGCAGTGTTTCTGATATCAGTGAGTGAGAAGTGGAGCGGGGAGCGGTAAATGGTGAACCCCGAGTGGAGTGATTATTAAATGCTTCGAGTGCGGAGGGGAAATTGCTGCCACTCAACTCCGCTCACATACTCTGATTAGGTGACAGAATAGAAACAAAAAAACCTTGGGAGAAACCAGGCTCAGTTGGGGGGCCAGTTCTCCTCTGGCCAACGAACGAACACAGTGTGATTATGATTCAGACTGCATCACAGTTACAGATGAGACGTTGTTAAAATGTAACTGAAGTAGTGTTACCATTTAACGAGAATTTCAGTACAAGATACCAAAACCAGGGAATTTTTACAATTCTCAATACCAATTACAATCCAGTCTTCAATGTCACATTATGCTTCAGAAAATCATTCTAATATGCTGATTTAGAGCTAAATAAACATTTCTTACTATTATTCTTTTCATTATCAAGTTGTACTGCTTAAGATTTATTTGACGCAATTATTTTCAGGATTCTGTGATGAGAAAATTAAAAAGTAAAAAGTAAATATTTTGATTATTATAACTATATATAAATACTGTCAATACTGAAAATTAAAAAGTCAATATTGCTGATTAAATAATATTAACAGATTTTATTTTTATAATTATAAATGAATACTGCAAATACTGAAGAAAGACTGCTAATTTTTTATTCGTTTTTTTGTTTTGTTTTAAAATAACAGTAATTTTGAAATACCTACACTGAATCTTACTGACTTCTCAGTGTGTTGTTGACTAGAAGAGATTTATAGGAATTACAATTAGAACAGACTCAGTCACCTTCAGTTATGGATTCAATCTCATTCAGCCTGGCCTCCAGCAATTCATCCTCATCTGTCTGTGTGCACTCTTTATTTGAGTTAACACACATCTCCTCAATCAGCTTCTGCTCTGCCAAAAGATCTGGAAGCAAAATCAATCTTATTAAGGACAAAACGTAAGCCGATTTTGTAACACCAAATAGTATTGTGGAAAAAATGGTATAAAAGAAAAGACACATAGGTTACCACGGCAGGTTGTTTTGAAAGGCTGTATGTTTTCTTCTTCTATTGCATGGTTTGACTGCACCTGTGATGAAAGGAAGTGGAATAATCCAGCATCTAAGACCTGATCGCATCACAAACTGAACAAAGCTGAGGGAAAGAGCAGCACTCACAGTTTGCAGTGGATCAATAGTTTGCTCTGTGCAGCTCAAACTGTGTCCAGCCTGATCCCTCATCTCCTCCGCTTCACATAGTTTCTGCAGAAACATTTTGTTTTCTTCACTCAAGATTAAAATCTGTGGGAATAAAAAAGCACTGTTTAAAAAAAACTAATTTAAAATCACATTAGGCACACTAGCAATGGACAAAAGTGTTTTACCAACCTGTTTCTCTAACTGTTCCATCTGCAAGTTAGCCTTACATAACTGATCACTGACATCAGATCGCTCCCTCTCCACCTGCTGCAAATTGCAACTCATGGTCTTGATTTTATTAAGTCCATCGGTCACAAGTTCTCTCGACCTGCAAAAAGACCAAAAGGTCATTCAGACCAGCTGTTGTTCCTTAAACCATTTTTCTCATTTCCATGCTTTAGCAACTAGAAATAAATAGTTGAAAAGAAAGAGTAGTCATGCAAGATCTATAGTGCATATCAAACAAGACACTCAACAGAATTGAGAACCTATTTTTTTGTGTTATCAGAAAGTTTGGATAAGACTTACTTCAAAAGATCTTTAGCTTTAGTCTCTAGTTCTGCATCTTTATGAGACAGATCTTTCTCCATCGCATCTAATCTCCTCTTGGCCTCATCTCTTGCCTTAGTTATCTCATTCTCTACAATTGCTCTCACTACGTTCAGAACATCCTCATGTTGGTTCAGTTTGCTCAGCGTTTGCATGAGTTTGTCCTGCAGAGTTTTCCAGCAATCATCTCTGGAGTCTTGCTCTTGGTCTTCCATCCTCCCCTGCTGATGTTTCAGAGTGGTAAGCTCTTTCAGCAGCTCAGAGTTGCTTCTTTTTTGGGCCATGACCAACTTTTGAGCTTCATATCGGCTCAGTAGGCTCTGATATTCCTGTGCCTGGGCATCTCGCTCATATTTAAGCTGATTGCAGAGCTCTTTCAGCTGGCACACGTTCACTTTGGTCTGACTGACCTCCTGCTCCAGGTCATTGATCTGTCTGCTGTTCTCCTGAGATAATTCCACCAGCCTCATGCATTCATCTTCTTTTTTGTCATGTGAGAGCTGGCGGGCACTGAGTTCCTGACGCAAATTACCTGCCTCTATCATTAAGGATTCAATGGTTTTGGACTGACTGCAAAACTCAGCTTGATGTTCCTTAATCAGAGCTCTGGCTGCGTCAAGCTTTTCTGAAAGGTCACTGGCCATATTTGTCTGAGCGCTCAATTCCATCTGGAGAGTTTTGAGCTTTGAGCTCATCTCATTGGCTGACTGCTGAAGTACATGTAACTCATTGGCAACAGCCTTGTTCTCATTTGTGACTTTGCTGACCTCTGCTCTCTCCATCGCCACAGTGGCTTCATGTGCATGAGTCAGCTCTGCCAGTCTATCAGTGACATCACACACTGTTTTTTCAAGTGAACATTTCTCAAGTTTAAGTTCATTCAGCAGGTCATCTTTCATTTTCAGGTCTTGCAGATGTTGAGTTTCTTGACTTGTCATTTCCTCCCCTCTAGGGTCAGAGTCTTCATTCAGCAAACACTTGCAATTGTTTCTAAAATGTAGGATTTCTTCTTTGATGCTGTTAATTAAGGCCCTCTGTATATGTGAAAACAAAAGAAAAATCATGGGTCATTACAGTTCAAATGTACAACTTTGTATGACCTGATAAAAGTTAAAGGAAAGTTTTTCTTTTCCTTGGAACACAAAGGGAGAATTTAAGAATTTTCAAACAACTCTTTTAAATACACTGATAGTTTACAATGACCATGTCTGTAAAACTTGGTAAGGTTTTGGGTCAGTAAGATTTTTTTCTCTAGAAAGATTTCAAATAAAGGAAGTGTAAAATACATTTACATCTTTAGTGGCTGCCTCCACATTTTGGTCCAAAGCAGTCTGTAATACAGAGACCATGTCATCTTTCTCCTGGCAGATTGACATGAGTTCCTGACATCTCACTTTCTGGTTTTCGTAATTCTAAAAGAGACAAACAAAAATATCAACACACAGCAGAAGCCATATAAATCATTAATTTGCAATAATCTCAGATATTTAAAAGAAAACTTTAGTTCATATTACCCCATTTGCTTGGAGAAGCTGATCATTTGATTTTTGTGCCTGAACACACATTGCTTCAAACTCTAAAAAAAAAGAGAACTATAATTAGACTTATGTCATAAAATATTGAGTTTTCCCCTTTAAGGCAAATTAATACACCTTTAGTTTTAAGACTGAGAAGTTGTTGGCTTTTGAGAAGCTCCTCTTTCATCTCCTCCAGCTGTGTCCTCAGACGACTGACTGTTCCAGGTGATTCAGGGACATTCGTCAGGCACATGTGTACTGCTTCTGCATCTCCCTTTATCTTAGCTAGATCACCTCGCATAACTTCGATCAGGCTGTCCAAAAGCTCAATCTTAGCCTCCTACAATGTTGAGAAGGAAAACATAATATTTTCAAATGCATGTCTGTTTTTAGTCTTTTCTTTCATAAACAGATATATCGTGTTGAAATGTGTGCCTTGGCCCTTGATTCAGGTATCGTAGAATTCCCCACTTTTCATTTGTGGGGAATAAACTAAATGATACTAAATGATAGAGGCAAACAACAGAAATAACAGCTATAAACAGGTCAGTGTTTGATGATTATTTGGATACCGAAAATCTCTGCGGAAAATCTCAGCTTGTCCATGCAGCAGTTCACATTGTGTCCTCTGCTATTTTTCAGATGTATCAAACTAGGGATGCACCGATATGAACATTTTGGCCGATACCGATAACCGATAATTCTTTACATTTGAAAGCCGATAACCGATATATTGGCCGATAAATCTAAATTAAAATTTTTATATACTTTGATAGCCTGTATAACAAAAGGCTCACCATTAAAAGCCTTGTCTCAAACACTTTTAACATAAATCAAACCTATACAATACAGTATAGCCTAATTTGAACCAGTGTAAGATTCCTTAACTTTTAAAATTAATTTTACACATTAGTCAATGCACTGTGAACTAACATGAACGCACATATTTTATTAACTAACAATAACAAAGGCTATTGCTCTCTGTTAGTTAATGCATTAACAAATGAAACCTTATTGTAAAGTGTTATCAAAAAATCTATTGCCTAACAAAAAATCAAATACATAAATAATGCAAACAAGTCATTGGATAACATTGGGCTGCATATAAAGAAACAAAATGCATGTGCCATGGATCAATAAAAAGGAATCGCCTCTGCACGGACAATAAGAAAAAAATATTTTAAATTAAACCATATTGTTGATGAAAATAATACGAGAACAAAATAATGTTAGTTATTAATTATAACGCAATGTTTTTGAAAAAAATTCAACATTTTTAATATTACATTGATAGTAAACATCTTTAATAGCTTAGTTACTGTTTCAAATGACATGTAAGGCTGTGTGAGCTGCGCACGCTGAAGCTGAAGAGAAGGTTGATTGCTAGAAGGTTAAGAATCCCAAAGAATTTACAAATGTATTACAACAATAGTGAATACAATTATAATTGTATGACAGTCCCAATCATAGCTTTTAATGTTTTGCATTGTTGTTTAATCTGCGCGCGCTGAAGCTAAAGAGAACGAGCACCGGGAAACTGAAGAACTTTTCTAGCAGGTTGTTTAAATCCACGAAACGCATCATATGTGAGATTAATCAGATATTTATATTACATCAACTTTATATTACGACTTATCTGCGCAAAATGACGTGAATGCACAATCGAACTTGTGCTGGTCATAATGTGTAGGCTAATCCCTGTTCTGGATGCGCTATTCTCACAACAACGTGCTGAAACGGCAACTAAACAGAGAATTCACAACGTTTTATTACAATAGTGTTCTCATTATAATGGCATGTATATGACAGTCCCAATTATAGTTATAAATGTGCATTGTTGTTTGAGCTGCGCAACGCTAAGATGATCAAATATGATCACAGCAAAGATGATCACCGGTACAATGAAGCGCTACTGCATCGTTCATTAACTCAACCAAACACATCCTATATTAGATTAATCAGATATATATACAAAAAATAAACATATTACAACTTACAATGGTGCAGAATGCTGCGAATGCTCAATAAAACTTGACTGTGCTTGTCATGAAGGCTAAACTCCATAGACGCGCTCATTCCGCCACAACGCGCTCGTCGCGCTGAAACACTGGCGAACAACAATTCACAACATTCTTTTGCGTGTTTTTATTATAATGTTATGAAGCCTATGTGACAGATTTGTGCTGCACATGTTGCACTGAACTGTATCTTCCTTTTCGAAGTGAATCCAATCATTCAGAACCATCATGGCGAACAGCGCGCATCTCTCAACTGAAGTAAATAATCTATCTATCGGCTTTGATATATCGGCCCAATTTTCTTATCGGACCGATAACATCAAAAAAGATCATTTATCGGCCGATATCGATATGTGGTCGATATATCGTGCATCCCTATATCAAACTACTGTATATAAATGGCTTTCGCACCAGGTATTTCTAGGAACTTAGTTCTAGGAACTAGCCACCAGGGTGGTTCCCCGAGAACTATTGGTTCCCTTAGGAACATTTTCCTGGTTGCATTCGCACAGCAATTAGGAACTCTGAAGTGACATAAGCCGCGGTTGTTGTTGTGACCTTTATTTTGACGGCGCTGCCGCTGAGAACGCCAGAGCCTGAGCTCACAGTGCTCGCATTCTCCGTGTTCATTAGTTTAAGATCTGTCTAATAGTCCTGTCTAATGTTATTAGATAGAACTGTTATACATAGAAAGTAGACAGTATATGAAAAGGTATTAGTGTATGCCGTGTGATTTATGTCCAGTGTTGCTAGCTGAGCAGAAATACATAATCATGTTTGGCTTGGTCCCCTAAAAGTTGCGTTGGATTTTCTCCTTAGCGTAAAAGTTTTCCATGTTTGTGGAGTAAATATATAGGCTATAATCTGTATTTACACATGTTTTTTTTTAAATGGTGGGTGCTGGTGTTTTGCATGCATTCGGCCAATCAATGTACACTAAAGTCACTGGTAGTTCCTAAAGTGCTGGTTTAGACCCTACTCTAAAGTAGGAGCTAAATTAGTTCCTCCAAAAGGAGTTCCTAGAACTAAAATCGTTCCTAGTTCCTGCGGTGCGAACACGCCAAAATCCAGGTAATTTCGTTGTTGCCATTTAGGAAGACCGCATGGGTGTTTGAATCGAGATCGCAATCTTTTAACGATTAATCATGCAGCTCTACAGAAAATGCACACAGGGTTATAACAGTAGATGTTAATGGCACTTGTCCTTAATCTTTTATATTATTACAACTATCTGCATTCACCTTTGCTGCATTCTCGTCAGTGCTAACAGCGTCCATTTCCTCAACTGTTCTGTTCACCAGATTCTTCAGTATCTCCATCCTCCTTTCTGCTCTTTCCTCAACTATTTCTTTCTCTCTTTGGAGACGTTCACTGAAACATTGAAAATAGCAACATAAATTAGTGCATTTTCAATAAAAATGAATTGCACCCATTGACGGTGCTGTGCTCTCTGCATTGTTATAGTGCACTAAAAGAATTATGCAAATAAAAGAATGGCATAAACACAGCCAAAAAATCTCTGCAAGCTCAATCTGAATGCTACATCTGTGAAAATACATCATCAGTTCACCACTGATCTGTAAAACAGTGTTTGACTTACTTGTAGTCTTTTTCCATATTAGAAAACAGCTCCATAAACTCTGTAGTGACTTCTTCACGAATACGAGATTCCATAGTTAATTTTTCAGACTCCTCTTTGGACAACTTCTCTTTGAGCTCTTTAATTGTCACCTGAAGCTGTGGCGAATATATCATATTAGTATTTCATATAGTTTAAAATAACACTGAAAACTATAAACACGCATTGATGAAAACTGAAAAGACACCTTGAATACCTCACACAGCTCTTGACTTTGCGCAGTCTCTAGCACAGTGTTGTCCTCCATGCTCTCATCGCCACTCTCCACACCTTCCTCACCAATATCTTCATCATCTTCATCCTCTTGCACATCCTCTAGACTCATCTCCCAGCCCATGAGTGAACTTCTCCTGGTCCAATCCTTCTTGTCTGCATTATTGATTATCATGGACACATCTCTGGCAGATCTCTTGAGCACAATGCTAGGAGCTGGTTTAGGGTTGAGGACCACTACCTAAAAGGGAACAAAGTCAAAGTTCAAAATAAATAAATAGCAAAGAATCAAAAAATGCCTTTAATCAGTGCTTCTGATATTCTGAAGCTGTCAGTGTAAAAAAGAATAATGGTCCTTGCAGACCTTCTGAGCCACCGCTGAGAACTTGAGGACATTCAGGGTTTCATCGTACATCGAGGCACTCTGGTTTATGTTGATGAGCATGCAGGCTTTTCCACGGCCACAGAAAAAACCCTGCAAATAATGTGTGAGCTTGCTCTCTCTAAAGGGGACATGCTGATGAAACCTGCACGAAAAGACATATAAGTTCAGGTTCAAGGAAATTTCCATCTAATGCAGCCCATGAAACAAATTAATTGTTTTGAAAGTGGACATTGTCTCACTTGGATTGCGTTTGGTTGAGTCTCAGAGCGTTGATGCATTTTCCAAGAGTTAACAAGGAAGTGTTGATGTTTCCAGCTTCTTTTAAGCGGTCACCTCGGTTCTGAGTCTTTGCACATCGCTCAGATCCAGCCAAATCACATAATGACAATCTTTAAAAACAAATCAATTAATGAATAAATTAATGATTCTATGTTAAAGTAACAGTGGTGTGTTTAAGGTCACCTACTCGCTTATTGCCTGAATTCGAGGAACACCCACATCTTCAACCCGCAAGATTCGAATGGAAAATATACTGTGGCTATGGAGAAAATGTATATTTTAATTTTAGGTCACTTTAAAAAGTAATAACATGATAATGAGAGTTAAAAAATAACGCTTAAGTGGTTTAAAATGAAATACCTTCTGCTTGAGATGTTGTTGAGCTTGGTGGATGAGAAACTTTGATTTTTTCTTCCAATTTTCATAACTTTTAATGCTTCGTCTGCACTGTTAACTTGAAACCATTTTAGATCTAGGAAAAAATATTTAGACAACATGTATATCAAAATGTACAGCCATAAAGATAATATCCTGGTAAATAACCTATATTTAATTATTGAAAAATATTGAAATGTAAATATTTATTTAATTATTATTTATTTCAATGATTCACTATTACATTTGCTACACAAACAACAAGTGAACTTTTAGTCTTATAGTTTTAAGTCTTATAGTTTCTAACTTTTAGTCTTAAGTTATTCGGTTACCTTTGACAAAAGCGTTGCCTTTAACATCTTGGGCTAGTCGCAAAACGCTCCTTCTGTGAGACCCATTTGAAACAAGATCAAGCAGATCATGGATGCTTTCATTGTAGATTTCACAAAAGGAGACCCACACTGAGAATTTGACATGAGAGGTCTCATCCAAACAGACACTGTCCCCATTTGTGTCACTAGAAGTGGAGCCTGGAAGAAGAAATCAATGTAAAGTGCAAGCTCACATAATACTGACACAATGCTCAAAAACTGTTTCAAAGGCAGAGAGAAAGTCATAAAACAATTAATAATGCTTACTTTCAAAAGATGAACAACTAGAGCTGGACGTGCTGGACAGAGTTTTCTGGGTGTCATTCTGATAAACATCAAGAAACAGCCAAGATGTGAGTATTAGTAATGTACTTCTTTGTACTAAAAAATGGTATGTTAATTTTTTTTACTAAAAAAAATTACATCTTTAAATCGCCGAAGAAGGTTTCTCTTATTTGTAGCATCCTCATCCTGCTGCTCTTTAGTGAGTCTTGTAAAGTCGACACATCTGAGAGGTTTGATGTTATTTTGAGAATAAATTCTACCTTCTATGCTGTTAAAGATAACATTCAATGACCTGGGCAGAATTCCGCCATCTGATTCAGGGCCTATAACATACAAGTAGCATAAATAGACATTCAAATATATTAATAGACAGCTAAACATACATAAAAAACATCTCATACAAAACCCTTACCAAGAAAGGTAAATGTCTTCCCAGCATTGGTAACTCCATATGTAAAGATCAAGGAATTCCCTCCCTCCAAGACTTCTTTCACAAGGCTTTTAGTTGTTCCATCAAATATCTGTCTTTGAGTTGTTTCTGGACCATACACCTAAAATATGAATTAAACATTGTTACATCAGAAAACACTTAACATTTTTCAAAGCCTGTTCACAATAAATGAAAATGCTAGAGGAGACTGTAGCTGATCATACCTGAGAGAACTGAAATCGTTGTGCCAGCTGTGGGCCAAATCTCTCACTGTGTCTGACTGTCAGAGATGCTCTAGGTGCTTTCAGAATCACAGTATCTGGAGGCTCAATTGAAATGCACTCCTGTTTGTTGAGATTACAATTATAACAAATTACATTGAAATATTCATGTTTCAAATTCATGAAAGAATGAAAATTCTGTCACCATTTACTCATCCTCATGTTGTTCCAAACCCAGATCCATACAATAAAATTGAATAGTAACTGAGGCTTTAACCTTACATTTTTTTGAAGATGGTTATACGGGTATTGGGACAACATGTAGGTTGTGGTGACAGAATTTCTCAGAAATGTTATAAAATATTGTCAAATATTTGTCAAAAATGTTCAGGCACCTGTGATTCTCCTTCTGCTCTCTCTGCAGTAGTGAATGGACGTACACGGAGATAGACCTGCAAATTCTCTTTTTCCAGCAATACTGAGTCCTATGGAAATAGAAATATGCAAAATGAATGAATAGTTACAGCCTTAAAATCAGATTCGAACTAAACATGCGTTCTGTCTGAAAATAATACATAACGTTACCCTTGATAATTTGGAGAACTCGGCGAAGAGATCTTTCCGGAGGTCTTCAACCGTTATAGATCCAACATTCTCAGGCTTGTGATTTAAACACGATTCCATCATCTTGAAAAACCCTATCAAAATGTTTGACGTTTAGCTAAACATTTTATTATTATATGATAATGATTAACTTATATTAATTAAGTGGCTACGTACAAGCTAAATTAAAACAATATGACGTATAAAGTTAGGCCATTGAACGTGTTAAAATGAGCTCTTAACTGAGATGTTATCCTATTAAACTAAGAACCAATTTGAATGACATGTAAGAATATAAAAGTATTACCTATGTGTTCTCATTCTCGCTAATTTCACTTACTTGATATTATTTTCTTTTGTTTATCCCGTTTACATTGCTAACATGCTTCTTTCCTGCCGTCGCGGTTCTCTGTTCAAATCGGACCAATCGGAGAGCTCGCTACAGACGTAGCTCCGCCTCCAAAAGAGGAAGTAAATTTATTGTAGTTCTGGTTAACTGACAGAATAAACGAAACTAAGGCAAGGAATGGCATATATGAACTACATAGCACACAAAGCTCCATTTACTCACGTGGTTCACTTCACGCTTCAGCGTGTAGTCGAATGTGTTTGTGCATGTGGGGTTTAGATGTGTGTAATAAGAAATAAACTATAAATTTGCGCTTGTGAAAACTTGCGGGTCGGTGTCAGTGGAAGAAAGATGTCGGTGTTTATGGATTTAAACATCATCAGCAGTAATGACAAGAACAGACTCAAAAGCATCATAGAGACAGCTGCTCATCGTAAGTATCATTAACAGTAACGTTAGTTATAGTATTTTGTAACGCCATTGAAAATCTAACTATTGAAAACAGGGTAAATAAAAGCCTAGATCTTCTGTACTTTTAGAGAAACACTTGCTGTTATAAACTTGTAACGTTAATCTATATTTCAGTTGGCTACTCAACAGTCGCAATAAACTATGTGGTTGAACCACAACAGAAGAAACCGGTATGATATAAATAAGTTACTCTCATCTGTACACTTTGAGGGACTTCATGTGATGATGCTATTATTTTCTTGTATTACAGGAAATTCCTAAGCCACAGAGTGTGTCCGACATATTTGATAAATTCCCAATAGTACAGGTAACGTTAATTTACTTCAGCATGTTTCCAGAGCATAATTAACCGTGATGAATATTCTGTTAATGAACAGTCTCTGCTTCTTTTTTTTTTTTTTTTTTTCATAGGGGAAATCATCACCTATCAAAGTACTGAATCGATTGACCATTGTGGCTTCTGATGCATCTCATTATGTGAGTGTATAATGAGGAAACAACAAGAACATTTTTGTTACAGTATTCAAATGGTGAGATTTGTATTGTCTTGTTGTTATTCTCTTCAGAGACCAACCAATGAATACAAAAACTTTGATCTTGTGGCGGTGTACCCCAAAACAGAAAAACTCTTTCATGTAAGTGAAATTGCAATTCTGAGTTAGCTTCAGTTTAGGCCAATTAGTATTAGTTATTTTCTTTACATTTCTGATGACAACCAACAGTTGTTGTGTGTTAAAGTGTCTGTATGTTTTCCCTCATCTGAGCCAGGCAGCCTGCATGACTTTTGATGTCGACATTATCTGCATTGCAGTGACTGAAAAGCAGCCTTTCCATTTTAAAAGGGCTCCGGTTAATGGGGTGAGTTTATAGCATTTTATAGCCATACCTACCATGTGATTTCAAGCAGCACTAAGGCATTTATTTGAAAGTTGATTTGGTAGTTAAATAACCAAAATTACAACAATGTGAATATGAGGACATATTTCACACCAAGATTAAAATAAATGTACTTGCCTCATGTTGAGTTATATGAGCCCCTTTTATAATATTTTCTCATGGTGTTTTCGGGCCACTTTTCTTATACTTTCATTATATCTTTAACATTTCACCTTTCAATATGGAGTTAAAACATCATGAACATTGATAAATAAGAGAATTGCCGTTTTTGTGTATTTATGTATCATCACTGATGTCATATTGTTTATCACTTCAGGCTATTGACAGGGGGGTTTTCTTTGAGATCTGTTATGCAGCAGCCATCAGAGACAACATTATGAGAAGATACACCATTTCCAATGCCTTCGTCCTCATGGAACTCTGCAAAGGAAAAGTATGTTGTCCTTTTTTTACACACAAATGCCCATAAAACGTTAAGCAGATTCAGAAATTGCATTTCCCCCCACAGAATATCATACTGTCCAGTGGAGCAGAAAGGGTAAACAAAAGTATTTTGTTAATATATAATTTCAATATTACTGTATTGTATCAGTATGATGTTTCCATCGGTTGTTCTTTTTTTTTTCTTAGTCTCTTGAGTTGAGAGGCCCATATGACATTGCCAATTTGTATCCTTTTTAAATTAGTATATAAATAAGTTGTCATGGTACATTTAAGGCACTGTGTGCATGTTGGTATGTTCCTTCATTGAGATTTCAGGGGGCTTGTGTTCAGCCTGTCTGATGGAGACGCCAAAGCTGCCGTTTCTACTAACTGTCGATCTGTCTTGCTGCATGGAGGTAAATTGATAGGAAAGAGCCTAACTATTTCCCATTTCTTCAGTAAAGGCATAAATCTATGCCACATGGTCCTGTTTCCAGTTAGTTTGCTCTTTGATTTGCAGAGTATGCATTTATATTGGTTGGCATAAGAGAGGTTTTTATTGATCTTTCAGTCTTCTTTTTGATATTACATTTGTTTAAAATTATGAGAAAATAGTAGGGGTGGAACGGTACATGTATTCGTATTGAACCGAAACGGTACGGGCGTCACGGTTCGGTGCACGAATTTACACGGAGAATACACGGTATAAAAATAAATAAAACTTGTGTGCAAATTAATTAATGTAATGCGGAACTACTGTTAGATACGCGGGTTCTTTAGGGACACATAATCTGTACCATCGGCTTAGCTCTGAACGCACGTTCACTTCAAACGTTGGCTTTATACGCACGTCCTATTCGCTTTGGACTAGCGTCGAACTAGACGCGAATTTGACGCTCTATTCGCGTTTGGTGTGACCGCATAATGAACAGGCTGCGATGTCAAGATTGCAATGCTGGAGTGTGTGTGCGCGAGAGAGAGAGAGAGGCGCGGGCGTGATCGAACTCTGTGTGTGTGTGTGTGTGTGTGTGTGTGTGTGTGTGTGTGTGTGTGTGAGAGAGAGAGAGAGAGAGAGGCGCGGCGCGGGCGCGATCGAACAGTGGAAACATAAAAAACATACTCCGTCATTTTGTTCATACAGATCATTAAACCGGCAAAGTGTTTACTTATATTTGTGTACACTCGCAATAAAACAAAACATTGTGCTTTTGTCACACTGTAAACTCTTGTCAAACTGTACCCTACAACTGTCACCCAACCAAAATCACACACACACACACACACACTCACACACACACACACACACACTCACACTGTTTTAAAAGCAAAACATATTTATCCAACTCCATTTCAAAACAGTCTGTGGGTCCCATCTTTTGGACATTCATCATATTGCATTGGTTTTCATTTCTTGTCCTCGGAGCACTAATCTTACACATTCTACATTGATTAAAAAAGAAAATCGAATGTGTTTTTAATGGTATTTTATACAGAAATCAATTATTTATAATTCAGATGAGAATAATGTTACATTGTTAATTAATAATGTTAATTAAAATTAAGGAAAACAAATATATTGATCTGAAATATAGCAAAATAATTTAAAATTAATTCAGGTACAATTACCAAACATATCGCAATGTATTTTTGTCTTTTTATTAATTTAATTAATAAACTAATTATATTAAACTATTGTCAGTGCACTACAAATAAACTGGTTCTATGCCTTTATTAATAAAACTTATTTAAAAAATACAATGCCTTCTGCATTTTTGTTTTGCTTTTCCCTCCATTGTACCAAAATCGTACCGAACCGTGATGTCTGAACCGAGGTATGAACCTAACCGTGACTTCTGTGTACCGTTCCACCCCTAGAAAATAATGAGAATGTTGTTCATAGGTGATTTTCATGATCCTTTATAACAGAGACGAGAGCTACTGCGTTTGGTGTTGTTCACACCATGAAGAAACCACAAACTCCTGAGAAGCAAGAAGAGGAAACTCCAGCACCTAAAAAGGCCAAAATTGAACTAGTGTAGCCAGTATCAGTATTCTAGCTGGAGTTTAAGTATTCATGTATAATAACTATAGTATTTTAAAATGATATATATATTTTTCCCTGTTCCTTAAAGTCTTGCAATCTACTTAAAAATGGAATGCAGTCATGAAAAAATGACATTTATTTCACCAACCTTTGGAAGAATTGCAAGCAAAATGGTTCATGTCTTACTAAATACTTTCAGAAAAAAAAATCAATCAAGATCAAAACTTAGCATGAAGTTTAATCTAATCTTAGCAACAGAGCTAATTCAGGCAGTGCATTTCCATTTGAAAAGAGGAAGCATTATGTTCTGTTTTCCAAGTTTCTCATTCCTTTTTGCCTTATCTATACTTCAATAAAAAGTTACTGTGCTTCACTTTCAAAAACTCTTATAAAAGTTTGTCATGCAGAGCTCAATAATATACCTTCCCTAAATATCTGATTCTAAAAAGGCAGGTTTTGAGCATATTATGCCCAAAGTGTAGCTGTGGTGGTCAAGTATTGCTTCTATTTTTTACCATCCTTAAAGTTGTCAAAGATAGTTTTAGCTCCGTTCTGCCACTCACAAACACTGTCCATCGGTGACTTTCCCTCCTGAAGAAAACAAAACAATGACAAGTGTGATCAAACAATAGTGAAAAGACTACAAAAATGTCAACTAAAAATTATTTTAGATAACTTTTTTCCCCACTAGCAAAAGGAATAAGTTTACATAATTATCAGAAGATGGCACTGCACACAGCTTAAAGGGATAGTTCACCCAAAAATGAAAATTCTGTCATGATTTCCTTACCCTTGTTGTTCCAAACCTGTATGAATTACTTTCTTCTGTTGAACTAAAAGGAAGATATTTTAAAGGATGTTGGTAACCAGACAGTTGACAGTAGCCATTGACTTCCATAGTATTTTTTTTCCTACTGGAAGTCAATGGCTAACTGTTTGGTTACCATTCTTCAAAATATATTTTGTGTTCATCAGAACAAAGAAACTCATACAGGTTTAAAACAACATGAGGGTGAGTAAATCATGACAGAATTTACATTCTTGGGTGAACTATCCCTTTAAATTTAGACACCTATGCATTGATTGGCTACACCCTATGTAAATTATATTACCATATATCAGTATCAGCATCCTAATACATCAGCAACAGGATAATAGTATATAGAGTAAACATTACATTTAAAAATTCTTACACAATTCTTGAGTTTTAAGTCTCCTCCGTGCATCAGAAGAAGCTGGATCAGTTGGAAACGATTCAGCCTGACAGCATCGTGCATTGGTGTGTCACCCTCCTGATGCAGAATAACATTTAAGTGACCATTAAAGTGATAATTAACCATTTTCTGACTCGAAGTCTGTGTTGCCTGATTTCTTACTATGTCTTTTGCGTTGACGTCTGCGCCACAGTGTATGAGATGTTCAGCACATTCATATTGTCCTGTCCTGACTGCCACATGAAGGGGAGTGCTGCGAAGCTAAGGACGCCAAGAGTGACCAAAAGAGACAGTATGTCAGACTCAGACCACACCAGCTTTATCATTAAAACAAATTTGCAGTTTGAATAACTACTTCTACCTTGTCTCTGGAATCCAGTTTTGCCCCATGATTAAGTAGCTCTTCCAGCACTGGCAAACTGCCGCAACGACAAGCCCAGTGAACTTCAGTTGCTAGAAGCTATTTAAACAACCATGAGAGTAAGAAGTAAGTTCCACTGATATTATCCAAATTTGTATCCACACAATAGATGTACTATGGAGGAATGGCATGCTGCTCATTTTTTAATTATATATAAATAAGAAAAGCAATTAACACATACACCTGACCTAATGAAAATAGAGTAAATATTTATATAAGAATTTATAGAAGCAGCAGTCAGTTTTGTTTAAAATTTAGAAAACTAAATTTGGTGCAACCAAGGTGCAGGGCAAAAAACGAAGTGAGATAATAGTGAGAACCCCTGACCCCCATGACATAAAGATCAAAGATGATCAAAAATATATTTATGAATTCATTTAAAACTGAACTAATGTATTATATTGAGGCCCTAAAAGATGCAAGAAATGGACATATAGAATTTCTTTAATCATTTTCTCTTGGTAGGCTAATTTCTTTGTATCTTCTAATTTCAAATTATCCCTTATATAGTTGTTTTCCTCTTTTTGTTGTTTCCCTGATACTATTATGAATGTAGCAGTTTAATACAGAGTGAATCTCTGTAAGTGTATTATGTTCTTGTTAATGCAATAACTTTTAAATTAGATTTATAAAAAAAAATTAATTATGTGAAAAGTTACATGCAAATTCATGTGTTTTCAAGAAAACATGCCATACTTTTTACTTGATTACACTATATCAGACTTTTCTTGAAAATGGTCAAAAGTTTTTCAATACCATTATGAAACTGACATGAATACAAACATTTCTAAGAATTTGGTACATGGATTTTAAGCAGTATTAAAATATTTTCCTTGTCTTTACCTTGCACGTTTTTATCAAGCACAAATGTGCGTTTGTATCCATAGAAAAAGTACATGTAAACAGTATTCAGTATACCTTGTCCTTATTTTCAATTGAAGCCCCGGCCTCTAGCAGCGTGTTCACAATCTCCACGTTTCCTTGTGAACAAGCTCTGTGTAGAGCTGTACGGTTGAACTAGAAAAAAAAACAGTATTGTGTTTAAGTCCTTTAATGCTAACAGTTGACTTTTATTCGTCGTGTTGGGTAAACTCACATTATCACATGCGTCTGGGTCCGCACCTCTGGCAAGGTAGCTCTTGATCATTGGTAATTTGTTATCCAGTGCTGCCTTCAGGAAGTCATCCTCATCAACAAAATCATTCTGTGAGACAATTAGATATGATTATTTCAGGGATTGAAATCTCTTATTAATGAGGGTTATTCTGAAGCAAAATGACCATTGTTTACCACTATCTCTTGTTCAGACTTTATTTTGTAGACTGGTGTACTGATTTGTATCTTCTGACTCCCTTGTAGAATCTCCTGGAGGTCATTTGTGCTGTTGTCAGTCTGCAAAATCATTTCATATGCTAAATAAAATACACTTCTAATCACATGCTTGCTGAGGTATGCAAATGCATGTTTATATCTTACATTAAAACCATCTTCACTGTCACTCTGAAGATTATTATGGCTTTTCAGATGATGGTCAACAGAGATCTTGCATTCTTCAGAAGGATATTTTTGTTCCACATCGTCCTGCTCTTTGTTTTCACTTGTTATGTCTGTAACCTAAAATAAAAGTAGCATAAAAATAAAAAACCTATACAATGATAACCAAAGAAATCACTTCTAGTCTGTCATCATTTTACTCATCCTTATATTATTCCAAAC
Organism: Rhinichthys klamathensis goyatoka; assembly: GCF_029890125.1. Classification (NCBI taxonomy): domain Eukaryota; kingdom Metazoa; phylum Chordata; class Actinopteri; order Cypriniformes; family Leuciscidae; genus Rhinichthys; species Rhinichthys klamathensis. The sequence continues at coordinate 1,257,255 of NW_026606640.1, forward strand.
CTGTGTGACTTACTTTCTTCTGCAGAGCACAAAATAACATATTTTGCATAATTTAATGTTAGTAACCAAATTGTATTTTAAAAATATCTTATTTTGTGTTCCACGCAAGAAAGAAAGTCATGGTTTGGAACCAATCATTTTTGGATGAAATATCCCTTTTTAAAACAACCATTATAAAACACAGAAAATGCAGTGTTGATAAAAAAGAGGTCAAATATATAAAGAGATATAATCCATCTCCTTTCAGATTTCTCAAGCAGTTTGAGCCGTTTGGAAAAAGAGTTTGTTTTCGAATAATATAAGTAGGCCTGGTATTATCTGTAGTGAAGTGACGTGACATGATGTGACATGGTAACCCATATTCGAAATTTGTCCTCTGCATTTAACCCATCCAAGTTAGTGCATTTATTAGAAGCCGAGATGAATGTGAGATGCAAAGAAACTGGAATCTTGTACCAAAAGCATCAAATTAAACTTTATATAAAAAGCACACAAAAAACAATGCTTTTTAAAAAGACATTTAGAAGTGCCTACCAGTTCATCGACCTGCAGGATTCCCATGACTTTACTTGAAAATTCCTTGTGTCAAAACTATAGCAACTGAGCCAAGAGTCACTTATATATGTGGTGGCGACAGTTGGAGGAGGTGATGGTCCTGTTGTTCAGTGACTCCCACATCTAAGGTGTCCCTCGTCACTGTGATGTCACATTTTGGGTGGCGCTGAGGGTGAAAAACCACCATTTTCAGAAGTTAAATGCTTTTGGGAGACATTTGACGTATTGGAAATTAAACCTGAGGGGAACTTGAGGTGCCGCCAGAGCCCCTTGCCTCCAAGGATGAGTTACAGTTGTCCGCAGAGCTGAAGTCACAGAACACCATTTCACATAACACACACACAAGATGACAGGGAATGTTTATGAAGTTATGAATATAACATCATAATCAGTTTTGACTGTCTCATAAATTAGGGGAGCTGTCTTCATTTATGAGGCTATTTTCTTCTGGGTTTCATCTCTTACATGTTACGAGAGCAGGTAAAATTGTCACACCCTGTGACTATTTTAAATGGAGCTGCCCATGAATCACTTAGAGTAATGAGTCACATGTATGGTTGACTTGTCACATGGACATGGTCTATAAACCTGAGAAATGATGCAGATCTAAAGAATTTATCTGTTAAAATGAATATAGTGACATTGTACCATGTCTAATTGAGTGCCTTTTTTAAAGTTTTCATAAGCACTGTGGGAGGCTACATATAATATATTTTAACAAGCAGAATATTTCACTGGTGTTAGACAGAGAGATCCCTCCGTAATACCTAATATTTGTTTGTATCATCAGCATCATGAAGAGTACAACATATTGTCATTGGAGTCTGGACACAGGTGTCTTATTTATCCATTTAAACTTTAGAGTGCACTGTATCAAGAAATAAAGACAGTCTGTGTCAGTTCAATTCAGCAACTCAGAAATGTTGCTCATAGCAGCTCAGAAAAAAAATACAAATGGAAGATTAACGTATTTCTTTAATAACTGTGTCAAGAGTTCAACAAGTTGGATATATAAAATTATAATATTGGTGCAGGGCTTTCAAACAGGGGGCTGACATGTGAGTCTACATAAAATTTGCGAGAAAATTTGATTAAATATATATATTTAACATATGTATGTATAAAATAACAATTTTTTTCAAAAACACTACAATGTATTTAGAGGGTTGTTAATTTAATAATCATATAAATACCTTTTTTTAAATACACAAATCGAAAAACGTTAAAATTGTAATTTTATTGTGAATCAAATCAAAGATTTTGAATTTGCAAACATCGCTTTTAAATCGAATCAAACATCTGTGAATTGTGAACTGAATTTTCTCACCACTGCTTCTGTATCTGTATCATTAAAATCACAATGAAATCAAAATGGATGATTCTTATTTTTTATGGAAAATTGCACATCTTTTCTATTATAAATGATTTATCCATGGAAATCGTTTTTCTTTTTAAATCATGAGCCCTCATAATCTTTAATCAAAATAATGGTATGTATCTCTTCTCTGATGTTTTTACTGGCCTGAGGGCAGGACTTCACAGATCTTTATTGGGAAGGGTTTAAGCAATGTTTCTGATGCTTATTCAATGAACCATTAACAATTATTCACCAGTTGAACAGTCCTTAAGACACCAAATGTTTACAGGTGGTAGCCAATCAAGTTTACAATACAATAACTCAGAAAAACGTGGAAGAGATCTGTGAAGTTTGTTCTGTTTAAGTCTCAGTTGTTGAATCTTTTTATGTACATTCAAATATTTACACGTTAATTTTGCAGATAAAACATTTGCAGATAAAAAAAGTTGAAATCGAGATGAAGTTTCATTGATAAGGGAATCAATCCAATCAGATAAAAATGAGACTTCTACATTTACACTATGTATTTTGTTGATGTATTTAGGCCATAGGTCAGTAGGCCTAGGATATCTGATATGTGAAGTGAAGCTTCCGTCTTGTTTTTTTTTATCTGTCCTCATTCTCAGCGTGTTATTAAAATGCTTGTAAAAGATGATCTGTAACTTAGCACGTTGCCTGAATACCTATAGCAACCATTTCTGGACCGTGTAACAGCCTCTACCTGCTCTTTAATGACCTGAGGTCTGACACGCACACGCAATGCTGTACACAGTTTTTCAGTAAAGAGACCACTTAAAATCATCTTTGGCTTTGCACATTACCATTGTAGACTTTTTCTTAAACCATGTGATTTTATTGTCATCTTTAATCTTTTTTTTTTAATCTTTTCTCATTTTAAACAGTGTTTTTTACTGTATTTCCATAAAAATATCTAAACATGTTTTAAAAAAAAAAAAAAAAAAAAAATTAGTGTTCCTCTAATCTGAAGGCATGTATCACATTAACTTCATGCTTTGAGTTTTCAGTCAGGTGCACACTCTGATTGATTTATCTACTATGGCACGTTTGTGTGTTGAACTTGTCACCACCCAGCTCTGGTACAGCATACCTTGAGCAATATTAATATGGAATATGAAATATGAACCTTATGCTGATACATGTTTATACATTAGAGTTACTGTATGCAAGGCATGTTTTCAAATCTTTCATCACATTAAGTGATGCTTAATGTCAAATAAAATATTATTCAATGTTGATGCCAGACATTTTTAGCAGTCATATTACAGTTGAGCATTTGAGTAATTGGCAGAGCAACAGGTCATGAACCTCTTGCATTAAACACCTGAGACCCTTGAAGGCAGGAGAGCGGGGACCACAGAGACTGCAGCTTGTGAATATAGATGATCCTGTTCATAAACAGGTGAAAATATTATTTCACACTCTTGCTAGCTTATTTAATGTATCTGATAATTATCTCCAATAGTGGACATAACAGGACAATTTTGATATGTTTTCATTACATCAATTTCATTATGTATTGTTTAACAATTTCTGTGGCTAATTTCATAGCTAGTATTCTATACTGTAAATACAATTAAATAATTGTTTTGCATTAAATAATATTCACTTTTTGTATAATTTGAAAGAAAATTAGATCTTGACTAGAAATGACAGAATAAAAATATTTCAATATTTTTCTTTGTCTTTAAAAACACTGTAAACAAGTACATGAACCTTTTAAAAAAAACTTAAAAGCATGCTAAATTGTTGCTTGCGGCGGAAAAGACACCAGACAGTTGTAATTTACAATTTGTGCAAATTAAATAATTTTCACGCAATAAATATTGAATAGTTACATTTATATTGTTTATGTTTATTTTTAATAATGCATTTATTATATCCTTGTGAAATCCAAGTATGCCCCCATAAAGGAAAAGTGTGTATCACACCTAAGAGTAAGAGGAAGACCAAATGTGAGTGGACTTGATGCATTTAATCAGTTTGAGACATTCTCATTTGCTCCCTTAAAATTGTGTTTTTGGCCTTTCCCAGTTTCAGCAATTAAAATTATACCACAATCTCAAAATTTAGACAATATATTGACTTGAGATTCATATTTACCAGTGTCACATTTTTGCATTCAACCCAGTTACATTCATTCATTCATTCATTCATTTTCAGGTCCTCTTTTGTACTCGAAAAGTGTTCTTCTATACAATATACTGTAAAGTAAGACGATCATTTCTGCATTTTATAGTGTGCTTTAGATTTCTCAGGTATAGGCCAAGTCTTTCATGCAACAGATATGTACGTATTAGTGCTGTCTGATGGTTGTAATTGTGTTTTCACAGTGTGACTGTTGTGAGGTGCTGATTGAGCAGACAGCAGTGGGACTGGAATGTGTGGTATGCCTCCTAATGAGAGAGGGATTCAGAGAACTTTCTCTACACCAGTCTGCCAACAAGTTGTAGTTAGAAAGAACAGAACAGTTATGCACAGTTTCTTGAAAACTTTTTTACAGCTTGTTTACTTAATTTTACTTAATTAAGTAAAATTTACATAGTTTACTTAATTTTCCAGGTCCGGGTCCGTCATTACGATTAGGAGTTAGGATTTTAAAAATAAGTTTGCATTAAATATGTTTAATTAAGTGGAATAGATCGTAGATGATTATTCATTGTCATACCTATTTATTAAGGACTCTCCACTGTGTAAATCCTGCTCATCATAGTTTTAAAATAGTTATTCTCAGTGCATTTTACATGCAGTCCTAATTGTCATATAGTGTTAATTTAGGAATTAAATTCATCTTCACATTTGCAGTTCCATTATGATCAGAGTCCACTTTTTTATGCAGTGAAGTGCTTCTTGCCTTTCTTGTGCAATATTTTCTATTGCCATCAGCTGTAGGAATTTTACAACAGCCACATTTCGATGAGTTCTTTCGGTGATAGTTCCTTGTTGTCACACAAATGTAACATCTGAGCATGCAGTGATGTGCACACTGAACACTAATTTGTATAGCCTATTTTTGTTTTGTGAGAGTTTAAATTTGTTTTACTCATCCCATATGTTTACCTAAAATATCTTTCTTCATTCATGTGATGCTGTGAAAAATAAATAAAGGGAAATTTAGGGGGGTTGAGGAGGACATGTCAAAACATTTCTTATGCCTCTCCTTATTAGCAAATGCAAACCAGTCTTACATGAACTGGCAGGTACCTGCCTTGTTATAATAGCAGGTAGCGCCTTGTACAGGTCTTAGTAATGCAGTAATAACGAATCCACCAGCTTGACAAGGCTGCCACATGTCTGTCTTCATTGATAAACTGGTTCTAAAGTTTTCTAAACTGTTACTGTACTAGCTGGTAATTGGCTGCGCCCTAGCTTGTGTCCAATCAGAGACAATCTCCCATGGAATGAATAAAACAGCAATGCGTAAACAAGAACTGGAAAGTCCTCCGCCCCCTTCCCCATAACATCTCAAATGAAAGCAGTTCCGTATTCCGTGCCGCTACTACAACCATCACTTTCAATAGCCCAAATTCGGTCAAGCCTGTTTGTAAAAATCAATGCGCATCATCGACATGGACCCATCATAGAAGGTAAGAGATGGTCGCTACTGTCTGACTGCAGCTGCGTGTCGTTTTCACGCTCTCCCTTCATCGTAAAGTTTCGGGTGGGATGAATGCGGTCTCGTGTCATATATCAAGTTCGTCAGCATGTCTGTGTCTCTGTAGGATACTAGTTGTCAGGGTAGAGTTGGTTATTTAGTGCGCACTGGTGAGCGATAATAAATACGCTCGCCTCTCGCTTGCGGAAAGTGACACTTGTACAAATGGCAGCAAGTTAAAACGAGTGCAGCACTGATCGCTCATTATTCGTTATCGACGTAACGCAGCGCAGGGTTTTTACAGGAAGATGACGCAGAGAATGACACTGACGGTGGCCAAGTGAGGATAAACCGACTAGTTGTTGACAGTAGACTTTAAAAAAACACTTACTGTCGTGAAGATGTCATGAGAAGCGACGTAGCTAATGAGGATTAACTGGGGATTAATTTTGGAGTAGCCTATAGGCTATATGACAAACCCGTATTGAATCTTTTTGTCAAAACCTTTCATATGTCTGATCCCAACATAATATATGGGGCGTCAAACGAATAGGACAAAATACAACGTTCACAGGCCCACATTTTGTGTCGGTTGATGGCTATTATTACAAAATAACACGAGTTCCCCACTTTATACACGACTTTTTGTAAACGCAGTTAGACTTTTATTTAATGCATTTTTTGAAGCCCCTCTGTACTTTGAGTTTAACCCGATGGTTTCGTTTTGAAGCAGTAGGCGGGGCTTGATTCGCATGTGTGATGATGCACCTGTAGACTGCTCAAAATGTAAGCCATTCAGTTTCTCAAACATTAAAAGTTGCACTCAGAATTATGGATAATAATTAATCATATATTAACTTTATATTGCGGTTTTAGTCAGTGCAAAGCATAAAGATAAAAGAGTGTCTAATAAAAACATGCAAACCAGACAATATAACAACAAACACAATATAGATAGGCCTACTTAACAACTTAATGAAGGCAGAGACAGTCCAGAGAGGTGGTATGGATCAGTATATGTGCGATGAACCGGCCTAAACACAATGAGTAAGAGTAGAAAAATAAATGTCCAAGCAAGCAGCTCTCACACTACCGATCAAGGATGAACCATAGGAAAATATAGAAGTGAATTGGGGAATGTCCATTATATTAATGTGTTGTAGCCTAGGAGGAGTAGTAGTAGTATAAGACAGAAAAAAAATAGATGGAAAGCTTCTGTGTGCAGTTAGTAAACATACTTCAGTAGGCCAGTAGGTGTCAGTACAAAATCCAAAACCACTGGTACTTTTGGCATAAATAAGAGTGAGTGTAAATCAATCAAGGGGGTAATCCATCGACCGGAAGTTGAAGCCGGCCGGGTGCCGCCATCTTGTAGCAGAACTTCACTTGCGTTAGCATTTCCATTGACTCCCATTCATTTTGGCGTCACTTTGACAGCAAATAACTTTACATATGAGGCGTTTAAAGACTCCATTTGTCCATTATTTATTTCTAAAGAAACACGACAATGTATAAAGGGCTCCATTACCTTCTATGTTACATTATGGCCCCGTAGAAACAGTTTTTGTAAAAATAGGCTAACAATTGCGTCATAACCACTCGACTCTCTGTCGCGCTGTACAGAAATTACCGTACAGACAGGAGGAGAAGCTCGCAGGCAATCGGGGGGACGTCCCGTCAAGGGAGAAGCCCATAGATAATGAGTCCATAAAAGCAACGGAATACTTACTCCTGCTCACTCACGCCAAAGAACTCTTTGCTCAAGTTCCCCGTCTCTGCAAGATTAAAGTCCCCATGAAATCAAAATTGACCATACTTACTTTGTTTGCCTAAATTGATCGTTTTGTGGTGAACAATTCATCCATGCAAGTCAATCCACACAAAAAATTTTTTTGGCTTCGTAATCTTTAATCAAATTTTGAAAATGCCCCTCCCCTCTGCATTGGAGGACCTTGCCCGATGACGTAGGCTTTACGGTTTGGGTGTCTGCTTAACATCCGTAACCACGCCCCTCCAACTGACAGTAGACAGGCTAAATGAAAACACCTACTTTTCTAGATCCAATCAGGTGCTAGGTGGAAAAAAAGCCAGGCCCACTATTTTGCCTCATTTAGTATTCCGTTTCTCTCGGAAATACGTCACAACACTGGAGAAAAGTCGTTTGCAACTTCCGGTTCACGGGGACTTTAACGTTGGCAATTTTCACGCACAGCTACTAGAAGATTTACGTCACAGCTACTAGAAGATTTACGTCTGTCAGACAGGTTGCTCACGTCATCAAGCTTAGTTTGAGTCGGTTTGAGTCTGCGCGTCAGGAATGGAAGTGCTCAAAAATCGCTAAAAATGGGCTTCAACTGTCTCAACTGAGTTCCAATGAGATGGCTCTGTCCACTTCTTATACTGTCTATGAAATCAATCCACCCAAAATCACATACTGCCCTACTACATACAAAACATAGTAAAAAACAGTATGTGAAAAGAGTAGTATTTCAGAATTCACATAATTCATAAAACAGTAGGTGAAAAGTACCTTGGATGACTTCCTACTTCCAGATTCTGAATATAATGGACACTTTACTGTCCCATGAGGCCACAGAAGAGGATTTGTGAATGGCAGCGAAGTGATGCAACTGACGCTGTTAGATCACATGACTATAAAAACGACAACATGATGAATGTAGGCTAGTACATCCGGATTACATTTATAGGCCTACTATGCAAATTCATATACTTTTCACAGTCACAAAATAAGGGCTTTTTCAAAAGAAGTTCCTACTCAGAGAGTTTGCGACTTTTGGATTCAGCCTTACTGAATTCACCTTTAACAAACTAAAATGTTGCACATAAAGATATAATGTTCCAAAGCAATAAAAGTAAAAAAAAAAAAAAAAAAAAAGTATTTTAAAAAAGATATCACATTTTTGTTTCAAAGTCTAATTGTTGAATCCACATCCACAGGTCTGTCTAAAAGGCATGTTTAATTACCCTTGATGTCATGAAGGACGAGAAGGCCAGGGGCCCTTCAGCAGTTGAGCCACGGAGTGGTTAAATCTTCCTTCTACCTTCATCCTTACACCATCTGTTTTCCCTCCATCCCCACTTTGGTAACTTGACAATGACATCACATAGAAATCACCTGGTGAAGGACTTCAACCATTTCATCACCTGTTATGTCTGTAAAGGGTACCTGATCAAGCCAACCACTGTGACAGAGTGCCTGCACACCTGTGAGTACCTACAGTCTTTAGCCCTATTCACATTGGATAAGTATTATAGGGACCTCGTGTGATTTAGAAATTGACCACCCACATCTGAATTTCGTGTGGCGCATTCGCATGGGATAAGTGAAGCCTGTGATTTTACTGACTTCTCCCGGACATGATGTCAATAGGCTATTGCTTGGAAATGTCTTGTCATTATAGGTCTAGTCTAGCTATATGATATATCATAAACTGAAGAATGTTCTTTACCGCATGCTGCTATACATGTCATCCATCTCCATCTAATCATTATTTTTGCTCTTCTGATGGTTTTCAACTTTCTCTTTCTGCAAATTGTATAGTTGTATGGTGTAGGTATAGCGATATGACCCAGCACCCAAAATACTATCAAAACACTCCAACACAGCCTCCATTCTTCGCGAAAGATGGATAAAAAGCCGCACAGGAAACAAATACCTTGAAAAAAATTATATATCTGACCCCGCCAAATCACTGAGATGCCGATTCGCACGGGACTAATATTATCATAGGACCTCAGTGTTCGGCGAAATATGGCAGGTCATTTGCGGGAAAATTTTTACTTTACGAATTACAGATATGGTTGATTCGCACGGGATTAAGATCACAGACAACCTCCGCAATTATTACAAACGACTAGAGATCTCCAGGTAATACTAATCCAGTGCGAATAGGGCTTTTGTGAGAGTTTAGTGAAATGTTTATTCGTGATTTCTCAATTAATGGGCCCTGACCCCAAAATGGTCGGTTCTGATTGCTTGATGGACAGCGGGTGATAAAAGCAGCGCTAAATGCAAATAATGAAATAATAATAATAATAATAAAATGCAGATACACAAGCATTGTTAGGCTTACAGAATGAGGAAGAAAGCATTTTCCATATGATTTATTGTCATATATCTGATAAAGCTGTGTCCAATTAAACTCTACTGTATTACCTATCACGCTAATACATACAACACAGCGTTTGTTCTATGTGTTTTAGGCTAATAAATCACACAACTGCTATTGTTAATGTTCAATATTATTTGATTAGGGACATTTAATTTCATAATGCTTGATTAGGCACCTATGAATTTCCACAGAGAGTATGTGAAAATCAGGATTTAGTGTTAATTAATTGTCATTTAATTGTCAGGTGTAAAGGACCTACTTTCCTTTTTTGCATCATATTTGCACAGCACTGTCACGATCATTGCTTACGTTGCACGAGTGCCCACTACTGGCGGAACTCGTGCATAAGGTTTAAATGGAAAGCACTAAACCCTTGATCACTTGGAATTCACTATAGAGCTGATTTATTATTTAATCCCCTTTTTTACCTATGAATTTGTTTTATGCACCATTCTATATGCATATAAGTTTTTGGAAAAAATATATAAAATCCTATAGGTATATGAGCTGTTGGAGAAAAACAAAATTACACAAATAAAAAAAACATCGATAGTATAAACTTTGACAGTGAACATAGGGCAGCTACAAGTATTATGCAATTAAATCTCAACATAATTAATATATTATGCGATTAATTCTCAAAATAATTTATATATCATACGCTTAATCACACAGTTAAGCGCGATCTGCTGTGACGTCACAATCAAGCTGAATTGTGGATATAGAAATATAGAGCCGCTTGAAGTGTACATCGGAGTAGACTCTGTCAAAATCGAGGGGACGAGGGCCTGTCCATATAAACCTCCCTCATCCACTTCACGAAGTGGAACACACTTCAAAATCATGGCAGGGATTCCCCCGAGGGGAAGTGCTTAGGGAAGTTCACAAGTGCGTGTCTAAAAGTTGAGTGGAACGCAGCCCTTGTTTGCTTCTTAAGAGATGAATCAGTCTCAGGTGTTCCCTGCTCGGTACTGTGTATATACTGTATATACCCCTGTGTTTCAGTGCTTTTTGAATCATGTTTCATGTTCCTGGTTTTGATTTAGGCCTCATTTTGTGTTATCTTTTGTTTTATTAAATTTCTGCTTGCATTTGGATTCAGTCTCTCCTCTTCCTTGCATCGCCCAAGTAACAAGCACACTAGATGTGAATATTCCCACTCTTTTAAAATCCATGACCGTCACAGTCATCTGTTGATCAGTCACCATGACCACCGTTATTCTCCTCAATGCATAAGCTATTTTCACTCATAATATTTTCACTATATAATATTCTTGATTGAGTCCGTTTCTGATTTCTGCTTTATTTATTTTTTTCTTTTATATAATGTTCATTAATGCCATAACAAGAATTCCATATTTTGAATGCGCTATGCATTTGTTTGGACTATGCACTATATTTTAGCCCTGTACCCAACCAATAATTCCACACAGTGATGACCTGATTGTGTCTTGTATCAATATCAGTGTGGGCAGTGACTATCCCCCAGTGACTATCACAGAGAAATAAGGTATGTTCGTTGCTGGTGGAATGTGATTGGTGTTTTTGGTCACACTTTATTACATCCATAAAAAAGTTAGGTATATGTACTTATGAACAACGTGCAGAATTTCAATTGTGAAATGTAAAAGGGGATGCAAGAGATTGTGGGATAAAATCCTAGAAACCACAAATACCACCATGGAAGACATAGAGTGTGTTTAGAGCCCATCATTATGTTCACTGCACAGATAGGCTACAGCTGCTTTAATTTTATTTTGACTCGTTTTAAATGTTCATTAAACAGGTAACATTATTTGTGCATTCAGTTTTTTAAGAATCATTTCTTCTGTTTTCTTGTTTCTGAATAGTTTGCAAAAGCTGTATAGTCCAGCATTTTGAGGACAGCAATGATTGCCCAAAATGTGGTATCCAGGTTCATGAAACGAATCCCTTGGAGATGTTAAGGTAAACCACACTGATCCATAATATGCTGCTACTAAGACAAAACCTCTTCAGAAAATCTGTTTCAAGTGGTCTGTAGATTGTAGATCACACCACAATACAAACCATGATAAGGTTTAATCAGATTAATCTACTTGATTTCACATCCTGGTTGGGAGGCATTCTAGGCAACAGCCGGATTGTTCTGAAGCTAGAGTGTCAGCTGTGAGAATGACCCAACGCAGGATTGCCTTTCCACACCAGTGATGCATCTCCACCTCAACACCAGACAGAATGATAACATGATAACAAGATCTAGAGCAGCATTAGCCTGAACTTGCTAACAGATGGGACAGGGAAAATATGGCTGTCATCATGTGTTCTGGTAGCTCACATTTCTTTTCTCCAAAGGCTGGACAACACTCTTGAAGAAGTCATATTCAAACTTGTGCCCGGTCTTAGAGAAAGTATGTATTTTACTGAGCCATTTTAAGTAACTTGTGTGTTATATATATATATATATATATATATATATATATATATATATATATATAACAAATACCAAATATCAACTGGCATTTATTTAACCTTTTCCCTGCCTTTCATTTTCCTTCCAGAGGAACAGCAGCAAGAGGTTGAATTTTGGAGAAGAAACAAATCGAAAGAAAATTCTAATGGTAAAATGACTCACAAATTATCTGCACTCACCTGATAGCCATGTTACCACAGAGCTTCTCTATTTTAAAGGGATAATTCATCTGAATTTTTTCTTTCATTCATTTGTTGTCATTCATTCACACTCTGTTGTCATTCCAGACCTGAATGAAATGTGAGAGAATTTTAGCAGAATGTTGACACTGATGTTTCATACAATGAAAGTGAATGGTGACAATGAGATGTCAAGCTCTGAAAAGGACAAAAAGCACCATTAAATAGCCCAAATAGAATTTGTACGACTTCAGATGACTTAGGCTGCATCAGAAATCACATATTGTCTTGTCATTGCCATGTGACCTACCAGCGTCAGTTGTGTCACTTCACTGTCATTCACAAATCCTCTCCCATGGCCTCATGGGATTGTCAAAAGTATGCATTGGATGCGCACTTCAAAATTTTGCAGATAGTAGTAGTTCCCCTGGGAACCTTTTGCCTACTGTTTTATGAATACTGTAAATTCTAATATACTACTTAATTCACAAACTATTTTTCGCCTACTATGCAGTAGGAAAGTATACGATTTTGTGTTGCAGCCTTAGAATACAGCACACAAGTTGTATGGACTAGTTTTATGGTACATTTATGCTGCATATTGTCGTTTTTAGGAGCTTAACAGCTCCTGGCCACTTCATTTTCATTGTATGGAAAAGAGCAGCGTGAAAAGTCTGCATAACATCTTTTGTGGTTTGCAGAAGAAAGAAAGTGTTATGGATTTGAAACAGCATGAGGGTCAGTAAATGTTTTCCAAAAGTTTCATTTTTGGCTGAACTATCCCTTTAATCCAACACATTAGGTTCTCATAGCTATGAATCAGTCCAATGTGACCTCATGGTACAGGCTACTTTGCTGTATTCAGCATTTAAACTTCTTTCATCAGACTTTTGGTATAACTTTTGTTCCCTATCCCTACACTCACAGGTGGTAGAATGATGTGAGTCATCAGTATAGGTGTCCTCAATCTATGTCTCTCTCTCTGCTTCTTTGACTCCAGAGGGAACCACAGAATCGCTCTGTACTGCTATTTTATACAGTTACAACTTTAAAGATGAGCACAGAAAATTTTAAACTGTTAGACCTTAATGGTTATATGACGTTGCAGAAAGTGTGACATACTGTATGTACTGTCAAATTTAGACACATTCAGACTGTTTAATTGCGCTCAAAGATATGAGTAACTGTTTAGTTATTTACACTACCATCACTATGCTTACCAAGGCTGCATTTATTTATTTATTTATTTATTATTATTTAAAATAATAACAGTTTTTTTATTTTAATTTATTTTAGAATGTAATTTATTCATGGCAAAGCTGAATTTTCAGAAGCCATTACTTCAGTGCAGTCTTCAGTGCCACATAATCCTTCAGAAATTATTCTAATATTTTTTTATTTATTATCAATCATTATTGGTTCTCAATTATTAACAATGCTTCTAATTGTTAGCTATGTTAAAAACAGTTTTGCTTTCCACAAAATTGTTAATTTAATTATACATTTTGTTTTCAACATTAGTAAGAAATGTTTCTTTAGCACCAAATCAGCACATTACAATAATTTTTTAAGGAGCATGTGACACTGACTGGAGTAATGGCTGCTGAAAATTCGACAATAATCTACAGTCCTTGTGCTCTGTATGAGCCAAAATGAAGGACATTTTAATAATAGTTGGAGTCTCCAAGGTAACTTGTAAGTGTTTGCAGCTGCAAATAGTTCTTAATGATGAGATAATTACCACATTTATAATTTCCCCAAGAACATTGTTTTGAATATTATCTATCTCATATAAAAGAAAATCTGAGAAAAGATGCAGATGCTGCTTTGGATTAGCATATCTATTCAGCTTTGTCTGAAATGTTTTGCTTTTGTGCCCCACATTGTCGAAGAAGCACATAATGTAGCACTTTTTTTAAATGAAATTTTTGCAAGAAATCCATATGAAGTCTGTTGAGTTTTTTCTCAAGGAAATCTTCAATAAGATGTGTATATTGGTGGATACAGGGATTTTGTATTTTAACAATATTTGGGAGTAAAAAAAGTAAATAAATTTAAAATAATGTATTTATATAGAGCTTTATACAATACAGATTGTTTCAAAACAGCTTCACAGTAATAAAAAAGAAAATAACAGTGCTGATGTTGAAAAATGCATCAATTATGAAACAAATTAAATTTCAGCTGTAAAGCAGCTCTATAAAAGACAATAGTATCATTAGCTCAATTTAATTCAATAAAAAAGCAACAGTACAGGTATTTAAGAGAACATATTTGTGAAAAGTAGATAAAACAACAGTTCATAACCTTCATTAAATGATTTAAATGGCAATCCTTTAGCATGAGCACCACTGTTTTGTCTTTTTCCAGAGGATGGCCCTATATGCAAGAAGGCCCGAGTAGATGAAGAGGATGATGATAAAGGTGATGGGGACTACCACAGGAGTGATACTCAGATAGCCATCTGTCTGGACTGCTTGCGTAACAATGGGCAGATAGGAGAGAACATTGTTAAGGTTAGCCATCTTGAATTTTGCGATATAACTATCCTCCCCCTGTCAGCATTTCTGGGTGCCACTCCATGTCTTATGCTTCCTTTATCTTCTCTATGCATTGGTCTTGCCCCCTCATCCCTTATAAGGGAAAGGTGAACCGGGATCAGATTTCCCCACAAGATCCCTGTGTTTGACATTTTAAGATTAAAGATGAGACTGATCCTCAGTCTTTACTAAAGCCTGGTATCAATCAGTGTGACTCCAAGGCTCAATCCTTTCTATCAGCTTCCAATTTACCATTATCTCCCTGCTTGCTAATAACGTGTTTTTTTTTCTTTCTTTCTTTCTTTCTTTCTTTCTTTCTTTCTTTCTTTCTTTCTTTCTTTCTTTCTTTCTTTCTTTCTTTCTTTCTTTCTTTCTTTCTTTCTTTCTTTCTCTCTTTCTTTCTTTCTCTTTCTTTCTTTCTTTCTTTCTTTCTTTCTTTCTTTCTTTCTTTCTTTCTTAACGTGATGTCTCATATAGTCTCATGTTTTTTCTCTGCAACTACATTAAGCTTTATTTCACATATATATATATTATATATATATATACAGTATATATATATATATATTTATATATATTGTGTTTTTGAAATAAGTCTTTTATGCTCACCAAGGCCACTTGTATTTAATCAAAAATATAGTAAAAACAGTAATATTGTGTAATATAATTACAGTTTAAAATAACTGTTCCCTATCTGTCAGCCACTTTGACGTTGACGTCGAGACTAACACTAGGGGTTGCACTTGGGAGCCCCAAACACCTCTGATACTTCAGAAAAGGCCAATGAGAATTGGTGAGGGGAATTTGCTTGCCAGCCACTCCCCTGGAGGGCTATACGGGTATAAAAGGAGGCTGGCGTGCTCCACTCATTCAGATTTATTTTTCGGAGCTGAGAAGATGTATCTGTGATTCTCTCTCCACTCACCTCTGCCTAAAAGCTTCGTTGTATTTCTGTATGGCGCATTTCAGCGATTCTCTCTTCCACACACACAGTTTAGTGCAAAAAAGTTCGCCTGGGTGCTTCAACGAGCAACTAAAAAGAGACATTTCCAAAAAAGATTCTCTAGCAAGAGAATTTTTCCATAAAACAGAAATTTTCTCTAAAAGAGTAAATGTGGACAAAAATGTCTTTTTAAAGATGCTTTTTCGCATTTGTGTATTTCTGGATGTGGTCGACACTTGTCTCCATTAAAACAGCCCTATCGCTGCTGCATGCCCATGCTGGAGCAGCTTTTGTGGATGGTTCATGCTCTCACTGCGTCCTGGTCCTTCTACCTCCAGGTACGAGGCCTCGGCAGCGAGCACTTCGTGTGATCTGAGGGTACCAATGGATGCATTTCTGCCGGGTGTGTCCCCACGGACCTTCTATTCCTCAGCACGCTCATCTCTCCTAGTTGAGCTCATGGATTAGGTTAGGCGGTTCGTCCTATGGCGAGCCTAATTTATTATTCAGGGCTCCAGATTAGGATTAACTGTCAACCTGGCAGAATCGTCCCAGACTCTCTTCTATGGCATGCAAGTTAACTCCGTCTCTAACGGCGGAGCCTTGCAGTACTGCTGGGCACTAAAAGATTTGCATGAGGGTAGTTCTGAGCCAGGATTGTTGCAGGAACTGCATTCGGCGAAATTAGCACATCTCTAACAAGACTATGCTCGGTCAGTACTGAACTGCTTAAACCTGTTCAAGTGCAAGACAGCGGTACCACTGAAATATTTTCAGAGGCTCCTGTGGCATATGACATCCTCAGTCGCAGTAACGCCACTTGGGTTGATGCATATGAAACCACTTCAGCATTGGCTTCATGCTCGAGTCACGAGATGCACACATCGAGTGACCATCACGTCGATCTGTCGCCGTACCTTAAGTCCTTGGACAAACCTTGCGTTACTACGGGTGGGAGTTCACTTAGAATAAGTGTCCAGACGTGTTGTCGTCAGAATAGACTCTTTCAAGACAGGCTGGTGTGCTGAATGCAACGGGCATGCAGCCTTAGGAACCTGGACAGGTCCCCGACTGCACTGGCACATCAACTGCCTTGAGGCCTTGAGTTGTTGGCTATGCTGCTAGCCTTGAGAAGGTTTCGGCTATTGATCCATGGCAAGCATGTGTTGATCCGAATGGACAATGTGGCAATGGTGGCGTATGTAAATCGCCATGGTGGTATCTGCTCTAGTCGCATGTCCCAACTCGCCCACCATCTCCTCCTGTGGAGTCAGTAGCAACTGAAGTCACTGTGAGCCACTCATGTCCCAGGCGACCTTAACCCTCGGGGGTCTGAGGTGTTTTCTGGGCCCTGGAGGTGTTCTGACATGCTCTGACATTTATGCTTTTTTCTGATACTTGTGACATTTTCATGGCTAGAGTCTGATTACACTGTATTCAGCACAAACTCTGCTACAGTAATATTTCAGCAGCATGTATGTAAAAGTTTTTAGTTTTGAGATAATGACGTTTATGCGTGGTTTGTGAAAAATCTAAAAAACATTGTCACTGAAATAAGGTCATGAAACCCATACTAACAATTTTCAAAAGTCTTGTGAAGAAATAATATCACATAACCTAGAATATTTGCTCCAAAACTATGTGAAAACTATCCTGACTACTCATTCAGATAAGACAATATATTGATTTAAAATTTGTAAGACATGTTTTGTGTAAGAAAGCTTTATGCGGGGAGGCGTTAACCACCCATTAATATTGATGGTTTGACACCTGAGAAAGACAAAGACCCTCCCCTAATGGCCCTATTAGGTGATATCATTATGAGGAGCCTTGCACAAAGAATGAGGAGAGACTTAACCCTCTGGGGTCGGCCGTCGCGACGAGCTCGATTTTTTCCTTATCAGTGCAAAAGAGAATCAAATTACTCTGTTGATTTTGATCTTACATATAAGTGTTGTACATCATTAGATCCTGTTAAGTGTCTATTTTTTTGTGGGTACTCACAATAAAAACAAAGTGTTGTGCTTTTCGTCAAATAAAGAAAAATAAACATGATGCGCGTTTTGCCTTCTCTCTGTCAGTGAGGTCCATTCTGAAACGCGTCCGAAAAATGAACTGTAACTCTGTCAATACTTGTCACAGAGATATGAGAGATGTATCTTTATGAAGCTGAAATTCTCTTCTTTTAAATGAAGTAATTTATTTTTAAAAATATATATATTTCCAGTTTATGTAATCCGTTTGAAACCAAGGAGAGGTACAGTTTTTTCGTTCTCCCTTCATTACCTTTAATGTGCTGAGGTCGCCACGCCCCCAGAGCTTTTCACATGGTAAATAGGCGATCTATGCATCGCACACGCGGCACGCCCCCCGATCAATGCCATAACAACACGAAGTTTCTTCATCAGATTCAGAATCACTGATAGTTCATCGCGTTTTGAGGATGGCAGCACGCTACTCCTTCAGAGGATTATGGACAGCGGGGAAAAATTCACCTTTTCCTCAGAGGAATTTGAAACTCGGACGACGAACGTCTGCATTTTGAAGAACGAATTGACCCCGCCGAGGATACAAGCTCGGAGTAAGTTGTTTAGTGTTATATAATTCCTTTTCTGATCATAGAGCTCAAAGGAATTTTCAGACTATATTTTGCCTAGTTTTGGCTAGCTTTTGACATAGGAAATATTACCTCACTCACAATATCCCTAACATTCGTGTAGGCCTATACGCTCGTGTAAAATTTTTGAATAACTGCTTAGGTTATAATGATTTAGTGAAATATATCGATCCGCAAGTTTTGCTTGAGTACTTCAGTGGTCTAGTGACAGATCTTTTGCCAAGCGTGTCAGAGGTTACGGGTTCTAATCCGCCCTCGGTATAGTTTTTTTTTCTCTCATCAAAACCGAATATGTTCATCAGTGGTTACAGTCTATATCAAGCAGGGACACACGTTTGTGTGCATTTTATTTTGTTATTTCACCGGAATGAATAGTGTCCGCCGCAACGGCGATAGATTGAAGAGCGCGTCCGAGTGAAGACTACGCGCGTGCCGCCACAAAAGAACACTGTATCCATGACACTGATAGCAGCGGACACGAGCGCTCAGCTTGAGTTCAAAAACAAAACATTTTAGCGCTAGATCTCTTATTTAAGAGCGGACTAAATGAATGCTCTGCTAGTTAACTGGAGATGTTTTATTTGTATTAGGTACATCCGTGCCTCAATGTTTCCAAAAGTGGTGAGTACAAAATGACTCATGACGAAATCTGGTGGGGACGCGTACCCACCGCCCCCACCGAAATCGACGCCTATGCAAATATGTGATACTGTCTAAATACAATATATTTTTTATATATAAATGTTCAGTTTTGGTTAGTCTATTACCCAGGCTGCCAAGGCAACTGCAAAAGGCTGCAAATATAAATGGACAGATGTCAGCATCAGTGAGATGTACCGCTACCTAACTAACCATCAGCCTTCAGAAATCATTCTGATATGATTTATTTTAAATCAATGTTGGAAACAGTTGTGCTGCTTAATTTTTTTAAACCTGTAATAGTTTTTTTAGGATTCTTTGAATACATATTTTTTTTATAAAAAAAACAAGTTTGGTCTTTTTATGTTTTTTTTTTTTTTTTGAAAGGATGTGTTAAGTGATAGGAATGACTTTAAGTCTTTACGTTCATAGGAAAGATTTCTATTTTGAATAAATGCTGTTCTTTTTAACTTTTTATTCATCAGTGAATCATTCTTAGTTCAGGCTGCCTCACAGCACCTTGATGGGCCATTGGGGGAGTGTCTTTAGTCTTCCCAGGTGTAAATCACATTAATATTCATGGCCATTCACACTCCCACGCATACAGCAGTGCTGACCCAAAAACTGACGTAAGAAATTTAAATCGTTATATTGTTGTTTGTGAAAGAGTGGTCAGAATGATTTTCACTTCATTTTGAAGTAAAAATTCTAGCCTACAAGAATAGTAACTCAAAAGTCTTGTGGACAACTATTTAGTATGTGTTAAATGGCCTTATTGTGGTGACATTTTTTTCCCCAAAACTCACTAACCACGCATAATATTTTTTTTCTATAAAATGCAAACATGTACATCCATTTTGCTCACATATTATTGTAGCAGAGTTTGTGCTGAATAAAGCAAATTTATATGTTGGCAAATGGTATGTTTTAAGTAGCTGAAATAAGCACAAATGTCAGGGCATGTCAAAACATCTCAAGGGCCCCAAAAACACCTCAGACCCCAGAGGGTTAAAAAAGAATGGCTTTTAGATTGTTTGGATTTATTTACAACACAATATAATCTAAAGATACACAACAAAAAAGCACATTAGTAAACACACTGATCTAAAGACAGAGGCGGTAACGCTTCCTTTTACAGTCCTGTTACCCATGTACATACTATTTACTTATTATAGTAATTACAATTACTGGGTAAACTTGGTACTAACCCTGAACCTACCCCTAAACCCACCCCTAACCCATGTACTTACCTTATATTAGCCAGTACTTTCTAGGTAAGTACACTGTAAGTACACGTAAGTACTGTACTGTAAAAGGAAGCGTTACCACAGAGGCTTGGTCAGTCCTTTGTGCCATTCCTAAAACATAGTAGGCTACATACCTGTCATCTCCAAGGTGTTTGATTTTTCACTTTACCATGTTCATGAGACTCATGTGAATGTTTAAGTCAGCAGGACTCATCAGTGGCATCTGGTCCCTTTAAAAATATTTTTTTAGAAAAAAAAAAACACCTGTGAACATGCTGATATCAAGAGAAACTATAGGGCTGCACGATTTTGGAAATACATTTTAGATTTTTCTGGTTAAAATTATGAAATTTACTAAATACATACATATATATATATATATATATATATGAACACCAAGTTTGTTGTGCCTTGTAGGCATATACACTCACCGGCCACTTTATTAGGTACACCTGTCCAACTGCTCGTTAACACTTAATTTCTAAGCAGCCAATCACATGGCGGCAACTACGTGCATTTAGGCATGTAGACATGGTCAAGACAATCTCCTGCAGTTCAAACCGAGCATCAGTATGGGGAAGAAAGGTGATTTGAGTGACTTTGAACGTGGCATGATTGTTGGTGCCAGAAGGGCTGGTCTGAGTATTTCAGAAACTGCTAATCTACTGGGATTTTCACGCACAACCATCTCTAGGGTTTACAGAGAATGGTCCGAAAAATTTAAAAAAAGTCTATTTTTTTGTGGGTACTCACAATAAAAACAAAGTGTTGTGCTTTTCGTCAAATAAAGAAAAATAAACATGATGCGCGTTTTGCCTTCTCTCTGTCAGTGAGGTCCATTCTGAAACGCGTCCGAAAAATGAACTGTAACTCTGTCAATACTTGTCACAGAGATATGAGAGATGTATCTTTATGAAGCTGAAATTCTCTTCTTTTAAATGAAGTAATTTATTTTTAAAAATATATATATTTCCAGTTTATGTAATCCGTTTGAAACCAAGGAGAGGTACAGTTTTTTCGTTCTCCCTTCATTACCTTTAATGTGCTGAGGTCGCCACGCCCCCAGAGCTTTTCACATGGTAAATAGGCGATCTATGCATCGCACACGCGGCACGCCCCCCGATCAATGCCATAACAACACGAAGTTTCTTCATCAGATTCAGAATCACTGATAGTTCATCGCGTTTTGAGGATGGCAGCACGCTACTCCTTCAGAGGATTATGGACAGCGGGGAAAAATTCACCTTTTCCTCAGAGGAATTTGAAACTCGGACGACGAACGTCTGCATTTTGAAGAACGAATTGACCCCGCCGAGGATACAAGCTCGGAGTAAGTTGTTTAGTGTTATATAATTCCTTTTCTGATCATAGAGCTCAAAGGAATTTTCAGACTATATTTTGCCTAGTTTTGGCTAGCTTTTGACATAGGAAATATTACCTCACTCACAATATCCCTAACATTCGTGTAGGCCTATACGCTCGTGTAAAATTTTTGAATAACTGCTTAGGTTATAATGATTTAGTGAAATATATCGATCCGCAAGTTTTGCTTGAGTACTTCAGTGGTCTAGTGGCAGATCTTTTGCCAAGCGTGTCAGAGGTTACGGGTTCTAATCCGCCCTCGGTATAGTTTTTTTTTCTCTCATCAAAACCGAATATGTTCATCAGTGGTTACAGTCTATATCAAGCAGGGACACACGTTTGTGTGCATTTTATTTTGTTATTTCACCGGAATGAATAGTGTCCGCCGCAACGGCGATAGATTGAAGAGCGCGTCCGAGTGAAGACTACGCGCGTGCCGCCACAAAAGAACACTGTATCCATGACACTGATAGCAGCGGACACGAGCGCTCAGCTTGAGTTCAAAAACAAAACATTTTAGCGCTAGATCTCTTATTTAAGAGCGGACTAAATGAATGCTCTGCTAGTTAACTGGAGATGTTTTATTTGTATTAGGTACATCCGTGCCTCAATGTTTCCAAAAGTGGTGAGTACAAAATGACTCATGACGAAATCTGGTGGGGACGCGTACCCACCGCCCCCACCGAAATCGACGCCTATGCAAATATGTGATACTGTCTAAATACAATATATTTTTTATATATAAATGTTCAGTTTTGGTTAGTCTATTACCCAGGCTGCCAAGGCAACTGCAAAAGGCTGCAAATATAAATGGACAGATGTCAGCATCAGTGAGATGTACCGCTACCTAACTAACCATCAGCCTTCAGAAATCATTCTGATATGATTTATTTTAAATCAATGTTGGAAACAGTTGTGCTGCTTAATTTTTTTTAAACCTGTAATAGTTTTTTTAGGATTCTTTGAATACATATTTTTTTTATAAAAAAAACAAGTTTGGTCTTTTTATGTTTTTTTTTTTTTTTTGAAAGGATGTGTTAAGTGATAGGAATGACTTTAAGTCTTTACGTTCATAGGAAAGATTTCTATTTTGAATAAATGCTGTTCTTTTTAACTTTTTATTCATCAGTGAATCATTCTTAGTTCAGGCTGCCTCACAGCACCTTGATGGGCCATTGGGGGAGTGTCTTTAGTCTTCCCAGGTGTAAATCACATTAATATTCATGGCCATTCACACTCCCACGCATACAGCAGTGCTGACCCAAAAACTGACGTAAGAAATTTAAATCGTTATATTGTTGTTTGTGAAAGAGTGGTCAGAATGATTTTCACTTCATTTTGAAGTAAAAATTCTAGCCTACAAGAATAGTAACTCAAAAGTCTTGTGGACAACTATTTAGTATGTGTTAAATGGCCTTATTGTGGTGACATTTTTTTCCCCAAAACGTACTAACCACGCATAATATTTTTTTTCTATAAAATGCAAACATGTACATCCATTTTGCTCACATATTATTGTAGCAGAGTTTGTGCTGAATAAAGCAAATTTATATGTTGGCAAATGGTATGTTTTAAGTAGCTGAAATAAGCACAAATGTCAGGGCATGTCAAAACATCTCAAGGGCCCCAAAAACACCTCAGACCCCAGAGGGTTAAAAAAGAATGGCTTTTAGATTGTTTGGATTTATTTACAACACAATATAATCTAAAGATACACAACAAAAAAGCACATTAGTAAACACACTGATCTAAAGACAGAGGCGGTAACGCTTCCTTTTACAGTCCTGTTACCCATGTACATACTATTTACTTATTATAGTAATTACAATTACTGGGTAAACTTGGTACTAACCCTGAACCTACCCCTAAACCCACCCCTAACCCATGTACTTACCTTATATTAGCCAGTACTTTCTAGGTAAGTACACTGTAAGTACACGTAAGTACTGTACTGTAAAAGGAAGCGTTACCACAGAGGCTTGGTCAGTCCTTTGTGCCATTCCTAAAACATAGTAGGCTACATACCTGTCATCTCCAAGGTGTTTGATTTTTCACTTTACCATGTTCATGAGACTCATGTGAATGTTTAAGTCAGCAGGACTCATCAGTGGCATCTGGTCCCTTTAAAAATATTTTTTTAGAAAAAAAAAACACCTGTGAACATGCTGATATCAAGAGAAACTATAGGGCTGCACGATTTTGGAAATACATTTTAGATTTTTCTGGTTAAAATTATGAAATTTACTAAATACATACATATATATATATATATATATATATATATATATATATATATATATATGAACACCAAGTTTGTTGTGCCTTGTAGGCATATACACTCACCGGCCACTTTATTAGGTACACCTGTCCAACTGCTCGTTAACACTTAATTTCTAAGCAGCCAATCACATGGCGGCAACTACGTGCATTTAGGCATGTAGACATGGTCAAGACAATCTCCTGCAGTTCAAACCGAGCATCAGTATGGGGAAGAAAGGTGATTTGAGTGACTTTGAACGTGGCATGATTGTTGGTGCCAGAAGGGCTGGTCTGAGTATTTCAGAAACTGCTAATCTACTGGGATTTTCACGCACAACCATCTCTAGGGTTTACAGAGAATGGTCCGAAAAAGAAAAAACATCCAGTGAGCGGCAGTTCTGTGGGCGGAAATGCCTTGTTGATGCCAGAGGTCAGAGGAGAATGGCCAGACTGGTTCGAGCTGATAGAAGGGCAACAGTGACTGAAATAACCACTCGTTACAACCGAGGTATGCAGCAAAGCATTTGTGAAGCCACAACACGCACAACCTTGAGGCGGATGGGCTACAACAGCAGAAGACTCCACCGGGTACCACTCATCTCCACTACAAATAGGAAAAAGAGGCTACAATTTGCAAGAGCTCACCAAAATTGAACAGTTGAAGACTGGAAAAATGTTGCCTGGTCTGATGAGTCTCGATTTCTGTTGAGACATTCAGATGTTAGAGTCAGAATTTGGCGTAAACAGAATGAGAACATGGAACCATCATGCCTTGTTACCACTGTGCAGGCTGGTGGTGGTGGTGTAATGGTGTGGGGGATGTTTTCCTGGCACACTTTAGGCCCCTTAGTGCCAATTGGGCATCGTTTAAATGCCACGGCCTACCTGAGCATTGTTTCTGACCATGTCCATCCCTTTATGGCCACCATGTACCCATCCTCTGATGGCTACTTCCACCATGTCACAAAGCTCTAATCATTTCAAATTGGTTTCTTGAACATGACAATGAGTTCACTGTACTAAAATGGCCTCCACAGTCACCAGATCTCAACCCAATAGAGCATCTTTGGGATGTGGTGGAACGGGAGATTCGCATCATGGATGTGCAGCCGACAAATCTGCGGCAACTGTGTGATGCCATCATGTCAATATGGACCAAACTCCCTGAGGAATGCTTCCAGCACCTTGTTGAATCTATGCCACGAAGAATTGAGGCAGTTCTGAAGGTAAAAGGGGGTCCAACCCGTTACTAGCATGGGGTACCTAATAAAGTGGCCGGTGAGTGTATATGTAGGGCTATATAAAATATTAACAATAGCCTAAATAGAAGGCAGCCTATAAATCGTTAAAAAGGAACACTTCAGTAACACTACACTAGAGAAAAATATATGGATTATCATATGTTACTTCAAACGTTTCCATACGTTACGACATTATGAAATGAGATTGGGTTAAAAACATGAAGCCCAATGTTTGGTGCGTTTTGCTTTTCAAACCCACAGCGCGAGTGACTCAAACTCACAGCGCGTGCAGAGGACATTTACTGAAGCGATCGAGCCGCTCCAAACTATGAAACATTATTCTTACCATATAATACATATCTACGTGTGAGCAGATATCCACAAACACAGTATTTAACAGTAAACACAGGTCTAAACATTATAATATTCACCATGAATAAACACTCATACGAGCCTACTGTTATATCGTGCTGTGTTTAATTATCGAACATAAAAACATTCTCGTGTGGTACATGTAGGCCTATATACATTTAGCATTAGGCTTCATGTTTTTACAATCACATTTCATAATGTACATTTTAGTCTGGCACTAGTTTAACTAGTAGCTACAATGTAAAGTTTATGCAACAATAACATGCTACTATTAGTGTCTTACCTTAAAAATCGTTCTCATAATCAAATCGTGTTCTTCTAATTCTTCTGAGGTAAATCCAAGGTAAACAGCACAGCACAAACAACTCGATGAAAAGCAGAGCAGTACTGTAGTCGCTGATTCTTTGTTTTGATGTGATGAGGGCGGTAACAGCTCTGCGTTCCTCCGCATGGATCATTTGCATGTGAACAGCTCTTGCGCGCGTAGGCGTGGTCACATTAGCACTAATCAGCTCGGGCTGGAGAAACTGTACATGTCGTTGCTTTCATACGAATTACTTAAACAGAGAATATTTGTTTTTGATATGGTTCACATCATTTAAAAATGGAGACTTCAAGCTTCGTAAAGACATGTTTCATGTCACAGTGACAAGCATTTGCTGAGTTATAGGTCATTTTCTGTCGCGTTTCAGAATGAACTTCACATTGAGAGAGACGGGAGAATGCGCATCATGTATATTTTCTTTATTTTACGAAAAACACAACATTTTGTTTTTATTATAAGTGTACACAAATAAAAGAAGACATTTAACAGTTTTGAATGATGTGTAACACTTATATGTAAGATCAAAATCAACAGAGTATTTTGAGTTTGTTTTGCACTGATAAGAAAAAAAGCGAGCAGATCACGCCGGCGTTATTGCCAACCCCAGAGGGTTAATCACGCAGCTGACTCGCTCTTATGACAGGCTATGCTCCATGGGGAGTGGAGACCCCATCCCCAGATCTTTCAGCTGATTTGGAATTGATTCGGCGAGGCACAAATAGTCAAGTCAAGTCAAGTCATCCTCATTTATATAGCGCTTTTAACAATGTAGATTGTTTCAAAGCAGCTTTACAGAGATAAACATAATTTAAAGTAACAGAGATTGGTTTGGTTTTATAGCGGTTCTTGAATAATGTTATTTTCCAGTTAAAGTTGATTCACTTACGTCGAAATGATCATTTGTTATTAAATTAGGGGCCGCTAAGATGACAACTTTCTCTCTAAACAGACTTTAAACGCGAACCTGTGATAAACGCTGATGGCGTTCACATGCTCATTAAGAATTGATTCTATAGTTATGTGCGTTTGAATATATGTGCGCAGGTTTGTAATTCCCTACAAACCATGCCTAAACAAACTACTTGTCTTGCCTATAAATTTTGATACAGAATTTTATTTTATTTTATCACTTCAGGGTTGGTACGTGAACCGTAATTTCCACAACACTTTATCTGTAGAGTGGAATAGGGATCCTCCATAGGGAGAGGCTAGTTGGCACTTCAGCACTGCGTTGTGATATAGAACTGTTCTCTACCCAGGAATCCTCCCACTGTCCTCTGTGGTATTCCCTGACTGAGGCCGCCCTCGGCACGGATGCACTGGCACACAGCTAGCCCCAGGGTCTGCGCAAGTACGCTTTTCCCCAATGAGCCTGATTGCACAGACGTTGTGCAAAGTCAGAGAGGACGAAGAGCGGGTCCTACTGGTTGCAGGTATTGGCCCAACCCGACTTAGTTCTTGGAGCTCAAGCTCCTTGCGACAGCCCCTTTCTGTCGAATTCCCCCAAGTAATTACCTCCTTTTTCAGGGACAGGGCACAACTTGCCACCTGCACCCAGACCTCTGGAACCTCCACGTCTAATCCCTGGATGGGATGCGGAAGACTTTGTGGGCTATCACCAGCGGCAGACACTATCACTCAGGCTAGAGCCCACTTCACAAGCCGGGCTTATGCTTTGAAATGGAGTCTGTTCATTTACTGGTGTGCTTCCAGAGGAGAAGACCCAGAGAGATGTCAGTCAGTGCTTTTCTTCCTGCAGGACAGGTTGGAGGTGTTATTTATTTAGTGTTAGAAACTGGGTTATGCTGAAATTGTTGTCTTATGCTCTAGATTGCACGGTGTGATTGCGTATACCTTCAACATTTCCTAAGTAAAGTTCAAGTTCATCGCATTATTGCTATTTATAGCTCTATAGAATATAATGATATTATGATAAACACTACAGGAGGGACGGCTGTCCCCCTCCACCTTGAAGGTGTATGTGGCCGCCATACCCGTAGTAGAGGGTAAGTCATTAGGGAAGCATGACCTGATAATCAGGCTCCTCAAAGGTGCCAGGAGGTTGAATCTTTCTAGGCCACGCCTTATTCCTTCATGGGATCTCTCTTTAGGCTTGTCGGGTCTACAGAGAGCTCCTTTTGAGCTGCTGGAGCTAAGGGTCCTCTCATTGAAGATGGTACTCCTGACCATGCTCATCTCCACCAAGAAGTTGGTGGACCTGCAGGCGTTCTCTGTCAGTGAATCGTGCCTTGAGTTCGGACCGGCATTCTCTCACATACAATACCTATCAGACTACGTTCCCACTACCCCTAGACGAGGCAGACCCAGCCTTATCGTTGCTGTGTCCACTACATTCTCATTCCTGTATTTACTTGGACCACACACTGAGACACACACTTGTCTGTTTTGGGGGACAGCAGAAGGGGAAGGCTGTCTCCAAACAGAGGTTGGCCCACTGGATCGTGGATGCTATTGCCTTGGCATATCAGGCACAGGGGATCGTGCCATTCCCCTTCGTTTAAGCTCACTCCACAAGGAGGGTTGCATCCTCCTGGGCTTTAGCCTGCAGTGACTGTTTAACTGCAAACTCTATCTGCAGAGTAGTGTTGCTTTCATCGACGAAAATTGACTAAATATCGTCGTCAACGAACCTTTATCACGTGACGAAAACGCGACGCAACGTAAATGCTGGTCATGTGACGATGACTATAATTAAATGTATAATGCAATATTGTTGACGAATAAAAACGAGACTAAATGTAGTTTACAAAATAAAAACTATACTTAAATGTCTCTTCATTTTCGTTGACCAAAACGAGACGAAATGTTATTTAACGTTATTTCGTCTCGTTTACTTGCATTATTATTATTATGCAGCATTTCTGTTTCCTGTGTCACTTCAGGGGCTGCATCAGATCGCACTGCGCAGACGCAGGCGACTTCACATCCTCAAGCCCCACTCATGGCATTATTTAGAAGATGCAGCTGCGTGAGTTGCGGCTGTTTCACACATACTTTGTGTGTAGTGCGTATGCGGTGCGTGTTGCGGTGTGTATGCATGAGCAGCACGCGCTATTGTGCTTTCACATGTGCTGCGTTTGCCTTGCGCAACTGATCTACGACTGTACCACAATCAAGGCCGTAACCAGGGTTTGAAAATTAGAGAGGTCCGGGGTGAGGTGTAAAGAATTGTGCTATAATAATGGTGAGGCCATTGGACCTACATTTCAAGCTGCGACCCTTTTTTTCTCAAAGGAATTTGACACATACAGGGGTTAAATTGGTATTTATTATGTTATTGCTCTCACTAGGGGGGTCCGGGGGTATGCCCCCCCGTAAATATTTTTTGAAAAATAAACCATTAAATGGCACTTTCTGGAGAGTTTTGTGCAAAGAAATATAGAAAAATAGTAGGTCTAACAAGTCTTATATTTCTGTAATTCACACAGATCAAACACAAATATGCTGACTGAATAGATTGCTAGTTGAGAAACACTGCTTTAATTAATGTTTTTATGATGACTTTGTGAAAGGTTAACTAAACAGCATGAGCCGTCTTCCTGCTGGCCAGTAAGTTATTTGGCAAATTTCATTCTGTAACATACAGATCTATTATGCTATTGTTTTTGATAGTGTTATTTCTTACAGATAATCACGATGATCATTGCGTTTGTCTTACCGAATGTGGTAGCTTTATGCCGAGCGTCACGTGACCAAGCCGGAAAACAGATCACATCGCTTCCGATTCAGGTCTTTTGTATGTGCTTCATGAATTTTTTTGCGGTTTAACTCAAGATAACTTAAAAGGAGCAAGCAAAAATGAGCATAACCAATGTCCCTCGCATGTGCAGATTGATATTTAAAAGTTTTTAAATTTTTCTTCTTCACACTAACGTTTAGATATTTAAATAGCATAAAACACCAATAACAAAGTGAACTTAGTAGGTTAGCTGATTACCTTAAAAATCCATAGATATCGTTAGTTCTTACGGCCGTTAACACTTTCACTGACAAATCCGAAATAAGTTCGAAGCTTGTGTTTTGGAAATAAGGATAATATATCACTAACCCTAACATGCAACTTTCCACTTGAATAACTTCCTAACGTGTCACATTAAATCAGAAAAACAGGTCCAGAAGACTAGCTACTGCCACCTTTCCATTAGGTGGATCTGGCAACACTTGATCTGGCACCCGCGCTCTCACTCACGCGCGCTCTCAAGCCCCGTTCACTTGCGCTAGCTTCTCGCAGCAACATGAATTGCAACCACTCATATGAGGCGGTTTAAACGGCTAATTAATCATTCAGAGAGCTTGACATGTTATTTTTGAATGTAAAAAAATGACCGAGGTCCGGACCTCGGTGACCTCATAGCTGGCTACGGCCATGACCACAATCACAACATTTATTTTCAATTTTTTATTTCAAATCAATATTTTTAGCCTTCATCCATTATGTCACGTTGTTGAGGTACTGTGTAGATCTCTGCTCTGCTGTTATGCACGCACCGCTCCTGGAGCGCATTGCCGGACCGCATCCGCGTGCGGTGTGAGCGCTCTAACCATAGGCTCTAACCTATTAACATGGGTGCGGGGAAAAATCATACATAGACAGTAAAAGAAATGGACACAGCGACCCCATAGACTTCAACGGAGAAAAGTGAAGTCAATTAGAAGCACTCACTTCCTGTTTGCCAAGGTGCACTGCGCAGGCTCAAACTGAGCTTGACGACGTAGATGTGACGTGAGCAACCTGTCTCACAGTTGTACATCTTCTAGTAGCTGCGCCAAGAGGAATCTGAATCATTCCCTTCCGAATCTTGCAGAGCCGGAGATCGTGATTATTAGCTGTCCATGAGCTAGCAGCAGGAGCAACTTTACAACTCTCTATGGGCTTCTCCCTTGACTTTATGCCTCCACGTCCCCCCGATTGCACGCAAGCTTCTACTTCTGTCTGTACGGTAATTTCTCTACTGTGCGACAGAGAGTCGCGTGTTATGACGCAATCGTTAGCCTATTTTTACAAAAACTGCTTCTACGGGGCCATAACGTAAGATACAAGGTAATGAAGCCTTTTATCAGGGCTCGACATAAGCAATGGCCCGATGGCCCGGGGCCAGTAAAAGTGTATGTCGGGCTAGTTGATTGGCCAATCACTGGCCCGCGACTGGCCATCAGCAAAACAAACAGCAAACGTCATACACAGTGGCGCGAAGAGTGTCAATGTTACTTCAGGTTATTTATATAACGTGTTAAAATGTCTAAAGAACTACGAGGCTGATACGAGAAAGAGGACATCCCTAGTGTCATGGAAAACACAGTAGCCTACACCTGGTAGGGATGGGTACCGAAACCCGGTATTATACGGGCCCCGGGGCTGAATTTTGAAAGACTGCTATATCGATAAGCTCGGACGTTATCTGTTCTGCTGTCGGTACTGGAGAAATACACATAGGCCTATCATTTATTATTGCTATAAAGACGTTATTGTTTTTGTTTTTTTACCATCTCGATTAGTCGCCAGTCATTTATGTAGCCTATATAATAAAATTAAACCATTTGTCTGTGATGCATTTTTGCTATTCGCAGTTCAGAAGAGAGAGAGATCTCTCACGCGCGCCACAGCGCGCACAACACGACAGCTCTGCTTAATGAATGACGACGGAGGACAGAACTAAACATTCGAACGTAGCCTATATGGTTACACTTTAGATCTGTGATATTAGTCTGATTTTATTTTAGATTTCGGCCTCCAAAGATTATAGAATATTTGAGGTAAAACCATTAAAAACTACAGCCGCATTCTGTCTAGCGCAACTTTCTTCCATTCGCAGAAGTAGCCTACGCTGTCATTTCTCCTTAAAGCTCAAACTTTAAGACAGAATCAGCACGATCGGTGATTGTTGTAAAATGCAGTCTCTACTGTTTCTAAATCGCGGGACGCGTTTAATAATAAAAAGAGCTATTAAAAGCACAAAAATCTGCACAAGAGATGTTGTTCCCAATGCGGCGCGCGCTCCGAAACAGACCGTAACGAGACAAGCAAATTATACTTTGGGCTTCATGTGCGCGTCTAAACGATCAAATGTACACAAAAATGTGTCAAAATGACCGGCTGGAGATTCACTTAAACAGTTTATGTCTAAAATGGACGTAGTTATGGTGCATCGTAGTTAAAGTGCATTAAAATATAGCATCAGACTATTAGATCTGCACTCGTTCTTAAAGGGGAAGCCGTCTAATAAACATGCTGACGATTGAGCCATTACTCCGAATCAAACAACAAAAGGCAAAAAGAAAATCACTCACAGCTCTTGAATGAATAACTTTAGCTTTAAATAAGTAACAGTGATGGAGATGAGGAGAGAGCAGGTATTGACAGATAATCTACTGCACGCTGACATTTGGTTATTTTTGCATTTCTCCAGGGGCTCTCTCTTAATTCCTCCATTGGCTGTATTGATTAATCCTAATGTATACAATCAATACAGTTTAATGGAAAAGTGCTTTTCCTTATATTTCTTTCAGGGCCAGTAAAAATATAGAAGGGGCCAGCAAAACTCTGATCTACTGGCCCCGAGGGCCAGTGGGGATTTTTTTTTATGTTGAGCCCTGCTTTTATACATTGTCGTGTTTCTTTGGAAATAAACGATGGACAAATGGAGTCTTTAAACGCCTCAGATGTAAAGTTATTCGCTGTCAAAGTGACGCCAAAATGAATGGGAGTCAATGGAATGCTAACAGCAGGTGAAGGCTTGTTAGCCAATGGCGGCCCCCGGGGAGACTTCAGTTTCCGGCTGGTGGATTACCCCCTTGGGAAAAATACGCACCACATACGCACTGCAAACGGAGTATGTGTGAAACAGGCGTTAGCATAAACGACAACAAACAAAGTTAAGTCTGACACAGAGAAAGGGATTCGTCTTTGGGAGAAAAAGAAGAAATGACATTTGGAAAAAGTTTCATTTCATCATGTGTGTAGGCTACTTCTAACATGTTTGGTTGGTAAAATAAATATGTTGTAAATTCAAATCAGAGCATCTTCCATGTCTGGAATGGATGTATTCTTGAGTCTATAAGGTAACAATAATATAATAAGATAACTATAAGAAGATAAGATTGTTTGAAATGGGTTTGGCTAAAAGAAAATTTTGGTTTCGTCTATACTACTAGGTACTTATACTATATTGACTGGGTTAAATAGAATTGCATTACTAAAAAGAGACTAAAATAAAATTTTCATTGACTAAAACTAGACTATGTCTTTCGTCGACTAAAACTAGACTAAAATGTCATCAGTTTTCGTCGACTAAAACTAGACTAGACTAAAAAGAGTATGAACGTGACTAAAACTAATAAAAACTAAAATGACAGCTTGACACAAAGACTAGACTAAAACTAAAATTAAAACAGGCCGCCAAAAACAACACTACTGCAGAGTGGTTGGCTCGGCCACACCTAATACCTTTTCAAGATTTTTCAATTTTCGGGTTGAGCCAGTTTCGTCCCGTGTGTTAGTGATGCGTGGGTCGGCTTTTTTTCCAACCGGCGGGTCCCGCTTTTATGAAATTATTTGGCACGCCCAAATAATGTTTTGTGGCTCTCCTGTTTGTATATTTTTCACACGAGTTGCACTTCACGTAGCCAATACTGCTGTTGTCTCTTGTAACTATTTCTGAGAACCGGTCCCAAACATTAGATTTAGCAGCCTGACCTTTTTTTTCTTTTAATTATGTAAATTCCCGACCTCAATTTCTCCCACTCCTCATCTTCCATCTTCACTTTTATTTCTCCGTTCTTGTTGTCGTGGCTGGCGGCGGGAGCTGCTTGGCGCGCCGCTTTCGTGACGTGTCACGTGACGCCAAAGGTTTGGGGATATCACGCAAGTTACGTTGCAAAGGCATTCGTATTGTAACCTTATCAAAGAACCTAATAAAAAATATGAAAATAGATATTCCCAAATATTTGATATAGGCCGGAAATTGCACGCAACACATGGATTTAAAAAAAAATTTAATGACCCGCCCCAACCCACCCTGCAAATAAAGTGACAATTTCTTTCCCCGCCCCAACCCGACCCGCGGGTTACGAGTCGACCCACGCATCACTACCGTGTGTTGTTAGGTATGGGCAGGTAAGCTGCGGGCAACTAGCCGGGTGCTCTACTTGCACACAGCGAAGAATTTTTCGGAAGAATCAGAGGTGTCCCCAAGGATGCTTGTCACAGGTGTTTGCGGCTCCCAAGTGCGACCCATAATGTCAGTCTTGACACAACATCTCATTCCCTCCATCAGGAAACTGAGGTTACAGCTTAATAGTACAGAAACATTTTCTATTTCTTCATTCTTTATTTTAAAAGGGACAATGCACAATAATTAACATGATCACTTAAGTCCATCATGTAAATGTGCCAGATTTACCTATACAGAATAATTTTCATCTGTAGTCCCCATTTAGATACAGTTTTTTAAATGTTGGTTTTCTATTACTGTAATGGCAAAGCTGAATCTTCAGCAGCCAGTTTTCAGTGTCACATGATCTTTCAGAAATTCTCATTCTAATATTCTGAGACACATTTTGAAAATGTGTTGTCTTTTTTATTTGTTTTCCAGGGTTTAATGAAAAAATTTATTCGCTGCTCAACAAGAGTGACTGTTGGAACAATTAAGAAGTTTTTAAGTCTGAAGTTAAAGCTTCCCAGTTCGTATGAGGTAACATGTGGATATCTTTAGTCTATGTATTTTACCATTTTCCTGTACAAGATAGAATGATTTGTTGGAATTTACAGCCTTTGCATTTTGTTTAAATCTCACGTTTATATGAATATGTTGTTATGCATTTTGCAGGCACATTTATGCAAAGCTTATAGTGCTTATAGTGGGATAAACATAAGTTTTAGCAGTACATGGTAATTAAACATGAATTTGGCATTGCTAGAGATATTGTCATGATTCAAGACCAATGATGATGAGGAAGGCAGATTAAATGGTTCAAAATAACAACAAGGTTTATTTAACAAGAGCAAACAACACGAGACAGAGTGCATGGCATAAACAATACTGGACAAGGAAGGAAAGGAAATGAGGAACTTAAATAGACAAGGTGATTAACTAAATACAGACAGGTGTGCTCGTTAATCAATGTCCATGACAATTAATGACTGGCGGAAATCTAGAACAAAGGAAACAGGTAACTGAAGAGAAACAAACCAAAAATCCATGAACGTTAAACTAAACTGCGGAGCCCCGCACATGACATGCAGGAAAATAAATAGTAGGCTAAATTGTGCACACAATTTTCTAATTCGTTCCCTCGATTTATAAATCATGCGCAGGATTTACTAATTGGTTCCCTCGATTTTCTAAATCTAATTAGTAAATCGTGCACACGATTTAGCAAATCGAGGGAAAGAAATTAGTCAAGTCAAGTCACCTTTATTTATATAGCGCTTTTTACAATACAGATTGTACCATAGCAGCTTCACAGTGATAACATGAAAATAATACAAGAAGTTTGTTTATAGAAGAAAATTGCGTGTTGCGTGCGCAAAATAGTAAATCGTGCGCACGATTTACTTTTTTTTTCTTGCATGTCATGTACTATGCCTCTGTGTACTATGTTTCTTGCATGCCTCCGTACTAAACAGAACATTACTGTGACAGATATAGGAACACTACAAATGAAATATTCTTGTCTGGGACTCAAGTGTGTTTCTTTTACTTCATTGCCTGTGTTTCATCACTTACCATATTCCTGCTGTTTATGTTTTGTTTGTTTGATACTTGCTTTGGTGTTTTGTACTACCATACAATTAAACAGATCTGATAATCACTAACTGTTTCTGCAGCTAGATGTTCTATGCAATGGTGAGATCATGGGTAAAGACCACACCATGGAATTCATCTACATGACCCGCTGGAGGCTTCGGGGAGAAAATGTAAGCCATGAGAATACCAGTATGTCCTCCTCTCCTCTTATGCGTGAAATCTGAATCCTCTCATCTTTTCCACTGGGATGAGCAGTGCGGCAGACCCTATTACCTAAAGGAGCTTCATAGCAAGTTGTGTGGTTTTGCTCTTCATGGTACTTACATTGCAGGGCTCCAGACTAACTTTTTTCACTAGGAGCACAGTGGCCCCCAAATGAAAATTTTAGGGGCACAACCAGAAAATTTAGGGGCACACACCGTAAATCAACATGCTAACCAGATATTCACATTTCTACTGATTTCCACTGTATTGCTAATAAATACTTTGACAATAGATACAGAAATTACAATGTGCTGTTTCAAATTCAGTGTCACATTTTATTGTGCACTTTTGAAGATGCAACAACAAGGTAAACCGACAGCACCATCGCTGTCATGACAGTACAAATATGAAAAAAATATACCATACATTCGGAATTTAAAAAAAGTGCTTAGTAGGGATATGACGGTGAGGATATGTTCCCACCGGTTAATTGACGTGTGACAACACCGGCAATACCGGTATCACCGGCGGGGGCTTTTTAAATCTCTAATTTAAAAGCAAACGTAAAATGTGCTCGTTTGCACGGGCATTCATAATGGTGCAGAGCAGCACTGTTTTGTTGTTGTGCCCCGAATTGGCGCTAATTTGAAAAAGAAACTAACATGTGCAAGGCCGCACATGTCAACCGGAGCGGAGCGAGCAGAACAGAGCGAGAATTTTTTTACATTTCGCTTTGACACCAAATATTCCGCAGTCACCTTGTCAGTCAGCTCCTCACTCTAAATGAAACCTGACTCCTGTTGCTGATCTGTGCAGCGACTCTCGTTCGGCTCACGATTTATTAAGCAGACATGTTCAGTTTAATAGTGTCTGTTCTCTAACTGAACTAAATGATTAAAAATAAAAAAAATAAAAATAACATCGACAGTGGGGGTGGGGTGGGGGTGCTGCAGTGGGAGTGCTGCAGTGGGAGTGCTGCAGTGGGAGATGTAACCAGTGTTGCTTCTGAACACCGGTAACACCGACTATCGTAGCAAGCCTCGTGCTTAGTAACGAAGTGCTTAGTAACCTTTCAGTCATTCCACAGTTACAAACAATACTTAACAAATGTATGTAGACATTAGGGGCACTGGCCAATAACATTCCACTAGAACAAGGTAGCGACTGCAACATTCACAGTTCATGGAATTCGTCTCCTTACAGTACCTCAACCAGCTGAATTCTCGCAGCCAGTCTTCCCGAAAATGGTGGGTTCGGGCTTTTTTCGTCACACAAACCTCTGACTCTGAATCATCATCCGACTGTGATACTGTGTAGACTCTGGCACTAGCGGCGCCGCAGGTCAGAAGAACAAGTCGATAGATCGCTTGCTCATTGCTCAGACGCACATAGCAGGTTGTGATATTTGTCTCCGTCTCCTTCCCACAGATGTTTAATTACGCGCGCTCGATTATCTCTAGGACCCGCCCCCTCCACACATTAGCCACTTACAGTGGCCATTCCCTATTCTTGTCACACTCATTGGCCTGCCACTCATTCCGGATTCATTGACGCGCCCCTTCCACATTTAACGTGTAAAAAAAAGGGCAAATTTACTGGTCGCACATGTGCGACTGGATGTAAAATTCAGTCGCACACTCTCAAATTTTGGTCGCAAAATGCATTGTGAAGCAAAGTAACTAAGACAGCCATAAAACTTTCAGGTTAATTCCAAAACAAGTCGGTTCAGTCGAGTCCCCACTCTTCAACTGAGCAGGTGCTTCATTAATTTTAGCATGATGATTGTAACCTTTGCACAAGGCTGTCATGGAGTATGGAGCTATGAGGACCGAATGCAATGATTGGACGAACATTTTTTGGTCCTGAGACTTCCACAGAAGATATATGTACAAACTCCAAACTTTACAAACTCAGAAATAAGACTCACAAACAGGACAACCAACATAACAACATTAAGAACTCACAAAGACTGAACTAGACACAGGGCTTAAATACATACTGGACTAACGAAGAGACAAGGGACACATGTGAACATTTA
This sequence comes from Rhinichthys klamathensis goyatoka, assembly GCF_029890125.1. Taxonomy (NCBI): domain Eukaryota; kingdom Metazoa; phylum Chordata; class Actinopteri; order Cypriniformes; family Leuciscidae; genus Rhinichthys; species Rhinichthys klamathensis. The sequence continues at coordinate 1,295,095 of NW_026606640.1, forward strand.
AACAATCAACCAATGACAACATGACACAACAGACAGGGGAACACAAGGCAAGATCACATGACTAGAACAGGGGATCACATGACAGACAAGAACCAGGAACAAAAAAACAAATCCCAAACCGTGACAGTCATATAATTAGTGGCTGCTGTCACTTTAAGATCTGTCGCTGCTGACAAAGACGTGGATCTCACACGCGTCTCATTCTCTCACAACTCTTCACTCAATTAAGACTTTATTTAACTCATTTAAGACTGCTCTTATGAGGATACGCGACAAAATTGACATTTTGGTATAATGTGTGTGTTACTGTTCGTTCAAGCGCGAAAGAGAACTCGAATCTAGCACATTCTCTTTTGCCTTGTCGCGCTCTAATGGTTTAAAAGCATTTGCATGAAGAAGAGTGTGATCATATAATGTAACTCTAGCCAAAGGATGACAGAAAAAACGGATGCGTTAATTGCGTTAAATATTTTTAACGTGTTAAAACTGGAAAAAATTGATCAAATGCGTTAACGGATTAACATTGACAGCCCTAGTTTTAATATTTAGACCACTTCTATTATTGATTGCTATCAGGATGTGAAGAGAGTTTTAACCAGTATAGCAAAAAGTGTTTCTAAAACAAATTGCCTACCCTACCTTTAAAAGAAAGACGTTCCATGAGCTCAGAAATTGTTAAATGACAGTATGTCAGTGTGATTTCAACTTCAATATTAAAATTGTGTTTAATTGTTAAAAACCTATTGATGAACTTTTCCCATAAACTTGATGAGCAATCCCAGCATGCAAAACATACCATATGCTGCTGGTGACCAGCAATGCTGGATTTTATCAGGGTAGCTTGCAATGAACTTGAATTATATTGTATTTGTAGTGATCATAAAATACTTTTATATTTCACAATAGTCTTTGATTAAATTATAAATGTATGTGAATATAAAGCTTGCATATCGTCATAAAAGGACATTTTTTACACTCATCTACAACATGTCTCTTTCTCCAGGTATACCCAATGGTACTTGAATATCGACCACGCATTGACTTTGGCTAGGTTGAAATACCCTGCACTAATTTCATCCTATGAACAGACAGCGAATTGAATGGACCAGTTCTGAAGATGTACTCTACCCATCTCTTCTGTTTAGTTTCATTCGTTTTTTTGGTCGAAAGATTGTCACTTACAACATTGTGATTTATATCTCTTCCTGTGTTGTGGTTTATTTACCAAAGTGACGCAAAAGTTGTGTTTAAAGGCCTTCAGCAATTTGCATATGATGGTAGCTCCCTTTAAAAATGTCACATGTTATGAAAATGTAAGTAAATGCGCCAGTGCCTTTTCCATTACATCCTCATATGAAGAGATTCTGACAGACGTTGAGTTTATAAAGAGTTGTTTTTACAGAATTGTTGCCTTTTGTGTTCTACGGACAAAACAAGCCCTACAAGGTTTTGAAAAAACATAAGGGTGAGTGACAGAATGTGCATTTTTAGTGGTTTAATAGGCTCCTGGTGTTTAAAGCTTATGGGCTTGATTAGAACTTCAAACATCCTCTAAGGGTTTTAAGCTGGTCTGTTTTTGATTTTGCCCACTTAAGGGGTTTTATTTATTATAGGCCATACCTCTGTGCTCTCAAAAATGCAGTTTCTTTTACATGGTTTTGGTGACCTCTGCATATGTGCCTCATTTAAAAAAAAAAATTTAACTTTGCTAAACACATCGAATAGAGGTTTTACAATGTTATTATACTTCCGTGGCATCATAATTGAGAAAGAATTCAGCTTTACCGTAATTTCATTTCGGTTTATGGCTGGCAGGCAATGAGTTAAAATCTTCCTCACAATTTGTAATACTCAATTTTTTCGGATTTTGTAGAAACATATGTATAATGTTCATAATTGCTGTCTTAAATCAAAGCTTTTGAGTCATGCTTGCCTGTTTTATGTCGGAATAAATCCTGAATCAAGTTGTCCAAAGAAAGAAATCTCAAAGCAAAGGAAGAAACCATACTTAATTCTTGCTAAATAGAATTAAGGGATTTGCTGGGCCACATTACAGTATATTAGTCTGGTCATATTGCACCAAAGACACTCTACAGCATCTGACCACATGGCATAACAGGCTAAAAACTGTTTGCCTTGCCTTACAACTATACTCACAGAGACCATGTGGCAAAGATAAAGCTTGAATTTCTGAGCATGGAACAAAACTACAAAAACATTTTGTTCCAGTATATTTGTGAATTTTTCCTTAAAAATCTCCCTGAAACATTACTTCTGATAAAATCACATAAATTTGAGTTATTTCTATTTCTAAAAATAGAAAATATTATTTTGCAATTGTTTTCACATTAAAAAGGTGACTGAAATATAAAATAATGTGTGGACACTGAATAATATTTGTTTAGAATAGTCCCTTGAATGTCCTTGTACTGCAACGATAAACATGTATTTTTGTAAGAAGCCCTTGTAGATATTTTATCTTTAAAAAATGGAAATGTATGTTGTATGTAACAAACATGAAATGCTGCTTAGAATATTCTATTTTTTTCAATGTAAAGTTCCTGAGGTGATTCCTATAGATTAGAAATGTATACAACATATGACCTGTATACTTGAGTTATTGTATTTGTGTCTTTGTCCGGAAAAAAAAAAATACACTCATGAATATCGATGATATTGGTCTCCATGTACCATTTTTGATTTCATACTTATGTCATGGTATTTAAAATTTCTAAAGAGACAAAACACCACAGTGTTTATTATATTGAATGTGTTACAGATGGTTCAATTCTCTCTCCCTCCTGAATGGTCTCATTGCACAGCGGTGTGTGTGGAGCTCTGGTTGCGGCAGCATTGCCTCATAAATTCTCTGTGATTTCATTTAAGGTTCATCTGCCAAGGATAGAATTTCTCCACGGCCAAAATCCATCGACTTTTCAAGTGATTCGACTTTCACTGCTTTTAATGAGGAGAAAATGCTGCCAAAAGATCATAAAAAGAGACAGCTATCTATCCAGCTATGTGTGTGTGTGTGTGTGTGTGTGTGTGTGTCCATGACTCTTCAGTTTCTAAAATGGAAAAGTCATTCAGCATCATGTTGATAAAAGCCTACCAGTCTGTGGCTCACACAGCTTTGCTTTCTGGGAGTTGATGTTCTGAAAGATGCGCTGCTCTGCAGAAAGACACTGCCTGGGCTCTAAGCTCATGAAAGTGGATTTCTTCACTTTCTACAGGTCGGTCACAACACCTCTGGATTTCCAATTTGTGTCATGGCCAGCCAGTCAGTTTTTCCAAAAGCACTCTCTTCTGTCTAGGAAAGTGTTTGTCTGTCCTACCTGTGCCAAATTTATTCTCCATCTGCACAATAGAGAATTTTTTGGACCTTCGTGTCTTTAAACTGCCTTTTTTCCATGAAGGTGAACAGTGGTTATATTGGGAATTTGGAGGAGGGAAAACACAAAAATTTGGTGGTGATACTGCCTGGTGCCCTTGGCAAGATATTGCTCCGGTTAATGTAACGTCCTGGTTGCATATGCAACCCACCGTTCCCTGAAGGAGGGAACGGAGGACTTAGTCGACGTAGACTGAATGGGATCACGCCAGGGAGCCAGTCATCTTCGAGTACTATTGAACGAGCCAATGGAATTTGGCGTGCGTGACTTGCATCGCACACTCCGCCCCCGCGGCGCGGGTATAAATACGGAAGTGGATGCACTCATTAGTTGCTTTTTCACTGAGGAGCCGAGCGTAACTCGGAGTCAGCGGTGGTCCAGCAGTAGTGGCAAGGGGACTACATCCTCCGTTCCTTCCTTCAGGGAATGGTGGATTGCATACGCAACCAGGACGTTCCCTTTCAGTCGATGACGTCAGACGTAGTCGACATCGACTGAATGGGATCAACAATTGAAAGCGCGACTGAAGGTGCTGCAACCTTCCAGTGCCTGGACAAAAGCCTCCTGAACCTTCGGCAACTTGAGGCGGAGATGGAAGGGCTTAGGCCAAGGAAGTCACTGCTGTTCCACAGGACCACTGGGAAAGCGTACCCCATCAATGGAAGGAAGGGACGCTGCGGAAACCACATCCTGCCCGAAGGGAGGTAACATGTGGAGAATACACATATGGACTGGGCGGATGACCGGGCTTTACAACATATGGAATGTCACTGGGATGACTCCAGCCTATAACAGGGGGGAGGATCAATCGAACAGTGACGGCAGAGCAGGCTCTGCCGAGGGAAGACAAGGGCTCGCCGGAGGGAGCCGTACCGTGGAAGAATACACATATGGGATTGCTGTAGGGATCACAACATATGGACCCAGCCTAACACAGGTTCCACCAGTGCATACGAGTGATAGGCCTGGGTTCGGACGTTCCGCCACATCCGTTGCCGAAGGGTATGGAGGAACTCGACAGGGTTCGGCTAATAAGGGGAACAGTGAAAACGAACCGGGCTTACAGTGAAACTGGCTTCATGTGAAGGGAGCCCACGGGAAGCAGCGGTTCGACACATAGGCTAGTCCTCTAGCGAACATGGTGGGTGTCGCCCAGCCCCCAACTCTATTTAACTTCTGTTCAGCGAGGCACTCTGTGTCAACGCCTAGGAGGGAGCAATACCCTCACTTAGGAGGAGCTCACCACCCAGGTGGGCACATGCATCTTGGGAAAACTTTCTCACCAAGATGAAGGCAACCACATGTAGTGGGCCAACCTCTGCTTGGAAACAGCCTTCCCTTCTGCTGGTCTCCGAAAACAGACAAGAGCTGGTCTGAGGTCCAGGCTTTGCATTCTGTGCACGTATAACCACAATGGAGCGGACGGAACAGAGAAAAGCCAGGGCTGGGTCTGCCTCCTCCGGGGCAGCGCTTGCAGGCTCACCACCTGGTCCCATAGGAGAGGTAGGAACCTTGGGCAAATATCCAGGCCGGGGTCTCAGATTCTGTGAGAGGTAGCCGGCCGAACTCTAGGCACGATTCGCTGACCGAAATGTAAGCAAGTCCCTACCCTCTAGTAGAGACCAAGCAAGCAGGATAACTGTTTCTTTAAAAACAGGACTTTTAACTTACTGCCTGAAGAGGCTCAGGGGAGGTCGAGGGTAAAGAGATTTATTCTCCTTGCTCCCCTCAGGAACCTGACGATCAAATCGTGCTTCCCAAGGATTTGCACCTTACTGCATCATGATGTGCATCAATACAGAGGCAACCTGGGCCCAAGGGACCCACCTCTCTAGGATACAATGATATACGGCTTATAGAAGCCGACCTTCATATCGGCTGGAGGGAGCGGCTGCATCGTGTCCTTCGCCAGTAGACTGCGATGTGCGCACACAAGACAGGAGCACTGCTCAACACTTAGGTGTGACTAAAGTCACTATTTTTAGGAGCATATTTGCTCAACACCTAGGTGTGATGAATATCACTGAGCTTGGGCGGAAGCCGAGCAAAAAGCAATCGCAAGCCGAGTCTGATGATATAGTTTGGGGCCATCTGGACCGGTTGGGAAGCATTTTTGGCTTCTACGAACTGGGCCAGGGGCCAGGGAACCACAGACGTCCCCGAGGTGGGGCAGCGAGGTGGAGGATAGGGACCCGGCTCGGAAGGCCCGGAGGCAGCCCGAAGCAGGGTCTGAGTGTGGTGCACAACACTTACCTGCCTCCACGAGACGGCCAGGGATGCGTGAGAAGGCGGATGACCGGGTCCTCGAACCGCACCCAGCTGCCGTGCTGGCGAACAAGAGGGGGCTGAGGGGTGCAAGGCTTTACAGGGTCGCACACCACCAGACTTGCCCTCTTGGGACCTAGGAACAGAGGAATTTGCTTGAAGTGTGGGTACCGCTTGCTCTGCTTTTTTGGGAGCCAGAGGTGGAACAGACTCACACACAAACGAAAACTCCACCTGGCCCTCACCCGTGGGGAGGGAGTGGATCGGTGTGCAACTTCAAGAGCATCCTCCTCCACCCCTGAGCAGCCCACTCAGGAATGCTTTCGCTGTCGCTTGCCACCTGGCTTGGCAGCGCCTGGAGCGGGCTGGGCGTCCCTACTGTGGCCAGCTCCATGCTGAGGCCTGGCTAGAGGCTGCTGCGGATGCCCAGCAGGAGCGGCGGCAAGGAACGCCCTCGGCGACGAGCAGTCGGAGGAACTGCCACCCGCGGCGGGGTGGTTGCAGCAGCGGGCGGCCGGGGCAGGATGTGCCGGATGGCCTCCGTCTGTTCTTGGGCGGCAGAGAACTGTTGGGCGCAGTTCTCCGCCGCGCCTGGGAAATTGGGGAGACCAGGAACCGGACCTTGTCCGCATCCGCCATATCAACGTCTCATTCCCGTAACCTTGGTTCCCTGAGATACGAGAATGAGAGTTGGGTCAGTGTCTGACGAGTATGGGGAAACTCTGTTATCTACGAATACTGAAGCCTGATTGGTTAATGTCTGTGCACTTGCACAGACAAATGGCATTTCAGCCCGCCAGAAGGGGCGGGGCCGACTGCATATTTAAGTTGCATAAAACGGCCATTTTGTCAGATTTTCTCGACTGAACAGCAGTAGCGTCGACTCACGCATGAGCAGGGCAGGATACGCAACACTCGCTCCCTTTAGATACGGTTCACTTCACATTGTGTCAGAGGATCTTCTCTGATCGCTTTGGGGAACGGCTGCAAAACACTGTGTTACCAGCGCAGAACGGAGCCTTCCAGCAAAGCCGTAGCCCAGCGGCACTCAGTGAGGAGGGAACAAAATTCAGACTACTAGAATAAGGGAACTAGGATGTCCAGAAAAGGCAGACTCGGGTTTGCTGACCGGAGTCTGAGTGTATAGCAAGTCTAGAAAAACCCTTGAGGGTGGAGCCTGGTCTAGGCCGGCAGGTCTTGTGCCAGATATAGGGGCATGGTACGTTGCGATTGCTGCCATGTATACTTTGAGCATGGACTGCCGTCCAACAGCTCCAAAAGAAAAGAGAGAATGGAAGCGACCTCTGGGGGATGCTTGAAGGCTCCCATCAAGAGGCCATAGGTGGAGGCTCCACAACTCGGGTTGGGGATGCCAGATTGACCCGTTCGCTTGGGAAAGGAGGTCCCTTCTCAGAGGGATTGGCCAAGGTGCTGCAGGCAGCAGTCATCTCCTTCTCTGGAGTCAGAAGCATCTTATGTGCGTAAGAGGTGGAATCTGTTCGTTGATTGGTGTTCTTCCCACCTGGATGACCCCCGTAAATGCCCGATCAGAGTCTTGCTTTCTTTTCAGCCTGAATCAAATGAATCGTGTTTGTTCGTTGGCCAGAGGAGAAGAGCCTCTCCGACTGAGCCTGGTTTCTCCCAAAGTTTTTTTTCTCCATTCTATCACTGATGGAGTTTTGGATCCTTGCCACTGTTGCCTCTGGCTTGCTTAGTTGGGCAATCTTAAATATTAACAAAATTATTGATCTGACTTTACTGACACGCATTTTCGGTCAACGGAACGGGCCTGGAATTCAAGTCCCCGGCCTGGATACGTGCCCAAAGTTCCCACCACTCCCTTCAGGTACCAGGTGGTGAACTTGCAAGTGTTTCCCCCAGAGGAGGCAGACCCAGCCCTTGCATTGCTGTGTCCCGTTTGCGCCCTGCGTTTGTACGAGGACCGCCCACAGAGCTTCAGAAAAGTTTGACTTTTGAAAGTTTGGCAATTGAGGGACCGTCATCGAATGAGGAGCGGATCCAGCTTGATAGGTCGCAGAGTAAGTTCTACGACAGCTCCCTCCAGGAGAAGCTTTCAGCACCGTCAACAATGACAAGGGCGGACGAAGCAGAAGAGTGAGCGTGGCCACCCACCAGGGCGTGGAAAGCCGCTATGGCCGCCACGTATACCTTGAGCGTGGATGGACATAAACCTGACGTAAAACGCTCTTGCAGAAACTCAAGTACTGTGTTCACTGAACAGTTAACTGGATCCCACTGATGCTGGTGACACCAAGAAGTGAAAACTCTCCATTTTACTGCATAAAGTTTCCTCGTAGCGGGAGCTCTGGAGCTTAGAATGGTCTCAACAACCTCGGTTGAGAGACCACTCTCTATGAGTTGGGCCCCCTCAGGGACCAAACCCACAGTTTCCAAATCCCCTGCCGGGGGTGCGATATTGCGCCCCCTGCCTGAGACGGAAGGTCTCTCCTGATCGGGACCTCCAAGGGAGGGCCGTCGAGGAGAAGAATTAGGTCCGCAAACCAAATTCGGCTCGGCCAGCGTGGTGCTACTAGCAGTAGGCTTATTCCATCCTGGCGGATTATCTCCAGAACTCCTGGGAGCAGAGCAACAGGGGAAATTACGTACAGACGCAGCCTCAGCCACGTCTGCACCATAGCATCCAGCCCCAAGGGGGCTGGTTGAGTGAGGGAGAACCAAAGTGGACAGCGCGTCGTGTACTGAGACGCAAACCGATCCACTTGTGCCTGGTAATAAATCTCCTATATTTGCTCCACCACCTCGGGGTGGAGTCTCCAGTCCCCTGGCCTCAGCCCCTGCCTCGACAGGGTGTCTGCTCCCTTTTTCTGGCCCCCTGGAATATACACTGCCCTCAGAGAGCGTATCTTCCTGAGGGGCCAAAAATAAGAGGCCACCAGCGTGTTGTCTGTCCAGAGCAACACATGATGGCCCCTCAGGTCTGGGAGGAGATGTCTCAACGCATTGAAGACGACCATCATCTCTAGGCAATTCATGTGTCAAGAGAGACTCCTCCACAAGCCCTGAGCTGAGCGGCCTTCCAATAACGCTCCCCAGCCGGTGAGGGAAGCATCTGTCGAGATAGCAACTCGATGGCAAAGAGCTCCCAACACCGGAACCTGGGACAAGAACCAGTGTTCCCTCCATATAACCAAGGCGCGGGGATACTGCCGCGTGATCTTGATCGTACAGAGTGGGTTTCCCCTCGGGGAGAACCCTCTGGTCCTGAGCCACCACTGCAAAGGTTTCACGTACAGCAGGCCAAAGGGTATCACATTGAACGCTGCTGCCCTGAGGCCTAACAGTCCCTCGGACTGTTTCACAGTGCGTGACTGGCCTAGCCTTAGCTCTTTTGTGGCAGTAAGGATAACAGCTACACGAGCGGGCGACAGAACGGCTCGCATCGTGACTGAATCCCAAACCACTCCAAGAAAAGTGGTCCTCTGTACTGGAGAAAGCACACTCTTCTTGGTATTGAGCCTCAACCCCAACCTTCGCATATGAGCGAGGACGACACCTCGATGCCGAACCGCTAACTGTTCTGATTCCACTAGAATAGCAATTCAGAATGCGTATGCACTGCAGCCTGGACGGGGCCAGAGCTGCATCTAAGCACTTTGTGAATGTGTGGGATGATAGACATAGACTGAAAGGAAGTGCCTGATACTGGTGTTATTTGCCCCTGAAAGAAAACCTCAGGAACCTCCTGTGCTGAGGGAGGATGGAGATATGGAAGTATGCATCTTTCAGATCTATCGTGACCAACCAGTCCTCGGATCTGGTTTGAGTCACGATCTGTTTGAGTGTCAGCAACATGGACTTGAGTTCCAGCACCGAACACTCCAACAGAAGAAGATTTAGAAAATGACGCAGCTCCCCATCCTTTTTTGGATCCATTACCAGAGCCTGCTCGGGATGCACTACCGTGAGCAACACCCTGTTGTAGCCTGGAGGACGAGAACCAAAATGGAATCTGCGTCTTGCTACTAACTGCAGGACCCATAGAGATATATTTGGCAGTAGCTTCCGCGCTGCCAGAAAATCTACCAAGGGAACCAGCCCCTCCAGGCTGGCCTCTGGTGTAGTTGAGACAGCCAGTTCGACCTGAAGCATACTGGCAGGAACTACCCAAACTGACTGTTTTCGAACCCCCCTCAGAGGGCGCGAGTCTGGCGCAATGTCGAGTTGACACTGCGCCAAAGGCTCGCTGGAGACCGCTGCGTCCCGAAGCACCAAGGGTGGTGGGGTTGGCAGAACGGTCTCGTGAGGACACCGAGATGGAACGGGCACCGTATAATGAGGTGTACACCGTTCCACCCTGGTTGGGGCTGCCCTTACCAGTCTGATGCCGGTGGCGCCAAGACCTTTTCTTTTGAGCCAAAGCCTTCTCAGCGTGAAGAATGGTCCTCGGATCCGGCTTCTGCTTTGAAGGCTTTGGCTGCTGTGGTGCGTATGAGAAACTAGACGGCTGGAGCTGCTCACGCCCAGCAGCCCCAGGGGGTTGGACATAACGAGGGAAAGATATTTTAACCGCCTCTGACTGTAATTTGGCCTCCTGGAGACTCTCGACGATCGAAATAACCGCGTCGCCGAAGAGACCAGAAGGATTGAGGGGAGCATCAAGAAAAACAGCTGTATCTTTCTCCTTGATCTCCGTCAAATTAAGCCAGAGGTGTCTCTCAGTGGCCACAAGGGCTGCCATAGACCGCCCGATTGCTCTGGCGGTCTCCTTAATAGCCCTGAGAGATAAATCTGTGGCCCGACGAAGTTCTCGAACCCCATCGGGCTTAACTCCCTCACTTATGTCCAAATCCCCCAGCAGGTCAGCCTGATATGCTTGTAACACTGCCATAGTGTGTAAGCAGGCTCCAGCTTGACCCGCTGCCGTATATGCTTTTCCCACTAGATTAGAAGTAGTTTTCTTAAATGGTTTAGTGAAAAAAGCCGGCGCCTTCAGGGACGATGCTGAACCGGGAGACAGATAGCTCGCAAGCGTCTGTTCTACCCGGGGCATTGCCCCATATCCATACTCTCTCAACCCCCTAATATCTGAATATACATGAACTTGGGGGCTGATACAAGATGAGTAAGGTTTTTTCCATGATCTAGACAGCTCGCTGTGCAGATCAGGAAAAAATGGAAGGCGCCGTGATGGGGGTGAAACAATAGGGGGAAGGAAGCCCTTTTATCTGCTGGCCATTCAATATTTAATTTATCTACAGCCTTAGTAATCACCTCCATCAGCTCCTCATACGCTGGGGAAAGAGATGGCGAATCCTCTTCCCCCGTGATTGTGTCACTTTCAATGCCCAGTATATCTACCTCCTCGGAGGTAGAGTACTGAAGCATTGATCTCTCTCCCCGGGCGGAAGTAACCGCGGTGCGGGCTTCCGATACCGGAGAGAGAGCAATGGATCCCTCGAGAAAGGGAGGAGAAAAGATCCTCGGACCCGTCTCCACCCCCGTAAAGAGATCCATTTGCGATCCCCAGGAATGTATTCTCCGCGCTGCCTCGGCAGACGCGGGTCCTGCACCCTGAGAACCGCGAACCTGAACACTTTCCTCGAAAAGTGACAGGCGGGAGCGGAGCATGCGAAGCGAAAGCTTCTCACAATGTTGGCAATCAGCCCCCTCGAAGGCTCACACCGCATACTCTACTCCCAAACAAATCACACAAAGCTCGTGTGTGTCCCCACTCGTTAAATAACGCGAGCAGGGAGAAACACAGAGTCTGTGCAATTGTTTCGCCATAGTGTTAGATAAATATATAACAGACAGACAACAGTAAATATAACAGACAGATTGACACATATCGCTTGCTGAGGCTACAGAAGCTAATGCCGGTTTGCACCGGATGCGCTTTTTCTCTTCCTGGTCATGACGTCACCCGCCCGTGACGCTCATTCTTTCCATTGGACTAGTTGACATAGATGCTTCAGACACATTCACGCTGGAGGCGTTCCCAAAGCGTCATCGACGCATCGCGAGTTCCCTCGAAAGGGAACTGGTGAATGCAGTTTACAGGTTTCATAGAAAGAGAATGATGTGAGCACGTGTGATTGGCAGTGAGTCGTGTGTACAGACCAAATAGCTCAATACGAGAGGCAACGAGAAACGCAAAGAATCACATCATCATGTTTTAAAGAAGAGTGGTTTGATTAAAGTGGTGGAAATAACGGTTGATGGACACAGAACGGTAACAATTACACACCCACCCGCGTGCAAATTCAAAATACATCATTAGTTTAAATAGATGTTTTTGTGTGTGGGGCAGTTTCAGGCATGGTTAGATTACTATAAAAGAGTTCACATATTCACTTTTCTTGAAAATATTTAGCTATTAGATCTATTTAAATGCTTCAGTTTGTTTTCATATTATAATAATATCATATTTAAACAAATGGAAGCATTTAAACTGATATATTATATCACTTCAAATACTTCAATTCGGTTTTTTTTATATTATATTATATTAGGCCTATATTTTTATTATATTATAAGCCTAAATAAAGAATCTCACAAGGGTATTGTTTAGGGCTCATTGCCATAAAAAAGTTTGAAACCCCCTGCTAAAGAAAATATTGGAAATTCATAAGCAATAAACAATAATTTAACGTTGATGGTTTAATGCTTCCTGTACACAATTAATTGACTGTACAAAAACACTTTATGGTTTTCCCAAACCATCTCAGTGTAACAGCTTAATTTTCTTTCATACTATATTCTATTATTGTAAAGAATTGAACTGTCCTGCAGAAGATTTTGTCAATTATTTTTCATAGGATTTCTTGGTAAAGACGTACAGTTAACAGCACTGTAAGAAAATATCAGGTAACCTAAAATGTGCTTCATTTAGTGACTTCTTAATTAAGTGCTTGTTTTTCAAAAATATGATTTAATACCAATTGTTACATCAAGGGTCAAATAAAATAGAAATGGCACATTCAAGTTAAAAGTTACAACTGAATGTTGAAACCATTGTGTTTCTACGTATGCTGTACAGGTCAGGTATAAATAATATTTTTGCTCAGGTGGTGAAAAATGTCCGCCCAATAGAAAAAGGTTTTGCCCAGCAAGAAAAAAAAAAATAGAGGGAACATTGGTGGTAGGCGGTGGAGTCCTGCAAGGAGTTCGATCACTCCTCTGTATTTAAAGCTGCCAATGTATGGTCTTCTATCTTCTGAGTCCAGCAAGGAGAACATATTCACGCTGAAGAAGAAAGATTCTAAATATTATGGCGAGATAGGCCCGCTTATATAGATTGGTAGCCCTGCCCATTTCGGCGGGCTACCCATATGAAAAAAAAACCCTGCATGGTTCATATACAGCAACCATATATCTTCCTTACTTAAATTGGCGAATTACCTTCTGTGTTTCATGTAAGCACAATACATGTCCTATACAAAATCAGACCGATTATGGCCCCTTTCATACTAAATAGCACACATACAACTTGTAGGGGATTTTTGCGTCATATATGAATAATACTGTAAAAAGTCTTATATGAGTTGTACATGACAAAAGTATGCAATGGTGTATGGTATTAGTAGAAAACACCCGATATTCATATACAAATCATTTAAAGTTCTTATATTGAATCATATGAGTTTTACATGACAAAAGTATGCAATAGTATATGGTATTAGTAGAAAATAACTTAAATTCATATACAAATCATTTAAAGTTATTATATTGAATCATATGCTAGTCAAATTAAAGTCATATAGGATTTATACACATTTTGTGTCATTTTTTTATACGTGTTATATAAAGTGTGTCATACAGATTTCATGTTTAGATGACCAACATCACTTACTATATGCAGTTGACAAATTTGGAAATTGTACAGTGCAGAAGCTGGTTGGAGGATGTAGTGTCAAAATATCTATGACCTTTATGAGGACTGGTCATTTTCCTTCAGGATTTGAACAGCAAATTTGAAATCCGGAAATCTCAATACTTTCAAAAGTGTTTCCTCTCGCAACACAGTGTTACAATATGAACACTAAGAGTAAAATATGACCACCAATGCAGAGAACAACAACACTGTTACAGAGCTGGGTGCAGCTTTGTAGCAAACACTGGCAGAGTTGAAATTCTACACTGTTCTGGTGTTGACCTAACACTTTAAAAGAAAATGAAAATCATTCATCATGGAATTCTTCTCAGCCTTAGGAGTCGAGTATTACACCACCCCAACACCTTTTTACAAAGAAAAACAACACTAAAGGAGTTACCAGTTTTTCTTATTAGGGTTCTGCATTACCTACTTTAAAGGATTAGTTCACTTTCAAAAAAAAAAAAAAAAAATTCTGATAATTTACTCACCCTGATGTCATCAAAGATATCCATGTCTTTCTTTCTTCAGTTGAAAATAAATAAGGTTTTTGAGGAAAACATTTTTCTACACAGAATGGACTTCAATGGTAACCAAATATTCAAATGTTCAAAGAAGGTTCAAATGTCAGTCTCAATGTAGCTTCAAAGTCTCGGCACGATCCCAGTCAAAAAATAAGGGTCTTATCTAGCGAAACGATCGGTCATTTTCTAAAAAAATAAATATATATACATTTGAAACTTTTGAAACTTCTTTGAACATTTAAATAGTTGGTTGCCATTGAAGTCCATTCTGTGTATAAAAAATTTAAGAAAGAGAGACATAGATATCTTGGATGACATCAGGGTGAGTTTGAAAGTGAACTAATACTTTAAGATGCTGGACATGAATATTAAATTAGCATTATTTTCCTATGTTTTTACATCATGAAAATCTATATGGCTTTTGTATGTAGGACATACAGTATATGACATATATGATTAAAAATACATTAATATTATGCAATTTATATATGTGGAGGCAAACCTTTTCCATATGGGTACAGCGCCACCGCCATAGGATCATGCGGTTTCACTGCATGATTCAATCAGGCTTCAGTATTCCTGTATATCAAGGGGAGCACATAATTTTGATGGTCCCCAACAGAGATTCCACTGTCTATAAGTAACTAGTCAACTACATGTCAACTAACTCTCATTAGAGACTGTTAGGTTAGGTGTTAGGATCCAGGTAAGTAGAATAAGTTGACATGGTAAGTAGAATGTCTGTTGGGGGACCATCAAAATAAAGTGTTAGAAGATATTAAGAAGACAGTCTACTAATACTCTAATGAGAGTTAGTTTGACATGTAGTTGCAAAGTTACTTATAGTTAGAAGAAGAATGTATAAAGTGGACTATCGAAATATCGTAACCGAATATATTTACATATATTTGCTAGACAAAAATGAACAAAATACATGATTAAATCAAAAAACAATTGCACACATACATAAATTCAAATATCAATTAATATCAATAAAGACTTTATGGTATATGCAATATACACTATACCATATTCAAATTGTATTATTTTGATTGTTATTTATATAACTATAGACACTTTATTTTTAGACAGACACTATCCACCTGTTTCTCCAGCAACCAATGGGTGCTGACCTACTTCCGCTTTCCGGTATTGTGTTTGCTGTTCAGCGGCTAACCTCTTGCTAAGCTGTTGCTAAGTTGCTAGCGTACCATGATATCGACAGAGAAGGCAACCTTACATTGATTAGAATAAGTTGTGTTTAAATGTTGTTAACATGAGCTCAGGTTCAACTTGTGCCGTTGTTGGTTGCATCATGCCATCTAGCCACTCCGTCAGAAGTAGAGCTTAGATTCTCTGCCCGAGCCCGATATTTCCCGACACTATCCTCGGGCCGGGCCCTTGATCTAGAGACGTGCACTCCCAACGCAATAGAGTGCGGCGCGGGACTAGATTTGATGACCGAGCGCGGGCGCGGGCGGTAATGCACTCACTCTGTGTGTGCGGGTTGCGGGAGAGTAAAACGATTCGCGGGACTCCCGCAAACTAGGAATATCTTTGAATAAAACATACAAAAACTCATAGATTTGTATTCATCTGTTGAAGAAAAGCAACAACTAAAACAAAATAGAAACGGGCCAGAGTTTCTATTCATAACATGTTTGCAGCGTTGAGCGATGTAGCCAATCACAGTTATATGTGTTGATTTCTTGAACGCAATGGCCAATCAGAAGCATGTATGATAGACTCCCCTCACCGCTCAAAACGGACTTTTTATTCAGTGCTGAATTCTGTATGCTGGCAAATCCTCTAAGTTACAAATACATCCGGAAATGCTTCTCACCTTCATTCACCTTAAGTGAATGTAGCCTTGGCCTGGAGGGGTTGATGTCATCAGGCGGTACCCATCGTTTCAACCCTTATCCGCAACACCCTCCCGATGGTGGGTCGGCAGTGGTGGCCAGATCACTGCCCATCTTCCCCTCCAGGCTTCCAGCTCAACTCCTCCCTCCTGCTCCATAACCAGCAAGAGGCTCTTTCCGCTGCCTCCCCCATCCTGCGAGCTGCTGCCTTCCTCTCTTTCCCTGTTATTCCAATGGCTGTGAGCATTCTCCACACTGACTGAGCAGGGAATCCTCTACAGCCAACCTCGACCGGGAACAGCCAAGCCTGCCAGCCTTTCCCCCTGCAGTCGTGCTGCAGGTTTTGGTATTTGGCTTTCTTCCGTTCAAAGGCCTGTTCACAACCCTCTTCCCATGGGACTGTAAGTTCTATGAGGATGATCTTTTTTCCCTCTTCAGACCACAGTACCACATCCGGCCTCAGAGTTGTCTGGACGAACTGGGGGAACTGCAGCCTTCCTCCCAGGTCGACCTTCATTTCCCATGATTGGGCCTTTTGTAGCAGACTGGCTCTTGTTGTTACTGTGGTTGATGGCTTTTCCCCCTCCCTTACAAACTGGATTGATGTTGTTTTCCGAAGTGGTTGGCGTTTCTTTTTCCTCTCCTGCTCTAAGGTGTTGGCGAGTGTCATGAGCACCCTGTCGTGGCGCCACCTGTACCTTCCCTGGGTGAGTGCTTTTTTACACCCGGACAGGATGTGTGCCATGGTGCCCCTCTCCCCACAAAGTGCGCAAACAAATTAACTTTGTTTGTTAATTATAACAAACAAAGTGTGGATATTATGAAAGATTCATTGTGCAGTGCAGTCAGCTTCATTGATAATAACAGAGATGTGTGAGATCGCGATGAACTGTCTGCTTTTTAGGAATTATTAAGGGAGCGCGCATTCAGTCATGCCAGACCATGCACGCGGGAGAAAGTAACATAGAAAGTAGTTGAGAACGTCAGTTATAACGTCCCACGTATTAAAAAACGGTCGGGTTTAAATAGGCTCGGGCTCATAATTACAGTTAATGTGTCGGGTAGGGTCGGGCTTGATTTTTTTGGGCCCGATCTAAGCTCTAGTCAGAAGGGATGGATGAGGGACTGTTACGCTACTGTCGTCACGAATTGTTAAAACATCCATGGTGTATCCACCTCCGTTTTTGTCCATTTGTGCTTCATCCATGGAGAAACACCGGCTTTTACAGCAAACAAGATAGCAAGCTACAAGCTATCAAACGTACACAAGCTTCGAACCGGAAAAGGACAACCGACTTCCGGTTCAAACCCGCTATGAATCATGGGTAAATTCGCTAACCAGGAAAAAGGTGGATAATATTGTAGTGGATGTAAATCAGAAATGGGCAATTGCTTGATTATTATTTTGCAATCTACAGAGCAATGTGATGTGTGTATCTGAGAGAGGTCCATGGATCAAACCAGACTGGAGCAAATAAACAAATAAACTGTTAATTTCTTTCTTTCTTTCTTTTTTCTTCAAAAAAGGTGTTCCTCAAACTTCCTCCAGTTTCCTTACAAGCAGTTCAACTCTGCAGCATGTACTGTATTCTTGTGCAAGCAGTTTGGCATCTCAGTTTGGCCTAATTTGTGTCTTTATTTGCTCAGCTGTCTGCATTTATATGTCTGTGCTGGCTCCCCAAATGTTTAACTAAACACAACTGAGGCTCTTTTCAGTGTTTGACTGTGCAGTATTAAATAAACATTTGGAAACACTTCTCAAGGTAAGACAGGGCTGAAAAAGATCAAGCTGCATTATCAAATATAAATAGATATTTCCTCCTGTTGACTGTAGTGAAGTCAGCGACACGGTTGAGCTGCGCAGCGAAGAGGCAAAAGCAATATCAACTGAGGAAAGATAACGTGTGCAGGTGATTTATACACTTGGTAAGGGGCGGGTCCCTTACCTGGAATTGGACACGCGCTTCTGTCTGTCATGCCAGACTTGGTGCAATTGGATGCTTCTGCAGAGGTCAGGTGTGAATGCAGATTACGTTTTATGACAGGTGGAAAGATCATTAAGGCTCACAAGGCACTCAACCAAGAAATCAGTCTCACGGTCTCTCATTATATTTGATAGGGGGTCAAATATATTGAACTGCACTGATATAGCATATTTCCTAGCATATTTGTGCTAGTGGCTTGATGTTTGCCAGTCGAACATTCAGGATGTTAAGATCCAGATTAGAGAAAGCTCACTGAGATTTAACCCACTGGCATAATTACATTTGGACTTTTTTAAATGAGAGAACTTTATTCATCCCCTCAATGCCCAAACTTTATTATGATGGACAGATGTTAATTTAGACTGTCATCAGCAGTTTAATCCATTAGGGAAACATGTGACAGAAAAGTGACAGAAATCAATGGAAGTGTTTGCTCAATATTCATCTGCATGAACGTGAGAGACCGTGAGACTGATTTCTTGGTTGAGT
Organism: Rhinichthys klamathensis goyatoka; assembly: GCF_029890125.1. Classification (NCBI taxonomy): domain Eukaryota; kingdom Metazoa; phylum Chordata; class Actinopteri; order Cypriniformes; family Leuciscidae; genus Rhinichthys; species Rhinichthys klamathensis. The sequence continues at coordinate 1,313,467 of NW_026606640.1, forward strand.
GCCTTGTGAGCCTTAATGAACTTTCCATCCTGTCATAAAAAGAAATCTGCTTTCTCCAAAGAGTGACTCAGGGAAATTTCAGTGCATTTGTCAGCGGATTCAGCATGCATATCTTTCTTGTTCTCTTTCATCATCTCGAGTTCAAGGTCCACCTATGGGAAGGGCATTCACACCTGACCTCTGCAGAAGCATCCAATTGCACCAAGTCTGGCATGACAGACAGAAGCGCATGTCCAATGCCAGGTAAGGGACCCGCCCCTTACCAAGTGTATAAATCACCTGCACGCGCTATCTTTCCTCAGTTGATATTGCTTTTGCCTCTTTGCTGCGCAGCTCAACTGTGTCGCTGACTTCACTACAGTCAAACGGAGGAAATATCTATTTCGATCAGCCTCCGCCAGGCGTGATTGTCAGAACGTAGCGGTTAGTTGCGTTTTATTCTTGGTTTGCAAGCCACCCGCGCTTGCTACCTGGATTTTTCTCGGGTTGCCTGCCTGTGTCTCCGCTTCCACCTCTCCCATGGATCAAGTTAAACTCTCCACTCCTGCTAACCCGTCGGACTTGCAGTCTTGTGCATGTCCTGCCGCCTGCGGTTCACTCATTGCCATGAGAGATACCCATCCCTTCTGCGTAGTATGCATGGGGTTAAAGCATGCGGAAGAAGTGCTTTCACTACCAGAAAACTGCTGCCATAGCCTTGCTCTGCCTAGGAAGCTTATTTGTCGTAGGCTTAAGGTTACCTCTACCCAATGCACGGATGAACAATTCGACTCGGATGTTGGAGTTGGTGAAAGCATTGCAGCTCTGGGGACCTCCCAGAGCATGCCTGCTCTCAGTTGGGCTGACCAGTCTGACGAGGGCTTACTCAAGGAAATCCTTCCTGGTATTTCCTCGCTGGACTATGAGCCGTCCGGCTCAGGCTCGGATGAGGACCCAGCTATACTCGAGGGCTCGGACGACGAGGAAACCATCCCGTCTGCCCAAGTTCTGCGCTGCCGCACGCGATCCTTCTCGAAGTGTCTGAGCGAGCTGCCGCTCATCTCAGCATTCAATGGCCGGCTCTCCAGAATGCCGCCGACCAAGAGAGGGATGTGTACGACAGCAAACTCCTAACTGCTCATGCCTGTCCTCCTCACGTGCACTAAGCACATGCGTCACTATTGGAGAGACCCGCTAGATCATAAGCCCGGCTTGGCAGGTCTAGAAGTTAAGGATATGGCAGAATGTGGTATGGGCGACCCTCCCACCATCCAGCCCTTGATTGCCAGACACTTTAACCCCTCACAGGGAGGTTTACTGGCCCCTCCTAAGCCAGTACTCCCTAATAAGATGGACCGATTCTCAGCCTCGGCCTTTCAGGCCTCGTACAAGGCTTCTGCTCTCGCTGTACGAGCTCTAAATGTTTCCTCACTCCTCTCAGCCTACCAGGTTGAGATGTTGGAGGACATGAGTAAACATTTGGAGAAAGGCTCACCATCGCCACGCTTTGGAAGGAGATTGTGACTGTGAACGACCTGGTCCTACGCAACACCCGTCAGGCCGTCCAAGCCGGCGGACGTTCTATTGCCCAGTCTGTTATTTCCTGATTCCAAAGAAGGAGGGTTCGCTTTATCCTATTTTGGATCTTAGAGTGTTGAACAAACATTTGAGGAAATACAATTTCAAAATGTTATCCCACGGCGTTCTCTCTTGTGCTGTAAAACAGAACGGTTGGTTCACATCAATCGATCTGAAAGATGCTTTTTTCCACATAAGCATTTATCCTCCACACTGGAAGTTTCTTCGTTTCGCCTACCAAGGCATATGTTACGAGTTCACAGTGCTTCCGTTTGGGCTCGCACTCAGTCCAAGAGTGTTTTATCTGTGTGCGGAGGCGGGGTTAGCGGCGCTGAGAATAGCAGGGCTCAAAATCCTGACATACATAGACGATTGGCTGATTATAGCCGATTCGAGAGAGATAGTGATGCAAAACACTGCTCGTGTGCTCGCTCACATCACAGTGCTCGGCTTCAGAGTGAATGTGAGCAAAAGCAATTTCACTCCTGCTCAGAAAGTTATTTTTCTGGGGCTGGAGCTGAATTCAGTTTTAATGTGTGTATGTCTTTTACAAGGGCGCATTCTCTCTTTAATGAATTGCCTCTCACAATTCAGAGAAGGAACGAGAGTACATTATCATGCATGTCTTCAGGCTGCAGGATCTTATGGCTTCGGCTTGTTAGGGGGTAACAGTTTAGGACCCAAGGACCAGATGTTTCAAAGAAGACCTGGAGTCAGAATTATAATAAATTGAAGGAGTTTTGCTGATGATAGTTTGCAGTTTCATCAGTAGAAGTCAGCTTCAAGACTCACACAAGAGTTCATAGGCCGCCCCACTTACAGTTACAAAGATCACAGCAGTTATAATCTTCACCAAGGTCTAAGCTACATCCTTACTTCAAGTTGCAGTTTCTGATTGGCTAAGAAATAGATAAACACAGTAATTTTCCACACATATACAGATAGACTGAAGCATATCTCCATCGATTATGCGGCTGACACTCGGACCCTGAAGTTAGGCACGTCGTGACCTTCCAGGTCGCAGATTTGCGTTGCTGGATGCTAGCCTGTCTTGAACAACAACTCAGTCAGTCTCCAATAATGCCAATGGTTCCTTAACCTGTTACCAAAAAGACTAACACACACACCGACATACAGCTTCCTCAAGGTTGGATTTGGCCAGGCTCTAACTATAAACAGGAGAGTATTCTTAAAACATTAAGATAATACATTATTTCTCTCGAGGATAGGACACTTTAGTCTAACTGGAAAGTAAGGCTTTAACTGAGAAATTCTCCCTCAAACTGTAGCGAATCAGCTCAAATGAGGGGGATATATACACTCACCTAAAGGATTATTAGGAACACCATACTAATACTGTGTTTGACTCCCTTTCGCCTTCAGAACTGCATTAATTCTACGTGGCATTGATTCAACAAGGTGCTGAAAGCATTCTTTAGAAATGTTGGCCCATATTGATAGGATAGCATCTTGCAGTTGATGGAGATTTGTGGGATGCACATCAGTGATGCGCGGGTTGATCCAAAATGAGCGGGTGCCTGCGGTCACCCACGGTTACCCGCGGTTACGAGTCATCCAAAAATATTTTTTATGATATTCGGGTCGCGGTCGGTCGGGTCGTTTGAAATAAAGATTTAAACCTTTGTAATTTATATAGTAGCTACTAGACACAATTTTCTATGAAATACATAGGCCTACACTTTATTGGCTGAATAACTGGCACGAAGATGACGCACGAGCTCAGTCTGCAGGTAGAGATGGAGGCGGAGAGAGGAAAGATATGTAGCTGCAACGATATGCGATATGAAACCGAAATCACGACACTCAGATCCACGAACCTAAAGAATCGCGACACACCCCTTCCAACTTCAAGAGTTATCCTTCCCGTCCAGATCCAATGCTACCACATCTTTAAATTATATTAGTATTATTTGAATTTTGAAGTTAACATTATAAAATACGTAGACCAACACAACAAAACTAGTTGAGGATAGATTATTTAAAATTGGGGAATTCCAGCGTTATGGACGTGACGTTTGCAGTCAAAACTTGAAATAGGCCTATAAATTCTCAGACAATGCATTTAATAGGCTACCAATATATTGAAACGTCTGTTTATCCATACCCCCTTAAAGGAGTCCAGACATTAGAAACATATCAGTCTACACATGCGTTTTATATTTATATGAGGGAAATAGGCTACACGCATTCATGCGTGACAAAACAAACTTTTAGGAGGCAAAATATTTTTTTTTGTAATTCTGTGAATTACACTGCGCAAATCAAAAGTAATACTACCCACCGGATGAAGAAGGGTTGGCTCTCCACAGAACAAAAAATAGTGTTCGCATTTATGAGGAAAAAACAATGTATATAAGGACGTGACCGCTCTGAAGCGGCATTAAAAGACTGTTTTAAAACTTTCACAGAGACCTCAAACAGAAGACACAAAGCCTTTTTAAAGTGAATTTCGATTTGTACTAATTGTATCTTATTTTTAATCAACGTTTAATCAACCAATTGCCTGGATTTAATAAATAAGAAGTAAATATAGCAGACAAGATAATCACAACACGGAGATGCCGGCGCGTGAACTGGAGTGCGTCTCATAAATTAACCGAAACTCAGCGTATAAGGTACCCTACTTCACAGACCTGAAAAATATATCTATATTGAAATGTCTACTTGTAAACAGAACAATTCAAAACGAAAGAAAACGAACTGCTCTCTGCTTATCTCTATGAAATGTGCATTTCTCTCTGGCGCATTCACTACTGCGAAGTCAGCAACGTCAACTTCATGTTTATTAATACACAATTAGCCTACTTCTTGCGATGCTATTTACACATTTGTGTTACACGTCTAATGGCCCAATGACGCTACGATGAACATTTACTACTTTTAAAAAATGCGGGTCAGGAAGCGGTACAATATTTTCTTTCTTTTTTTTTGCAGTCCGAGTTGCGGGCGGGTTAGTTGAAAACGTCGGTCGGGTGCGGGTTGTTTATACATTGACCCGCGCATCACTGATGCACATCCAGGGCACGAAGCTCCCATTCCACCACATCCCAAAGATGCTCTATTGGGTTGAGATCTGGTGACTGTGGGGGGCATTTTAGTACAGTTAACTCATTGTCATGTTCAAGAAACCAATTTGAAATGATTTGAGCTTTGTGACATGGTGCATTATCGTGCTGGAAGTAATCATCAGAGGATGGGTACATGGTGGCCATAAAGGGATGGACATGGTCAGAAACAATGCTCAGGTAGGCCGTGGCATTTAAACGATGCCCAATTGGCACTAAGGGGCCTAAAGTGTGCCAAGAAAACATCCTTCACACCATTACACCACCACCACCAGCCTGCACAGTGGTAACAAGGCATGATGGATCCATGTTCTCATTCTGTTTACGCCAAATTCTGACTCTACCATCTGAATGTCTCAACAGAAATCGAGACTCATCAGACCAGGCAACATTTTTCCAGTCTTCAACTGTCCAATTTTGGTGAGCTCTTGCAAATTGTAGCCTCTTTTTCCTATTTGTAGTGGAGATGAGTGGTACCCGGTGGGGTCTTCTGCTGTTGTAGCCCATCCGCCTCAAGGTTGTGCGTGTTGTGGCTTCACAAATGCTTTACTGCATACCTCGGTTGTAATGAGTGGTTATTTCAGTCAAAGTTGCTCTTCTATCAGCTTGAATCAGTCAGCCCATTCTCCTCTGACCTCTAGCATCAACAAGGCATTTTCGCCCACAGGACTGCCGCATACTGGATGTTTTTCCCTTTTCACACCATTCTTTGTAAACCCTAGAAATGGTTGTGCGTGAAAATCCCAGTAACTGAGCAGATTGTGAAATACTCAGACCGGCCCGTCTGGCACCAACAACCATGCCACGCTCAAAATTGCTTAAATCACCTTTCTTTCCCATTCTGACATTCAGTTTGGAGTTCAGGAGATTAATACTTGATGACACACAACTTGTGTGTTTATTGTTTGGGCTCAGAGCATGCCTGATCAGTTCCTGAGGGATATGCTTGTGCCACTGTGAGTTTTTTCCCTTGAGAAAACTTCAACCTCGTCTGCTCTCTTCTTGAGGGAAGAGGGACAGACATCTGTACCAGGCGATTCAGGTCCCACTCGCACTGAGGCAGAGCAGAGACTAGAATCGTGGGGTTTTCAGAGGGAGCTCGCTGAGGAGGTTGAGAGAGTTGTTAATCTCTCACTTTTTTGTGAGTGTTGTTTAGGCCATCGCTCTATGGGCAGCAGGTTGAGCTCTGTAGGTCTTCTCCCTTTACGTGAGTTTTTAGTAAGGTCGAATGGTAGGCCACGGTTCCCTGTTCCCATATACTGTATAGGTAGGCTATGCATACACTTTCCATAATGCCAATCTGTAGCAGTGAACAGGTTGGCTGTATGGAAAATTCTCTAGTGAGGCCACCGTTCATCCGAGCACCTAATAGACATTTTTTGTATGAGATGGCTTCCTCCCTATGAGGAGTTATTCTACTGAGGCCACCGCTTTGTCAAGCTCCAGATAGAACTACAAAGTCAAGCATTGGCCCTCTTCGGGCCACCTTGATAGCCACCTTATACTAGAGCAGCAGTTCTCCTCTCACTTTAGAGAGTTGTTGAGATTATAGCTGTGAACTTCAGTCATTTATATTTGTGTGTCGGCCCTCATGGGGCCGCCTCGATTTCTGGCTTAGGCTTAGTAACTAGGAAATTGGTGGCGGTTTGCTAAGCAATATTGCCTCAAGGCTCTCAGTATCTGAGTGTAGGCTCCTCAGAGCTAGAGCCCATCAGGATAATTTATTCCTGTAAATCTAGTTGTTCCTAGTACTGGCCTCCTCTTACTACAAGAGTCGTCTAGCCAAGGCCCGCCTTTTGCACTAGGTGTAAAAATGCTAGTGGTGTTACAGGGTATAGCAGCATAGGTAGCAGGCTATTTCAAAAAGCCTCCCATGAAGATATCTCATGGGCATTGTCAGGCCTTTTCTCTCTAGAAAGTAAGAAGCAGTATGCTCAGGCCTCCGCTTTTTAGAGGGCCGCTTATTGTGGCCTCCATTTCCTTCGGTTTAGTAGAGAATGTAAAATCTGTCTTCTAAAATTACAAGATAATAGGCCTCGACCCTGATACATTCCTCAGGGTCATGCTGATAGTACTCCCCTTGTTGTCTTTATTTAGAGTACTTTGCTACCCATAGCTCGTATGATATCACCCTTCACCACCCAGGCTCAGAGACAGATTAGTTACTCCCTCCCACTTGGGATGGTTGAGCATACTCCCGTAGAGATAAAGCACTGCCTTGGCTGACACCCGTGACATTCGAAGATGTAGGCCTTACAGTAGGCCTCCTCAATAGTCCGGTAGCGTAAGATTGTACTCCCTTTGCTTTAAAGGGTCGATAGCCCTTCTGCTGAGTACACTGCCTGTTGGCAATGTGAAATAAGTATAACCAGGCCCACAGAGATGTCTGTGAGAGCACCTGACTTCTGTGACTACCTCTGCTAACAGTCCCGCTATCAAGTAGTTAGTTGGATGTTTGCAATGCCTTAGCACTTATCAGGTTTTGAGTATAGTGTTCCGGAATCTATCTGAGGATCGTTCTGTATGAATACTTGGCTCCCTAAGTCTGGTCGGAAGGTCGAAGGACTCTCACGAGGCCTCCCTGTTAGATCAGCCCTAGGGCTGGAGGCGCTCCTCTGATTAGGGTCACTTTCAGAGTGCCCAGCCTCCACAGGGCTCTGAAGCACTGTATAGATCCAGGAGAGTTACTCCCCTCGTTCGCAAGGGTTAGAAAGCGGTATGCTGAGTTCTACTCTCCAGGATGCCCGTCTCTATGATCTGGTCTGTGAGCAATCACTGCCACCATCTGCAGTCCTCCCTATCGGATACCTCCACAAGTGAGGCAAAATATGTCAGAGACTCTGTTTTGGAAATAGACAGGTTGTTGGCAAGACTAGGTCATTAACCCCCTGGGTCCGGCGTTATCGCCGGCGATACCAGCTCGCCTTTTTTTCAGTGCAAAAGAGACTCTGTTGATTTTGATCTTACATATAAGTGTTATACATCATTTGATCCTGTTAAGTGTCTATTTTTTGTGTATACTTACAATAAAAACAAAGTCTTTTTGCCAAATAAAGAAAAATAAACATGATTCGAGTTCTACCTTCTCTCCATTCTGAAATTCTTCCCAAAATTAACTGTAACTCAGCGAATACACAGTCACACAGGCATACAGGCACACAGGCAAAAAGCTTGAATTCTCTTCTTTTAAATGAAGTAATTTATATAAAAAACAAATATTCTCAGTTTATGTAATCTGTATGAAAAGAGAGAGATGTCAGTTGTTCTCATTTCAGCTCATTATAGGTCATTAAGCTTGCGCGCTATTCAAACGCAAATGATCTGAGGCAATACATGCAAACGTGGCAACACCCACATCAACTCGATAAAACACATCAAGTTTAATCAGACTCATGTACTTTACGACGCTGTGAGGAATAATACTGTGCCAGTTTAGTTTCACTTCGAGGAGCTATGGATCCAGCTGAGGTGGAATAGTAAGTTCTTTATTCTTAAGTGCTTTGTTCTAATCGCGATATGCATTAGTGTCTGTAAACCGCAAAAAGACTGTTTAAAACATTCTGACCATTCTGGTATATCATAAAAATTATATGTTACAGACAAAATATGAATGTTTAGACAAGATTTCATTGATTAGTTTTGGATAGATTATAAAGTTTTTACTGTAAAAAAGACTACCGTCACATCAAATAAGCTTTTGTTTGCCAATTTCTGCTCATATGTTAAATATATAGTATGTGATGTTTTGTCAAAAATAAAATAGGTATATTGAATTATCAACTAAGATGTTTTTATAGTGTTTGTTCCAATATTCAAACTAATGAATCATTAACTTTGAAATATTTATGATAAAATGTATACTTTTTACAAAGAAAGATTACACTTGAAATATTGTTAAAATTGTAATTGTTGTTGATTTACATGTGAAAACATTTTAATAAAATAGCAAAACATATATTTACAAGGTAGATGTAAGCAACGTCTTAATAGGTCAACACAAGCCTTCTCACTAAGATTGAGTAACACCAATAGCGAGATACAACCACGATTGGATGATAAGAGCAAATCATTTGTATCTATAATGAGAGTTGTCTCAGTACTATGGTACGGTCTAAATCATGACTGGAAATCCTCACAGATATCATTTCTTTCTAAAAAAGGAACATAGTTGTGAGTATACTGCCTTTTCTAGTATCTTTGACAGAAAAGGTAGATTTGAGATTGGCCTGTAATTGACTAATTCTGTGTGATCAAGATGTGTTTTTTTTAACAAGTGGTTAGGTAACCATGGAGTACTGTTTTTGAGGGATGGGAGTCCTTACGCCCCTGCAAACTAGCCCAATAGTTTGCCATCAATTGGATCCTTCTTCAATCCAGCGGCATTTCTCCCATTTCAACCTCTATGGCTGATATTGAAGATGTTTTAAAAGCTCCACAACAGATTTGCAATGCTTGTGTCTGGGTCACCTCCATTCTCTTTAACAGAGACTTGGCTGCTGATCCAACCACTATGCTACTGTAGCAAGTGGCTCTTTTTTAGCGATATAGGATGGGCTAAGCTCTCCCATACAGAGCTCTAATAAATGACGACTACGCCACCCCAGCATTTAACCAGCTGGGAAAAAAAAACCCATAAAAGGGCACACAAGTTCGTTCTCCTTCCCACAATCACAAAACACTGGGACGTGATTACAGAAAAGTCTCTTTATTCAATGATCATAAATAGTTTAAAATACCACTAGGGTCAGCAAAATAGTTGATATGGAAAACCAGGCCACTGATTTATATTTGAGCTAATTTGTATATGAGCAACTAGGTCCGACAAGGGAACAAATGCAGGCTCTCGTCATGGAGCTGGGGCGCACCATTAGCTGGGCAGGCTGAGCGGTGGGCTTCGAATCAGCCCACAATAAGTACACCGTGCCCCAAAACTTCCAAAGCACACACTCCAGTGAAATCCACTGCAAGAAACCCTACACCGCACTCTTAAAAGGAGTTTCCATTCACCATGCACAGGATGGCTAGCCTGCCCACTTTTGGGTCACCCCTGCTCCTAGAAAGAAAAGAAAGAAAACCAATTGATACAAAAAACAGCATTAATTGTTAAGGTTGCCAGCCAAAGACAATTAACACAAAATAAACATGAAAAGAATGTACTGTCACTTAATAAAATAAAAACAAAAGAACACACAAAAAACGAATAATCAATTACTCTCCAAATAGAAACCAAATATTACAATATGAAAAAGCAAAAAAAACACCCAAGCAAAACAGCAGCGTCAAGGCTAATCAGTGTTGCGATCAACCGGCCACTTTCACGGCCGATCAGCGGGACTTCCGTTCAAACATCCGGCAGACCATTCTCTCATACCATTTACAAGCAGAAGGGCAGCAGTCACTCACAGCACGCCGTGTTCTACGTACGATCGCTCCTAAACTGGAACTACAGCAATGATGCAGATGAAACACCCTCTCGAGCGGTACGATCAGTACCTCCGAACAGACACCAGCTCACACTCAGAGCTGTCGAGCACCGGCAACCATGACGCCCAGGTGACACAATGATGACGCAATATCCCGCTACTCTGGGGCTGCCCTTTATATACTCTAAATAAGGCTCTGTAAATATACATGGGGCGGAGTCATGCTTAAAGCGCCACTTCACCACAATCTACCCCCCGCTTTTGCATCGCCGACCCGACGATGGACAGCTTATTACAAGTTCCCAGCCTTGACGGCTACATCGCGAGTGATAAACAGTTACTCTGCCTTGACGGCTACAACACGAGATCACGGACGCACTCGACACACAAGGCCTCTGCCTTGACGGCTAAAATCAGGAGTAATGTACTGGTTACGGGTCCTCTGCCTTTACGGCTACTCACGAGAACAGGTGGTAGACGAGTTCTGACATAACGGCTAAACATTGAGAAACAAGTGAAACACGAGTTCTCGGATATGACGGCTAAAAACATGAGTAAGGCACTGGTTACAGGTCCTCTGCCTTTACGGCTACACAATGAGAAACAAGTGATACACGAGTTCTCGGACATGACGGCTAAAAACATGAGTAAGGCACTGGTTACAGGTCCTCTGCCTTTACGGCTACACGATGAGAAACAAGTGATACACGAGTTCTGACATAACGGCTAAACAATGAGAAACAAGTGATACACGAGTTCTCGGACATGACGGCTAAAAACATGAGTAAGGCACTGGTTACAGGTCCTCTGCCTTTACGGCTACACAATGAGAAACAAGTGATACACGAGTTCTCGGACATGACGGCTAAAAACATGAGTAAGGCACTGGTTACAGGTCCTCTGCCTTTACGGCTACACGATGAGAAACAAGTGATACACGAGTTCTGACATAACGGCTAAACAATGAGAAACAAGTGATACACGAGTTCTCGGACATGACGGCTAAAAACATGAGTAAGGCACTGGTTACAGGTCTTCTGCCTTTACGGCTACTCAACGTCGCGCCTAAATAAGGCTGCCTGCCTCCCAGTGCCCTGGTGTCTGTTCGGTCGATCAAAGGTGAGCGGGGAGGAATACGTTCTCCGTTGCAATCTCCTGCGAAATGGCCAGGGCTTGATCCTGACGCAGCTTCAAATTGTCAACTCTTAATTGAGCTACTAATTCTCTTAGTTCATCTTCCATTTTTAAAATTCGCACGATGGAAGAGAAACTTACCACAATTTTTGACCGGAGAATACCACATGCCAAGATGGAACTCAGCTTACTACGAAAAGCACACTCCCAGCCAAATTAACACTGCTGTTTTGCTTCTAAAAAAACCAAACAAAAAAACAACAAATCAACCACAATTCATACAAATATCTACGTCTCAGGTCAGTGTGTTAAGGAGGAGAAAGATCCTGCCGACTACGCCAGATTGTAGCAAGTGGCTCTTTTTTAGCGATATAGGATGGGCTAAGCTCTCCCATACAGAGCTCTAATAAATGACGACTACGCCACCCCAGCATTTAACCAGCTGGGAAAAAAAAACCCATAAAAGGGCACACAAGTTCGTTCTCCTTCCCACAATCACAAAACACTGGGACGTGATTACAGAAAAGTCTCTTTATTCAATGATCATAAATAGTTTAAAATACCACTAGGGTCAGCAAAATAGTTGATATGGAAAACCAGGCCACTGATTTATATTTGAGCTAATTTGTATATGAGCAACTAGGTCCGACAAGGGAACAAATGCAGGCTCTCGTCATGGAGCTGGGGCGCACCATTAGCTGGGCAGGCTGAGCGGTGGGCTTCGAATCAGCCCACAATAAGTACACCGTGCCCCAAAACTTCCAAAGCACACACTCCAGTGAAATCCACTGCAAGAAACCCTACACCGCACTCTTAAAAGGAGTTTCCATTCACCATGCACAGGATGGCTAGCCTGCCCACTTTTGGGTCACCCCTGCTCCTAGAAAGAAAAGAAAGAAAACCAATTGATACAAAAAACAGCATTAATTGTTAAGGTTGCCAGCCAAAGACAATTAACACAAAATAAACATGAAAAGAATGTACTGTCACTTAATAAAATAAAAACAAAAGAACACACAAAAAACGAATAATCAATTACTCTCCAAATAGAAACCAAATATTACAATATGAAAAAGCAAAAAAAACACCCAAGCAAAACAGCAGCGTCAAGGCTAATCAGTGTTGCGATCAACCGGCCACTTTCACGGCCGATCAGCGGGACTTCCGTTCAAACATCCGGCAGACCATTCTCTCATACCATTTACAAGCAGAAGGGCAGCAGTCACTCACAGCACGCCGTGTTCTACGTACGATCGCTCCTAAACTGGAACTACAGCAATGATGCAGATGAAACACCCTCTCGAGCGGTACGATCAGTACCTCCGAACAGACACCAGCTCACACTCAGAGCTGTCGAGCACCGGCAACCATGACGCCCAGGTGACACAATGATGACGCAATATCCCGCTACTCTGGGGCTGCCCTTTATATACTCTAAATAAGGCTCTGTAAATATACATGGGGCGGAGTCATGCTTAAAGCGCCACTTCACCACACTACCATAATCCAAAACCGATCTAATCAATGCCACATACAGTATATACTCTTTAGAGATGAGCGACTAGCTCCCCATTCTCTTCCTGTCAGACATCTCATCACATTTATTACTTTTTTGCACTTCTCCATTTTCTTAATATGCTCTGCAAATGTCAGTCGTACATCCAATGCCACTCCCAAAAATTTAAATGTACCTACCCTCTCTAACTCTTTCCCAAACATCCTTAGCCTCATACCTTCATGAATTATTTTCCTGGTAAAAAAGACTGACTGTGTCTTTTCTATTGAAAACCTAAACCCTCAATCATAACCCCATTCTACCACCTTATCAATTGCATCCTGTACCTTCCTTATAACATATTCCGCATTCCTTCCTCTTTTCCACACCGCCCCATCGTCTGCAAACAAAGACCTTCCTATGCCTTCTGGACCCTGTACAAATACATCATTTATCATAATGATAAACAGCAACGGGCTTATCACACTCCATTGAGGTGTGTCGTTTTGAACCATATACAGGTTTGACATATCTGCCCCAATTCTCACTTGAATTTTCCTTCTAAACTGAAAGTCTATTATCCAGTTAAACGCTCTCCCACCTATGCCCATCTTATTCAGCTTAATTAATAATCCCTCCTTACACATCATGTCGTAGGCCTTTTCTATATCAAAAAATACTGCAACTGCACTCTCTTTATTTGCTTGCTCTTTTCTTATCTGTCTCTTTTCTTAAAACCTCATACATAGTATTCCTTCCCTTCCTAAAACCACTCTGACAACTTGCCAGTAAACCTTCATAAAAGTTCATATGATATTAGTAGCATATGATATCATATGACAATTTAGGGACGCTAGTACAGGTGTAATTGATTCGTGTTTCTTTGCCCTCATTAAAAGCCTCGCCGCGGCATTCTGCACCGATTGTAATCGAGACAAAGATGCCGCGGTGATGCCACAATACAGAGAGTTACAGAAGTCCAGTCGTGATAAAATATAGGTATGAATTACTCTTTCAAAATCTTTATTTGATAAAAATAGTTACATTTTTGCTAATAAACGCAGATTATAAAAACAAGCTCGAACCACAGAATTAATTTGCTTGTCCATTTTTAGGTTATTGTCAATTAAAACGCCTAAATCTCTAACAGTTGTTTTCGAGTAAGATGCCAGGGGACTTGAATCTAATATGGTTTTTTAGGAGTTATTTGGGTGGCCGAATACAATAACTTCAGTTTTTTCCTCATTTAGCATTAAAAAGTTTTTGGCCATCCAGTTTTTAACGTCCTTTAAACACTCTAAAAGTGACTCAAATGAATTGGTAGAGCGCCTGATGGGTAGATACATTTGCGTGTCGTCGGCGTAACAATGAAATGACACTCCATACTTTCTGAAAATGCTACCCAAAGGGAGCAAATATAAAGAAAAAAGTATGGGAGAAAGAACAGACCCTTGCGGAACCTCCCAAGGAAGAGTTTTTTTTACCCAAGGTCATATTACTATAATTAACGGAAAGACATCTACCACTTAAATAGGACTGAAACCATTTCAAGATTGTACCATTTTCATCTCTGTGCTGTGGGCAGTTTTAAACCCCAATTGAAACATTTCTCCAATAGAATTTTTATTTAAAAATGAAAGTAGTTGTTGCAACACAACTTTTTCTAAAATTTTAGAGACAAACGACAACTGAGAGATTGGCCTATAGTTTTGCATATCATCCTGGCCCAAATTTGGACGCTTCAGCCGGGGTGTCACCACAGCATATTTAAACTCTTGTGGATATGTCCCACTGGACAAGCTCTAATTAAACAAATGTGTTAAACTCAGTGATAAACAGTCAAAGCTCTGCTTCAACAAGCGACTAGGCATCAGATCATTTGCACAACATGTTGGTTTCAGTTTTTGTACAATATCCTCCACTCAGCAATGCAGGCAGGATAGTCAGATGGATCAATTGCCACCAAAGGGATCTGGGAGCGTTGACCAGCAATCTTTTGGCTAAAGAAATTAAGAAAGTCCTGACAGAAAATAAGTGAGGACTTTTGGTGTATATTACTCAAAGGTTGAACTACAGAGTTAATAATGGAAAATAAGAGTTTCGAATTATTTATGTTGGCCCTAATAATATTTGAGAAGTAGGTATTTTTAGCCTCTTTAATTTACAGCTTTTTGATAACTAAATAAAGAATCTCTAAGAGCATCATAATGGACTTGTAGTTTAGGCTACTCTTTTTCCATTTTCTCTTAATCTGCCTACATTGCTTTCTGAGGGCACGGGTATTTTCATTTAGCCAGGGATTTATCTTTGTTTTATGGCTTGTCAGTCTTTGCGGAGCGATAATGTCTAAAATGTCCATACAGGTTGATTTTAGCAGAGTCCAATGGTCATCAACACTTAAATGCTGAAGAGATGTTTCCAGCATCAATGTATTACACTTAGTTTTAAACAGTGCCGAAAATTCATCATTGGAGGTGCTACTCAGTCTCCTTGACCAACACATTCCCCGTGGATACAGGTTGAATAGCATTAAAATCACCCAAGAGTAAAAAACGATCATATTTTAAAAACATTGCGCTCAAAAGATCAGAGAATTCCTGAACAAAAACCCTGTTTGGTTTTGGAGGCCGATATACTAAAGCGACCATAACATGGCTGCGATTTTAATTTGTAGGCCTAGTTCGAAACTCTGCGGTGGTTCAACCGGGAGAGATTGACTTGTGGGAATAGTTGGATCCTTGCCATCCCAGCAAACACGTGTATGTGGGGCCCACATGGGTTACACATGGGCTACGTGGGTACAGAGTGGGCATGGGCTCAAAATGGGCATCTTATCTGGGGCCCACTTGGGTCAACTAAGTAGGTCCAACATGGGCAAACCCAGGTGGGCTCCCCATATGGGACCTAGTTGGTTCACTAATGGGAAATTGAGTACATGGGTTGAAAATGGGCTACAAGGGGACTAATTCAGTTTACCAAGACAAGTGCAAAAAGTCAATCCCAAAGATTGATTACACTGCACCTTTGAAAAAGAAAGTATTGTTATTTTGTCACTTTAACATGTGACTTTAATCTATTAAAAATCTATAAATGCCAACACAATTGCAATTGTACCCAATTTTTGCAAATTAAAAGGACCAAGAAACTTCGGATACAGAGAAAAAAAAAAAAAAAAAAAAAAAAAAGACTTGAAAGTGTACAAATCTTTGGCAGGATGGATCTCGCGAGATTTCATTCAGCAATTCCCATCCCCCACTCCACGCCCTGAACCGCGCGGGCGCCATAGCACTCTCACTCATTCTGCTGTAATTTTCGGGAGGAGATTCTTGCTGTATTCAAGGTAAGAACTACAATCTTTTAAAAACTGAAATGTTAATTAAAATACATTGTTTTCAAAACATAATGTTAACCAAAAGCTTATTGTCACGTTAGAATTTCAGTTAGAATTTCGAGTTCCCTCAGATCGCGCCATTTTCCCTTATTTCTGGCGCTCTGCACGCTATTATAGCAAGTAATATTCTTAGTTTCTTATAATTGTTAAAGGTCAACTCTCCCAAAAAATGCAACCTAGGGCCTTTTTGTGAATCTACCCGAGGCAAACCTTTGTTTAAAAGCATAATTATGATGGAAACGCCAGTATTAAGATTGACCGTATTTTAGCTGTTGTTGTTTCCGGCCGCCGGTTTCTTGTCAGTCAAAAATAGTCGAAAAAATACTATTTGAACTGTGTATTATAACAAGTTGATTGGAGTTGAGACTCCAGCATAAAAATTGTACCACTGTTTTACAATATAAATCCCACAATGGCAGCAGTTTCTTAATTTTTATAAGATGTGCACATTAAACACCCAAAATGAAAGCAGGACATATTAATATTTCGAATTTAATTAACGTTACCCGACAAGCCTGTTTAATCTGTCTGCTACCGTCTATATTGTGATCACAGAACAGCGTCATACAGCGACCATTTTAGCTTTTATTCTAAAAGTGTGCACATTCAATAAAATATTTAGGCTACATTCTTGATGTTTAATTTTAAATAAATCTTTAATAAATGTCTATTTTGTCACAGAACAACTAGTTTTCACTGAATTATGATACCTGAGAAGCTTTAACACCATCTCGGCAACCCTTTG
Organism: Rhinichthys klamathensis goyatoka; assembly: GCF_029890125.1. NCBI lineage: Eukaryota > Metazoa > Chordata > Actinopteri > Cypriniformes > Leuciscidae > Rhinichthys > Rhinichthys klamathensis. The sequence goes on from NW_026606640.1 coordinate 1,330,298, forward strand.
GATTCCTGTGCTATTTTTTCCTTTCTTTATTTAGTGCTAATTCAAAAACAACTGCACAAAAGATACCCAATATAGTTACACTTTAGAATACTGTTTCAAATAATTAGTAATTCCTTTTGATGTTTTTGGTAACACACATGTACAGTATTTTAAACGTTTACAGGGGTAAGTCGTGATTTTATTGCCTTCTGAATCCATAATGTCAGTGTATTGTATTGTATGTATTGTGTATCTATCTAGTGTATGACTCGATACACAATACACACAATAGATTACTACTTCTGATGTAAAATAGCCATCGATTAACCTATGGCTGCACGATTTGGGAGGAAATGTAATTGTGATTATTCAGGTTAATTTTTTTGTGTTGTCTCCCCCATAATGATAATCTTGTTTTTCCTTAGGTTGGCATGGTGGACTCACTCTCGCTGTTATCCAAGGTAAATTATCAACACTATCACCCCTTAAATGTGTTTTATTTAACTAAATACATCATAATCAGCTAAAAAGCATGCGCAGGTCACTTTACTTCGTGAACAAGTGCGTAGCCGAGTCCGTGTTGCTTTCACATTCACGCGAACCGCAGCACGGATCAAGTGCAACCGAACTCAGAGCGCCTCCTCCAGGCAGTCTCGGGTTCGGTACCCCAGTGCGCACCCGGGTCCGCATGACAGCGTTCACATTAGCGATTTTTCATGCAAACAGTGCTCCGTTCCGAACTAAACTGCCAGTGTGAAAGCACCCTAGACTTTTCAAGTAAGCCAACTGAAGTAGCCTACTGTACACGTTAGCGCCTATTTGTTTACGCTAGGAATTCGCAGGCTAAGTGACTGAGGGTGCTTTCACACTGGCAGTTTAGTTCGATAACTAACTAACGTTAGCCCAGTGCATAACAACAATAGTTGATTGCTGAACAGAAATCGTGTCAGATGTGGAGTGAAAAATGTCAAGGTGGAGATAACTGCTTTGCTGCAAGGGCTCAAATATGGAATTTAATCTCACTCTAATGCTCTTTTATGTATTTTTCAGGAGGCTTGAAAAAAAATGCCCTTACAAACCAAATTGCCAGAAGAGACGCAGAAAAGGCAGTGTCAAAGTGGCTAATCGGTGCCAGGGACAGGGGAAGAAAGCATACTGCGAGGGCACACGGTGGAGAGCCAGATGGGTAAAAGTCTTAAGATATGCTTGTTTTTATATGGAAATACAAACTTTAAAAAGACAAGAATGATTGTAGCCAAAATATTTTGAATCAGGGGTTTTCAAACTTGTCCTGGGAACACTCAGCACTGCACACCCACTTCAGATCTAGCAGTTTCTACTAATGAGCTAATGTGATGAATCAGGTGTATTAGATGTGGGAGACATACAAAGTCTGCATCCGAAAACTTAGGCAGCTGACTCATTGCCTTGCTGCCTTATCAGGCAATGTCTTAGCAGGCAGCGTTTACACACTAAGGTGCCTCACAAAACTGATTTTAGACAGACTTATGAGGCAGCATAATGGTTTAACAACAAAGTGAACATTTAATGACTTGAATATTGAAATTACTTCAAAAGAGGTAAAAATGGGTCAAAATGTACATTTTGTGCATTCAATATGTGCAGATGGTGTTCCAGGACAGGTTTGCAAACCCCCTTATCTTGATAAACTTGATGTGGGGCACCAAAAGGCTAACCTGACACATCTGTTTGAACTGTGAAAAGGAATTAAAAAAAGTGGCATAATGGTTGATTCATTCATTTATTTTCTCTTTTCAAAGGACCGTTGGGAGAGCGACGACAGAGGAGTGAGAAGCTGTTTTGGAAATTGTCAGGAGCTTTAACTTTTTTTATAGTTAACATTTTGATACTTGTGTTTTATAAAGTTGTAAATGTGCAATGTTCTAATAGTCATGTTAAAATTGTTATTATAACTTGCTTAATAAAGTAAAGCATGAACTACTGCTTCTGTTCATTGAATACCTTTAACATTTTAGTGTAGTTTAGTGGATTACATGTAATGTTTGTATTTAGGGGTTTACTGTAAAATAAGGTAACCCAAACAAACAAATATAGTAGCCCATATATATACCTGTTGTGGCCCATAAGAGCCCTAGATAAGACCTATCTGGGTCCCATCATCAACCCATGTGGGCAGACTCCTGTAGGCCCTAAATGGGAGCTACCTAGGTTACCCATATGGGCCCGATATGGAGCCCATCAAGATCCCATCATCAACCCATCTGGGCTAACCCATGTGGGGCCTCCATGGAAACTGAGGACAAAATTACCTGGGTCCCAGTTGGGTAGCCCAGGTGGGCCCCAGATATCAGCCCAAGTACAACCCCTTTGGGCCCCACATGGGTGTGTTGGCTGGGATGTTTCTTAATCGGAATCACTATTGCTTATTTCCATACCTTTGGTAATGTTCCCTCCTTCCAGACTTTATTGTATAACTCAAGCATGTTAGGAAATAATCAGAAGATTCAATTGCAAATGATAGATAAGTTTATTGATCGCTGGTCAGATGTTGGAAGAGTTAAGGTGTACAGGGACGCTGAGGACAGCCCGATCTCTCCGGTGACGATGATGGTGATGAGGATGAGGATGATAGCTGTGCAGAGAAACCTGGAGAACCATGGAGAACCATGGAGTGCTCAACACGGAAGACACACGGGAACAGGATACAGGCAGGGAACAAACATGCAGGAACATCCACAACGATCTGACAAAGACAAGGCGACAACCGTGAGACTAAAAAGGGTTCGCTGATCAGCTGCAGCTGGCACGTTGATCAGAAGCAGCTGACTTGCTGATCAGCGGCAGTGATCAGCGACCACGCCCACACACACAACACCAGACGAGAAAGGAGGTCAGCGAATTCATAAACCGTGACAAAGCAACTTTAAAAGTGATCTTTTCCCTAGTTGTTTTAACATTACATAACATATTCGATCTTTCCCTGGAGATGTAGGTTTTGCTCTCTTAATTGCTCTTACCATCTCTGCCAAAGTGAACGGTTCATTGCTTCTCCTGACTCTTTCTTTCTATTTATCATCTGTAAATGCTGATTCAAATGTATTGCCCTTCTCCTTCTCTCTTCTTCTGACAGATTTTCTGAACTGTGAACCTTTGTAAATGATTTTACCATGATCTCTACCTTTTCCCTATTAGATACAGCTATTTTTTCCTCAAATGTTAAAACTGGATATTCCCATTGCCTCCTGTTCCCTCCCATCCTCTTTATCATTCCCCAGACTTCTCCCACAGATGTTGTTCTTCCTATCTCACTACAAAAGTTTCTCCAACTTATCCTCTTTGCCTTTGTCTTATCGTTCTTCTCACCACTGCTTGTGCCTTCTTGGATTAGATTATGTAGATTGTGGGTTCTTTTAACTACTCTGAATGCTTTATTTCTATTTCTTACTGCCTGATGACACTCCTCATTCCACCAAGGCACCAATTTCTGATTTCCTCTGTTCTTCCCCTTTGGAATAACTTCCTCTGCTGCTTTAATAATTGCTGATGTAATCTGACCATTTACATCTATGCTTCCAGACACATCAATCCTAGTCACCATTGGCTTTTGCCTTGCTTTGTTGGGGACATTTAATTTTATATACAATATTATTACAACATTATTTTCCTGTTATCTCTGTAAAGCTGCTTTGAAACAATCTGTATTGTAAAAGCGATATGTAAATAAAGGTTACTTGACTTGACTTGTATCCATGTGTAAGGGGTAAGACATTAGGACCCAGTAGACACCACCTCAGAGCGCGTCATTGCTCAGCCGGCTATTTAGTGTGACGTAGTCACAGAGCGACAAGCCAAGTTAGCATTTCTTTTAATTGAAATACTTGGGTAATGTGTAGTTTTCTAAAGAGACAAACGCCTGCAGTGGTGTGCGTGAAGTGAAGGGGGGATATTGCTGTGAATCACGTGAAATATTTAATTGGGTTGTGTTACCTGTGTATTCTTCTTAAATTATTTATTAAGAGTGACGTGTGGTGTGCTTTATATTTAGACACGTCTCAGGAGGGAAACTCCGTACACACCCTTAACCATTTGATGTTTTGATTAAGAGAAGTTTCATAAAGTATTATCGTTGTCTTTTAGAATTGTTTATAATGGAACTATTGTGAAATAAATAAATGTATATTTTTGACACACCAGCTTCCATCTGCGTCCTTTAATAAGGGTGGCTTGCCTGAACCCAGGTAGTTCTTTTGAACTGACTATTTCTCAATCATGAGTCTTTAATCTATATAAGTAGTAGTTTGAAGGAAGAGCTAAAAAGACCCCTGGTGGCCACACATGTATTACAAATTCTAGATGTGGTTTCAGCCAAGTTTCCTGAATACATAGTACATCCGGTTTTTCATCTAATTCATTCATGAAATGCTTAAATTCCTGACCATTTGCCATTAAACTTCTAGCATTCTATTGTAAAAGGATTACCATTAATATTAGCCAACCCATGATGTATCTTGGCTTGACAGATTTGCAAGGTTCTCCCTCATTTCCTCCCATGTCAGTCCTACTAATCCTAAATGATTTATTGCGGCTTTGACCACCAACTGAATTTTGTCATTTTTAGATTTTACTTCTGCGGTACATATCACTCCAGCTATAAACATTACTGTGGCGAGGGGGGTGTGGTTTAGCGAAATCTGTAGCGGGAGAGAGAGGCGGGAGCCAAGCGGTAAGTAGGTCAAGTGCAGATGACAGGAGAGAGAGAGAGAGAGAGAGAGAGAGAGAGAGAGAGAGAGAGAGAGAGAGAGAGAGAGACTGATGGACTGGGACCTTGTGTGTTGCTGCCTGCCGGAAGTTCGCCGATCTATTTCACGTGTTGATTGTTGTTGTGCTGTGTCCTGCTGGGCACGGTGAATGCGCTACTGTGCGCCTCCTTTGCTTTTATTTATTTTTGAGTTTGTGAATAAAGGAGAGTCCCAGTCACGCCGATCCCTGTCTTCTTCCTTCCACCCCCATTGAACCTCATCACACTGGTGCCGAAACCCGGGAAGGAAGAAGATTGCCGCCGCCATCATGTAGACCCCGCCAGGAACGCCATTTGCGGACATTATCCAATCGCTCGCGGGTCTTCACCAGGAACACCATCGAGCCCTGCTGACCGTAAAGGAGGAGCAAGACCAGGGAGCATGTACCGGGGGATTCGGGCCGTCCCCTCTCCGGCTACGGCCTAGGTCCCGCCCCTACCTCTCAAAAAAATGGGCCCCTAGGACGATCCGGATGCCTTCCTGGGTCTCTTTGAGAGGTCGGCCGAGGCCCGGGGATGGCCCCCAGCGGACTAGCCAATGCGGCTCATCCCTCTGCTCTCCGGAGAGGCACAGGTGGCCGCACACCAACTGCCAGTCCAGAATCTCCTGGTCTATGAAGACCTGAAGCGTGCCATCCTTCAGAGGGTTGGCCGGACCCTCGAACAACATGGGCCTCGAAGAGTCCAGTCGGCCCTTCGTCATGGCACAGCAGCTCCGGGACTCCTGCCACAAATGGCTGATGGCCGACGGAGGCGACGTCGTGGTACTAGAGTAGTTCGTGGTGCGGCTCCCGAGGAAGACCGCGCAATGGGTCCAGTGCCACCACCTGACGTCGCTGAACCAGGCCATCCAACTGGCGGAGGACCAGATGGTGGCGTGCCCAGGGGTCGGCAAACCCCTGCCATCTGCTTCTCTCACTCTCTTTCTTCCCCTTCTCTCCCCAGTCCCCTCCCTAAGCCTGTCCCCCCTCCCAGGTCTCGTGGGGGGCTTACGCCCCGGCCGGCGCCGAGGTGGAGAACGGGGACCCCGGCGGAGCCTGCTCCAACGCCCAGGGCCCCTCCCCGGGGGGCGGGCTCGACCTTCGGCCACTCCACCTTTCCGGCCGCGCTGCCGCTCTCTCCACGCCAATCCCTTGACCCGCTTCCTGCCACTGGGGCGGCGGGGAGGCCTGGGCCGGCCTGTTGGCGCTGCGGGGACCCAGGGCACTTTATTGATCGGTGTCCGGTGATGGAGGTGGGGACACTGATCCGGGTCCCTGACGTGCCCCTGATCAAGCTGGCCTGTACCAGATACCAGTGAGTATCAAGAGGAGTATGTATCAGGCTTTGGTGGATTCAGGGTGTAACCAAACCTCTATTCATCAAAGCCTGATTCAACCTGGCGCATTGGATAATAGCCGCATGGTTAAGGTACGGTGTGTGCACGGGGAGGTGGTGAATTAATCCGATATTGCCCGTGGAAATTCAATTTAGGCGACAAAAACATAGAGTAGAGGTGGCAGTTAACCCGCACCTCAGGCATCCGCTAATTTTGGGGACCAATTGGCCAGCCTTTAATAAATTATTAGGGTATTTGTGTGCGGATGCCTCTTGGGCAAAAAGAGACAAGAGGAAGACGGCGGTTGCTTAGGTGGGAGAAGCTGAGCCAGGACCTCTGGGAGGTGTTCCAGGGGAACCGGGCGCTCTGGAGAGAACCATCCTCACCGAGCGCGATGATTTTCCCCTGGAGCAGTCCCAGGATGAAACGCTGAAACATGCCTTTGATCAGGTCCGCTTTATCGACGGCCAGCTGCTCGACCCAGACCAACTGCTCTCCTATCCCTATTTTTCAATTTTAAAAGATAAGTTGTATCGGGTGACCCAAGACGCCCAGTCAAAGCAGGATACAACTCAGTTATTGGTACCAAAAAGCCGCCGGGAAATGCTTTTCCAGGCAGCTCACTGTAATCCAATGGCCGGGCATTTAGGACAAACGGCTACACTAAACCGTCTCATGGCCCAGTTTTTCTGGCCGGGCATTCACGAGAATGTGCGCAAGTGGTGTGCCTCTTGTCGTGAATGTCAGTTGGTGAATCCACCGGCCAACCCAAAAGCACCTCGATGGTCTGGGTGGAGCAGCTGGCCTCCTCTTCCTCTGAGTCCTGCCTTACACTGAATACAGAGAAAACAGTCACAATGTATTTTTCAAACAAAAGAATTCAAAGTGCTCTCCCAAATATCTATGTGGATAGGTACATGATTAAAAATGTGGAAGAAGTTAAATACCTAGGTGTGATCTTGGACCCTGTACTAAATTTTAAAAACCATGTTAAAAGGGTATGCCGTGTTCTGAAATTTAACATCGCTAACTTCCAGCACATCAGAAGCTCTTTATCATTGGAAGCAGCAAAATCGTATTTCCAGGCAATGATTATATCGCATATATTGTACTGTATGTCATCATGGTCTCAAGCCAAACAAACCCTTTTAAACCCCCTTAGATCATTACATAATCAGGCCTTGAAAATCCTCGATAAAAAGCTTCGGCGGTACCACCACTGCAATATACTTGAAAAGTACAGTATACTAAGCTTTGACAACCTGATCAGGTATTCTGATATCCGTTTGGTTCACAAAATCCTTAATGATGCTGCCCCACCCCCTTTAAAAACATATGTATAGCTACGCTCTGAACTAACAAACAGAGCGTTGAGGTCTGTATCCAGGGGTGATTGCAATGAAAGTCTGCTTTCTCTCAATCAGCCTTTTCCTATAAAGCCATCAAAGAATGGAATGGGCTTCCAGACAATCTAAAGAACAGATTTTCACAGCTTTTCACGGGCAGTCAAAGACTGTCTTTTAGATCACCAGTCCTGTTCCCATTAAAAGCACTAGACGGGTATTCTGGCCATCAGATGATACCCTTGTGGGTACCATTTGATGGCTTTTACATTGTATTGTGTTTTGTGTGTTATAAAGGAAAAAAATAATAATTTGCATTTTATACATTGTACCTTTTTAGTAAACTGCCTTTTTATATTGTATTAACCGTCTTTGTTATATAATCTGTATATGTTAATTGTCTTTGTTATGTAATTTTAACTTTGTCATGTAATCTTTAATTGTGTATGACTACAGATGGAAATTAGCATAGTGCTAAATCTGGTGCAGCCATCTTTTTAATGTAACTGCACATTGTCCTGATTTAAATGAATTAAACTAAAAAAAAAAAACTAAAAAAAAACCTTTGTGCCCACTTCCCTCAGTGCAGGTCCCCTTCGAACGAATTGGCATGGACCTCATTGGGCAATAGAACGGTCTGCACGAGGGCACCGCTTTGCTTTAGTCCTGGTGGATTATGCAACGCGGTACCCTGAAGCAGTGCCGCTCCGCAGTATTTCCGCTAAAAGCGTCGTGGGCGCACTGTTTTCACTAATCTCCCGGGTGGGAATCCCGAAAGAGATTCTCACCGACCAAGGCACGCCGTTTATGTCACGAACCATCCGCGAACTGTACGAATTGTTGGGCATTATATCGATTCGCACCAGCGTCTATCACCCACAAACAGACGTGGAACGATTTAATCGCACGTTGAAATCCATGATTCGAAAGTTCGTACGGGAAGACGCCAAAAATTGGGATAAGTGGCTAGAACCCCTCTTGTTCGCTGTACGCGGCGAGGTCCCACGTCAGCCCCGCGGGGCGTCCTTAGGGAGACTTGGGAGGACGGACCTTCGACTAGCAAAAACGAAATTCAGTATGTCCTGGACCTGAGAACAAAACTCCACACTTTGGGGCGGCTTTCAATGGAGAATTTGTTACAGGCCCAGGACAAACAGAGTCAGCTGTACAACAGGGGGGCTAGGCTTCGTCAATTTGCACCGGGAGAGAAAGTGCTTGTATTACTCTTTACTTCTAGTTCGAAATTACTCGCGAAGTGGCAAGGACCCTTCGAGGTCACACGTCGAGTTGGAGATCTCAACTATGAGGTAGTTTGAACAGATAGGGACAGGGCACATCAAATTTACCACCTCAACCTCCTCAAAAAAATGGTCTGAGGCAGAATCAGTGATGCTGGCGACGGTGGTGAGCGGAGAGGAGGATCTCAGGCCAGAAGCGAATATAAAAACTCAATCTCTCGCCCTGGCACCTGGTGGAGACCACCTCTCACCCTCCCAGCTCACTGATGTAAAAGAATTACAAGCTGAGTTTGCTGATGTGTTCTCACCCCTGCCTGGTTGGACGGACCTCATTCAGCACCACGTTGAGACAGAGCCGGGCGTGGTAGTACGCAGCCGGCCGTATCGATTACCTGAACACAAAAAAAAGGTGGTTCAGAGCGAATTAGAGGCAATGCTAGACATGGGAGTAATAGAGGAGTCCAACAGTGACTAAGCGAGCCCGATAGTTTTAGGGCCTAAAACCGACGGCTCGGTCCGGTTCTGTGTGGACTATCGTAAGGTGAATGCTGTGTCGAAGTTTGACGCTTATCCAATGCCAAGGGTTGACGAATTGCTTGATCGGCTGGGTACTGCTCACTTTTATTCGACACTGGACTTAACAAAGGGATATTGGCAGATCCCCTTATCTCCCATGTCTAAAAAAAAAACACCTTTCACAACGCTGTTTGGATTACACCAATTCGTCACTCTTCCTTTCGGCTTGTTCGGGGCTCCAGCAACCTTTCAGCGTCCTTTCAGGGGGGGGGCTGCAGGCCTGAGTCGGGGGTTGGGGGTATGTGGCGAGGGGGGCATGGTTTAGCGAAATCTGTAGCGGGAGAGAGAGGCGGGAGCCGAGCGGTAAGTGCAGATGACGAACACCTGTGTCTGATTGCAGTGATTGGCGAGGAGAGACCGCATATAAGCCCGCGGGAACGAGAGAGAGAAAGAGTTGGACTGGGACCTCGTGTGCTGCTGCCTGCCGGAGGTTCGCCGATCTATTTCACGTGTTGATTGTTGTTGTGCTGTGTCCTGCTGGGCATCGTGAATGCGCTACTGTGCGCCTCCTTTGCTTTTTAGGGCCCAAGGCCTGAAAGAGCGAAGGCCCTATTGTTTTCCTTAGGATGCATTTAAAAAAAAAATTCTAACGACTATTCGGACACTTTTGGGGCCCTTAACATGCTCAAAAACTCTTGAAACTTTGCACACGGGTCAGAACCCGTGGCCATCAGGGCCGGGCTGAAGCTGGTACCTGGGCGTGGCAGGGGGGCTCGACAGCGCCCCCTGGAACAGGGTCCGAAAACTTGGTCCATAAATCAAACATGTTTGCATGTAATAATATGAAACTCAGTACACATATAGATCTCATCGGTTCATATATCCTTCATACTCTTACTTTTTACCCCAGCCCAACAGGAAGTTGGCTATTTAGGGTTGTTTGGAAAACGCATGCAATGGAATTTGAAATACTCCTCCTAGAGAATTCAAACACACGGCACGAAACTCGGTCAACATGAAGTCAAGACATTGAGGATGAAAAATTGCCAGGGGATTTTTGATATCTCGAACGGTTTGGCCGTGGCAAGGAAACGAAATTATGGTGCGAAAAGAGAAACAGGAAGTGTGTTATAACTTCTTTATACATTAACTGATCTTGGTGAAACTTCAGCAGTGTGTTCGTTGTAAGAGGCCGGTCACATGGATGTGACTATTGTGAGTCAAAGTTATAGCGCCACCAACTGGCAGCAGGAAGTGTGTCACTTTCAAAATGCTTTGAAATAACCCTCTTATTTTGCTCTTTATTTTGATTTGCTTCAAACTTTATGTGTATAATGTAAACACACGGCAGATGTAGACCTGTGAAAATATTATTGATATCTTAGATACTGTTCCCGTGGCAACGCATCAAACTTTAATATTCTTGTTTGATGCTTTTGAGACTCTTAGCATGCTTGAAATTGCATAAAACTCGACAGACACATTACATTTATTAGCCAGTAGACATGTGCAAAGTTTCAGAAACGGGCTTGGTGAGGGCTCAGTAGCGCCACCTTTTGTCAAAAGTGGGGGGATTAGTTTTATCTACAGTTACAAAAATCGGTACGTATATTGTTCTCCTCGAGCCGGACAACTTTCTAATTTACAGTCATTAGCTCCGACCAACAGGAAGTCAGATATTTTGGTTTGAATATGGTGAGCCTCTCTCTGAGCCTACGCCTCTGTATGGCAAGCCCTTTTAACATTTAAAAGCTAAGTTTGACTATCCGGAATTAAAGGAGTAGTTCACTTTTGAAAAAACTTTTGCTGATAATTTACTCACCCCCATGTCATCCAAGATGCCTATGTCTTTCTTTCCTCAGTCGAAAAGAAATTACGGTTTTTGATGAAAACATTCCAGGATTTTTCTCCATATAATGGACTTAAATGGGAACCATACGGTCCAAGGTCCAAAATACAGTTAATAACAGTTTCAGATGCAGCTTAAAATGTCTTTAAACGACACCAGACGATGAATAAGGGTCTTATCATGCGAAACGATCGCTCATTTAAAAAAAAAAAATAACAACGTTTAAGTTTTATAAGCTCACATGCTCGCCTTTCTCTGTTCTGTGTAACTCTCCTGTTCGAACTCGTTCATCAAAATGAACAAATCTTTTTCCGAGTCAATTCGTTCATTTCGGTCGTTAAATGAATCAAATGACTCGAAAAAAGATTTGTTCATTTTGATGAATGAGTTCGAACAGGAGAGTCACACAGAACAGAGAAAGGCGAGCATGTGAGCTTATAAAACTTAAACGTTGTTATTTATTTTTTAAATGAGCGATCGTTTCGCATGATAAGACCCTTATTCATCGTCTGGTGTCGTTTAAAGACATTTTAAGCTGCATCTGAAACTGTTATTAACTGTATTTTGGACCTTGGACCGTATGGTTCCCATTTAAGTCCATTATATGGAGAAAAATCCTGGAATGTTTTCATCAAAAACCGTAATTTCTTTTCGACTGAGGAAAGAAAGACATAGGCATCTTGGATGACATGGGGGTGAGTAAATTATCAGCAAAAGTTTTTTCAAAAGTGAACTACTCCTTTAACATTGTAGATATCAACAACGTCTTTCTGACAAGTCGTAATTACATTTTGGATAGTTTGTATTATCATTTAAGACATCTGTAACGTAATTGACCTATGGCTAAGCCACGCCCCCAAACACGATGAGCCAATCACAGTGCGCATAGCTAACCCAATAAAATGAAAGTTACAGATATCAAATTTCAGATATCTCTAATCAAAATGAATTTCAAGATATCTATAACTTGATAATAGATATCTACAATTAAATTATCACTCTCCCTAACTCCAGTTTGAGATATCTACAACGCCATTCTGACTAGTCATAATTTAAATGTATTTAAATGTATTGTTTGCTTTAAATTAAATTAAGATTGTATGTTTGGTAATTTAACCTAAATTAATTTAAAATGTATGTGCTATATTTCAGATCAATATATTTGTTTTCCTTCATTTTAATCAACACTAACTTTATTCTCATCTAAATTATAAATAACTTATTTCTGTATAAAATAAAAAATCCTGAATAATCCAGACCAACCAGAGCGCACTATTCCTACAACATCATCAGTGCTGAAGCGGAACTACCAGAGCCGTTCGGCAGATAGCGAGCAGATGCAGCATATGTGTTGTAACGAGGCAGGGTCAAGCCAGGGGGATCCATTTGCAGCTTTTTATTAAGAAAGATCAAGACAGGCAGGGTGAGCAATGGCAAACAGGGCAGAACAGAAGAGGCAGAGACAAACCAGGTTGACAGGCAAAGGGCAAAGACCTCCAGATAAATACTGGGCTTCTGGATTTACACATTTAAGTGCTGCAAAACAGATTGACCTATGACATTAAAAATGATTCTAAATTTAAATTATCTCATATATGTGGCTATTGTGATTCACGATCATAGGCCCTGTCCAAAATGGAACACTTCATATGAATTTTCGGTCTTGTGTACTTATTTCATGTGTCCGTTAAATCCATGAGACCGTAGGGCGACAGTGAAAGCGGGGTTACGTTTTTGCACGTCGTGCACAGTAACCCTAAAGGCACCGGGGTGGCAGTGCCACCGGCTTGTTTATATATATATATATATATATAAAAATATAGCTGCGAGCAGCGATTGCGGGCCAAAGCCGGCGGCACCGCCGCTCCGGTGCCTTTAGGTAACTAAAGGCACCGGGGTTACGGTGCCACCGGCTTGGGCCCGCAATCGCTGCTCGCAGCTATATTTTATTTTTGAGTTTGTGAATAAACGAGAGTCCCAGTCACGCCGATCCCTGTCTTCTTCCTTCCACCCCCATTGAACCTCATCACAGTTACCAAATCTCTTTTTTCCACATACACTCTGTCATCTGTTCTTTGTTGTTGCTCTTGCACTCCCACATCTTCTACCTCATTCATATTACACTGAACAAAATTATTAACGCAACACTTTTGTTTTTGCCCCCATTTTTCATGAGCTGAACTCAAAGATCTAAGACTTTTTCTATGTACCACAAAAGGCCAAGATAATCCATCCACCTCACAGGTGTGGCATATCAAGATGCTGATTAGACAGCATGATTATTGCACAGGTATGCCTTAGGCTAGCCACAATAAAAGGCCACTCTAAAATGTGCAGTTTTATCACACAGCACAAAAATTTTAATATTTGAAAAAAATATGCAGTACAGCTGAGGATATGTTAAAGACGGTATCATAGCTTAGTTTCTATGAGTGAATAATAGAAATATCAAACGCAGAACTATGTCCTGCCATGCTAAATCATCCAATATGTCAATTGTGATTCTGTCAAAAAGAGTGATTTCTTGTTTTTCTCCCTCAGCCATAACATTGCAACCTTCAGGCAGGCAACTGATAGCTGTCAGGATGTGTCCTTGACAGAAGCCTCCTGCTGGGTTTGGCTCGCTCCATCAGGGTCCAGCATGACTCTGGAATGGCATCCAGCCAGCAGGATACAGATGAAAGTTCAGCACGCTCATCCATGATGTGAGATTCCTCATGTGATGCAGTCAATGAGTGAGGCTATTGGTCACTCTCAGGACCCTCATGACACACTCATTGTGTCCTATTAATGATGTGTTCACAGGGACCATGTAAAACAGCAGTGATGCATCACGCATGGTGTCAGTATGTCAAGAACACACAGCTGAAGTCCTCTTGTTGTTTCCATCCACATATTTGTTCACTTTAACAATGGATCCTAAATGAAAGGGTATGAGCTTCTCAGAACATTGAGTTCTTCTGGGGTTAATGTAACGGAGATGACCTCTATGTTCTTTTCCTCACAGTCACATTGATTACTGAAACGTATATATGGAAGGTGGTGTAATAGAAGATGTGTTTGAAGATGGCATATATGAAACTGATGCTGTCTGGGACAAGTAAATCATCACCTTCTAAACAGTTATGTATGTTACGTCACAGCAGTGAGTCATACTGTCTACAAACTATATTACGGTCATTATCAGAAATTAACAAAATATTCCATATGAGAAAACTGTTTCATACTGCCTCAAAAGTTGAAAGAATCTCAGATGGAGAATGAACATTTAAAAATGTACTTTTGTCCTTTTTTGGGTATTGATTTGTGTACAATTCTAATAACATTTACAAGAGTTTGTGTAATTAAGACATTAATGAGAAAAATTGGACAACCTTTGCATTGTGCAGAAAGGGTATTCACTGCCACCAAACGACATTAACGACAACCGACAGTAAGAACTGAAAACCCAGGAAAATACACAGGCTAGGATAATGACACACAGAGAATGAGTCATCATATCAGTAACCATAGTGACAAACTCAGGCAGGAAACTAGAACAAAGGAGACAGAATACTTAATAGTAACAAACTAAAAGTCCATTAAAAAAATTTAACTAAACCAAAAATTATGTTTTAATTTTGATTATGATTTAATTTCTGATTATGTTTAACAACAGGAAAGCAAAAATGTATTGCATTGTTTGAAATTCAGCAGATCAACAGCCCTGAGCAAGCCATCTCTTTCTTAGTTCTTACACACTCTTCTATAAAAGGGGTAGAAATACTTTGTTGAATGGAAAGACAAGGTCACAGCCTGGCACAAACTTAGGGGCCCCTTAGAAGACTTCTAGCTTAGCATTTAGAAATGAACATTACTCAGCATCATTCTGAATTAACATTCAGAAATTAACATTCCCTTTCGAGGGAACTCGCGATGCGTCAACAACGCTTTGGGAACGCTCCCAGCGTGAATGCGTCTGAAGCATCTATGTCAGGGATAGGCAACGTTGATCCTGGAGTGCCGCTGTCCTGCAGAGTTTAGCTCCAACCCTAATCAAACACACCTGAGCAACCTAATCAATGTTCTTCAGGATTACTAATGCAAAAGGCAGGCGAGTTATATCAGGGTTGGAGCTAAACTCTGCAGGACAGCGGCACTCCAGGATCGACGTTGCCTATCCCTGATCTATGTCAACTAGTCCAATGGAAGGAATGAACGTCACGGGCGGGTGACGTCATGACTAGGAAGTGATAAAAGAGCATCCGGTGCAAACCGGCATTAGCTTCTGTTGCCTCAGCAAGCGATCTGTGTCAAAATGTCTGTTATATTTACTGTTGTCTGTCTGATATATATATATATATATATATATATATATATATATATCTAAACACTATGGAAACAAAACAATTGCACAACTCTGTGTTCTCCCTGCTCGCGTTATTTAACGAGTAGGGACACACACGAGCTTTGTGTGATGTGTTTGGGAGTAGAGCATGCGGTGTCAGCCTTCGAGGGGGCTGATTGCCAACATTGTGAGAAGCTTTCGCTTCGCATGCTCCGCTCCCGCCTGTCACTTTTCGAGGAAAGTGGCCAGGCTCGCGATTCTCAGGGTGCAGGACCCGCGTCTGCCGAGGCAGCGCGGAGAATGCATTCCTGTGGATCGCAAATAGGATCTCTTTTCGGGGTTGGAGACGGGTCCGCGGATCTTATCTCCTCCCCTTCCCGAGCGATCCAGTGCTCTCTCTCCGGTCTCTTCCGCCCGGGGAGAGAGACCAATGCTTCAGTGCTCTACCTCCGAGGAGGTAGATGTGCTGGGCATTGAAAGTGACACAATCATGGGGGAAGTGGATTTGCCATCTATTTCCCCAGCGTATGAGAAATATATATATATATAATAGTTTATATATTATATATAAAATATAATAAATATATATAAAAAATATATATAAAAAATACATAAATAAAATGAAAAGCTGGTGGAGGTGTTTACTAAGGCTGTAAATAAATTAAATATTTAATGGCCAGCAGAAATAAGGGGGCGCTCGTCCTAAAAATAAAATTAAACGAGCTTCCTTCCCTCATTTTTTCACCTCCATCACGGGGCCTTCCATTTTTTCCCGATCTGCACAGCGAGCTGTCTAGATCATGGAAAAAGCCTTACCCATTTTGTCTTTTAGCCCCCAAGTTCATGTATATTCAGATATTAGGGGGTTAAGAGAGTATGGCTATGGGGCAATACCCCGGGTAGAACAGACGCTTGCGAGCTATCTGTCTCCCGGTTCAGTATCGTCCCTGAAGGTGTCGGTTTCTCTCACTAAACCATTAAAGAAAACTATTTTTAATCTAGTGGGAAAATCATTTACGGCAGTGGGTCTAGCAGGAGCCTGCTTGCACACAATAGAGCCCCTTTCACACAGAGATTCCGGAAAATACACGGGTTTGTGAAAATTTGACCCGGGTTCGTTTGATTTTGCTTCATTCACACTGCCAGTGATTTGCCGGAATCAGAGAGCGCGTTCACACACAACCCGTGTATGTTCCGGAAAGACGCGTGACGTTGGATGTGACGGGTCTCTACTTCAGTCCAGTTTGCAGACATTTTTTCGTTCTTTCTTGTATCGATGACGAACACAAACTTTCTTCTAGAGTAACTGAGCCGCACGATAACTACGTCATTGCAAAGGCTCGTGAATCCTCACTACGACACACCCCTTATACGGCATTGGTTCTGGCTTTTGTTCACACAGCGCGCGTTCCGGGTCTGAACACGGCAATGTTACTAGGTCCCCAACCCGGCATCGATCCCGGCATCAATCCCGGGTCGTGTTTGCGTTCACACAGAAGGCACTCTTGCAATTTGCCGGCAATTTGCCGGGTTCAAAGCGCTGTGTGAAAGGGGCTTAGCAGTGCTACAAGCATATCGGGCTGACCTGCTGGGGTATTTGGACAGAAGTGAGGGAGTTTGGCCCGATGGGGTTTGAGAACTTCGTCGGGCCACAGATTTATCTCTCAGGGATACTAAGGAGACCGCCTGAGCAATTGGGCGGTCTATGGCAGCCCTTGTGGTCACTGTGAGACACCTCTGGCTCATTTTGATGGAAATCATGGAGAAAGATTCAAGAGAATCTCTCCCTCGCTTTGTCCAACCCCCTGGGGCTGCTGGGCGTGAGCAGCTCCAGCCATCTAGTTTCTCATACGCAACACAACAGTCAAAGCCTTCAAAGCTGAAGCCGGATCCGAGGACCGTTCTTCACGCTGAGAAGGCTTCGGCTAAAAAGAAAAGGTCTAGGCGCCACCGGCGTCAGACCGGTGAGGGCAGCCCCAACCGGGGTGGAATGGTGTACACCTCATTATACGGTGCCCTTTCCATCTCGGTGCCCTCAGAGGACCGTTCTGCCAACCCCGCCACCCTTGGTGCTTCGGGGCGCAGCGGTCTCCAGCGAGCTTCTGGCGCAGCGTCAACTCGACATTGCGCCGGACTCGCGCCCTCTGAGGGGGGTTCGAAAACAGTCAGTTCAGGTGGTTCCTGCCAGTATGCTTCAGGTCCCCTAACTGGCTGTCTCAATTATACCAGAGACCAGCCTCGAGGGGCTGGTTCCCTTGGTAGATTTTCTGGCAGCGCGGAAGCTACTGTCAAATATATCTCTATGGGTCCTGCAGTTAGTAATAAGAGGCAGATTTGGTTCTCGTCCTCCAGGTTACAACGGGGTGTTGCTCACGTTAGTGCATCCCGAGCAGACTCTGGTAATGGAGCAAGAGGTAAAGGCCCTGTTAGCAAAGAAAAGCTTTAGAGCAGGTGTACTCACTCGACATGCGTCGGTCTTTACAGTCGTTATCTCATTGTTCCAAAAAAGGATGGAGAACTGCGTCACATACTAGATCTTCGTCTGTTGAAGTGTTCGGTGCTGGAACTCAAGTCCAATGCTGACACTCAAACAGATCGTGACTCAAATCAGATGCGAGGACTGGTTTGTCACGATAGATCTGAAGACGCATACTTCCATATCTCCATCCTCCCTCAGCACAGGAGGTTCCTGAGGGTTTCTTTCAGGGGCAAAGAACACCAGTATCAGGCACTTCCTTTCGGTCTAGCTCTATCACCCCGCACATTCACGAAGCGCGTAGATGCAGCTCTGGCCCCGCCAGGCTGCAGTGCATACGCATTCTGAATTGCATAGACGACTGGCTGATTCTAGCGGAATCAGAACAGTTAGCGGTTCGGCATCGAGATGTCGTCCTCGCTTATATGCGAAGGTTGGGGTTGAGGCTCAATGCCAAGAAGAGTGTGCTTTCTCCAGTACAGAGGACCACTTTTCTTGGAGTGGTCTGGGATTCAGTCACGATGCGAGCCGTTCTGTCGCCCGCTCGTGTAGCTGCCCCAGCAGCGTCCATTGTGTTACCCTTTGGCCTCCTCCACGTGAGACCTTTGCAGTGGTGGCTCAGGACCAGAGGGTTCTCCCCGAGGGGAAACCCACTCTGTATAATCAAGATCACACGGCAGTATCCCCGCGCCTTGGTTATATGGAGGAAACATTGGTTCTTGTCCCAGGTTCCGGTGTGGGGAGCTCTTTGCCATCGAGTTGCTATCTCGACAGATGCTTACCTCACCAGCTGGGGAGCGGTATTGGAAGGCCGCTCAGCTCAGGGCTTGTAGAGGAGTCATCATCTCTCTTGGCACATGAATTGCCTGGAGATGATGGTCATCTTCAATGCATTGAGACATCTCCTCCCAGACCTGAGGGGCCATCATGTGTTGCTCTGGAACAGTGACTGTTAGGCCTCAGGGCAGCAGCGTCCAATGTGATACCCTTTGGCCTGCTGTACGTGAGACCTTTGCAGTGGTGGCTCAGGACCAGAGGGTTCTCCCCGAGGGGAAACCCACTCTGTATAATCAAGATCACGCGGCAGTATCCCCGCGCCTTGGTTATATGGAGGTAACTCTGGTTCTTGTCCCACAGACAACACGTTGGTGGCCTCTTATTTTGGTACCTCAGGAAAATACGCTCTCTGAGGGCAGTGTATATTCCAGGGGGCCAGAATATTGGAGCAGACACCCTGTCGAGGCAGGGGCTGAGGCCAGGGGACTCCACCCTGAGGCGGTGGAGCAAATATGGGAGTTTTTCAGCCAGGCAGAAGTGGATCTGTTCACGTCTCAGTATACGACGCACTGTCCACTCTGGTTCTCCCTCACTCAACCAGCCCCCTCGGGGCTGGATGCTATGGTGCAGACGTGGCCGAGGCTACGTCTGTACGCATTTCCCCCTGTTGCTCTGCTCCCAGGAGTTTTGGAGTGAATTCGCCAGGATGGAATAAGCCTATTGCTAAAAAGTAGCACCACCCTGGCCAAGCCGAATTTGGTTTGCGGACCTAATTCTTCTCCTCGACGGCCCTCCCTTGGAGGTCCCGATCAGGAGAGACCTTCCGTCTCAGGCAGGGGATGCAACATTGCACCCCCGGCAGGGGATTTGGAAACTGTGGGTTTGGCCTCTGAGGGGGCACAACTCATAGAGAGTGGTCTCTCAACCGAGGTTGTTGAGACCATTCTAAGCTCCAGAGCTCCCGCTACAAGGAAACTGTATTCACTATTTCGAGAGTTTTTCACTTCTTGGTGTTACCAGCGTCAGTGGGATCCGGTTAACTGTTCAGTAAACACAGTATTCGAGTTTCTGCAAGAACGCTTTGTATCAGGTCTATGTCCTTCCACGCTTAAGGTATACGTGGCGGCCATTGCGGCTTTGGTGGGTGGTACATTTTTGGGTCGAGACCCCCTGATCACTCGTTTCCTTCGTGGCACTTTGAGGCTGAGGCCTGCAACTTGCACTAGGGTGCCGGCTTGGGACCTTGCAATAGTTTTAGAAGGCCTATCTGGGGCTCCCTTTGAGCCCTTAGATTTGGTCTCAGAGAAGTTCCTTTCTTTTAAGACTATTTTCTGCTAGCTATTTCGTCCCTCTAAGAGTCGAGACCTTCAGGCCTTTTCGGTCTTACCCCAAACATGGTTATGGTCCTAAGGTGCCTACCATTATTCTGAGGCCTATTGTGCTGCAGGTTTCTGTCCTCCCCCGTTTATTGCACAAGGAAGAGCTGAACCTCTTGTGCCCAGTGCGAGCACTGGACACTTATGTTCATCGGACTTCTCTGTCGAGAATATCCAACCTATTGAGCAAATAGATAGTCGAGACTATTCTTCTTGCTTGTGAGTCATCTGGCCAACCATTTGGTGGTCAGGGCTCATTCCACTAGGAGTATGGCTTCTAAGCTTAATTATCTGGAGTTCTCTCCAAGACGTTTGTGATGCGGCGGGCTGGTCCTCACCGCTCACATTCGTGAGGTTTTTACAGCTTGGACCTGGATGCTCGCCAGGTGCTTGGTGCAGTGTGACAACAGGCTGACACTCAGGCATTTGAAAGTCTGGCGATTTGGGTATTCTCGTTCCCAAAGCATCGTTGACGCATCGCGAGTTCCCTCGAAAGGGAACGTCTCAGGTTACTACTGTAACCATAGTTCCCTGAGAAAGGGAACGAGACGATGCGTCACCCTGCCATACTTCCTGCATCCCTGTGATCGGCTTGCTTCGGCAATTTTTGAAGCTAATCCCAGTTTGCACCGGATGCTCTTTTATCACTTCCTAGTCATGACGTCACCCGCCCGTGACGTTCATTCCTTCCATTGGACTAGCTGACATAGATGCTTCAGACGCATTCACGCTGGGAGCGTTCCCAATTCATCTCGTTCCCTTTCTCAGGGAACTATGGTTACAGTCGTAACCTGAGACGTTACTTAGCATCATCTTCATATCAGAATTTCTCAGAATCTGCGTAATCTTTTGATCAGTGATCTTTTAAAGTATGAGTATGTCACACCCTCTGGAGGCGAGTGAGCCAATAAGGAGATGGTTCTTTGTCTTCTAGCAGGGTATTTGCATATGAAATTGGATTGGGTGTTTAAGAGAAGAACCTTCAAGATTCTTATAAAACATAGACCAAACCCTATAAAAGGAAAATCATGAGATGGGGAAATTGGTTACATGTTTACATTTCTCAATTAGTTATATATAGAATTTATAGGATTAAAAGTGTTTATTTGTCATTTTCAACGAGAATTAAGTGAGAGTCAAAACTCTCTCTAGATTCATTTTGGTCATAAAAACAGCCTTATCGGTCATAATGTGTTCTGTAACCGGACACCTGGTTCTGCCTGTGTGTTAGTTAGTTATCAATTTTGGGGTACAGATTGTGCATATTTTAGTTTAGTTTAGTTTATTTAAGAGTTTGACAAGGCAGGATATTGAAGGACAAAACCCTGAAATGTATCAAACAGAACACATACTCAAGACAACCGTATATACCTAATTAAAAAGTTAAAAATAAAAATAAAAATAGAAGAAACAAACAGGAGTAAAACAGATGCATACAAAAACCTGAAATACATCAGACTTCATACAAGCAGAACCTGCAAGTTATTTATAAAACTGTTTAAGAGCACGTGGAATAAAAGAAAGTTCATGTCTTTTTGATTTACTCCTGGGCACAATAAGTTCCCTACGCTGCCGTAGTAGGTAAGTATAGGTGTTGGAGCCACAGACAGGAAACAATGCAGTGGTGATGAACTGTCCTTGAGTAGTTTTGTAAAAGTACGTATAGTGGTCTCGTCGCGCCTCTCACTCAATGATGGGAGAGAAGAAGTTGGAACACCTATTATCCGACAGCAACGATTTTGGACCCTTTCTAACTCATCAGAAAGACCTTTTGGTAGTCCACCCCATACTGGACTAGCGTACTCAAGATCTGGCCGTATAGATGTCAAATATATTTTCATTAAAACATCACATGGGAGACCCGCGTTTTTAGCAACACAGAGATAGTGGATTCTAGGACGCACCTTCGAAATCATGTACTTAATGTGTGCGCCCCACGACAGATCAGAAGAAATTTGAACTCCAAGTAGTTTAAAGGTGGAAACTCTGCTAATTAGATGTCCTGATATTACAGGAGAGGAAGGGCAGGGAATGTTTTTGTCTTTCCTGGCGCTAATGACCATGTCCACTGTCTTACCTCCATTCACTGCCAATGAAAATTCATGTCCCCATTCCGCCACTGAATCCAAGGCCTTCTGTGTTAACCCTGGTAAGGATCCCATTTAAAGTTCAGTGATTGTTAAATCATCGGCATATTTCACCGGAATTACTGAAGGAGGCAGGCGGGAATCCAAGCTGTTCATGGAGATGACAAAAAGCAGAGGGGATAGAAGTCCCCCCTGGGGAACACCAGCTGAAATTGGGTAGGAGTTAGACACACAGGAGCCCCACTTCACCTTTTGCTCTCTGTTACTCAGATAGCTCCTTACGCTGAGCCAAAGTGGACGTCTGACATTCATGTCAGCTAAAGCATAAAGCAGTTGACAATGATCAACTGTGTCAAAAGCTCGAGTAAAATCAACAAAAACAGCTTGAATGTCCAATTTAGAATTGCTATTGAGTGCTTCATGCCAGTGTTGCAGAATATGAATCAGTGCAGTGTCAGTGGATCTGTTTGCCATGAAGCCATGTTGTGATGGTTGAATTTTAGCAACTGTATCCTCCAGAATGGCATCTCTGAGGATTCCTTCATACACTTTTCCAACACAGCTGAGTAGTTAAATCTGCCTATAATCTGTTGGAAAACTGGGCTTTGTTTTTTTGGGAACAGCCTTGACCATAGCCTCCTTCCATTGTTTTGGAAAAATATTATTTTGCCAGCACATGTTAAAGATATCACATAGTACCGGTGCCAGCTCCTCATGAAAGGTCTTTAACATCCAAGGAGGGATGCCGTCAGGACCAGCAGCCTTTGCTGCCTTCACTTTGCGAAGTCTAACCTTAACTTGTCCAATACTCAGAAGAGGTATACTACAATTGGATAACTTGCAGGTAGCCTCTTCCTCAGATGGTGAAATGTGACTTGCATAATCCCACACAGAAGCAAAGTGCTTTGCCAAGTTGTCACACTCATATTGCACGATGTTATGATCCTGAGACACCATGTCACTCTTATCTCCTTCCATCCCCATTAATGCCTTCACAGACTTAAACCATTCTTTAGGCTTAGTGCTTTGCAGTTCCTCGACCTCATGTATATAGTATTGTTTCTTTGCATTCTTGATTTTTTGGGCTATAATTGTTTTTAGTTTACTGTAAGTTGTTTTGTTCCCAGAACAGAAAGCAAGCTGTCTGTCTTTTATCAGATCCTTAATTTGTATGGTCATCCAGGGTTTATCATTATTTGTGATAGAGACTTTCTTAAATGGAATTGTTTTATCCAAGATAGACCTGATCGTGGAAGTGAAGGCACTAACCTTAGCCTCAGGGTCCGTAGCCTCAAGAATGTGAGAAAAGTCAGTAGTATTCATGAGAAGGCCTATTTGTTTCGGGGGTACGCTTTCTACAAAAAATGTGCTTGATAGGTTTGGTAGGCCAATTTCCAGCATTTAACAGAATAGTCTCATGGTCAGAGGAGCCAACAGGAGGCAAATGCTCTGGTGACTCGTACATGCAGGAAATGTTAGTGAAGATTGAGTCTAATTGACTGGTCTTTCTTGTTGCTCCAGCCACTATCTGTTTCAGACCATGTCTGCTGCAGATGGTTTCAGACTTGTATTTAACCGGACATAACTCTATCCCATGGTTTGCTTTGTTGGGTGAGGACTAAAATGCATGTTTGAGCTGTTTTAACTGAAAGCAACTTGCACTGACATATCTTGTCAGTGCCATTGTTTTGTCTCAAGATGCAAACCAGTAACGTTTTTCTTTTTTCTTTTTCTAAGGCACGTTTATAAAAGCTACTTTAATGCCCTAATTGAACTAAGGCCTAATCCTGGCTTAGTCTAAGCCCTGTCTGTGAAACTGGGCCTTAGAATTTACTGGTGTTAGACAATTAAAGTCACAGTAACAATGGTTTATGAGATCATTTCCCGAGTCCTCGTAATTAAAATGGCTTAAAAACACACTAAATAATAGCCGCTTTCCGACCAAGTAGTTACAGGAACTTAGTTATAGGAACTGTCCACTTCTAAACAGTTCTAAGAACTACTCTCCCCCAAACTCGGTTTTGCTGTTTGCGTTCGCACTGGCCAAGTGGCCATAGGAACTGGTAGGAGGGGTAAGGGAGTGACGCAAGCACGGCGGCAGCGGCGCCACATACAACAACAACAAACCAGCGTGGAGGAGGCTATCGGAATGTTCCTGTTCTGCCTTGCCGGGACCTTAATAACGAGTACGAACGGCGGCGTTTAAAGATCTTGAGTTCTGTACAGAGAAACACAGAAGACGAAGGCTCCAGCGTAATATGATCTTAAATAATATGATGGAAGAAGATAGAAGAGCAGAGCGCAGGAGGCAAACAAAACGACGGGTAAGTTTAGCAAGCATTAGCAATTAGCTGGTTGAATGCGTTATGTTTGTCTTAAGTTATGAGTTAGCATAGCCTACATAGGCGAATTGCAACAGACAGTGAAGAAAATGTGTTGACAGTGGGCGTGACTTATAAGTTGAACCAATCAACGTAGACCTAGGGAAAGGGAACTAAAAAAGTCCTCGCTCTAGACTAGGTACTGAAAGAGTTATAGGAACTACGGTCTGAGGAACTAAAAAATCCCCAACTTAGTCCGGTCGGAACACGCGAAAAAAAGGCTTATAGGAACGTTAGGTTCTAGGAACTGCAAAAGTCCCTCCGGTCGGAAAGCGGCTATTGTTTCAGTAAAAACGCAGTTTTTCACAGTTTTTTTTTTTGTGATGGGTAGGGAATAGGGTTAGTGTTGGGGGATATATAAAAAAGGCTCTGGAGAGAGTCAGAAAGTCAGTACTGATCATAAGGACACAGCTTCCCTCACTGACTGATAAATACAGAGCCAGATGTCTGTGTCGTGCAGCACGCATAATCCAGGACTGTTCTCACCCAGGGAACAGTCTGTTCACACTGCTGTCTTCTGGGAGGCGCTACAGGTCCATTTTTGGCCTGCACCCCTAAACTTACGAACAGTGTTTATCCAAGTGCCATAAAATGACTAAACTCATAATATTCAATAAACTAAGTATGGACTGCCAATATATATTGCTTATGGGACTGGGCAATACATTGACAGTTTATACACATTGGATTGTGCAATATACTTTCTACTGCTTTTTTTCTATTTCTTGCCGCTATGTTGAGTTGTATGTTGTGTGTTACCTTTACTCAATGTTTTGTATGGTGCTTGTGTGTAGAATTTCGTTGTACAGCTAAGTGCAATGACAATAAAGGCATTCAATTCAATTCAATAGTTTGTACAGTATAAAACCATTACGCCTATGGAATGTCCTCATAATTAGGTTCACTAATGTGTATGGTGTGTGTGTGTGTGTGTGTGTGTGTGTGTGTGTGTGTGTGTGCATACATCTCTGATGGCAAACAGCCTGGCCCTCAAAAACAGTGTCAAGGGCATGTTTCCAAACGTTTTTGAATTTAAGAATTAACATCTGAGTTTCTTAAGAATACTAAAGGGCTGAATGTGCTTTTTGGTGTCCAAGTCAATTGTGTCCTAAGTGATTAACCACATTAAAATAGGACACTGAAGGAAAGGCAATCACCCAACATATCTATCCTCAGTCCATATGCAGGATGTATTAATGGAAAGCTTGTACAAACTGTCTTGTTAATTAAGACATTATGATCTGGTTTCAATGTCTGTTCCATCAATAAAGAAGAGCCTTTTCAAATGTGGTAATCTAAAGACATAAACAAATCAAACAGTAAAGCATGGTGTTAGTCTATGGCTTAATGTCATGCTGTCAGGATCATTTGTACAACACAGTGTATCCAGTTCTAAGAGCTGAGCCATATTTGTCAATACCAACTGCAGAGTCCAAGTCGTGTACTCAAATACTCATGTTACGGTACATGAATGTTCGTCTGACTGGCGGGAGACAGTGAAGGCGGATGCCTGACATGGTCACAAGTGCTGGACATATATCACATTTAGAAATCTAGTGATGGTTTAGTGTAAATTGAAAGCCAGAGATTATTTCAAAAGAAATATGCTCTTGTGTGGTCTGAGTAAAAGAAGGGCCTTGTTTTTACTTCAAAATACATCATTTTAACTGTTCCATTGAGGAAATAAATGTCTTTATGCAATTTTGAGATGTTTTATTTTAGTTCTATTTAGTTCTATTTTATAGGCTATTTGTGTTCTCTGTGGTTCTCCAACAATGTTTTTTTTTCATCTTCAACTGAATCATTTTAATATCCTGTTGAGATTCATTGAAACAAATTAAATCCCTTAACCTGTCAATGTTATGCTGTTAGAATTATCCTAAGATATCATTGCAATTGATGTAAACATACGTTTCACATTTTACAAAGACAGATCTCTTCCTCCATCTACTGGCCGAGTGTTTCAGCAGTGCAATGTTGTTATATGAGTGGAGCTTCTAGAGCTTGTTAAAGATCCAGAGCCAATTATTGGTGGTCAATACGACTCGCTGAGTTTATTAACTGTTGTTTTCTCCATCATTACTTTGAATTATAGATTGTCAAATTAAATACAGCCTATAAAAGCATATGTAAATATTAATTAGATTATCATAACTTTAATCTATATTACTTAGATTATAACTTTAATGTCTATGTAAGACACTCCTATTCACTGGTTATAATAGATTGAAAAACAAAGCAGTAGCCTACTGAAGCAAAATATGTGGTTTGTTCATTCTGACACCTCTCGTCAAGGTCACAATAAGAGATGGCTGATGCACAAGAACCTTACAATGCTCAGATTACCCACTTGAGACTTAAAGCTCTTTCCCTCAATTCACACAGATTCAGAAAATGTACCCATGTCAATATATTTCTCTCAGACCATATTTTTGGTGGTGTGGTGAAATGTTCTAAATAATACATGACTTAATATGCTGATACAGTAATAGCATCATTACAATAGGCTACATTATTCATTAGCCTATTTATTATATTATATTAGCCATATTAATCACGTTTCATCTTTAGGTCATATTTAGCACATTTGGCCACGCCCCCAAAAATATGGTATGAGAAAAAAGCTGACAATGTAAGCATTCATGTAGCACAGTGACATGCATGGTCTCAGAGATATTAACAAAACATAAACATATAGTGGACAGTAGGCTATGTGTTCACTTTTCTGTGGGCTATAATCCTTAGTATTTTTTATTCTTCGACCACCAAATTGTGATTGTGATGTTACATACAAATAGATTTTCGCTGGGTGTATGTTTAATTCTAGAAAAGATTTTAATTAGAGGTGTGCAATAAATCCGACTCAGCAGCACGTCCCCAGTGTTACGTCGAGGCAGAGGCCGTATCCAAGTCCGTAACTACAAACCTCATCATCATCATCATCATCATCCTCAACAACATGGCGCCAGCGTACAGCTGGACTGCACACAGACGCCACGGCACTTCTTCAACAAGTTACTTCACTCACTAAACGCAGCGTCGCGAAGATTTTTGTAGCTTTTCTTTTTACTTTTCTTATTATCCAGTTCGTTTGTTCTCTTTGACAAGCAAAGATCAGCCCTTTTGGTCATCGTGGTCTCAAAAACTCACCTGCTTAGCAAAAAGAACAGACAGACTGGACTCACTACTGTATTTCTCAAAGTGAAAGGAAAGTGAGCACTGAGATTACGCAGACTGGAAAAGTACTTTTCCCCAGAAAAATAAGCCATGTAACTGTGCTCAAAAGGCTTTTCTTCAGGGGACATGCATCTAAACATGAGCGAAAATAGCTGTCCACTTGAAGAAAGGGATAGAGACAGACTTCCTCCTATACTAAACCATGTAAGTATTTTTTCTGCATTTCAAATAGGCTATTGCAGACTGGTTGTAATTTACAAATATACAATATCAAAAAATATACGTTATCGTGGATGCAGCATTTTTTTGTATCTTTAAAACAATAAATTAGACACCCCATTTTTAATGCATCACTGCTTTTGAATTGGACTAATTATTTAGACTGGATCCTGCTGAGTCAACACACTCTTTGTCGTGTAAAAAGTCAGCAAAACTAAATATTGATGGAATACTTAGCTAAACATACTGCATGTGCAGTGTATTTTCTCTTAGTGAGTTTGTATTTTCTTAGTGTTGAAAGCACACAGAATACATCAGACATAATGTTTCGTTTCTGCAAAACTCTGATGCTTCTGGTTACGCAATGAGTGACAATCTCAATTAACAAGTTTTTGTTTACATCCACTATTGTTTAAATCTGTTTTAATATGTATTTTGTATTTTTTTTAAACTGATACTTCTTTTTATTCAAATATTTGAATAAGAGGGAGGGGCATATTATTAGTAGCCTGCTATTTATTTTTATTTTTATGTTAATCTGTCAGTTTCGTGTCGTATAGAGTATAGTTTATTGTAGTATCTGTTTTTCAGTGCCAAATGTGCATACAGGTGTACTGCAGCACAGTTTATTTTCTAGAAATATTGTACCGGTCCGGTAATATAACTCGGATTGTTTCATCAGCAGAGCTTGGATCGTGGACCGAAGCTCCCTTTCCCATCTTACGGAAGTTTCATCTCCACCCTGAATCACAAAAGAGAGTCAGGCAGCCATAGTTTTTCTTCTCCGTTCCTGCTACCTGCAGTTAAACAAGGTCAGACTCATTCCAGTGATGCCATTTTTGGCTAGTTCTTGTTAGATAACTTAATTATCAAATACATCCACAAGTCTGTGCTTTAGGTCTACAAGCTGGTAGGTAACACAAGCAAAGGTTACTATGGCTTTAAAATGATATGCATGAGTGATTTAAAGGTAGTTCCCTTTTACAACACGGCAAAAAACTCATTGCATTTCAAAGCTGTCGATTCGGCTGCTCTGAATTAATAACCACTTCACTGTTTTAAGCAGATGTTTTTCTTTCTTTGTCTTGGAGATCAAAGATGTTGTCTATGTGATGCATTCATCTTCAAGTCTCTGACAAGGCCCAAGTGTGTTCACGTCTAACATGTCTTTAGCACAGATGAGCTGGGAACTCGCTATGACACTACATGGGCCGGAGGCTTGACGCAGTGCTAAAGCTCGTTAAATATCTCACTTTGCCTTGTAAATTCACTGGCCGAAGCCATGAAAACATCAGTTGTTCCTACTCTAGTCCACAAGTACAAATAGTTTTGTGAATTTTAACTCATCGATCAGCCTTATTCAGTGCATTTGTTGAGAATGAAAGGACTAGGGTTCCTTTAAATAGAATAACAATTTGTGCTGATGTTAATTGCATGTCACCAGGTAGTTATTGGGATGCTGAGAGTCATTGTTTTGATAGTTGTTTCTGATAAGATAACAACTTGACAAATAATTGTTAGCTGGAGAGTGATTGCAGAAATCTCCTTAGAGGGCATGATGAACGGCCCACCTTGCTCATATTGTGAGCTGCCGTCTAATTCATTTTGTGTGTGTTTGTTTCCAGTGAGAGAGCTTCCCCCACTATTTCCAGATGTGAGACATAAGCATCGTATCTCTATTGATGTTCTCCCTCCAGAGGTGAAAGCTCGTTTTGTTTCAGAACCCATTATTCCCATTCGAACCAAAACCGCCAAAGAGTTTCAGTACGTACTTCTCCTTCCCTCAGTAACCCGCAGTATTCACAGATCAGTTACAGTATATTTAACCATATCTTTGTCTGGCTGTAGGGACGATGTTGAAAGGGCAACTATCTCAGGGGATTGGAAGCAAGTCCATGATTTCTACTTGACCACATTCGACTCCTTTTTGGAACTCAATGGTGCCTTTAAGGTGTGTTGGAGCTCCCAATACAGTGTGTTGTTCTGGTTTCAAGTGTTGTTGTTTTTTTGGTCACACTTTATACTAGGTGTCTTTAATTACAATGTACAAAATAACTGTACAATGTAATTATTGTGTTTATGTTGCATTGCAAAACACATTTGCTGCTATACTGTGGGATACGGGTAAGGTTATGGACAGGTTTCATGGTATTGTTACGTTTAAGGATAGGTTAAGATGTAAGGAAAGGGTCAACACAACAGTGTAATTATAGATGTAATTACAGAAATTAATTACAGCTGTCAGTTGTAATTACATGGTATTTTTTAAACAAGTACAATTTTAAAACATATATGTACACAATAAGTGCATTGTGTCAAATTATTAATTTAAATGTTAGTACATAGTAGTTAAAGACCTTTTTAACTAGGTTGCTGTTGATTGTTTTCATATTGCTTGAAATATCTATTGAGCATAAGTTTACTATTAAGGGCCCAAATTAATCACAGCTCACTGTAAATTATCTGTTAATTTTGTATGTGTAAAATTTAACAACAATCATTTAATATATAAAACCTAAAAAAAAATATTTCACTCGTTGCACAGTTACTAATAGCATATAATTGACCTATCTAAATGTGCTTTTATTTAGGCTTTTGAATAATGGTCATTTTATGAATGAAACATCCTTTTAAGTATTGCCAATGTTTTTAATAAGAACTCTTGGAAATCTGTGGAAAACATAACCGTGAAAGTCAGGAAAGGAGGAAAACATTTTAACATTTTGGTCTCCAAATGAATCAATGAGCTCATTGAGGGAGTAAAAAAGAACATCTGCTTACGGTTTCATCAGAAAATGTTATTTTTATATGAGGTGAATGTTTTACCAACCATTTTATATGGGAAGTATATATAAAATGTAAGTGGATAAAAAGTGTGCCTAATGTTTTTATGTTGTAATGTTCTCCTTAGAAAGAAGCAAATGCTCCCTTCAACACTATTGAAGACTCAGGAATAAACATCAAATTTGTCAATAATGTTTATGATACCTTGCTCCACACGGTACGTAAAGAAACTTTCCAATACAAAAACTGACTGAACCTCTCTTATAATTGAATTACACAGTAAGCCAGTGCACAGTGCTCTTTCTGTTGTTTTGAATTTGATTTTAACTAAATTGGTTTAATCTGGCTAATTTGCAGCCCGCAGACACACAGAAATCAGTCCTGAAGGGAATTATTAATAGCTTATTAAGAGAATGGAAAGGGTGAGTAGTGCATTGTGTTCTCTCACTGAAGCACTAAAAGAGGACAAGAAGTCTTTGCAGAAAATTGCGATTAAAAAATAATCACTGTCAGCTTTGTTTCTGTATTTTTAGGCCCCGCACAAAGGATGACCTTAGAGCATATTTTGTTCTTGTGCAGGTAATGCCATTGTTTTTACACACTTGGGCTTTCTTTTTGTTCATGAAGAAATGCATGATTTTTTTTTTTGTTCTGTTCATCTCTTAAGAAAGCAATGCTTTCTTTTACTATAACGTTTTGGCTCGATTAGTAGATCTTCAGTTTTAGTGAAAGTACTTTGAAACTACTTTAAAGTTATCGGAATTTAAGTTAGAATAGAGTCAAGATACATTACTGTTAAAAACAAAAGTAGCTTCAAAACTAGCTACTAACATAAAGTAGCTAACTACATTGAGCTAACTACATTGAAGATATTTATTAGGACAAAATTCTAAATGTATAACAATAAGATAATATTGTTTCTTGTTATGATAAGAGCAGTATTTATTCTCTAATATTTATTGTCATATTACAGTGGCAAAAAAATACAACTAATTATATTTCAGCACCAGAATTTATATAAATTTGAAAACATTGATATCAGCATGTAATAGTGTTGTCAAATGTACCGACTTGGTACCGAAGTTGGTACTTTTGACCAGGGCCGCATTAAGAGCTCACTGGGCCCCGGGGCTATGAGTTACTGCAGGGCCCCCCACCACTACAGGTCACCAACTACATGAGCTAAATGTTCTATCATTATACGAGTCATTTTATCCATCTATGATATACTTCACAGTTAAGTTATATTACTTTTAAAACGATTTTTTATCATATCAAAATTTAATGGGACTAACATTTCATAATTCTTGTGACCAATTTCAATAATAGTAACTTAAGAAAAGAATCTCAAGCTTACCGATGACAAGAGTCACAAATAACAATAGAACAAAGGCACATAAGAAATCGACCTTGAAAAATGTAAAGCACTGAATAATATTATATTGTATAAAGTAATCAAATATACAAAACATAATTTTCACTATAAATTCAACATTCATTCTTATTAATTTTACAAAAGTGATTCATTCAAGGGCAGTAAATTACTTTCTTTCTGATGTTTGATTAACATTATGGACACAAATGGCGACAGCAGCTTTATTAGCAGCTACTGTCACTTTAAGACCTCAGGGTCGGAACTC
This sequence comes from Rhinichthys klamathensis goyatoka, assembly GCF_029890125.1. Lineage (NCBI taxonomy): Eukaryota > Metazoa > Chordata > Actinopteri > Cypriniformes > Leuciscidae > Rhinichthys > Rhinichthys klamathensis. The sequence continues at coordinate 1,362,565 of NW_026606640.1, forward strand.
AAGTGCGCTGTGCAAAACCGCTTCAAGTTATCATTTAAAATAATTTGTATCCAAACCACAATGATTAAAAACGCGTTTAATTTATAAACTTACATCATGATGTCTCAGCAAAATTTACATATTTCTACCGGATATATTATCGCCAGCCCTTTAGGCGAATATAGAGTTTGATCAAACACAAAAAGCAAGATCAAACATCCATCAAGTTAATAATCAAACTTACCGAAAATTTGTGGGGTCGACGATGACGCTGTGTTTTAAAAAATAGTCTAGACTCTAGAATGAAGTGAAGGGTGGAGGCGATTTATTGGTTGATGCGTAGCTATATTCTAATAAGGCGCAGGCACTCCAGGCAGCTATCTATAGGCCTATGTGCAGCAGCAGGTCGATCGTTCACAAGTTAAATATAGAATAAATGTATTATGTTAAATTAAAACGTGACGTTTCATTTCACCATGCCCTGTCCTGCTGCCCACGGGGGTTTGATTGACAGGCGACCTGTCCAATCATAACGCCGAATATGCAATTTTGTCAGACAACAATGCTGTCAGTAGATTAACGTCGGTGGACTTGAACTTGAAAACGGTATGGTTTAAATTATTTAATTACAATATTTGAAAGTTGAGACTTTGTTTCATATCAACAGTAAGCTGCTCTGAACTCTCTCTCGTAGTCAATTGTGTAACGTTAGTGTGTGAGTGAGAACATGATGTGCGTGACTCGTGAGAGCCGCCTGGCTTGTCACACAGTACTTAACTAAAAAAAGGCGGGTCTTTGCGAACGGTCACTATAATATTAATGATAATGATTCCATGATAATGCATGGAATATTCGGCAAAGCGCTACTAAATAACAGGGCTAATTTGTGGGGGGCGTTGCGTGGTAAGGCTTTGGCAATCAGATGGCTAGTATTATCTGCTCCACAGCCAATCAAGGGCCCCCTCCTTGTTCGGGCCCCGGGGCTTTAGCCCCGCCTAGCCCTATTGTTAATGCGGCCGTGCTTTTGACAACATTACATGTAATTAAATAATGTGCAACCAAAAAAGATATGGGGATTGCACTTTTAAGTGACTCATTTATTTAATCTGCGAATCTTAGTCGATTAATGTATGTATTTGGTTAATTACGTGAACCGAATGAACAAACTGATTTATCATAATGAATCATTCTCCTAACACTAACTAAAATACGAGAGAGAGAAAAGATAGTTTAGGAGAGTGTGTCTGAATACTGCCTCAACTTGGTTAAAAAGCTTCATGGACAATAAAATGTGATTAACAAATATAGTGTTGAGTTTAGATGTTCATTAGAAAAATACGTTTTGAGAATAGCTAAGCTACAGTTGCGCTACAGAAAATGTAGTTATGTTAGCGTCTTTTAGTTACTTTTTAGTCTTTTAGATACACATACACTGCTGGTCTCTTCACTCCTCTTACTAGTGACCAAACCCATGGCATTAATTCAAAATTGCCTTCATTACACGGAACCCACAGACATGTGAAACTTTTCTGTAATACCTGATATTTCCATTTGCAAAACCAAAGCAGTTATCTGTGTGCGATCCTATAGATGTGCACTTATACAGCAAAATTGCTCTAATCTGTCTTTGAGTTGACCTTTGTGTTGTCAGCCATGTTAAACACCCCAGGCTGAGTAAGAGGCGAACCGGAGTTGCAGGAAACTCTTGATCTCCTCTCTCACCACATGGCCCATTGACTCCAGCCATAGCTCTGCTCTAGTGCAGACAGATCGTGAGCTAAGTGTTTACTTCACACATGACCAGCGCAGGCTGGCCTGGGACTGTCCAAATAAGGACACAGCAACTGGATTTGAGCCTGGGAAGCCGTGGGCAGAGAGAGAGACGATGGCTTGGTTAGCAAGGATTCGGTTTGTTCTGGGGTTCAGCTTTATGAAAAAAAATTTTCTCTCCATTTGATGGGGATCAGTGGTGGTGGGAGTTTAGACGTTTTCATAAACAGAAGCATGTACAGATGTCGTCCTTTGCATATAGCGCTATTCATCTCCAGACTGTTGATGGGCTCCCTGACCTACATTTCCATGGAGGACACGGTGAAATTGAAAAGCCGAGGCAATTATTGGGCTGATCTGTCTGCCACCAATGTCAGGCAGCCTCTGTATATTGCGTTCACTGTGCCGAAGGAAGGGATGAGATCATGCTGGAGAGGAAAAGAGCTGGTTTCCGCTGCAATGCCACTTCTTATTAAAAGCCAGACTTCTTTCTCTGCTCCTAAACGAAAAGTTATATTTCCTTTTTGAAGTTTGCTGAAATGCTTCTCTGTGTCGCAGAACCCTCAGTACACCAGCCCCACCACATATGTCATCTATGCACACTTACTGAGGCAAATAGCAGCCCTGGCTGAAGCGGACCACCATTTCCTGATGCACTGGTTTAAAAAGTGAGTCTGACGCAGCCAGTCTGTACAAGAGAGGAATTAACAATGGAAAAGACTAGATCTTTTTGTTTTAAATAACTTATTTCTTTTAAATAGAATTTGTGCAGTTTGTACAATTTATGTGTGAAACGTCATTATAATACCCTGCCATTCAAAAGTCTGTGGTCAGTAAGATTTTTTAAAAGAAACTAATGCTTGACTTCATTTCTTTTAAATAAATGAGCTATTTACCTTTTTTATCTTAAGTAGTTGTGAATTTAATTATGAAATATATAAATTCAACAAATAAAGTTGAATTGTGCACTATATAACAGTCAAGGCAGCTGGTGTCAAGGCATTTCACAAACTGACAGTAAAAAAATAAGTGTGTATGGATTATATCTTTCTGTTTACGATGTTTCATCTTATAGGCTGCCTCAGAAGCGTTTCAAACAGCTGGTGGAGCGCTTGCAGCTCTTCATCACCACTCGCCTATTTCCTGCCAAGCCAGAAGACCTGCCATCCATGGCAAAATGCTCTTGGTGGATTCCCTCAGCCACTAAAGTCCTCTCCCTTCTTAGTGAGTACCATTGTGCTAGCCACTAGAGAGGGCTTGGCGAAAGTCAAGATGTATTTACCTGTAATAATTCCGAACAATAAAAAAAAAATTCTAACATTGATCCATTAACAGATGCAGCAAACAGCATTTCCTGTCTCCCTATCGTCGCTTTCACTGATTTCTACAACCTAACCCTGGACCATATAGACTTTATGGAGGATTATCACACGTGGCAGGCTCACGGAAATTCAAACAGGTGTGACAGCAAAAATAAATTTTCAAAATAAAATATTGTTTAGGCAATTTTGCCTTTTTTTTAAGGATGTTTTACCAAACAATGATGCAAAAGTAAGATTCATGTGTGAAACATAATTAAAATAAACTACAATTAGGTTAGGTTTTTAAAGAAATCAATGTTATTCAGTATGAATGCATTACATTTATTAAAAGTGACCGTACATTTTTTAAATAAATTTGATATAAATCAATCCTTTCATCCTAATTTTTTTTTATCATGGTTTCTATAGAAATATTAGTACTGTTTCCAGCATTGATAATACAAATTAAACGAAATGTTTCTTCAGCACCAAATTAGCATTTTAAATTGGCATTTGAAGGATGATGTGACACTGGAGTAATGGCTGCTGAAAATGTAGCTTTTTTAACAGGAGTAGATTACTGTCAGGATCAACAGCCTGTTTCCTTTACACACTACATTTCCCATAGTCCTCCCTGGTCATCACCTGCAAACCCTTCTTAATCACCACACCTGTCTGCCATCATGCTCATCAACTCTCCATAAAAGCCAGCACCACACACACAGTGGTTGTCTGGTCTCGTCCTTGCTAACTTGGATTGCGTTTATTGCTAAACGCTTCTTACTTGCATCTACTTACCTGTCGGGATGGGCAAATGAAGCCTCATGAAGCACTGAGGCTTTCCCCTGATTGTTCCGGGAGTAGATTCAAAGCTTCGAGAGTGTCGAAAACAGCGCCATCTGGTGTTTTGCAAAAAATAAAGCAGCCAAAACCCTGTGAAAGAAGCTTTGTCGGATGTAGCAGCCATCACGCATTTCCTAGATAGTTTCATGTTATGTGCCCAAAAGCCTAACAATTCGTGTGTGTGTGTTAAATTTCTCTCTGTGATAAATTAATTTAGTCTTTAAGCTCTAGCATTTAATGCCAGTATGAATATCAATATGATGTAATAGAAGAATAATGTACACACATATATGAATTACATATGGCAAATATTTTATTTTCCTGAAATAATTTGTATTCTTCATATTAATTGTATGACAGGGTATTTAAAAAAAAATGTAATTGATAAGTCTGAATGAAAACTTACTCGTAAAGTAAGATCTGGGGCTTCGAACATTCCGACACGCAAAATGAATCGCGCACGTGATTGGACAGAAAGTGAGGCTTTGTTTGTAATTGGTCACGTGATTTCTACGTTAACAACACAAGTCTCGAATCGCGCCTTCATCTGGCACGCCCATTTATGCTCGACATGAGCTCTGACGCCTTGGTTCAAATGTCACATCACTACTTACCTGCATCTACTTAACTGTATCGTCTACCTGTGAGCCATTCATCCGTGTTCCTTCCTGCTTCCCTGGATTCCCGTCTCCTCCATTATTGTCTGTTCATCTCCTACAAAGATAAGAGACATTATTATCATCTTCAGCAATCATCAAGGTGTGTGTGGTGCAACTCACCAGTTTGGTCTGTTTCATTCCTTATTCACTCCGTTTGTTGTGATTTGCTACATTTGCCATCTCATTTCACCCTGTTGGTTAAATAGCTGTTTCATCATTGACCTCACCATTCTCCATGAGTCTGTATTCCATGACTATTACGTTTGAAAATATATTCAAATAGACATTTTAAGTTATTTTAAATTGTAATAATATTTTACAATATTACTGTTTTTACTTTATTTTACAAATAAATACAGCCTTAGTGAGCATAAGAGACTTTCAAAAATATTATTAAATCGTACCCACCCCAAATATTGAATGGTAGTGTATGCTTAAAAAAAAAGAAATAACTATTTTTAATGGGATTATTAAAATAAACTCTGTGAATCTAAAGTCTTTATTTTAATAAAATCATGCAATTTTGTCTCATAAGTAAATTACCTTGTTGTAAGGATGCTAAGATAAATTTACTGAAAAACAAATATATATATTTTTATTTCTATTTTGCAGTATACACTAGTGGTCAACCAGTATCACTCGATTAATCAACCTCACCGATGTATTGGTCTATCACTAGTGTACACTTTAAACTCCTCCCCCAGACAAAGTCATTTCTGATCTATATTTTCTCAGGTTCACCTTCTGTCAGTTCCCTTTCATCCTGTCCACAGTGGTGAAGAAGGCCATTATCCAGAGAGACTCTGAGCAGCAGATGATCAGCATGGCCAGGGTGAGAATTCACATGCCTAAAGAGCTCTCACTATAGTCTTAAGATGAAAAAGCTAGTCTCTGTTTAAGAGAATATGTCTTGTAGTCTGAGAGTGTTTTCTGATAACAATCCTAGCATGGGTGGGGCAGCATAATCGCCATTCCTATGGCTCCCTCCCAAACATATGTGTCCAGACTGTAGGATAAACAGACATGTGGCTAGAGAATAATATCATCATACACCGCAAATAGACAGGCATCATCCATATAAGAAATGTTACTCAGAAACAAGACATCTAGAGGCATGGAATAAAACCTAGATGAAGCCATGTTCTGCAAACTTGTTTCTTTCAGGGGAATGTTTACTGATAAATGCTCTCTATGTCTAATGCAGCAAACCCTGGTGGACAAGGTCTCTCGCAGGCAGAGGGTGGATATGAGTCTGCTGTTTCTCAACATTAAAGTTAGGCGTCTGCAGCTGGTCAGTGACTCACTGGATGAGGTAATACTGCTTGCTCCAGATCTGTAAACGTAGAATTGCGTCTGTTCCTGGAGATGTTACCATGAGTTCCTTTGAACCACTGAAAACTATTTAGCTCTATAGGAGGAAAGACTTTTGTCTGCATTACTCTGGATAAAGTAGCACAAATCTTCATTTTGTTTTCCTTGGCTGAAAGGACTTTCAGCCAAAAGCATTTACATTATATTCTGGAAAGTTCTGAGTCTGGCTAAGACTTAATTTGGAAAAATGGCCCCTCCATAAATGTGTTCCCTTTTTAATAGCTTTCGAGAAAGCGAGCAGACCTGAAGAAAAAACTGAAAGTGACGTTTGTTGGGGAAGCAGGGTTGGACATGGGTGGACTCACAAAAGAGTGGTTTCTTCTCCTGATTCGACAGATTTTTCACCCAGACTACGGTAAGATTGTCAGGACAAATAGTGCCAGTCTTGGATGATATACAGCTGGTATATGCTGCAAAAAAGCAGTCTTGTATTACCATAAAAACATTTAAGCAGATTTCTACAAACCCAGTTCCTTGAGAGACAAAATGGCAAATTTTTAAAAAATGTTTACTCTTATCATCTTAACAAATATGTCTCCTCACTAACAAACTTCGGAAAGGTATATGTTGAAAAAAAATTCCCAATAGTTGAGAATTTATACCCCAAAATTAAGTGCTTTTCTAATGGTATGGCAATTATTATTTTAACTCTATTAATATTTTGAAGTCAGTCGTTACTTCATTTGCCTATTTTATATTGACAGTGTGTGTAAATAATCACACAATCATGCTCATTCTGCTCGTTAATGTTTATTGTTCTATTCGGTGTCTGTGTGTCATGTTACAGGCATGTTCACATATGTGAAGGAGTCCCAGTGCCATTGGTTCAGCAGCTGGAAATGTGACAACTACTCTGAGTTCCGATTGGTTGGAGCCGTATCCTTTCATTTTCCTGCAGTTTATACAGTATAGGTGGTCACGTGTGGGTGTGACAAACTTAAAATAGTGCATAAATATAGAGTCAGCTCCCACTTGGCACACACTTCAGAGGTTCATTCTCGTCCTTCTGTTTTCTGGTGGGAAATGTATTTTCTGCCACCAATCTGTGCTTTGATGATGTGAAAATGGAGCATATGCTATTTTTATGCCATGTGATTTCTAAATGTTAATTACACAGGGTTATAATGCAATATGACACTAATGAAAGATGCACAGATATAGTTATAGTTATGAAATGGTTTTGTAAATGATGTGGTGCGGGGGCGGGCACGTGTCAGTGTAGAGACCCCGGTCCACACGGTGCTCTTGGGAATGTGTAGGAGAGACACGGTGGCAGCCAAAGACTGCCATGTCCTGCTTTTACCCCTCTAATTGTCCCCCTGGCTCAGGCTTCTTGATACATCTGGCCGGTCCAGCGCACGACCTAGCCTGAGCCTGAGTTCTCTCTCCTGCAGCACAGAACTGCTGTGTCACATCAGTGAAAAATTATGAAATAAAGATTCTTTTGTTTTGTCCCGTTAGGAACAGCCAGAGCTCGGTTTGTGTTGTCTCATCGCTGCAGTCCTCATGGAAACTGTCCCGCCTGTCTGCTCTCTCCCCTCTCTCTCTCTCTCCTGAGCTGAGGACTTTTTTTCCATCGCCCTCACTACACATATGGAGAGCACATGGGGTTGAGTTGTCAACTACAGCTGAAAGCACTTACTCACAGGGCTTTTAACTTTTTCCTCTAAATGTATTATACACCTGTTGGGTGTTCTTCCATGCATCTTACTGTGATACTTTAGGGGATGTTGCGATATTAGGAAATATGAAAGAACTTGTGCACACTAGTGGCACCAAAGCGTTTCAACGGCTTTCTTCATCTTCAATTGGTATTCAGTTGGGACGCTCAAACAGATTACGGTACAATTCCATTTGGTGTCACTAGTTGCACAGAAATGATAAGTTGTGTCTCAAATCATGTACTAAACATTATGCAATTATACTATGTGCTGAACCATCTAGTGTATGGTTTTTATAAGATTATTATGTCATCCAACATCGGATCGTCAGTCTGATTGTCCCTCCCCCTCAGCTACATAAGGAAAGAGGTAGGGCTGCCCTCGACTAAAGATTTTTGTAGTCGACTAGTAGCCATTCATTTAAGCCATTAGTCGACTAATCGAGTGTTTATATTAATAAGCCATAAATCATAATAATGCCTCTTTAATTGCCTTTATAAAACACGTATAGCCTAACGAGCGCACAAATTCAAACATAAAGTTTGCCACAGCGCACCAGACCGGTAAAAGAAAGAAAGAGGCTGTCTAAACATTTTAATAATTTATTGGTAATGTTTTCTGTGTTTTCGGCTGCAGCGATTAACTCAACGATGCTGACTCGTCATCTCCGCCTATGTGCTCGTTTCAGACGGATTACATAATCAGAGAATATTTATTTTCCATTGGAATCTGTTCATTCAAATGTAAAAAATAAAAAAGCCACTTTTTCGAGTTTTTTTTCTGCGACTAAACAACTGATAAAATGTAGGTTAGTCGACTTTTAAGGGACAGCCCTAGAAAGAGGTGACAGTTGAGTGCATGAAGTGTCCAACCACACTTTTTTTCGGCTAATTAAATGCATTATCTGGGAATTTGAATTTTACTTTTTCGAAAATTGAAAAGGAAAAAAGTGTAAGGCAGGCAATATGTCATCAAAGAGAAGTCTGACATGTGAGATTGAGTTATGATATATTAAACATGCATGGATGAATTGTTAACAATAATATAAAAAATGTGCATTTAGAAAACGAATATGGTACATTTTTATTTTATTTTATGGCTGTCAAATTTAAAGGAAGATTAATTCCTTAAGCACTAGTACTTTAGCATATAGAGCAGCTCTGGTCTTCAAGGTCCACTTTCCTGCAGAGTTAAGTTCCAACCCTAATCAAACACACCTTATCAATGGGCCTTTGATATCCCACAATCCTGTGCATATACACTACAGTTCAAAAGTTTGGGATTGGTAAGAATTGTCTTTTGCTCAAAGTCTCTTATGCTCATCAAGGCTGCATTTATTTGATTAAAAAAACCCCAGCAATATTGTGAAATATTATGTTTTAAGATAACTTTTTTTTTATATTAAAAATGTTATTCATTCTTGTGATGGCAAAGCTGAATTTTGCCAAAAACACATGATCCTTAAAAAATGAATATATCAATAGGCCTATATAGATTAAATCAATATGCTGATTTGTTGCTGAAATACTTTTCTCATTATTATCATCTATGTTGAAAAAAATTGTGCTGCTTATTTTTTTGTCAAAACCATGAACTTTTCATAATTCTTTATAAAATATAAAGTTCGAAAAACAGAAATAGAAATCTTTCGTAACCTTATAAATGTATTCACTGTCACTTTTAATCAATTTAATGTAATCCTTGTGCAAAAAAGTATTAATTTCTTTAAAAAAGTATTACTGACCCCAAACTTTTGAATGGTTGTGTAGTTTGGTAGGCTAATTTAAAGATGTGCATTTTTGTATATTTTGTTTTTGAAAAATTTATTTCATTTCTGCTCTTAAAAAAGCTTTGCAACCGTTAACTATTTGCCTGGTTATGACTAAAGCTCACTTGATCTTGATTTAGATACAATTATGGAAAGTAAACAGTTAAAGGTGCCTTCATACTAACACAGGGTGGCCGCGGGTCCTTAAAGTCTTAAAATGTCTTAAATAAAGTTTTCCTAATAAAAGGCCTTAAAAAGTATTAAAATGTCTTAAATTCAGATTCGATGGGCCTTAAATATTTCTGGTCACATTACCGCTAAAATTTCTCCAGTCTGACGGACCCAATGTCCGTCAAATAACCAGTGAAGCATCGAATCGCAAGAATGATTATGATTTTATTACATAAACAGCGATTGATAATGATAATGTATTTCTGGTAGTGCTGTTGAGACTCGCCCGTCTCTGTGAGAGAGTTTATAGTGAGAAATCAAAACAAACGAGCATAACCGCACATATAAAAAAAAATCACAGAAGAAACATACTGAGGTAAAAATTCAAAATGTTTTTTTATTTACATATGATATAGTTAAGTAACATAACATTACGGGAGCTATTTTGCTGAATATTCTCACGATTGCAAATGTAACATTGATTTTAGTTCAATAAACAAGTAGTTAATATTAAATTACTTCACTGACTTAGGTTAAACATTAAATATTGCATATACGTATGTAATATAATGTGTATTTCCATCACAGGTTTGGTCTTAAATTTCATTCAAAGTGGCATTAAAAAGGTCTTAAAAAGTCTTAAATTTAACTTGTTTATATCTCCCTGTAGCAGATAGCGGTGACTTTGGTTTCGGACGCAGCCATTGTGTAACAGAAGGCTATACAAGTAGATGTGTGTCAGGTCTGTGAATCTCTCCAGCTGTGTGCACTTAACCCCATCTGTCAGCTTATGGGCTTGGCTGTGTATAACAGCATCACACTGGACATCCGCTTCCCCCCCTGTGTCTACAAGAAGCTGCTGACCCCGCCCGTTGTGCCGTGTGACCTCGACACCCCCGTTGGCATGGCGACCCTCACCCTGGAGGACCTCCGGCAGATTATGCCTGTATGTACACAAGCTGTGACACACATCATGGCATAATATTCAATCCAGTCCAATCCTGATGAACACAGAGTTTGTAAGTCACTGCGATGTTTGAACCACCAGATGTCATTGTGCAGTGTAACACATTATTATTTAGGATGTGTTTCTCATTATTTGGTGACATTGAGCTCACTCAGCCATGTATAAACAGTGTAGATGGCTGACAGAATAGTCACTGGAAGCAGAAATAGCTTTTGCGTTATTTGCACTTCCAGGGTGTCACCCAGCCATCACAGGCTCACACACTCCTGTTGTCTCCTGGATGCGACTAATAAGCCTCAGATGATGCATTGTTTGGTAATAGCACTCTGTTGGCTTTCAGCTTTGCTGATTTAGTTACGCCTGTTTTGTAATTCTCACAACACCCTTTGAAGTATCATGATTTTATTTTATTTTGAACTCCTTAATCCTTCACATGCTAGTTTCTCATGTTTTGTTTCTAATATAGCAAAATATCAAGTACAAAATTTCCAATTACAGTTACTTATTACTGTTAATTATGAAACAAACAAAATCGTCTGTATGTATACAAGTCTGATTTTACTTACGAAAGTTTGGGGTCAGTAAGTTTTTCAGTAAGGTCAGCAATGCTGTTCTTTTGAAGAATACTGAATCCTGAAAAAAAATGTATCATGTTTCGACAAAAATATTAAGCAGCACAACAGTTTTTAACATTTATATTAATAAAAAATGTTTCTTGGGTATTAATTCAAACACTTAAGAAATCCAAATCAGCATATTAGAATGATATATGAAGAATCGTGTCACACTAAAGCCTGGAGTAATGACTGATGAACAGTATGTTTTGCTATCACAGGAATAAATTAAATTTTTAAATTGATTAAAGTAGTTATTTCACTATGCTACTGTTTTTGCTGTATTTTTTATCAGATAAATTCAGCCTTGGTGAGCATAAGATACTTTTCTTTCAAAAACATTAAATATTCTTAGCAACTCCAAACTTTTGAACGGTAGTTCACTTATTTTCCCAACAGAATTGGACTAACATGCAAAGCCACTGCTGAAGAAAACACACATTTGTGCAACTTTTGACTCAAAACTGAGATACAAACATTGTAGCAAGCAACTTCACTGTTTGCCAACTAGTCCTGCTCTCCCCTATATCATTATTCATTACAGTTGTTTTTTTAAATGGTATATTATTACACTTAGTAAGTTTTAAATTCCTTTAATTAGAAACACATGGGGTAATCATGACTGAATGGTTCCAGTGTACTACAAAGCTAATTTGTTTTCTTTGAGACATAATGAAATGCTTGTTCAGATTCAGACATTGCCTCTCCTGTGTCCAGCAGAGGGCGCCCAATATTAGCTATTTCTTCTGAAGCAACACTCTTTGTCATAATACAGACTAGTATGTATACTGAAATATAATGTACTAGTAAAACTAGTTAAGCTCCGCTTTCATATTGATTTCCCTTCACTCCTGTTACTGCAAAGTCAGATTTAATTGAGCCAGATGTTCTGTTTTAACAGTCTCTGGCTTCCTCCAAACTTACATAACTGCCTGCGGGCGTTGTTTGCTTCCTTGTTTCAAAATTTTTCCAAAGGTAATGTGGACGTGGAACCTCTAAAGCTACTTTCTTAAAAAAAAAAAAAAAAAAAAAAGATTTCCGCAATTTGCCTCAAACAGCACAAACATCTCATCTGCTATTACCAGTATTATTTTATTAGCTACACAGACTTCGAACTAAAATGAAGTGCAGCCCTTTAACATAAGATTTAATGCTTACACAGTCACAGATACTTCACATAATGTTACATATGTTGAGACATTATCATCTCTACTTTATTGTATTTTCAATGCAGTTTTTTATGGTTTGTATTGAAAAGTGTTCCTTCCTCGCCAAAGGAGAAATACACATATAAAAAGTTGCAAATTCAGAATATTTGTCTAATGTAAGTGCTTGTGTGTACATTTCAGGATCTTGCTCATGGGCTTGGGGAACTCCTTAGCTATGAAGGAAATGTTGAAGAGGACTTTTACACCACATTTCAGGTGAGTCTCTAAACTTGACCTGTACAATCAGGATGTTTGCTCTCAGACTTTTCTCTCATCCCATGGTATCTAACAGATAAGCATGTGTGTCTGATTGAACTAGATGATCAATTCTACAGATAATGGAAGCAGAGGTCATTTCTGTACATTTTCCTCTAGGTATTTCAGGAAGAACTTGGAGTGGTCAAGTCATATAATCTGAAACCAGGAGGGGACAAGATTCCTGTTACCAACCTAAACAGAAAAGGTGAGAGAGTCTCCACTCTCTAGTTATGTGCATGACTGTGTTTTCGCTTTTCAACATGAATTGCCTCATTGTCTTATTCCCACTACTGAAGGATTGATCTGTTTGTCCCTGCACAGAATACATCCAGCTCTACATTGATTTCCTACTGAATAAGTCCATCTACAGGCAGTTTGCTGCTTTCTATCATGGTTTTCACAGCGTTTGTGCCTCAAATGCCCTAATGGTAAGTTTGCTGTATAGTTTTCGTCAAAATCCTCATTGCATGGTAAAGGAATTCTGAGGGGAATACTCTGGAAGCAAGTGAGTAGAAGCCAAGAAACAGCTTGACATTTCACCTCAACTAATCATTTTTAGCAAAGCAAGCTCTGCAATATTCTACTAGTGGCTCTCAGACAGAGAGAGTTTCAGGGGCAGGAGAGAGGGCAGGGTCTGTGGGCCGTTTTTTGTGTGTGTGTGTGTGTGTGTGTGTGTGTGTGTGTGTGTGTGTGTGTGAAGGCTACATCTGTGTATGGGCCACCCCTTCCCCCTCTGTTGGAAGGGTGCCCTGTAACTGGGCCTGCTTTGTTTGTTCAATCTCCATACCATATCCAGGCTCTTCTGCTACTGGCTGGGAGAGACCTCAGAATTCAAGGTCATATAGAATGAATAGAGACCCCCAGAAAAATGCAAGTCTCTTGCTCTGCTTAGCATGTCAATTGGAATCTGAACAAAGGCGCAGTTTCTTGCAGAATTTACACAGCTCATGAGTATGTCACTTAACATGCTCTCCTCCATTTGTTTAAAAACAGCCAATCCTGACTAAATGAACTGGCTAGTTTATGAGATTTCTTTTTTCTTTTTTTTTCTTACATTGTTTTTTAATACATTTCATATTATTGAACTAAATATTATTATTGTAATTACTAATAAGTAACTCCAAAGTAGTCTGTAAGAAAATACATTTAATACAATATGAACATATAATAAAAACATATTTTATAATACAATATAACAATTAATTATATTATTATTAATAATAAATAGTTATTACTATTATTTACTAATTATTAATATATTAAATATAAATTAATTTAGAACAAAACAATAATAATGGAAATAATTATTGATTACAAAATTAGCTATGCTTGAAGAAATAGATTGCTATTCAAATCGGAATATCAGTTTCAATTTATATTTTGCCTGAAAGAATATCCAGTACAATTTAAAGAGACCAAAACTGATATACATTATTGACTTCCTGAGCTCTTTAGACTCTTTAGATTTTTTTTTTCATGCCAAGCTGTTGTACGGTGGGAAAATGTCTTTATTGTGATATATGGATAACAATGTTTTGTATCAGCAGAAGTTGAAGTTGTTTTGTTGTTGCTTATTTTGCATGTTGGCACTAGTTGACATTCCCTGCAGTTTGCTGAGTTAATTGTTCTTAATTAAAATTCTTGTGTCTTAATGCATTGTTAAAGGAGTGTGATTCAAACTGTGCCCTGGAATAGTTTGCATAAGAAACCACATCTACCAATACACATTTTCTTTCTTATTGCAAAACTTTCTTTTATAAAAACAACACTTAATTGAACCCTAAAACTACTGATGATGTGTATAGTGTTCAGGATGAAGTGTATTTTTTTGGATATTTTTCTCTATGCACCAGGGCAAATAGTAAATTGCACGTATGTTTATCTTGGTGATGATTCAGCCTCGATTTAGACTTCCCAATATGGTGCTACCCCAGACTGCTCTCTTAATCAAGAGATGCACACAGAAAAAAAGAAAAGCAGAGGGATAGTTATTTCATCAGACCATTTTAAGGAATGTTCAGCCTGTGAATCATTGGTTTCTCTCAGGGTTCACTGAACTGCACAATCACTGGTTGCTTTGCTCAGTTGTTTTTCTCTCTGTATGTTGTAGGATCAGCTGTACATGTGTCTAGTTGGTTAACAGTGTTACGGTGGTAACATAGTGTAACAATGAGAAGAAATAAACATGATTTCAGACCTCCTCTGGCCTGATTCCACTAGCCATGATCAACTTTAGACCCTCCCTGTCTTTAGTGATTACGCAACAGTTGACTGTGTCCCTGGCTGCTTATGTAAGAGGCTCTGTAACGGTAATATCTGACTCGCTGGTCCTGGTGTGGTGTGAGGCGGGGAGGGGTGAGGTGGAGGGTTAGGGTAGGGGAAGGACGTGGCAGATTGGTTGGGACCATTGCTACATATTTTGTGGCTTAAAGACCTATCTTTATCTTTCTTTCTCTCTGTCTTTCACACTGTATGTCTGTTTCTCAACACACTGCACAGCACAGTCTATGTACGTGCAGGGTGTGGCATTAGAAAGGGTTTCATGTTAATACCAACACAGAGTAATTTTACTTTACTTTTATTTTAATTTACTTTTTTTTTCTTTTTGGTGTGTATAAAATGTGTGATGCAAACACAAATGCAAAAAAAAATTGTTTAATATGCAGATTTGACTGTTTCTTTAATTAATGTTTTTTTTTTCTCTAGGGCTGTCAATCAACTCTTTATTTTAATTGAAAATTTTAATTAAGGCCATATTTTGTATTAAATGTTAAGAAATTAACATTTATTTTGTTGAACATTTTAATTTGGTTTATTTTGTCATGTCTTGCTGTTTTTCAGCATCTAGCATGACTTTTTAAGATGCTGTGCCAAATTAAAAGTGTAACTATAAAGAATGCAAATGCTAGAATGCATAAATTGGGCAGTTGGTAGGTACTTGTAGGATAATTTATTAACCCTTTTCAATGAGGTTATTTTTTTTTAACATTAGTTAATATATGAGGTGTCATAAACTAACAATGAACAATAATGTTTAAAGTATTTATTTAAACCTGGATTGACATTAATTAATCAACTTGGCTGTATAAGTAATTTCAACTTAAATTATATTAAACTGACTTTGAAAAATGAGTTGAATATTATATAACGGTCTCAGGTTACGTATGTAACCCTGGTTCCCTTTCGTAGTCACTACGAGTTACGTTGTGACGACGAATGGGATTTCGCTTAGAAAGCCTCTCATCTTCGAGAAATAAAACGAGCCAATGGCAAAGAAATGCCATGGGTCTGCGGAATTTGCATAGCGTAACTCCGCCCCACCTCGTGGGTATATAAGGAAGTACGCTGGCAACATGCAGATATGTTTTCGCTTCGGAGCCAAGTGTTTCACTTCACTCCACAAGCCATCCTGAGATCGACTTCATCTCCACTCTCTTCGAGACGAGCTTCTCTCCAGGTGTTGGTGTGACGGCGAGTTCCAGCGAGTGCACATTCCCTGCTGATCTGTGCAGTGATCTGCCTGAGTGTGTGTTCTCTCCCTGGTCGCTTCAACACTCTGCAGAGTTTTTTCCTCTCACTCTTTTTAAAGTGCACTTAACCCGTGCACTTCTGGTTGCGGTTGGCAGGTTTCTGAGTTTGATGGGCACAATCGCTGTCTTGCGTGTTTGGGCATAGAGAGATCAGCGTTTGTGGATGATTCATGTTCTCACTGCGGGAACATGACCATCACAACACTTCAGTCGAGACTCGATGACCTCGTCAGAGGGAGAGTCCCCTCATCCACACCCCGATCTACCCCCTCCACGAGGGGTGGTACTTCGGCTGGTGGCCAGGGTGACCTGAGGGTGTCGGTGTAGAATCAAGCGCCGCCGATTTGTCCTCGACCCACACCCCCCTCTCCAGTGTTGCAACCCGTGAGCGTTCCGACGACGCCCGCCGGACCGTCTTCTGAGGTTCCTTGTGTGTCTTTTGGCTCTCCAGACGATGAGACCATGTCGATTGCTGCATCACAAGGTGAGCAGTAGTCCTCGGGAGATGATGATTCGGCTGTGCTGCCGCCTTCGGGTGTGCCAGCATTGCCTGAGTCAGATCCAGAGTTGACTGCCATGCTTTCCCGGGCAGCCGCAAGCATCGGGTTGGAGTGGAACCCTCCACCCCATCCTGAGCGCTCGCGGCTGGACGATTAGTTTTTGGGTGTGGCCGCTGATCCCCGTTAGCATCCAACCCCAATACCTTTCTTCCCGGATGTGCATGAGGAGGTCACGAGGTCCTGGAAGACACCCTTGTCTTCCTGTGATCGTTCGGCGACCTTCTCCGCTTTTCCTCCCCTCGATGGGGCCGCTGCTAATGGGTACACTGGGGTTCCCCAGGTCGAACATTCTGTTGCGATGCAGCTGTGTCCGCAGAGCCAGCGGCGCCCCAGCCCTCTCCAGCCCCTCTAAACGCCAGGCTAAGCGGTGCTCCTGAGACGGGCTGCTCAGAGATGGTGGTCAATTCTTCACAGGAGCTGGTAGCAGGGCCACTCCTTCCCCCGGTCTTCTTTTATTCTTTTAATCTTTTATTCTCCACTCCCCGCTGCTCACCCCCGGACGGGCAGCACCCTATTGTGGTTAAAGAAAGAATTGACACATCCATCTCTGAGCCCCCAGAGGTCCCGGATGACAGTCCCGCTCGCTCGCTCAAGCGTTCCGGGAGATTTTAACTAATTTGCGGGCATCAGGGAGCCATTATCAATATGCGGGAGACTCCCGGAACGTCTGCTGATAGCGAGGGGATTATTGAAGATGCCGAAGACAAAACGCTCCAAGGTTTGGCTGCATTCTCGTGTAAAATTACGCGTCAGAACGATTGTCTGAAGCCCATAATAATCACGATTCACTCCAATCCATTGGCTGATGGCGCGGCCGCCGCCTTGACGCTCACGTCATCGTATTATATTAGCGCGCGCATCATCTGCTCCTCAGATTTCTCTGCCGAAAAATGAAGCTTGTCTGCAGCGCGAGGAGTTTGGCAGTGAACGCAGCGTCTCGTTCCCTATTCAGAGAACATGGGTTACACCAGTAACCAGAGACATTCTCTTTCATAGGTTTACTCAAAGCTGCGTAGCTAAGACGCAGTGGGAACGAAATACCAAACTTGCCAAGCTAAGCGCTGCGTAACTAGTACAATGATCAGATAACTTACATGACTGGTTCAAGCAGACAAAACATGGGAACCTGTAGCCATGTCGATATTAGATTACCCAGGTAGTAATCTCTGTTAATCTCCAGTATTATTACATTGTTTGATACAATATTGTTTTATTTGATATTATGTAATGTGAATTTTTATTTTATATTGGTTTATTTATTATTACCATGTTACTTGTATTTATATTGTTTACAGATATAAGTTAATATTGTGTCCAGTTTGGCCCTGTAAATAAAGGGGTATTATTTTTTGACAAAGTGTGTGCGGTTTCGTTTTCTTAAGTACCGTTTCAAGAACCGTTTAAGCACCGGAACCGTTTAAAAAATCGAGTAGGTACTGGTATCGGATAAAACCCAACCGATACCCAACCCTAATTAAGAGGGTAGGGGACCTGCAGGCATTTTCCGTTGAAGCGTGCCTGGAATTCGGGCCGGCCTATTCTCACGTGATCCTGAGACCCCAGCCTGAATATGTGCCCAAGGTACCCACCACTCCCTTTCGAGATCAGGTGGTGAACCTGCAAGCGCTGCCCCTGGAGGAGGCAGACCCAGCCTTGGCATTGCTCTGTCCAGTACGCACCCTCTGTGCTTACGTAGACAGAACCAATGTTTCAGGACCTCTGACCAGCTCTTGGTCTGTTATGGTGGGAAGCTGAAGGGAAAGGCTCTCTCCAAGCAGAGGTTGTCTCACTGGATAGTGGACGCCATTGCTTTGGCATACCAGCAGCAAGGTCGACTGTGCCCCCTTGGTGTGAAAGCCCACTCCACCCGGAGTGTGGCTTCCTCTTGGTGCCTGGTGCCTCGCTAACAGACATCTGCAGAGCTGCAGGCTCGGCGACACCCAACACATTCGCAAGATTCTACAATCTCTGAGTGGAGCCAGTTTCCTCTCATGTACTATACTATACTCTAATATTGCCTATTACCGAGCAATAATTGCATATTTCCACTGAGATGTGCTTCACAGTGTACCTTGGTATTCCTGTGTTAAGTAGGAGTCCTTCGTCCGTGCTAGTCTCACGACAGGGAGCTTAGACTTACGCAGGGCACTGGATGACAGCCAAGGTGGCGTGATTAGACTGGGAACCCCATTCGTCGGCACGACGTAACTTGTAGTGACTACGAAAGAGAACGTCTCAGTTACATATTTAACCCTCGTTCCCTGAGTAGGGAACCCTCCACTTCCGCTGTAAACGCCTGAGTTCAGTCTCGGCTGCTCAGCGAAGAAACATCTGCATGTTGCCATCGTACTTCCTTATATACCTACGAGGTGGGCCGGAGTTATGCTATGCAAATTCCGCAGACCCATAGCATTTCTTTGCCATTGGCTCGTTTTATTTCTCGAAAATGAGAGGCTTTCTAAGTGAAACCCCATTTGTCGTCACAACGTAACGGGAACGAGGGTTACATACGTAACCGAGACAGGGAACAAGACGCTGCATTGAGATACTGTGGGAACGCCCCTGCGTGATTGCGTCGTGAAGCACGTGTATAATCAGTCCAATGGAAAGACGAGACGTCATAGGCGGGAGACGTCATAGGCGAGTGACGTCATCGACCAGGAAACTATAAAGCACATCTGAAAACAGACTGCACTACCGTCTGTGCCTTCAGGCATGCGCTCTCTGTATACTGTCCCTGTCTATTTATTGTTGTCTGTCATTGCAAGCTCAATATTTCACAGAAAGATATATACAGTATATATATATATATATATTAGTGCTGTCAAACGATTAAAATATTTAATCGCGATTAATCACATTAATGTCACAGTTAACTCGCGATTAATCGCAATTAATCGCACATTTTTATCTATTCTAAATGTCTCTTGATTTCTTTTTGTCCCATTATTTTTTCTAATTTTAATGCTCTTATCAACATGGAAAACTGGATCGGCTTGCTTTGTGCAAATGTTTTTTATTGAAAACAACATTGGCATATACTGTGTTCAATTTCACACTAACATTCTCACTTGGAGCAAATAATCTCTCACACAATGTAACACTGTCCATCAATAAAAGGGTGAAAGAAATACTGACGATTGACGAGGGGGCGGAGAATTCGCATCAGCTGTGTGTGTGCTTGGCCATCAAGTGGTATTTCAGACTGGACGTGCTGCGATGATGATAGCTCAGTTCACAACGACAAAACACACAGATCACTTTGGTCTTGTCAATGGAACCATTTGGCAACTTTTTAAAAGTAAACTTTCAATTCAGAATCTTATTGGCATCCATTTCGGCGTCTCGCGCTCGTCATCCACTCAAAACGTAACGTTAACCTACTATTTGGCCGGCTCGCAAGCCCAAACGTGTGCCTGTTGTTTTGTTTCCGGTCTAGCTGGATCCGCTTGCGCTTTGGTCGATGAAGCAACAAAACGTCCTCGCGCGGCGTTGAAATGAATGGGTTTCATAGCGCAGCGCCGCGCATGACGTGTCCTGTTGCAAAAGCATGTGAAAAAAACTACAAAGTTTGCTAGGCCAAAAAGACCGTTAATCGCGCGATAAAAAAATTAACGCCGTTAAAATGGGTTTGCGTTAACGCCGTTAATAACGCGTTTAACTGACAGCCCTAATATATATATATATATATATATATATATATATATATATATATATATATATATATATATATATATATAATGGCGAGCAAGCAAGATTTCAAGTGGTGCGTTGTTCCCTGTCCTCGTTTTATCACGGGTGGGGACACACATCAGCTTTGTACACATGCAGTGGCATTCCAACAGCGTCTCGCCTTATATAACTTAATAGTTAAAAAAAATATTTTGATGAGTTCAAGTAATGTATAAAATGTTGTCATGACTTATTGATCATATCGTTTTTTACAGCTTACTGTTCAAATTGTTTTTTGAAAGAGATTAATATTCAGCAAGACATTAAATTGATCAAAAGTGACTTAGACATTTACAAAAGATTTCTATTTTAAATAATTGCTGCTTAATGTTTTTGTGGAAACTATTTTCAACATTGATACTAAACGAAATGTTTCTTGAGTGTGAAATCAGCATATTAGAATGATTTCTGAAGGATTATGTACAGTAACACTAACGACTGGAGTAATAGCTTCTGAAAATTCAGCTTTACCATCACAGGAATAAATTACATTTTAAGATATATTAATATAGAAAAGTTTTAAGTTTTTTTATTTTAATTTGTAATAAAAATATATATATATTACTGATTTTAATGTATTTTGATTAAATGAATGCAGCCTCTTTCAAAAACATTTAAAAAAAACCTACAGACCCCAAACTTTTGAATGGCAGTGTACATTTATACATTGTCAGTTCATGTTTGCTTTTGCTAGTGCTAAATAACTGTAATTAATGTTACTTATTGCTAATGTTCATGTATAGAACTTTACTATCAAGTGTTACCCATACTTTTTTGTTGCAATGTTTATGCGCAGATTGTGTGAAATTAAATGTATAATTTTTATACACTATTTAAATAAATAAAAAATCTCCACAAACATGCATCTAATTATAACTATAGAAGTAATATAAGGACTCATTAAATCTGTCATTTATGTAGCTCTTGAGGCCAGAAGAGGTTGAGATCCTGGTTTGTGGAAGTCCTAATCTGGACATGGGCTCTCTGCAGCGAGTGGTGCAGTATGAGGGCTACAGTAAGACTGACCCCACCATCCGGTACATGTCTTGTATACAATTTGTTATAGTCATGCTTTCAAATGCATGTCTATTAGTAGAAAAGTGACTGTTCTCTCTGGTGTTGCAGGGCCTTCTGGGACGTGGTTCTGGCCTTTTCGTTGGAGCTGCAGAAGAAACTGCTCCACTTTACCACAGGAAGTGACCGCGTTCCTGTGGGGGGAATGGCCGACCTCAACTTCAAAATCTCCAAGATTGATGTCTCCACTGACTGGTAATCATCACAATGGCTGATTGCAGTGAAACGACTGCATGCATGTTCATTCTCTACAGTTTATTTATTCATCTTCTTCGCAGGCTTCCAGTGTCGCATACATGCTTCAACCAGATTTGTCTACCTCCATACAAGAGCAAGAAAGAATTACGGCAAAAGTTAACTATTGCCATTTCAAATGCAGAGGGCTTCGGATTGGAGTAGATTACAGTTGTAAATCTGATCATCCAATTTATTACTGTATTCAGCCTGCATTCACTGAAAGATAATGGGCAATGATATTGATATATGATGATTAACATCCAACAGGGTTGTGCATCAACTGAATTTGGATTTTTGAATGGTAGTGTAGATGTATTTGTAGTATTGTTGGTTCATTAAAACCTTTTTTGAAAGATTTTGAAATTATAGGTTTATAGACTTCATTTGCCAGAATGCATTGCCTGTGTTAAATATCAGTCAATTCCACTTCCTGCCATGCCAATTCCAATTCCAAATCGATTACCTGCGTTTGTGGTCAATTCAGTTCACATTCACACTCATGAAACAATTCATAGGAGGATAACGCACAGCAGTGATATTGTAAGCTCTAGATGTAAAGTTTCAGCAATATGACATATTGTGGAGTGTGTGTACAGTGTAGTATTATTTGTTGTGAACCAGGGTTCTATGATGAACCCAGTTAAGCTGTTCGTCTTTAGTCGTTATGTAATTTGGACTCCTCGTTGCTGACTGCTTGAGTGAAGGACCGAACATTTTATGTGGTATTAGAATATGTGGATTTTATGGATAATACAGTGTATATTTGTTCAAGAAGCTCAATTGTGCTGCAATATAAAATGAAAACTAAAATGTTTTAGGATTTTCTCTTCAGCATAGGCCTGGTCTAATGTCCCATGCTCCTGTTGAAAGTAGGTCAGTAAGGGGCTTGGTCTCAGCTAAAATAGCCTGGAAAACAGGCTGTCAAACTTACCCAGCATTCTTAAAGAGACAGCGCTTTGTCTCCAGGGTTACAGAAGCCCACAGTTTTAATAAAAGCTTCTGTGTGAAACATTCCTTAACTCAAGCATTTTCTCAGTTTCTGATGGGCTTTTAAAATGTAGCTGTTAATAAACTTTAAACTTTTTAAGTAAAGGTTTGAGCTCAAATGTCGCGGTTTTGTTGAGTGTAGTTTAGTAATTGTCGACAACCCTTTCTCAACCTCTCTTGGGCATGAAAGGAAGTTAGGTAATGTGATATTTGTGTGTGTCAGTGAATGTTTCATGTTTGTTGACTAGCCATAACATGGATTAACTTTTTTTTTGGTTATTCTTTAAATAGAGTGGTTGACAGCAGTATTGGTCGCAACAACAAAAACTTTATTTATTTTACAATTAATACTCTGCTTTGTGCCATCAGTTTGATGATTCAGGACACAATCGGAGGTCTAGTGATACCGCAGTATGCTAGTAGATGGCCTCTAACTAGTGGGGTGTACATCAGTCACCCTACTTATCCTGGTTTGGCTTGCGTAATTGGATACTTGTAAGTGGTGTATTTTTGCATATTTGTGGCTCATCATGTGATGTGATTTTCTTTTATGTATTTAAATCATCTGTCAGTCTGAATCACTCCAGTTGTTCATGCTATGGGTTTATCTTCTCCAATGACTGAATACAAATGTATTTACCATGTATTTATTTCAACTTTGCTCATTCATTTTTAATGAATAAAGTTATACAGCAGAGATTTTGTTTTGTTCTGTGATGAAAGAGAAATCCCTTAACCTGTATTTTAGTTAGCTTGGAGTTATTGCCACCTCCTGTCTAGAATGTGAGCCTAGAGCATTTCTTAAAAGTCATAAGAAGAATCTGAAGGTCAAATGAAGAACTACAGAAAGCACAACAAGAGCCACATACATTTCACCTTAGGCTCTTTAAAAGAACAAATTATTATTTGCTATATTTTTACTGTAATAATTTCTGCTGTTATGAGTGATGTTTGTATGCATAGTCATTTTATTCAAACATTTGTTTGTACAAAAGTAGAACAGAGGTAATGAATGACTATCTTCACTATGCAAAATATTGTTATTTGGTGGAAATCACTATACACTAGCATTCAAAAGTTTGGTGTCAATAATATTTTTCAATGTTTTTGAAAGTCCTTTATGGTCACCAGCGCTGCATTTATTAGATCAAAATACAGTAAAAACAGTAATATTTTGAACTATTATTACAATTTAAAATAAGTTTTAATATTTTTAATAACATTAATTCTTGCGATGGCAAAGAGTTTTCTGCAGCCATTACTTCTGTCTTCAGTGTCACATGATCCTTCAGAAATCATTCTAAAATGGCGATGTGATGCTCAAGAAACAATTATTATTTTCAATGTTGAAAACAGTTGTGCTGCTTAATTATTTTGTGGAAACCAATATAATTTTTTGTAGGATTCTTTGGTGGATCCTAAAACAGCATTTATTTGAAATTTAATTTAAAATCTTTAACGTTATGGACAGTGTTGTGTAAGTTACTAATTTCAACCTCTGCCAGTTGAAAAATACAAGGATGTAAATGAAACTGCTCTTTTAATTCTTTCAAATAAATAATATAAAATTGCATAAATTATTCTTGAACTGACCAATGTATTTAAATGCCAGACATAAAATGTAGATGTTACATTCACTATTGTTTTATATAGAATTGTTCTATACAGTATTTAAAGGGTTAGTTCACCCAAAAATTTTATTTCTGACATTAATTACTCACCCTCATCAGAAGTAACTGTAATCAAATTACAGAAAAATTAAGAGTAATCCCTTACTTTACTTTTTCAAGGGAAAAGTAATTAAATTACAGTAATTCAATACTTAATGCTGCCCAACACATGCCTTTAATGTCACTTTTAATATATGCTAGCTGAAAAATCCCCAATCTTACCTCAAATTTAAATGTAAGTAGTCAACCAGGAAGTCCCTTCCCCAAAGTCATGCTATTGGTTCACCCAATAATGCTAATTGTTAATGCAATGGTTTAGTTTGCTCTGGTGTTGTTAAACAAGTATAATTTCATCATGAGGAATGACTTTCTTGGTACCTATAGCAGTCAAAATGAGCCTCCCAGCTCACAATTTTTTAGCTTTTTGATTCTGTGCAACTCTTCTGAATATTAGTAGATGCAGACAGGTCATTTGGGTTTTGTTTGTCTGTATCATAAATACTTATTTGGTATACTGTATAATAAGGAAGCACACATTTTCAGATATAGATAATGTATACATACCCCCCTTTTTGAGTTAAAATGCACTATTCAAACTTAAATGGTTGTAATTCAAGAATGCTTTGGAATATAAAGTTTGGTCTTGTTTTAAAGGAAACACTCAACAGATTATTGCGGAAGTGAAAACACTTCAAAAAATGAAAGTATGAAAAAGTTATGGAAGTTTACATTTACAGAAAATCAAATATACTGTACTATATATTTTTTATTTTATATAAAATATATATTTTACAAAATATTTTTTACTATAAAATTACTATAAAATCAAAGCCATATATCTAACCAAGTTATGTTCCAAATTTGAAGTTGATATCACAAAAATTGAAGTTCCCATGAGATTTTGTTTAGGCGTAGTACCAGAAATAGCCACCGGGTGACATACATTCCATTGAATTTAGTTGTATACATTCTGCCTTAACAAATTAATAAAATTCTGTCCAAATATTAATTCTGTAACAAAATTTGGAACCTTGAGACTTAGACCTTTCTGACAATATGTGTTTTGTCAAGATTAGAAAAGGTTTTGATCATAAATTATGAAATATAATGATGCCCAAAAGGGGAGGAGCCTGATAATTTAATTTAGAGTACCGTTTCTATGGTAACGCAACGTTCAATTTCAAAACGGTTTTCACAGGATGAATTCTGAGTTTGTAAGCTTTAAAATGATATCTAATTTATGATAACCACTAAAATATGTGATATAATAAAAAAAGGCGATAAAAAAGATAATATAATATTTTAGAGTATAATATATATATTATACTTTTTAGAGGACAATATTATATTATTATTTTTTATTGAAAAATACTAGATTATATGTTGTATAATGAACTTTTAGCATGAAAACCAAAGTTTCAATTATTAAAGGTGTGTGCGTCAACTTTTTGTGACAAAGGTCAGAACTCCTGTTATGATGCAAATTTTTTTGAGGTGCACTCTTGTCAAAAATTAATCGGTTACTCTTCCTACATAATTTGTAACAATAAACAGCAGTCAAATATCTATTTAGCAGTCTTAGACCTTTCCAACGATATATAGTTTGTCATAATTAGATTAGGATTTAATAGTAATATAGCGAAGTAAAGTTATGCTGGGTACACACCAAAAGATAATCGGGCTGATTTTGGGCCGATTTTCCCCCTTCCGACAATCCTAGCTATGTCCCGATTATCTTGATGGTTCTACAGATTATCTTATCAGATTTTCCCTTGGTGTGAGGTGTGTTAAGAGTGTTCGGAAGAACCTCTAAACCTGCTCGGAAGAACGTCGGAGCCGCCCCGATCGCGAATCGTAAATATTCAACATGTTGAATATTTACGATCAGAAATCCTGATGTGTGGGGGGAACCCCGATGACAAACGTGTGCACGCTCTGGAGATTATCACGTGAAACGAAACAATATCCAATCAGAAAGCGAGATGATGGAAGACGGAAGCATAGCAAACGCAGTCATGGCGTTGCAAAAAGTTAAATTGATGTGGATAGCAGAGATGGAGGATCAGCTTGTTGATTTGTGGCAACAGCACGAATGTTTTTCTGTGAAAATCATTCCAAACACTATCATCGCAATTTCTTCCTGCATATCGTCTGCCAAGCTTATTCTGAAGTCTCGCGAGATTTTGGGAGATTTCCTTTGTTCACAGTCGAGACTCTGGTTGAAAATCTGTTCGTGTGTGGTGTGCTGTCTTTGTCACATCATGGCACACCACACACTATAGGAGCAAAACGCTTAAATCTAGGATTTTTTGTCCTCATGTTTGTGGTCTCACATTTTGAAAATCTTATAAGATGTAAAAAATCTTTTGGTGTGTACCCAGCATTAGGCCTCCCGTATACAGGATGGTGACATTTAAGGGGTTAAAAGCATGACCAAGCAGACTAATATTTGAGAAGAAAACAAAAATATCAATAAATAGTACACCATGAGATAGCAAAAAAATATAGAGAATATAACAAATTTTGCTGGGTTTTTTCCCCACACGTCTAGTCTAATATTTTTGCTCTCTAACTCCTGGTGAGATCAGTGCATAATCTGCAGCTGTTGCGGTCTAATGGTGATCTGACCCATGCTTTGGGACACACTGCTACTCAAGACAATGACCTGTTTCTATAAAAATTCCGGCACTAAAAGTGAGAAGTGCTGTAGGTTCAAACGGTTCAACCGAGGCTATTTTGACACTGAAACAAATACTCCTTAAATCTCAGAGAGATCTGATCGCAATTGTACTAAGGTCACGATTGTATCAGGTTGTCATATTAGGAAACTAGGTAGATAATTATATAACTTGTCAACATATGAGACATTTACAAACGATTGCCAGATATCTCTTGAGGGCCTGGCTGCTGTCCAGCGTGGAAGGATGAGCTGACAGTCAAGGGTGAAATGGGCCCCCATAGTCGTGGTCAGGGCCGGTGAAAGCGCTGGGCAAACTGGGCAATTGCCCAGGGTGCCAGACACTAGAGGGCGCCGCACCATGACGAGCATGATCATTGAATAATTGATGGATGGCTTTGCTAAGAGCAGGGAATATGATTTTCATACTCTGAGCAGTGGTAACGGGTAATCACATTGGCTATGTTTACATGCACAACTTTTGTTTCAATCGGACTGAATTCATTCCGATTGATGAACCTGAATGTAGTGTTTACATGAATGCTAAACAAGTGATTGGTTTGATGTGCGCGTTTATATGTCAAGCTTCAAATCGGAATTGATTTTTTGACATGCACACACTGCACAGATATACAGAGTTTCTCGCTGTTTGTGCACGATAACCATTCTCCTACATTGGTTCTTTGTGTCAGGGATCTGTCACTTCTGTCTAGTCTATTACTTGGTTTTGTGACAGAGCCCTGACACTCCTGTTTTGTCTTGTCTGTGTGCCTTGTTTCATGTAGTTTCATGTCATGTTTTGTCTTTTGCTGTGTAGCACGCATCTTGTGTTTACACTAGATGTGTGCTTTCATGTTGTCATGTTTTGTGTGAACACGTGGCTTATGAGTGTTCTCATTGGCTGCGTCTTCATGTCTCGTTTTGTGTGAACATGGCTTGTGATTTGTTTTACTGGCCATGTGCTTGTGTTTTTTGTCATGTTTGGTGTGAGCACATGGCTTGTCATTTGTTTCCTTGTGCCATGTGCTCTCCTGTCGATTGTCTAGCCCCTCCCATCCATAGACATTAAAAGAAATGGACACAGTGACCCCATATATTTCAACGGAGAAAAGTGAAGCCAATTAGAAGCACTCACTTCCTGATGGCTGAGCGTACTGCACAGGCTCAAATTGAGCTTGACGACGTAGAGGTGACGTGAGCAACCTGTCTGACAGTTGTAAGTCTTCTAGTAGCTGTGCCAAGACAAATCTGAATTGAAATCTGAAACAAATCTGTTGTTGAAATATTTTGTCCCGTTGCTTTTATGGACTCTCTATCTATGGGCTTCTCCCCTGACTTCCTTGACAGCTTCTCCTCCTGCCTATATGGTAATTTCTCTACTGTGTGACAGAGAGTCCCGTGGTTATGATGCAATCGTTAGCCTATTTTTACAAAAACGGCTTCCACAGGGCCATAACGTAAGATACAAAGTAACGGAGCCTTTTATACATTGTCGTGTTTCTTTAGAAATAAATAATGGACAATGAGTCTTTGGTAAAACGCCTCAGTAAAAGTAAAGGCTTTTCAGTAAAACGCCTCAGATGTAAAGTTATTCACTGTCAAAGTGACGCCAAAATGAATGGGAGTCAATGGAATGCTAACAGCAGGTGATGGTCTGCTACAATGGCGGCCCCCAAGGGAAGCTTCAGTTTCCGGCTGATGGATTACCCCCTTGCTCCCATTTTGCTACCTGATTATTGATTCATTTACCCAACCTGCCTTCCTCGTTACCTGCTTTGTTTGCTCTCCCTATTTATTCTCCTTGTGTTTTCAGTCCTGTGCTGGTTCGTCGTCTAAACCTTGTCTGATGTTGCCTCATGTTTCCTGTCCATGCCGAGTCTAGTTGAAGTCTTGCCACCTGTTTTGTTTTCCCCCACGGGGTAGTTTTTGTTTAAATTTTTTACCTAATAAACACCTATTGTTCTGCACTTGAGTCCTCTCTACTTTCACCTACCCAAACCCTGACACTTTGTTGGTTGTGTTTCTCCTACATTCTATTTGTTTTAAACAGCAGACTTAATATTTATCCATTTCTGGTCATAATTTGGAGACAATGAACATATGAATCGTTGTGCCGGGCTGCTTATATTTATCATGCAGTAAAAATGCCCCTCTCCGCGCCCAAAACCAGTCGTCTGTGAATGAGAATCCGAAAGAACAAGGACTGGTGGGACGTTGTCCTGCTCCACTTTACAGACGCTGAGTGAAAGGAGAATTTTAGAATGACGGGACACTCATTTATATGACACTTTATTCAACAGGAAGAACAGCTCGTTCCTCACGTCATACGTCATTAATCCATTAGTAATCAGATTAACGGCTCATTTGGACTGAAAAGCCTTCATGTAAACACGTTAATCAATGAAATTTTTATCGGATTGAAAGGGGTGGTTTGCCCATGTGCAATGACGTAGAAAGTGTTATGAAGTGTCATATAATAAAATGAGTGTCCCGTCATTCTAAAATTCTCCTTTCACTCAGCGTCTGTGAAGTGGGGCAGGACAATGTTTGTAATAATGGTGGGTTCCTTAAGTAGGCAGCTCCCTCATGTTTAAGTGAAGTTGTGGCTGCTCCCCAGATGCTGAGTCCCTAAAGCAGCCGTCCCCTTCACAAGGTATTTTATGTACTAAAGAAAGCCTCCCCTGATAGCGGGTTCCTTAAGCAGACGGCTCCTTCATGAGCCATTTCATATTTTAGGCCTCGCCAAATTTGCGTAAGCTTCAGGAAGGCCACCTTGAGGCTGGTAGAATGAGCGCACCTTTAACATAATGGGTTCTAAGTAAGGTCCTTGTCACAGCTTTCGAGCACTCCCGATCTCCAGTCCAAGGTAAGGGGAGCTCATGTATGAGCAAGTAGCCCCCTTATGATTGTCATGGGCAGCCGCCTCCCTTAAGTTTTTAGCAGGGGAATTTTTTTAGCTTAGTTCCCCTAAGTGTCCTCTAGAGGGTGCATTGCGAGTTCCCATTCGAAAGGGAACATATCAGGTTATGCATGTAATGTCTCAGGTTATGCATCTCTCTGCCATGCACTGGGCCTGCCTGTTTATGTCTCCTTCAGACAAACAAGTTGATGAAGTTTAATTCAGGTCGCACCAGTAGTGACTTCACGGACTGTCATCGACCAATGACATTGTCGCGTTTTTACACGTGCTTCAGACACCGCTCACGCTGAAGGCGCTCCCCAAAGTGTCCTCTAGAGGACGCAGTATCTTGTTCCCTTCTCAGGGAACCATGGTTACATGTAGGGATGGGAACCAAGAACCGGTTCTTCTTCAGAACCGGTGAAACGTTAAACGTTCTTCTTCAGAACCAGTGCCCAGTGAACCAATTCCTTAGAACCGTTAGCATGCCTGCTTAACGATTCCGCTTATCGGTTCCGCTCGTTGCAAATGTGTCATGACGTCACACACGCGCTGCGTTGTTTTGGTTCAGAACGCAGCAAACATGGCATCGAGGCAGAAGCGCTCTACAGTTTTTCACGCGAAAAGACGACAATATATGAGGCGCCGTCTAGGGCTTAAATCAAACTTCATTCACGCACACATATATGAAACACTTGCATACACATATAATAAGTAGTCAAACATACATGTATACTGCTGAATGCTCAAATACATATGAAATGCACAACGACACACCTAAAGTTGCTCACGCACATACACGCAAACTCCACACACACGAGATGCGCGGAACTCTCCAGGCACATACTCATATGAGACGCGCGCACTCACACACACAAAGGCCCAATCCCAAATGGCACACTTCATGTGCACTTTCGGTCTTGTGGACTTACAATGGCTGCCGCGTGCGCGTGTCTGTTAAGTCCGTGAGACCGTAGTGTGTCCCATTTGTCATTTTTAG
Organism: Rhinichthys klamathensis goyatoka; assembly: GCF_029890125.1. Taxonomy (NCBI): domain Eukaryota; kingdom Metazoa; phylum Chordata; class Actinopteri; order Cypriniformes; family Leuciscidae; genus Rhinichthys; species Rhinichthys klamathensis. The sequence continues at coordinate 1,393,501 of NW_026606640.1, forward strand.
ATCTCAGAAGGGTGCTTGCGAGCGCCCCGTGTGGTCGATTTGCGCCCTTGATGCGCACTTTTGCCGAGCCCGTGCTGATGGGGACTCCACAGCAGACTTCTTCCCGACAGTCAAAGCGGCATTACGTTACGAAAGTGCGGACTCAGAGGAAGACCGCGAGTGCTTAGGGTTCCATTTGGGACAGGGCCAAACTCTCCACGCACATGCTCATTTGAGACACGCGCACGCGCACACACACTCTCCACGCACATACTCATATGAGACTCGCGCACATACTCAATGAGAAACGTAACCCGAATCCGCAGCCAAAAACACATCATCCACCCGCCCTAATAATGTTCTCTGATTTAAGTATCCGCACCCGATGGTCAAATTACAATTATGCAGTGTATAAATGGATGATCGTCACCTTCAACAGCGGACTCTCGGCGACGGTTGATGCGCGCATCTCTAGGGTAACTTTAAACACTGATGAATGAGCGCTGCTTTTAAATGAACATTTCTTTAAAACAAAATTGATTTGACAGAATTTAATTTTCTTAATGGCATAAACAGACTTTAGTCCCATGAAACTTAAACTGGAATGTCACTGTTTCTGTCACTGCAACCTCCCGAACAGGCGAACACGCACACACGCGCGCACGCATACATCACTTTTGAAGTAAAATTGAAAACGTCTCAGGTTACGACTGTAACCATAGTTCCCTGAGAAAGGGAACGAGACGATGCGTCAACGACGCTTTGGGAACCCCCCCAGCGTGAATGCGTCTGAGCATCAATGTCAACTAGTCCAATGGAAAGAATGAGCGTCACGGGCGGGTGACGTCATGACCAGGAAGGGATAAAAGCACATCCGGTGCAAACTGGCATTAGCTTCGAAATCGCCGAAGCAAGCCGATCACATGGATGCAGGAAGTATGGCAGGGTGACGCATCGTCTCGTTCCCTTTCTCAGGGAACTATGGTTACAGTCGTAACCTGAGATGTTCCCTTTCGAGGGAACTCGCGATGCGTCAACGACGCTTCGGGAACGAGAATACCCAAAACGCCAGAATTCCAAGTACCTGAGTGTCAGTCTGTTGAAACTAAGCACTAAGCACCTGAGAACCTGGGGCAGCATCCAGGTCCAAGCTGTAAAACCTAACGAATGTGAGCGGTGAGGACCAGCCTGCCGCATCACACACGTTTTGAAGAGAAACTCCAAATAGTAAGGCTTTAGAGGCCGCCATACCCCTCGTAGAGTGAGCTCTGACCGCCAAAGGACACGGCTGGTCAGAGTACTCGTATGCAAGTGTAATAGCCTCAACTATCCACTTACTAACCGTCTGTTTAGAAGCAGGAAGAACCTTCTTAGGTGATCCAAAGCAAATAAATAACTGGTCGGACTTCCTCATTGAAGATGTCCGATGAACATAAGTATCCAGTGCTCGCACTGGACACAAGAGGTTCAGCCTTTTCTGGTCCACAGATGTAAAAGGAGGAGGACAGTAAGCTTGCAGCACAATAGGCCTCGGAATCAAGGTCGGCACCTTAGGGACCTATTTCCTGTTTCGGATATAAGAATGCCTTGACCATCCCCGGTGCAAACTTAAGGCAAGTGGGGGAAACCGAAAGGGCCTGAAGGTCTCCAACTCTCTTAAGGGATGAAATAGCTAGCAGAAAGATAGTCTTAAGGGTAAGAAATTTCTCTGAAACCGAATCTAAGGGCTCAAATGGAGCCCTAGACAGGCCTTCTAGTACTATTGCCAAATCCCAAGCTGGCACCCTAGTGCGAGTTGCAGGCCTCAGCCTCAATGTGCCACGAAGGAAACGTGTAATCAGGGGGTCTCGACCCAACGATGTACCCCCCACCAGGGCGTGGAAAGCCGCAATGGCCGCCACGTATACCTTAAGCGTGGAAGGACATAGACCTGATACAAAGTGTTCTTGCAGAAACTCGAATACTGTGTTTACTGAACAGTTAACCGGATCCCACTGACGCTGGTAACACCAAGAAGTGAAAAACTCTCGAAATAAGGAATATAGTTTCCTCGTAGCGGGAGCTCTGGAGCTTAGAATGGTCTCAACAACCTCGGTTGAGAGACCACTCTCTATGAGTTGGGCCCCCTCAGAGGCCAAACCCACAGTTTCCAAATCCCCTGCCGGGGGTGCAATATTGCATCCCCTGCCTGAGACAGAAGGTCTCTCCTGATCGGGACCTCTAAGGGAGGTCCGTCGAGGAGAAAAATTAGGTCCGCAAACCAAATTCAGCTCGGCCAGGATGGTGCTACTAAATAGGCTTATTCCATCCTGGCGGAATCACTCCAGAACTCCTGGGAGCAGAACAACAGGGGGAAATGCGTACAGACGTAGCCTCGGCCACGTCTGCACCATAGCAACCAGCCCCGAGGGGACTGGTTGAGTGAGGGAAAACCAGAGTGGACAGTGCGTCGTATGCTGAGACGAGAACAAATCCACTTCTGCCTGGCCGTAAAACTCCCATATTTGCTCCACCGCCTCGGGGTAGATTCCCCTGGCCTCAGCCCCTGCCTCGACAGGGTGTCTGCTCCAATATTCTGGCCCCCCTGGAATATACACTGCCCTCAGACAGCGTAATTTCCTGAGGGACCAAAATAAGAGGCCACCAACGTGTTGTCTGTGGGTCAAGAACCAGAGTTTCCTCCATATAACCAAGGCGCGGGGATACTGCCGCGTGATCTTGATCGTACGGAGTGGGTTTCCCCTCAGGGAGAACCCTCTGGTCCTGAGCCACCACTGTAACGGTCTCATGTACAGCAGGTCAAAGGGTATCACATTGGACGCTGCTGCCCTGAGGCCTAACAGTCACTGTTCCAGAACAACACATGATGGCCCCTCAGGTCTGAGAGGAGATGTCTCAACGCTTTGAAGACGACCATCATCTCTAGGCAATTCATGTACCAAGCGAGATGATGACTCCTCCACAAGCCCTGAGCTGAGTGGCCTTCCAATACCGCTCCCCAGCCGGTGAGGGAAGCATCTGTCGAGATCACAACTCGATGGCAAAGAGCTCCCAACGCCGGACCCTGGGTTAAGAACCAGTGTTTCCTCCATATAACCAAGGCGCGGAGACACCGCCGCGTGATCTTGATCATACGAAGTGGGTTTCCCCTCGGGGAGAACCCTCTGGTCCTGAGCCACCACTGGAAAGGTTTCATGTACAGCAGGCCAAAAGGTATCCCGTTGGACGCTGCTGCCACAAGACCCAACAGTCTCTCGAACTGTTTTACAGTGCGTGACTGGCCTAGCCTCAGCTCTTTTGTGGCTGTTAGGATAGCAGCTACATGAACGGGCGACAGAGTGGCCCGCATCATCACTGAATCACATACCACACCAAGGAAAGTGGTTCTCTGTACTGGAGAAAGCACACTCTTCTTGGCATTGAGCCTCAACCCCAACATCTGCATATGAGCGAGAACGACACATCGGTGCCGAACCGCTAACTGTTCTGATTCCGCTAGAATCAGCCAGTCATCTATGCAATTCAGAATGCGTATGCACTGCAGCCTGGCGGGGCCAGAGCTGCGTCTACACGCTTCGTGAATGTGCGTTGTGATAGAGCTAGACCGAAAGGAAGTGCCTGATACTGGTGTTCTTTGCCCCAAAGAAAACCTCAAGAACCTCCTGTGCTGAGGGAGGATGGAGATATGGAAGTATGCGTCTTTTAGATCTATCGTGACAAACTAGTCCTCGGATCTGATTTGAGTCACAATCTGTTTGAGTGTCAGCATCTTGGACTTGAGTTCCAGCACCAAACACTCCAACAGACGAAGATCTAGTATGTGACGCAGCTCTCCATCCTCTTTTGGAACAATGAGATAACGACTGTAAAGACCCGACGCAATGTCGGGTGAGTACACCTGCTCTATAGCTTTCTTTGCTAACAGGGCCTTTACCTCTTGCTCCATTACCAGAGCCTGCTCGGAATGCACTAACGTGAGCAACACTCCGTTGTAGCCTGGAGGACGAGAACCAAATCTTCCTCTTACTACTAACTGCAGGACCCATAGAGATATATTTGGCAGTAGCTTCCGCGCTGCCAGAAAATCTACCAAGGGAACCAGCCCCTCGAGGCTGGCCTCTGGTGTAATAAAGACAGCCAGTTCGGGGACCTGAAGCATACTGGCAGGAACCACCCAAACTGACTGTTTTCGAACCCCCCTCAGAGGGCGCGAGTCCGACGCAATGTCGAGTTGACGCTGCGCCAGAAGCTCGCTGGAGACCGCTGCGCCCCGAAGCACCAAGGGTGGCGGGGTTGGCAGAACGGTCCCCTGAGGGCACCGAGATGGAAAGGGCACCGTATAATGAGGTGTACACCATTCCACCCCGGTGGCGCCAGACCTTTTCTTTTGAGCCGCAGCCTTCTCAGCGTGAAGAACGGTCCTCGGATCCGGCTTCTGCTTTGAAAGCTTTGGCTGCTGTGTTGTGTATGAGAAACTAGACGGCTGGAGTTGCTCACGCCCAGCAGCCCCAGGGGGTTGGACATAGCGAGGGAGAGATTATCTTGTATCTTTCTCCATGATTCCCATCAAATTGAGCCAGAGGTGTCTCTCAGTGACCACAAGGGCTGCCATCCCTGAGAGATAAATCTGTGGCCCGACGGAGTTCTCAAACCCCATCGGGCCAAACTCCCTCACTTCTGTCCAAATACCGCAGCAGGTCAGCCTGATATGCTTGTAGCACTGCTATAGTGTGCAAGCAGGCTCATGCTAGACCCACTGCCATATATGCTTTTCCCACTAGATTAAAAAATAGTTTTCTTTAATGGTTTAGTGAGAGAAGCCGACACCTTCAGGGACGATACTGAACCGGGAGACAGAAAGCTTGCAAGCGTCTGTTCTACCCGGGGTATTGCCCCATAGCCATACTCTCTTAACCCCCAAATGTCTGAATATACATGAATGTGGGGGCTAAAAGACAAGATGAGTACGGCTTTTTCCATGATCTAGACAGCTCGCTATGCAGATTGGGAAAAATGAAAGGCCCCGTGATGGAGGTGGAAAAATAGAGGGAAGGAAACTCGTTCAATTTATTTTATTTTTAGGACGAGTGCCCCCTTATTTCTGCTGGCCATTAAATATTTAATTTATCTACAGCCTTAGTAAACACCTCCACCAGCTTATTATTTTTTTATATATATTCTTTATATATATTCACTTTATTTTATACAATATATAAACTATCATATATATATATAGGCTATATATATTTCTCATACGCTGGGGAAAGAGATGGCAAATCCACTTCCCCCATGATTGTGTCACTTTCAATGCCCAGCACATCTACCTCCTCGGAGGTAGAGCACTGAAGCATTGTTTTCTCTCCCCGGGCGGAAGAGACCGCAGCGCGGGCTTCCGAGACCGGCGAGAGAGCACTGGATCCCTCGTGGAAAGGGAGGAGATAAGATCCGCGGACCCGTCTCCAACCCCGTAAAGAGATCCTATTCGCGATCCACAGGAATGCATTCTCCGCGCTGCCTCGGCAGACGCGGGTCCTGCACCCTGAGGATCGCGAGCCTGGCCACTTTCCTCGAAAAGCGCCAGGCGAGAGCGGAGCATGCGGAGCGGAAGCATCTCGCAATGCTGGCAATCAGCCCCCTCGAAGGCTGACACGGCATGCTCCACTCCACGGGCGTCAGTTTGGTTTGAAATGTGGTGGGGACAGAGACGCATTCGGAAGTGCATTTTCAAAAGTGCTGGGTACAAATTCTGCAGCCTGTTTAACCCGTAAATAAATGCATCGATCCGCAAATTTTTGTTTGAGTTCTTAAATGGTCTGGTGGTAGATCTTTTGCCAAGCGTGTCAGAGGTGACGGGTTCTAATCCGCCCTCGGTATAGTTTTTTTTTCTCTCAAAACTGAATAATGTTCATCAGTGGTTACAGTCTATATCAAGCAGCCAGGGACACGTTTGTGTGCATTTTATTTAGTAATTTCACCGGAATGAATATATACAGAGTCTGTCCGCAACGGCGATAGATTGAAGTGCGCGTCCGAGTGAAGACTGTGCGCGAGCCACAGAGAACACTGCATCCACGACACTGATAGCAGCGGACACGAGCGCTCAGCTTGAGTTAAAAAACAAAACATTTTAGCTAGATCTCTTATTTAAGAGCGAACTAAATGAATGCTCTGCTAGTTAACTGGAGATGTTTTATTTGTATTAGGTACATCCGACCGTGCCTCAATGTTTCCAAGAGTGGTGGGTACAAAATGACTCATGACGAAATCTGGTGGGGACGCGTACCCACCGTCCCCACCGAAATCGACGCCTATGCTCCACTCCCAAACAAACTACACAAAGCTCGTGTGTGTCCCCACCCGTTAAATAACGCGGGCAGGGAGAAGCACAGAGTTTGTAAAGTTGTTTCGCCATAACTCTTCCCAATAATATTGAACAGACAACAATAAATAGACAGAGACAGAGTAACACAGATCGCTTGCTGAGGCACAGAAGCTAATGCCGGTTTGCACCGGATGTGCTTTTATCCCTTCCTGGTCATGACGTCACCCGCCCGTGACGCTCATTCTTTCCATTGGACTAGTTGACATTGATGCTCAGACGCATTCACGCTGGGGGCGTTCCCAAAGCGTCGTTGACGCATCGCGAGTTCCCTCGAAAGGGAACTGAGGATGCAGTGCATCGTGCATCGAGATATCAAATTGAACTGAATCGATCACATGATAATTGTAATCGAACCGAACCGTGAGACCAGTTCACACCCCTAATACTCTGTGGTGTGTCTTCTGATCAAATATTAAAGCGAGTTAATACAAACAAACAAATTTGTACTTATTCCCTCACCCAATGAGAATCGATAAGAGAATCGATAAGGAATCGAATCGATAAGCAATATCGATAATGGAATCGGAATCGTTAAATTCTTATCAATTCCCATCCCTAGTTACATGCGTAACCTGAGACATTTTCTGTGTGCTTTGGCTGTGTGTTTTGATATTTAAAAAGGTGCACTGACAGGTATCAATCAATGATAACCTTTGTAAAGGTACCATGCACACAATAGTGGGATCAATTAATCTGTATACAAAACATAAAAGAATATATTTTGAAGAATGTTTTCAGCAGAAGAAAGACATGTATACAGGTTTGGAACAACTTGAGGGTGAGTAAACGTAATTGTCATTTTTGGGGGAACTATCCCTTTAATGCATAGTGGGATCTTTTGGGTCATCATTTAAAATTTGTTTCTGTTTTTTCAACATGGGATTTTCATTATATGCAGGCATGATCTTTGCTTGGTAATAGAGTACAAAGGAACGTACAGTAAAGTGATTTAGCCTTTGGTGCTATGGAAAACATAAATAGAAAACATGAAGGAAATCACCACTATTTCCCAGTGTTCCCAATGCTGCAAGCTCATTACATAATGCAATAACACACAATTACACTATGAAGTCAGAGATTAAAATAAAACATGAGAAGAGAGCATTTTTTTCACAAATAGATTTTATTCCAGGAGCAATATATTGTTGGTGAATGTACTGTATGAAGCCAATTCAATTCATGTTATGCTTGATATATTGTTACACACACACACACACACACACGTATATATATATACACATACAGACATACATACATACCTACACATAATCATAAAAAAAAACAAAAATTATTAAAAATTAAATTAAAATTTTTAGAATTATTTTTAGTTTGGGGCAACTGTATGTGCAATGTACAGTAACATGGTCAGATCATTAAAGGACGCATTTATTTAACATTAAATGGAAATTGTAATCTATTTTTTATTGCACAACTTAAATGCATAGATTGATTTTCCATGACAGCAGGGCATCGATCAAACCCATGATCCTCTGACGAGACGACTCTATCTTGTGTCTGTAATTTAAACGTTTTCATTAAGCTTAACTGCCGTCTTATTTTAAGGTATGATCATCGCCATTACTATCTTTTTAATATTTTAATATTCAATACAAAATACTTTCTGCTTGTGGTTTATTCACGGCTCGATGCTGTTAAGTATTGCTGACATCCCTGCTTTAAATATCCAGCACTGCTGTGGTGCAATAAAAACTATGTTCTGCAGTCCTAGAGGGCTTGTTAGACATATCAAAATGCAGTGCTATGTGGCCTGGTTCTGTCTGTGACACACAGCCTTCCACAGAAAAAGAGTGTCCGGTTTGATTCGCAGCACTGAGAGATATAAGCCTTACCCTTTAGTTCATCCAAAAACTTTTTTCTTCAATTACTTTTTTCTTCAATGGAACATAAAAGAAAATATTTTATAGAATGTCTAAGCTGCCCTTTTCCATGCAGTGAGTAAATAGGGGGCTAAACATATCTTTGCCATTTAATAGCATGGAAAAGAGCAGTCTGGACATTTAGACAAACTCTATATTCCACTTTTTAAAAAAAACATGTTTGGAAGAACAATAGGGTGAGTAAAGGACGACAGAAGTTTAATTTTAGGCTGGAACTATCTCTTTAAGATCAGAGATTTTGTTCACCACATTATGTGAAAAGGGTGCCATTGCATTTTTTAATGCAGCTTTTAAAGCAGCTGATATGGCTTTACCAAAGCCATCATTTATTTACATAGAATTGTCTTTCCTGGTTAAGCTGTTTATTGTAGCTTTAGTGTAGATCTTTGCTCAAGGGTGGCTTTAAAGGTAATTTCTCCTGCAGATATGAAGGATATAGCCATTCTAGCTCAATCAGAATAGTCTGCTTTAAGTCTGGTTTGGACTTCTGACCCTAAAGTCCACTACTGTAAGATATATTAGAGTTAAATATATTAACATTATCATTACATCAGATTAGACTGCAAAATATGTTTGTAACAGAAACCTACAGTGGCCAATATATTCTGTGCTAAATAAGCACATGCTTCTAATCATCACATGGTTCTTCTGTGAGATTGTACAACCATAAGAAGCTGTTCCTGTGTTCGTGCACTTTTGAGAAAAGATATTTTGTGATGAAGATACTGTATCAGAGCTTAGAAAATTAAAGTAGCCTTTCTTTTCAAAATGTATACAATGAGAAGAGTAGCCTACTTGGTCAGGAACAAACACAGCCTACAAATATGGATACAAGGACATGTGAACTCTTTCCCTTGGTCCTAAAGTATTCTTAAAGTATTGACCTTTACATGTATTTAAATTATAGACCTGTAGATTATGTCAAACATGTTACTCTTTGGCAGACCAAACAGCCCTGTCCGAGTCTAAGTTTAGAGCAAACTTATATACCCTCTCTCTGGTACATGCCAGTCCCCACGAATTCCAGTCTGAAATGGTCCGATGGCTATATGTCAACACATGCAGAGTCTCGTGTTGGAAACCTGTGACATGGTGCTCATTCTATTTAGGGCCAATCCCACCCTCACCTCAGTATGTATATCCATTTGATGCATTTTTTATATGTGCTTATACTGTATATGATTGATAGATAAAATTGAGTGGATACCAACTGTTAAAACACAACAGTTGATACTTTAATAATTTCTGTATATTATAGAATCTCTGTCTAAAACGGTCTTCCATATTATTGTTAAAGAGTACACTTTAGCATACTTTTATTAATGAAAATAAGTAAATAAAAAGGTGCGAACTTAATGTAAGGATTCCGGGACTCTTAATTGCAAGTTATTTGCAATAAAAAATAAAAATGTTTTATAGTTAAAAGGTATACTAAATGCAATTGTGATCGTTTTTTTGAGCCACTTAATTAGGTCTTAAGTACATCTTTGTGTAATTTCATGTTTATTTCTATAGTCTTTTAAATATGGTTAAAATTTAATTTTAGAATTCATGCTAAAGTAAAATATCCTTTTTTTTTATATCATTTATATTCAAACTTGTGTGTCATATATTTAAATACATTCATTACACATTTGTAATGATGTTGCAATGTAGTACATTTAAAATATATTAACTTTAAATGTAATATAAAATAACCCACTACCTTACATGTGCTTTAGTTTGCTAGTCAACAAAGAAAAATAATTGTACTTCTTTAAAGCACAACAAAAAATATAAAATGTAATGATTTAAAATGTACTTTAAAGTAAAACTTTTAATTTGACAGTATTACAAAGTGTACTTTTTAAAAGTGTACTTAAGTGTGTTGCATGGCCTTTTATTTAATTTTATCACAAGTACAGTTTTCATTAAATATACTTTTAAGACTTGAAGTACAGTATACCTCATGTGCACATTCAATACAATTAAGTGCACTTCTTTTTTACAAGAGTAGTGTTAAATGAGCACATGCTTTGAATACTGATGGCACTCATGGCATCAGCCATGGTTTCACACCATAATAGATGCATTTCAAAAGAAATTTATGCTTGAATTGTGAAATGCATTCCTTCAAAGCAATGTCCTTACAAAACATCTTTGTCATTTGCCTCTGGCAAGGTGGGGATTTTGAACACATTTCCTGTGAGATCATATGAAATTTGTCCAAAAGCTTCATATTGGTAAAATCAACAAGACTGAAATATGCAAACAGCTGAAAGGTTGTAAATGCGTTAAGGTTACTGATGTCATTCTAGCTTTATGATCGTGATTACAATATTTCCATCAGTCTATCAACAGATAGCGTTGAAATTTATGTCTAGTTTTTGAGAGGTTAGTGAAAAATTAAAGCTAGAGCTCTCTCATAAGACTCTTTATTAAACACTGGACTATAGAGCCATTTAATCACTTTGCATCCTTATTTAAATTCTCATGAATATTTCTCATGGTTTGATAATGACTACGTTAATGCTGCAAGTAAACTATGATCTTGCTAATGCAGATGGATATTGCTAAAATCTATTCTTTCAGAATGATCCACGCTGTGTGATTATATAAATTTGTCTAGTTCTATAAAACATTATTTTATTCTTATGTACCGAGTCTTGTAAACAAATACTTTTGTCAGGAGGAATCTGTGTTGATGGTGCTGTTGTCATCCCTCATTCATCAGCTCTTTTGAGCTCAGTGCTACAGTCAGACTCAATCATGTACTGGTGTTTAATGAAGCAGCACATTTTGGCCATGCCAGTGCCGTAGGCACTGAGGTGACGCTGTCTACAAACCGAACCCTCCCAAAACTAGGCTACTCTGTGGCGCCTTATAAACAACCCTGGACGTTCTGCTCAAAGCTATTCATGTCCTAGGACTTGAAATTATGAGTTTCTGTGCAACACTATAACGAATGAATCTGTGTATTTTGAGTAATCAATAGACAAAACGTCTCGGTTACTGATGTAACCCTCGTTCCCCGAAGGAGGGAACGGGAGACGTGACGTCGACGTGACGACGTTAGGGGATCACTTCAGGGAGCCCTATCAACTTCGAGTATTCTAAGAACAAGCCAATGAACGTTGGCGTGCGTGAACGCGTCACGCGCCCCCGCCCCGCAGCGCGGGTATAAAACAGGAAGCGGGCGCGAGCACCCACCGTTTTTCACTGAGGAGCCGAGTTTAATGACGGCCGTACAGCGATGGTCAGCAACTGTGGCGGCGGGACGTCACGTCTCCCGTTCCCTCCTTCGGGGAACGAGGGTTACATCAGTAACCGAGACGTTCCCCTTCAGTCGCTCACGTTCGACGTGACGTCGACGTGAAGACGTTAGGGGATCCCATGGAAAACGCCATCGGTTGCTGCCACATCCAGTGCCCTACGCAAGACTCTCAGACCCCCAATGCTGGGGCGGAAGACCTGCGTAGAGGGAGAACCTGCTGTTCCACATACCCACGCAGTGAACTCTTGAATAACACTGGGAAGCGTGCCTCTCCAGGGGAGAGGGACGCTGCGGAGCCACATCCTGCCCGAAGGGAGGTACCATGTGGAGAATACACATATGGACTGGCCGGTTGGGCCAGTGCAACATATGGAATGTCACTGGGGTGGCTCCACCTAAGGAGGGGGAGGCTACACCAGACAGTGACAGCAGAGCGAGCTCTGCCAAGGAAAAGACACGGGCTCACCGCAGGGAGCTGATCGTGGAAAAATACTCATATGGGATCGCCGCAGGGACCACACATTCGGAACCCAGCCTAGCACAAGTTACACAAGCATACGAGCACTTGGCCTGGCGTCGGATGCTCCGCAACGTCCAACTGCCGAAGGGCTGTGGAGGAACTCACAGGGTTCACCTGGGTGGGGAACTCGACTGGAGCAAAAGAGCGCACGTATCCGCTCCGTAGAGGGGAGTGGCGCAGCAAGCCGACACTAGAGCGGGAACTTCGGTGTTACCGGCTGGTTGAAGCGAGCACACAGGAAGAAACCGGCTCAACACGTAGGCTATAGAACCTAGCGAACGTGTTAGGTGTCGCCCAACCCGCAGCTCTACAGATATCTGTCAGCGAGGCGCCGTGTGCTAGCGCCCAAGAAGAAGCGACACTCCTAGTGGAGTGGGCTCTCAACCCGGGCGGACAAGGCACGCCTTGGGCTTCGTAAGCCAAGGCGATGGCATCCACTATCCAGTGGGCCATCCTCTGCTTGGAGACAGCCTTTCCCTTCTGCTGGCCTCCGTAACAGACGAAGAGCTGATCTGAGGTCCTGAGGCTTTGCGTTCTGTCCACGTACAAACGCAGAGCGCGGACGGGACAGAGAAAAGCCAGGGCTGGGTCTGCCTCCTCCAAAGGCAGCGCTTGCAGGTTCACCACCTGGTCCCGGAAGGGAGTGGTAGGAACCTTGGGCACGTATCCGGGCCGGGGTCTCAGGATCACGTGAGAGTTATCCGGGCCGAATTCCAGGCACGATTCGTCGACCGAAAATGCATGTAGGTCCCCTACCCTCTTGATAGAGGCCAATGCAACCAGGAGAACTGTCTTACAGGACAAGATTTTTAACTCAGCTGATTGCAGAGGCTCAAAGGGTGGTCTCTGAAGAGCCGAAAGGACCAGAGACAAATCCCAAGAGGGTATAGAGAGTGGGCGAGGAGGATTCAGTCTCCTCGCTCCCCTCAGGAACCTAATGATCAGGTCGTGCTTCCCCAAGGACTTACCATCAACAGCATCGTGATGTGTGGCAATAGCGGCAACGTACACTTTAAGGGTGGAGGGAGACAGCCTTCGCTCCAACCCATCTTGCAGGAAGGAAAGCACGGCTCTGATCGAGCATGATCGGGGGTTCTCCTCTAGCGGAAGTGATGGTGTCAACTACCGCTGGGGGTAGGTCACCTAGAACCTCCGCATCCCGTCCAGGGACCAGACATGAAGCTTCCAGAGGTCTGGACGCGGGTCTCACAGGGTGCCCCGTCTCTGAGAGAGCAGGTCCTCTCTCAGAGGGATGGGCCAGGGAGGGGCTGTCGCGAGGAGCACTAGTTCCGGGAACCAGGTCCGGTTGGGCCAATACGGCGCAACTAACAAGACCTGCTCCTCGTCCTCCCTGACTTTGCACAAGGTCTGTGCCAGAAGGCTCACTGGGGGAAACGCATACTTGCGAAGACCCCGGGGCCAGCTGTGTGCCAGAGCATCCGTGCCGAGGGTCCCCTCGGTCAGGGAATAGAACAACTGGCAGTGAGACGTGTCCGGGGCGGCAAACAGATCTATCTGTGCGGTCCCGAAGTGCCTGAAGATCAGCTGGACCACCTGGGGATGGAGTCGCCATTCTCCCGGTAGCACCTGCTGCCGTGAGAGCTCGTCGGCTGCACGGTTGAGCAGGCCCGGAATGTAAACGGCATGAAGCGACCTCAGATGCTTCTGACTCCAAAGGAGGAGATGGCGGGCGAGTTGTGACATGCGGCGGGAGCGTAGACCACCCTGACGGTTGATGTACGCAACGGTCGCAGTGTTGTCCGTACGGACCAGTACATGCTTGCCTTGTAGCGACGTTTTGAAGCGGCCCAGCGCAAGATGTACTGCTAACAACTCGAGGCAGTTGATGTGCCAATGCAGTTTAGGCCCCGTCCACAGACCTGAAGCTGCATGCCCGTTGTACGTGGCCCCCCAGCCGGTGATAGAGGCATCCGTGGAGACCACAGAGTGCCTGGACACTTGTTCTAGGGGAACACCTGCCCGCAGGAACGAAGGGTCCGACCACAAGCTGAGAGTTTGGCGACAGTGCGGGGTTACTGGAACCCGGCACGAGCCGCTCTGCCACGCCCATCTCGGGACTCGATCGTGAAGCCAGTGTTGGAGCGGTCTCATATGAAGCAATCCGAGCGGCGTTACCGCGGCTGCAGATGCCATATGCCCCAGGAGCCTCTGAAACAGTTTCAGTGGTGCCGCTGTTCTGCGTCTGAGCGTACTCACGCAGTTCAACACTGACTGGACGCGGGCCTCGGTGAGACGCGCTGTCATGTTGATCGAGTCCAACTCCATACCGAGAAAAGAGATCCTCTGCCCGGGGGTGAGTTTGCTCTTCTCCCAGTTGACCCGAAGCCCTAGGTGGCTGAGGTGACTGAGCACCAAATCCCTGTGTTCGCACAACTGCTCTCTCGACTGGGCGAGAATAAGCCAGTCGTCGAGATAGTTGAGAATGCGAACACCACGCTCGCACATGGGAGCAATGGCCACCTCCGCAACTTTCGTGAAGACGCGGGGCGACAGGGCCAGCCCGAAGGGTAAGACTTTGTACTGATATGCCCGTCCCTCGAACGCAAAGCGAAGAAACAGTCTGTGTCGAGGGAGAATCGAGACATGAAAGTACACGTCCTTCAGGTCGATCGCTGCAAACCAATCTTGGGGACGGATGCATTTGAAAATGCATTTCTGCGTAAGCATCTTGAATGGTAGCCTATGAAGGGACCGATTCAGGACGCGCAGGTCCAAGATTGGCCGTAACCCACCTCCTTTCTTGGATACAATGAAATACGGGCTGTAGAAGCCGGTCTTCATATCGGCTGGAGGGACCGGCTCGATTGCGTCCTTCGCCAGTAGGACTGCAATCTCCGCTCTGAGAACAGGGGCACTGTCCGCCAGAACACGGGTGAACAGGATGCCCCTGAAAACAGGGGGGCGCCGGGCGAACTGAATCGAATAGCCGAGTCTGACAGTACGGATGAGCCAGCGAGACGGACTGGGAAGCGTTAGCCAAGCTTCCAGAGACCGAGCAAGCGGGACCAACGGCACCACAGACGTACCCGGAGTGGGGCAGCGTGACGGAATGCGGCATAGCGGCCCGGAGTGGGGTCTGAACGTGAGGTGCAAGACGTACCTGCTTCCGTCGGAGGGCAGAGTGAGTGTGCGGAGGCGACAGTGCGTCCAGGACACAGCCACTGCTGCCTGCTGGCGATGGAAGAGGGGCTCGGGAGTGACAAGGCATAGCGTCGTCGACTGCCAAGCGCGCCCTCTTGGGGCCAAGAGGTTTCAGAAATTGCTCTTTCTTTGAAAAGGTGGGTACCAAAAAGAAAAGGAAACAAAGGATTCTCCACCCGGCCCTCCACCGGGGGAAGGAGTGGCACGTCCGCCATCTCCTGAAGAGCAACTTGATCCACCTCTGGGCCGCCCGTCTCAGGGATGTTTGCACCGGCGCTTGCCTCCTGGCTTGGCAGCGGCCTGGACGGGCGGGGTCGACTTCCTGCGGCTTGCTCCACGCTGAGGCCTGGATGATGGCTGCTGCTGGGGCCTAGCGGGAGCGGAGGACGCTGCAGGAGGCCGACCTCGGCGACGAGTAGACGGAGGAGCTGCGGCCGGCGGGCGGGTGGGAGCAGCAGCGGTCCGCCAGGGCAGGATGTGTCGGATGGCCTCCGTCTGCTTCTGTGCGGCCGAGAACTGCTGGGCAAAGCTCTCGACCGCATCGCCGAACAACCCAACCTGGGAGAGAGGGGCATCCAGGAACCGGTACTTATCGGTGTCCCTCATGTCCGCCAGGTTGAGCCAAAGGTGGTGCTCCTGGACCACCAAGGTGGACATCGCCTGACCGACTGAACGTGCGGTTTCCTTCGTCGCCCGGAGGGCGAGGTCGGTTGCCACACGGAGCTCCCGGAGGAGCTCTGGGTCAGAACCACCCTCGTTCATGTCCATAAGCGCCTGGGCCTGGTGGACCTGCAAGAGCGCCATGGCATGAAGAGCGGAAGCAGCCTGTCCACAGGCCTTGTAAGCCCTCGCCGTTAGACCGGACGAGAATTTACAGGCCTTGGACGGGAGGCGTGGGTCACCCCGCCAGGAGGAGGCGGATGCCGGACACAACTGCATCGCGACAGCCCGCTCCACTGGGGGGATCCCCACATACCCCTTAGCTGCCCCGCCGTCGAGGGTGGCGAGGGGAGAGGAGCCACTAGGACGGCTTCGGGCACTATACGGTGCCTTCCACGTCTTAGAAAGCTCCTCATGCACCTCCGGAAAGAAAGGTACCGGGGCGGCGCACTGAGAACCAGCACGGCCCGCCCCGAGAAACCAATCGTCCAGCCGAGAAGGTTCGGGACGTGGTGGAGGATTCCACGCAAGCCCGACCTTCTCGGCGGCCCGGGACAGCATAGCGGCCCATTCCGGATCCGGCTCGGACAACGCTACACACCCCGAAGGGGGCAACGCAGCCGAGTCGTCATCTCCAGATGACCGCTCCCCCTCCGATGCTGCGATCGACATCTGATCGTCAGCTGGTGCCCCAAAGGAAACGACTGGTCGTTCCAGAGAAGGACCGAGCCGTTCGCAAAGGGGCGCCGATGGCAACAGCACATGAGAGGCGTGAGGGGCCCGCGGAGATTGCCTCGGCGGGGAAGCCCTCACGGTAATCCTCAGATCACACTGGTCATGCGCCGAAGTAGGCCTATTCTGCGGGGCAGAATAAGCACTAGATCGGGGCATAGGCGAGGGGACTGCACCTCCCTTGAGGTAAGCGAGTCTCGATCTAAGTGCTGTGATAGTCATATTCCCGCAATGGGAACATGAACTATCCACAAAAGCTGCTTCAGCGTGCCGAATGCCCAAACACGAGATGCAGCTATTGTGGCCATCTGCTGGCGCCAGGGAACGACTGCATCCAGAAACGCACAAGCGGAATGACATCTTGAAAAAGATGCAGGGTCCGCTTGTGTTGCTCTTTTAGTAAAAATAAAAAAGGAAATTACTCTCACAGTGCTGAGGCGCCCAGGGGTAGCCACTGTGTGGACACACACACACACACAAACAATAGTGCTGTGAGAACAGCAGTTGAGAGCTGCACTGCTCGCGGCCACCGCTGATCGCGCCGTCACACCAACACTGGAACAGAGAGATCTTCCTTGAAGTCTTCAAAGGCGTTGAATCTTTAGACATCAGTCACAGGAAACTCGCGCTCCGAAATGAAAGACGGTGGGTGCTCGCGCCCGCTTCCTGTTTTATACGCCCGCGCTGCGGGGCGGGGGGGCGTGACGCGTTCACGCACGCCAACGTTCATTGGCTTGTTCTTAGATACTCGAAGTTGAAGTGATCCCCTAACGTCGTCACGTCGACGTCACGTCGAACGTGAGCGACTGAAGGGGAACCACAATACAACAAATACTGCAACAGTCGTTATACAAATGCATTAAGAAAGTTATAATTTATTTATCTGGACATTATATATTTATTCAACTCTGTGCTAACTACATAAACTGTATTGTATGTTTTTTTATTTATTTGCAGGTCATTTTTGCACTGAGACATTAACGATATTCCAATATCTGCATGCAGCAATTAAGGGGCCAAGCATAAAAAAGGCATGATGAGTTATGCAAGCATGGCTGGAAGCATCAGATCAACTGCAGCAATGGCTAATAAAATAAATTTTGAGATGATTTTAGTCAAAAGGGCTGAAAAATCATAAATACAATCATTAGTACAGTGATTAAATTGCGTATCACTTTTGAAGTGAAAAAGAATTAAGAAAGTCAGAAAGAAGAAAGTGAGGTGACAATGACACACGCAGTACAAAGTTTGGTGACAATATGCCAAGGCATTGCAGAGTAGCTTTAGAATCAAAAGTTTAAAAATTATTAGCATAAACATAAGTGCAGCTTTGGACAGTTGATGGCTCTAGAGTGATTAGAGACACCAAAATTGCTGTGGTTAATGTTGAGACTATGGACTGCCATAGACTCAAGAGCCAAAGAAGAATAACACTAACACTAACTTACTCACCTTTGGTGCTTGGCCCCTAAATACAGGAATTAATTAACAGAAATATTATAAACTAACTGCTTATTGCTTAACTACATTTTACTGCTGAAACAGTTGCCATTAATTGTTTCTGCATGATGTTGCAGTGATCAGTACAAGTACAGGTACAAGTATCAGTTTTCAGAAAACTCAGTTTACAAGTTGCAATTATGATTTCTATGAGGACATGAATGCATTTAATCTTTCATTCTAATAATTCTGAAATGACCGCTCCTTGTGTACTGTTAAAACTGCCCAAAACAGCAACATAAGCAATGGCAGTATTGTGTCGACAAATTAGAATGTTGTTAATTCTCTATTCATGCTACCAGGAATTTACAGTACTTTTGTTGTGAAACAATTTTTTTTTTTTAAACAATTCTCATGTAAATTTTTATAATGTTTATATATGGGTTTTTAATGTTATGCTGCCACAAGTTTAATTATGCATACATTGCCAAAGTGTTTAGCTAGCCAGGCAGAGAAGCGATGCCAGGAAAAATAAAGTTATTGTGTGCAACAACAGGCCATTATTTAATTTGCAAAATCCTGCAGAGCTGTTCCAAATCTTCATTCATATAGATAGCAAACGGATACTGATGACTGCAATGTAACATTCCTCATTTGTTTATATTTCAGAAGGTCCAGTAAGGTCAGCGCTAGTTGATGGGCTGGAATATGTTGTCCTGGGAAAAAATACCTTGACCTTTCTGGTGAGCTTCACAGCTCAGAACACAATTGTGATCAATCAAATCATCTAGATGTCAAAACATGGTATGTGTCACATATGATATGGGTCTGCATGTCAACACTTTCCCTGTGCTATATCCAGGAGGTATGAGAAGAGTGGTTTCTTTTCCCTTATGCCCCAGTTCACAATAAACAACCCCTTATTTTGTTTTGGTCAAGTTCTTTCTCTTATCTCATGATATCCCCTGGCTAGGTCACAGTGCCCTTGATTTGCTGGAAGAAACAAAAGGATATTGTAGAATAAGTTAAGTTTTGAGACAGGTTTTTAGGTTTGGTCAGTTTTCAAACACAACAAAGTTTGGGACAGGTGTGGAAAGTTTGGACCTCTGTGTGCCCTGCCATCAGGTGCTTTTCCTTGGCATGGCTTTACAGGTTGTTACTCTTTGTGTAAAATACTACAGTGATGGAGAGAGATTTTTTTCCTTAAAGTAAGGATTTGGGAAGCCTCTGTGGAGCGTGCGACTAAGATAAGAATTCAGGAAAGACTTTTACTGCCAAACTTTTCAATTTCCGTCTCATCTTCTAAAGATTACTTTTCAAGGCCTTCAAATGTTTGTGTTTGTGAAGGAATGGTGGGTTTTCTATTAAAGCCATGCTGTTATTGTTAAGAACTATGGTTGCTTGCTGGAAAAAAGAAAGTTTCTTGCAGGAATATATATATATATAAAAAAACTGCCCAGAGCATTTCATTCTGTTGGATTCTCTAAGTCCAATTTCATACAGGTCTCATACAGATATTTCAAAAGCAAGCAATGCAGGTTAAGTTTCTAGGATTTGTTCTTCTCGTTGCTCTGTGATTTTACCGCCATAGTTTGATTGCACAATATTTGTGGTATAAAATCAACCCTGAGGGGGTCTTGACTGCAAATACAGATAGATATTGAATTGAATTGAATCTCAATATGGGATCAGTTAATTAGAAATGTATTATTACTTAATTTACATTTTTCCTTAAGGCAAAATATATTAATATTACAGGTTTTTTTATTGCTTTGGCACAATTTTCACAAGCAATTGGTACATTTTCAAAACTCTTTAGTACTAATATCACAACAGATCATCAAAAGTGCACTTTTTTCAAACATTTCAGCATATTTTCAATTGTGTTAGTACAAAACACAAAATTACAAAGTATCCTTTTCAATACACATTATGTGTTTCATCTGTATCAAGTCAAGTTAAGTCAAGTCAAGTAACCTTCATTTATATAGCACTTTTAACAATATAGATTGTTTCAATGCAGCTTTACATTGATAATAGGAAATTAAATTAACAGAGATTGTTTTGGCTTTACAGCAGCTCTAGAATAAAGTTATTGTCCAGCTAAAGTTAGTTTTTGATTGATTCACTTCAGTCGCAACGAACATTAGTTATTAACTTAGGGGCCACTAACACGAGACCGTTCTAACAGAAAACCCTTAATGCGATCCGGCCCCTCATTTTGTGCCTGGTGGCTCCAGAACACAAACCATGAAATAGGTTCCAAGGTACAAGCCTTGAAAAATTTATAATACAGAATTTTTTATCGCTTCCGGAATTATCCCGACAACATTTTATCTGTACAGAGGTAAAGGGAAGGAGGCCTTCACAGGGGAGAGACTAGTTGACACTTCAGGACTGCGTTGTCGTCGTGTCCAGGCGCAGGTCCTTCATCACATCTGGATACGGCCTGGATCCGGCGGACTGCGGGACCTCGGGATAGACAGAGAGACTAATATTAGCGTAGGCACCATCCTTCTTATGATGTAACAAGTACATCAGGATTTATGGGAAGTGTTCCCAGTTCCGGCTGACCTAATCTATGCAGCCTAACATTGAATTATAGAAGTCTATAATGTGTTATGTGTATGCTAGGTCAAAGAGATGTGTTTTTAGTCTAGATTTGAACTGACAGACTTTGTCTGCTTCCCGGACAAAGTTAGGAAGACTGTTCCAAAGTTTTGGTGCTAGAGAGGAAAAGGATCTACCGCCAGTAGTCAATTTTGATATTCTAGGTATTATCAACTGGCCGGAATTTTGAGATCGCAAACCACCCATAATAGCATTACAATAATCTAGCCTTGATGTCATGAATGCATGAACGAACTGTTGTTGAGAGCATATGACGTAATTTATATATAAATTTTTTAGATGGAAAAATGCAGTTTTACAGATACTAGACACGTGAATTTGAAATGAAAGATTGGTATAAAAGAGCACACCCAGGTTTCTAACCGACGACGAAGACTTGACAGAGTAGCCATCAAGTGTTAGACATTCTAGGTTAGTATGTGAGAAAGTTTTTTGTCCAATAATTAGAATCTCAGTTTTTTTCAGAATTAAGTAGTAGGAAATTACTAGTCATCCAGTTTTTATTCAGTTTTGCATTCCGTTAATTTTGTGAATTGGTAAGTTTCATCAGGGCGTGAAGAAATTATAGAGCTGAGTATCATCAGCAGAACAGTGAAAACGTCTCGGTTACGTATGGTAACCTCCTTTCCCCAAGGAGCAGGGATGTAGTGGAAGCTAAACGCACGTAAACGCCGTTTACGCACCTCCCAATATTCGGAAATAGCGTTCCCTTTCGAGGGAACTCGCGATGCGTCATCGACGCTTTGGGAACGCCCCCAGCGTGAATGCGTCTGAGCATCAATGTCAACTAGTCCAATGGAAAGAATGAGCGTCACGGGCGGGTGACGTCATGACCAGGAAGGCATAAGAGCACATCCGGTGAAACGCGGCATTAGCTTCTGTGTCTCAGCAAGCGATCTGTGTCATTTTGTCTCTGTCTATTTACTGTTGTCTGTTGCGGAAAAGGATGGAAACTAAACAAGTGTACAAACAGTGTGCTTCTCCCTGCCCGCGTTATTTAACGGGTGGGGACACACACAAGCTTTGTGTCATTTGTTTGGGAGTGGAGCATGCGGTCTCAGCCTTCGAGGGGGCTGAGTGCCAGCATTGTGAGATGCTACCGCTTCGCATGCTCCGCTCTCGCCTGTCACTCTTTGATAAAGAGAGTGGGCAGGCTCGCGATCCGCAGGGATCAGGACCCGCGTCTGCCGAGGCAGCGCGGAGAATGCATTCCTGGGGATCGCAAAAGGATCTTTCGGAGGGGTTGGAGACGGGTCCGAGGGCTCTTTCTCCTTCCTTACCCGAAAGATCCAGCGCTCTCCCCCCGGTGTCGGAAGCACGCTCTGCGGTTTCTTCCGCCCGGGGAGAGAGCCCTCCATTACTTCATTGCTCTTCCTCCGAGGAGGTCGATGCTATGAGTTTGGAGAGTGAAAGCACACACATGGGGGAAAGGGATTCACAATTTATTTCCCCAGCATATGATGAGCTGATGGATGTTATGTCGCGGGCTGTAGATGAATTAAAGATTGAATGGCCATCTGATAATAGGGGCGCTCGTCCTAAGAGTAAATTAGATGAGCGCTTTTTATCTTCTACTGCTTCATCTCCACCACGAGGGCTTCCATTTTTTCCTGATCTTCACAATGAGATTTCTAAATCATGGAATAAGCCATACTCATCACGACTTTTCAGCCCTCAAGTTAATATTTATTCAAGAATTAGAGGGCTGAAAGAGTATGGTTATGAGGCGATGCCCCAGGCGGAACAAAATTTAGCCAGCTATCTTTCCCCTGGTCCCGCATCGTCTCTGAAAGCCTCGGCTTTGCCCACTAGACCGCTCAAAGCCACGTCGGTGTTAGTGGGCAAAGCTTATACGGCAGCAGGTCAAGCTGGAGCATGTCTGCATACTATGGCAGTGCTTCAGGCTTATCAAGCTGACCTGCTGGGGGATCTGGATAATAGTGAGGGAGTTTGTCATGACGATATTCGAGAACTTCGTCGGGCTACCGATTTGTCTCTCAGGGCTACTAAAGAGACCGCCAGAGCAATTGGGCGGTCTATGGCAGCTTTGGTAGCTACTGAGAGACATTTATGGTTTATGGTGAATCTTTTGGAGATTAAAGAAAAAGATCGTGCTTTTTTGTTAGATGCTCCGCTTGAACCTTCTGGTCTCTTTGGTGACGCAGTTCATACGGTCGTCGAGAGATTTCAGGAATCAAAAAAGCAAGCGGACGCTTTCAAAAAGTTTATCCCTCGCCGTGTCCAGCCCCCTGGGGCTGCTGGGCGTGAGCAGCCCCATCCATCTAGCTCATCATATCGTGTGCATCAGAAAGAGAGTGTTGCGTCTCGTGCACCTCCACGTGGAAACTGGAGACAGACGCAACCCTCTCAGCCGAAGTCTTCTAAGTCGAAGCCGGATCTGAGGACCGTTCTTCAGGCGAAGAAGACTTCGGCTCAAAAAAAAAAAAAAAAGGTCCTGATGTTCATGCATCAGGCCTGTGAGGACAGCCCCGGAATCAGAGCAGTTGGCGGTTCGGCACCGAGGTGTCGTTCTCGCTCATATGCAGATGTTGGGGTTGAGGCTCAATGCCAAGAAGAGTGTTCTTTCTCCAGTACAGAGAACCACTTTCCTTGGTGTGGTATGGGATTCAGTGACGATGCGGGCCACTCTATCGCCCGTTCGTGTAGCTGCTATCCTGACAGCCACCAAAGAGCTAAAGCTAGGCCAGTCACGCACTGTGAAACAGTTCGAGAGACTGTTGGGTCTCTTGGCGGCAGCGTCCAATGTGATACCTTTTGGCCTGCTGTACATGAGACCTTTACAGTGGTGGCTAAGGACCAGAGGGTTCTCCCCGAGGGGAAACCCACTTCGTATGATCAAGGTCACGCGGCGGTGCCTTCGTGCCTTAATTATATGGAGGAAACATTGGTTCTTAACCCAGGGTCCGGTATTGGGAGCTCTTTGCCATCGTGTTACGATCACGACAGATGCTTCCCTCACCGGCTGGGGAGCGGTAATGGAAGGCCGCTCGGTTCAGGGTCTGTGGAAAAGTCATCATCTTTCGTGGCACATCAATTGCCTGGAGATGATGGCTGTCTTCAATGCGTTGAGACAGTTTCTCCCAGACCTGAGGGGCCATCATGTGCTTGTACGAACAGACAACACATCAGTGGTCTCTTATCTGAACCGTCAGGGGGGTCTGCGGTCGCGTCCGCTTTGCAAACTGGCGCACCAGATCCTCCTGTGGTCTCTGGGGAAGGTACTCTCCCTGAGGGCAGTGTATATTCCTGGGGACCAGAATATGGGGGCAGACATCCTGTCGAGGCAGGAGCTGAGGCCAGGGGACTGGAGACTCCACCCCGAGGCGGTGGAGAAAATTTGGGAGTTTTACGGCCAAGCAGAGGTGGATCTGTTTGCGTCTCAGCATACGACGCACTGTCCACTTTGGTTCTCCCTTACTCACCCAGCCCCCCTGGGGCTGGATGCTATGGTGCAGACGTGGCCGAGGCTACGTCTGTACGCATTTCCCCCTGTTGCTCTGCTCCCAGGAGTTCTGGAACGAGTCCGCCAGTACGGAATAAGCCTACTGCTTGTAGCACCACGCTGGCCGAGTCGGATCTGGTTTGCGGACCTGATCCATCTCTTAGACGGTCCTCCCTTGGAGATCCCGATCAGGAGAGACCTTCTGTCTCAGGCCGGGGGCACAATATTTCACCCTCGACCAGAGATTTGGAACCTGTGGGTTTGGCCTCTGAGGGGGCCCAACTCATAGAGAGTGGTCTCTCAGCTGAGGCCGCTGAGACCATCCTAAGCTCCAGAGCTCCAGCTACTAGGAAACTTTATGCGCTTAAATGGAGAGTTTTTTCTGTATGGTGTCACCGACATCAGTGGGATCCAGTTAACTGTTCTGTGAACACAGTACTCGAGTTCCTGCAGGAGCGCTTTACGTCAGGTCTATGTCCTTCCACGCTCAAGGTCTACGTGGCGGCCATTGCGGCTTACCACGCCCTGGTGGGGGGTACATCGTTGGGTTGAGACCCCCTGATTACACGTTTCCTTCGTGGCACATTGAGGCTGAGGCCTGCAACTCGCACTAAGGTGCCAGCTTGGGATCTTGCTATAGTACTAGAAGGCCTGTCTAGGGCTCCATTCGAGCCCTTAGATTCGGTTTCAGAGAAATTTCTTACCCTCAAGACTATCTTTCTGCTAGCTATTTCTTCCCTTAAGAGAGTTGGAGACCTTCAGGCCCTTTCGGTTTCCTCCACCTCCCTTGAGTTTGCACCGGGGATGGTCAAGGCATTCTTATATCCGAAACAGGGATACGTCCCTAAGGTGCCGACCTTGATTCCGAGGCCTATTGTGCTGCAGGCTTTCTGTCCTCCTCCTTTTACATCTGCGGACCAGGAAAGGCTGAACCTCTTGTGTCCAGTGCGAGCACTGGATACTTATGTTCATCGGACATCTTCAATGAGGAAGTCCGACCAGTTATTTATTTGCTTTGGATCACCTAAGAAGGGTCTTCCTGCTTCTAAACAGACGGTTAGTAAGTGGATAGTTGAGGCTATTTCACTTGCATACGAGTACTCTGACCAGCCGTGTCCTTTGGTGGTCAGAGCTCACTCTACGAGGGGTATGGCGGCCTCTAAAGCCTTATTATTTGGAGTTTCTCTTCAAGACGTATGTGATGCGGCAGGCTGGTCCTCACCGCTCACATTCGTCAGGTTTTACAGTTTGGACCTGGATGCTGCCCCAGGTTCTCAGGTGCTTAGTGCTTAGTTCCAACAGACTGACACTCAGGTACTTGGAATTCTGGCGTTTTGGGTATTCTCGTTCCCAAAGCGTCGATGACGCATCGCGAGTTCCCTCGAAAGGGAACGTCTCAGGTTACTACTGTAACCATAGTTCCCTGAGAAAGGGAACGAGACGATGCGTCACCCTGCCATACTTCCTGCATCCCTGTGATCGGCTTGCTTCGACTTTTTGAAGCTAATGCCGCGTTTCACCGGATGTGCTCTTATGCCTTCCTGGTCATGACGTCACCCGCCCGTGACGCTCATTCTTTCCATTGGACTAGTTGACATTGATGCTCAGACGCATTCACACTGGGGGCGTTCCCAAAGCGTCGATGACGCATCGTCTCGTTCCCTTTCTCAGGGAACTATGGTTACAGTAGTAACCTGAGACGTTTACCCACCTCCAAAGTGCGTTTATCCACCTCTAAATAGCTATAAATTAAGTTTATGTCGTTTTAGTTTCATATTGTTAATTATTAGTTTCATAGGTTGTTAAACCTAAGACGAACTCTTTCATATTGCGCTGCATTACTGTCAGTGTTGTTGTTGACTATTACTGACGGTGGTTGCGCTGTTGACGCTCGCGCAGCCTCTCGAGGAGAAATCTACACAAATGAGCGCACACACACACTCAGTTAACAACATACCGCCTGTGAAAAATCTAAATGTGGAGTTTTTATATATTTAACATATGTTAAGCAACCTCAATTATTTTTCCTGAACACCATCACGATTGAAAATGTGACATTGATTTCCTACAACAGTTCAATAAACAGTTAAAATTAAGTCACTTACAATTTAGATGCAATAGTGGCTGTTTTTGTTCTGTTTCAGCAGCGAAAATAGTTCCAAACAAAAATCACAGCAGAACCACGGCGCATCTCACAGGAACACTCAACCTGTTTTCATTACTGAATGATTCAGCATTTTGAACGAATCGATTGAGTCAAAGATTCAATGACCCATTCATAAACATCTGTCTCAATCTTGAATGAATCAGCCGTTTGAATAAATCGTTTGAATGAATGAATCAATGACTCACTCATTAAGACGGTCGCCTGCCCCCACCTACTGGCGGTTTCGTGTTATGTTTAAAAGTAGATCATTCTTTCCAACGTTTCTTATTTGTAAATTTAAATCAATTTCATAACATTATTTTATGCAATTGTAATTTTTCAGTGTAAATGATTTAATTTGATCAGCCCTATAGTGTCTTATTATTCGAAATAATTGAATTTATTGATAAAATTTAGGAATTTAAAATGAAAGATGAAGCATACATTTAATAATATTGGGGAGGGCATGCCCTTTAAAGGTGCAAATATTACAATATGCCGATTTAAATATCAAAGCTAATTGAACACTGATGAGAATATTGTTTCAGAATAAATTAACAAAAAAACAAACAAAAAAAATCCTGACAAGAAACTTTTTTACTCGGACAAGTGAATGACAGATTTACTTGTCCGAAGGACAAGCGTATGAAAAGGCTTAATGTCGAGCCCTGCCTATAGCAATGTCATCAGGATACACATACGCAGTGGCCCACCTTACCGGGTGACCACATCGTGGTCCACCAGAATTTATAGTTTACCCACCTCTTTTTTTACCACTACACCTCTGCCAAGGAGGGAACGGAGACGTGAGTCAGAAGTGATTCTGACGAATGGGGATCGCTTGTGAGAGCCTATCTACTTCGAGTGAAATAAAATGAGCCAATGCACATTGGCATGCGATAATTGCACCAGCTGCTGTGCATCGCGGCTCGAGCGTATAATAAGCAGCTTCGCATCCTTGTTTTTCCGCTGAGGAGCCGGACCTGTGACTCGGCCGTACAGCGGAAGCTCAGCAACTCCTCCTCCTCGGAGAACGAGGGTTACCATACATAACGAAGTGTTCCCCTTCGTCAGATCACTACAACGTGAGTCAGAAGTGATTCTGATGAATGGGGATATCTACCAAAACACCACGGCTGCTGGCCCTTTCAGCGCTCCGCTTGAGCCTCCTGGCCTGACCGAGTGTTTGGGCAGAAGTAGGAGCTCTAAGCAAAGAAGGTCAGTCACTGCTCTTTCGCAAGACCCACTCAGTGTGACTTATTGGATAACGCTGGGAAAGTGTGCCCTTGGGGAAAGGAACGCTGCGGAAGTCACATCCTACCCCGGAGGGAGGCACTGTGACGGATACACATATGGACTAGCCAAGCAGGGTAGTACAACATATGGCAGTCTCTGGGGTGGTTCCAGCCTAATTATAGGGGGGAAAGAACACCAGCAGAGACGACAGAGTGGGCTCTGTCGAGGGAAAGACACAGGCTCGTCCGCAGAGGAGCTGATCGTGGAAGAATACACATTTGGGGTCGCCACAGGGACCGCTACATATGGACACCCAGCCTAACACAGGTTCCACAAGCATACGAGTGTAGGCCTGCATTGTGACGCTCCGCAACGTCTGACTGACGAAGGAATGACGGAGGAACTCACAGGGTTAGCCATTTCTGGGGAACACTTAGCCTGACTACGTCAGACTTCGTACTTCCGCTCAATTTCATTTCGCTTCTGTACTCAATCTGAGACAGCGGCCTATCTATCCGTTTTCCTCCGGCCTGAAAACAGCCGGGCCAATCAACGAACAGAGGGCGGGCTGAAAGCCGTGACGTAGTCGCTAAGCGCCGAGTTTAAGATTAGGTCAGGGAAATTGAAAACGGCCGCGGATATGGAGACGCGGATGCAATTCCCTCTGTTGTGGAGAATATTCCCGGCATTAGCAAACTGAAGCCCGAACAAGAAGAGTGTGTATTAAACATTTTGAATGGAGGTGATGTTGTGGCCCTACTCCCTTTGGGAAAAGTTTAATTTATCAACTATTACCGATCGTCAGCGAGAAACTGGGGAGCCTTTTGACAGGTCAGTGTCTCCTTTCTTTTCCAAGTCTTAAATATTACCATGACATGCTGTAATCTTGCAATTAAGTTGCAGCATTTCCGACAGACTCGAGATGAACAAAGAGCTGTGTTTAACAGAACTAATCCTAACTTTGACAGTTGGCTGCAAATATTTTTTTGTTTCTCTCTACTGTCAAATATCAGTTTAGAGGCCCTGATTGTACCGTGGATGCATAGATTTACTTCACATAATCTGCAAAAGTCGTTCACAACCATGTTCACTCCGTTATTTCTCTCGATGGTTTAGTTTTCGCATCATACATTTGTTTACAGTGGAAGTTCGATGCGGCTGAGCTGGCGCATAACACACGTCATAACCAAACGTTATGTGATTGGCTTACGGGTAACCAATGATTTTATACTTCAGACAAGCCCCCCCCCCCCCCCGCCCGCGAGAAAGATAACAATTTTCAATTATGACATTCCAGACTCTGACTACGAAGCAAAGCGAAGTAGCAGAGTTTGGTATTACCAGGCTAGGGAACACTACTGGAGCAAAAAGAAACACGTATCTGGCCCATGGGGGCGGGTGTGGCATTGCAAGCCGACACTAAGAACGGGTCCCTCGCGCTACTGGCCACTGGGGGCGAGCATACGGGAAGATACCGGCTCTACACGGAGGCTATAGAATCTAGCGAACGTGTTAGGTGTTGCCCAGCCCGCAGCTCTACATATATCTGTTAGCGAGGCACCTTGAGCCAGCGCCCTGGAGGAAGCAATACTTCTAGTTGAGTGTGCTCGCAACCCAAACGGGCAAGGCACGCCTTGGGCTTCGTAAGCCAAGGCGATGGCATCCACTATCCAGTGGGCCATCCTCTGCTTGGAGACAGCCTTTCCCTTCTGCTGGCCTCCGTAACAGACAAAGAGCTGATCTGAGGTCCTGAAGCTTTGGGTTCTGTCCACGTAAAACCGCAAGGAGCGGACGGGACAGAGAAAAGCCAGGGCTGGGTCTGCCTCCTCCGAAGGCAGCGCTTGCAGGTTCACTACCTGGTCCCTAAAGGGAGTGGTAGGAACCTTGGGCACATATCCAAGCCGGGGTCTCAGGACAAAGTGAGAGTTAGCCGGCCCGAATTCTAGGCACATTTAGTCGACCGAAAATGCTTGCAGGTCCCCTACCCTCTTGATGGAAGCCAAAGCAGTCAGGAGCACTGTCTTTAGTGATAGGATATTTAACTCAGCTGACTGCAGTGGTTCAAAGGGAGGTCTTTGCAGTGCGCTGAGCACCAGAGACAGGTCTCAAGAGGGTATAGAGGGGGGTCGAGGCGGATTCAGTCTCCTCTCTCCCCTCAGGAACCTGACGATCAGGTCATGCTTTCCCAATGACTTACCTTCAACTGCATCATGATGTGCGGCTATAGCGGAAACATACACTTTGAGGTTGGAGGGAGACAGCCTTCGCTCCAATCCATCTTGCAGGAAGGAAAGCACGACTCTGATCGGACATCTTCGGGGGTCTTCCCGATGGGAAGAACACCATTCAAGAACAGGTTCCACTTCAGAGGTGATGGTGTCTACCACCGCTTGGGGTAGGTCACCTAGAACCTCCGCGTCCCGTCCAGGGACCAGACATGGAGTTTCCAGAGGTCTGGACGTGGGTGCCATAGAGTGCCCCATCTCTGAGAAAGTAGGTCCTTCCTCAGAGGAATGGACCAAGGAGGTGCTGTCACGAGGAGCATGAGTTCTGGGAACCAGGTCCGGTTGGGCCAATACGGCGCAACTAACAAGACCTGCTCCTCGTCCTCCCTGACTTTGCACAGTGTCTGTGCGAGAAGGCTCACTGGGGGAAACGCATACTTGCGCAGGCCCCGGGGCCAGCTGTGTGCCAGCGCATCCGTGCCGAGGGTTCCGTCGGTCAGGGAGTAAAACAACTGGCAATGGGTCGAGTCCGGAGAGGCAAACAGATCTATCTGTGCGGCTCTGAAGAAGTCCCATATCAGCTGGACCGCCTGGGGATGGAGATGCCACTCTCCCGGAAGCGTAGGCTGTCGGCCCTTTGAGGCGGCCCAGTGCAAGGCGTACTGTGAGCAACTCGAGGCAATTGATGTGCCAATGCAGTTGAGGCCCCTTCCACAGACCTGAAACTGCATGCCCATTGTACGTGGCCCCCCAGCCGGTGGCAGAGGCATCCGTGAAGACCACAGCATGCCTGGACACTTGTTCTAGGGGAACACCTGACCGTAGAAACGAAGGGTCCGACCACGGGCTGAAGGTTTGGAGGCAGTGCGGGGTGATGTGCACCCGGTACATGCCGCTCTGCCACGCCCATCTCGGGACTCGGCCGTGAAGCCAGTGCTGAAGCGGTCTCATATGAAGCAACCCGAGCGGTGTTACTGCGGCTGTGGATGCCATATGCCCCAGGAGCCTCTGAAAAAGTTTCAGTGGGACCGCTGTCCTGCTCTTGATTGTACTCAAGCAGTTAAACACTGATCGGACACGCTCCTCTGTGAGTCGCGCTGTCTGGTTGACCGAGTCCAACTCCATACCGAGATAAGAGATCCTCTGCACAGGGGAGAGTTTGCTCTTGTCCCAGTTGACCCGAAGGCCCAACAGGCTGAGGTGACGGAGCACCATGTCCCTGTGTTCGCACAACTGATCCCGAGACTGAGCCAGAATCAGCCAGTCGTCGAGATAGTTGAGAATAGGAACGCCGCGTTCTCGTAGTGGAACAATGGCTGCCTCCGGACCACAGACGTACCCGGGGTGGGACAGCAAGGTGGAACACAGGGACTCGGCTCGGGAGGCACTGAGGCGGCCCAAAGCGGAGTCTGAGTGTCTTGTATCACACTTACCTGGTTCCACGGTGAGGCAGAGGGTGTGTGGGAAGGCTTGGTGGCGTCCCCCGAACCGCACACTGCTGCCCGCTGGTGATGGAAGAGGGGTAAAGGAGTGGCAAGGCATGGAACCGTCGCTCACTGCAATCCGCGCCCTCTTGTGACCCAGAGATGGAAGATATTGCTCTTTTATTGAAAATGTGGGTACCGCTGGACTCCGGGGAGCCAGCGGCGGAACAGAAACAAAATGAAACAAAAGATTCTCCACCCGGTCTTCCTCCAGGGGAGGGAGAGGTGCGGACACTATTTCCCGAAGAGCAGCTTCCTCCATCGCTGGGTCGCCAGTCTCAGGGCCGCTTGCCCTTACGCTTGCCGCCTGATTTAGTGGGGGCCTGGACGGGCTGGGCGCTCCTCTTGCGACCGGCCACCTGCTGCCTGAGCAGGGGCGGAGCAGGGGCGGAGGCGGCCGCAGGGGGGCGCCCTCGGCGACGACTGGGTGGAGGCAGCAGCTGGTCGTCGGGGCAGGATGTGCTTAATCCCCTCCGTCTGCTTCTATGCTGCGGAAATCTGCTGGGCAAAGTTTTCCACAGTGTCGCCGAAGAGGCTCATGCATGTCTGCCAGGTTCAGCCACAGGTGCAGCTCCTGGACCACTAACGTGGACATCGCCTGACCCAGGGAGCGTGCAATGACTTTCGTCGCCCGGAGGGCGAGGTCTGTCGCTACACGCAGTTCCTGCATAACCCCTGGGTCGGAACTACCCTTGTGCAATTCCTTGAGCTCCTTGGCCTGGTAGACCTGGAAATCCTCCAGTACCACTGGAGTTAAAAACATTATTACAAGCTCACCGTTTTGAATAGAGCTAAGGCAAGCAGATAGTTTTGAACACTGGCTGGTTATGTATTTTCTCAAATATGTAGTTTGGATAGTTTTTAACCCAAAAAAAGCTACGGACGACAGCTTTAACGACAGACTATCTTGTTTTGTGTTGCAGGTCAAGAAGATATGTTTTGGACCTGCAAGTATTGCCCTCATGTGAAAAGAGAGCACATCTATTTAAACATTACAGCCTCAAATATGTAAGTTATACATGAACAGAACAATTTCCTTGTTTACATCTGAAATGTATGTACATTTAAATCACTTTATGCATACTGTTCAACTTATCCTGCCATTCACACGAAAACTGAGACCAACTGAGACTGAGACCTGTTCTGAGGCTGATTAGTGTATTCATCTGCATGCTGCACAGTGCACAATTACATGTAAACCATAAAGTCAGGTGCCATTATAAAGACTATAACTTTAATGTTTGCTCCTCACAGAAAAGTTGCCAACGACAAGCTTTGACATCAGCATGATGGTACTTCAATGGCCAGCTCTTTCTACAGTAAACCAGGTATGTATAGGTGCATTCACACCATGTTGTAATTACCATGATTATGAGATTCCAGCTTGTAAAAAAGCGCTCCCGTTCTCGTAGAACTCGTAATTGCAACCTGTAAACTGGGAATTTTCGGAGAGCTCTTACTTTTACCACATGACCAGTGTACCACCCTACTGCTGCTGATTAATTTAGCCATGGATAGTGTTGCCTTTAACCGTCTGGGGTCACATTTTTTTTTTTTTTAAATTAAAGTTTCTGAAATAAGGCCACAAAACACATACTAAATATGTGTCCAGAAGACTTTTGACTAATGGATGTTGTCGCCTAGAGTTTTTGCTTCAGAATGATCTGAAAATCATCCTGCCTAATCATTCACATAAAACAATAGATTGTTTTAAATTGTGAAAAACATTTTTTTGTTTGGAAAGGCAATATGCAAATGGACGTGAACGGCCCAACCCCCTCATGTATAATTAGGTGGTTCTCACCTGAGAAGACAAAGATCCGCATAATAATGAGCATTTCATTCGGGTGTGTCACACAAGAAAGAATGCGAGGACAATATATATACATATATACATACAGTATAAACAAACACACACACACACACACACACACACATATATATATATATATATATATATATATATATATATATATATATATATATATATATATATATATATAATCAAAATATAAATGAAAGTCAAAAGCACATTTTTAGTCATACCTGGAAACAAATCCTGTTCAAATGGGTTATATGGGCCATTCTATAGAATTGGTTCAAAGTTAGAGTTGGAAACATCTTGAAAAGAAAATTGTCCTTTTTTCCATAAATCTCTTATAAAGTATTATTTTTTAAAGTAGGCCAATACATTTTATCATACATATTTCAAAGTTAAGGATTCATTATTTTGATATAGCCTAGCTTGCATTGGAACAAACACTATAACAGTTGATTAGTTTATTTTTGACAAAACATACTATATATTTAACATATGAGCAGAAACTGTCTAACAAAAGCTTATTTGATGTCTATTTTAGAGTAAAAACTTTATAATCTAATATAATATAATTCTAAAAAAGAGTGAATGAACGCACAGATGCGATGTACATCTGTAGTAAACAACATCGCGCGCGCGTCTGTGCCATTCATTCATTCACACACAGACACGCAATTCATATTTAAACAGTCTTTTTGCAGTTTACAGACACTATTCAAATACGCGATTAGAACAAAGCACTTAAGAATAAATAACCTACTACATCAGCTGGATCCATTGCTCCTCGAAATGAAACTACCAGCACTTCTGAGGTAACTTTTCCAGGATTATTACGATAGTATTATTCCTCACAGCGCAGCAAGACAATGTAAAGTACAAGATTCTTATTAAACTGGATGTTTTATCCAGCTGATGTGGGCGTTTTCATGGCTTGCCTCAACATTTGCGTTTGAATAGCGTGCGCTCTCAGTGGGCGTGGTCACATTAACACGTCATACGCTATAATTAGCTGAAAGGAAAAAGACTGACATCTCTCTCTTTTCATACAGATTACATAAACTGAGAATATTTGTTTTTTATAAAAATGACTTCATTTAAAAGAAGAGAATTTCAGCTTCATAACGAAAAATCTTTCGTGCCTGTGTGACAAGTATTTACTTAGTTACAGTTCATTTTCAGACGCGTTTCAGAATGAACTTCACTGACAGAGAGAAGGAAAAATTCGCATCATGTTTATTTTTCTTTATTTGACAAAAAGCCGAACACTTTGTTTTTATTGTGAGTATCCACAAAAAAATAGACACTTAACAGGATCTAATGATGTACAACACTTATATGTAAGATCAAAATCAACAGAGTAATTTGAGTCTCTTTTGCACTGATAAGGAAAAAGTGAGCTCGTCGCACCGGCGCGATAGCCGACCCCAGAGGGTTAAAATGCATAATTCCCAGTCAAAGAACATGAATGGCTCAGAGTACGTCGTCACATTTTGTCATCTCAGATTTGGTGGTGGTGCCAACCACAGGTGGTGGTGCTCTTGAACAAAGAGGTGGTAGTGCTCCTCGACAAAGAGGTGGTGGTGCTCCTCGACAAAGAGGTAGTGGTGGTGCTCCTCATCAAAGAGGTGGTCTTCAGAGAAATGTAGGGAGAAGACAGCGTACTGTCATCTCAAATGAAGTCTGGGCCATCATGGTTGACCATGTGGTTAACAGAGGCCTTACCATGGAAGAGGCTGTCAGGTTAGTTCAGCCTAACTTACAAAAGTAAGGTCAGCTCTATAATCAGAACTTTTCACCAAGAAAACCGGAAAAGTCTGCTACAGCAACTATACTTTTACAATGTAGTACTGTAAATGGCATTACTGTATAGAAGAACAACATATAGTCACAGTTTTATGTCATTTATAGTAGAAAAATATTGACAGCATACTGCTTTACTCTCAGAATTAACAAAAGACAACCTGGAGGTGGTCACCCACATGTTCTGACTGACCAGTATTGTTACGATGTGGTTTTGTGTCCTGTCATGTTTAGTGGTTCCCTGTCTTGTCATTAGTTCTCCCAGGTGTTTCTTGTTATCCACGCCCCCTTGTTATCCTGTCTGCTCGTTTGTCTCTGATTATTTAAGCCCTGTGTTTCTGCCCTGTCTTGGTCAGTTATTGAATGCATTTACGTACCACGAGTGTCTTGTGTCTTGCCTGTTCTGAGTTTACCCAAGTCTGTATTATTAAAGTCTACTGCTGCATTTAGATTCGACTACCGCCTTTGCTTCCACGCAATTCGTGACAGAATAACTGACCACCCAGGATCTAGCAGTTAGGAGAAGAACTCACCGAACCTAGATCCAGCAGCCATGCCTACCTGGAGTCCAGACGTAAAGATTCTCCGTCTCCGCCAAGAGAATCGCGCCATCGAGGATTATGTCGCAGAATTCCTCGAGCTGGCACATCTCGCGCAAATGAGCACCCATTGCTTGACGATCTTCTTCCGCGGGGGATTATCGGAACCACTCCGGTCTCAGATGCCCGAACCTGATCCGCACGGGTCTTTAGAGTGGTATATTGACCTTGCCCTGTTGTGGAGCGGCTCTTCGTTTACTGTAGGCGTGGAGGAGAAGAAGCTGCGAGAGCCTGCGCTTCACGTCAGCCCAGCCGATACCGCGCTCCACAAGCCTGCACTTCTCGTCTGCCCAGCCGAGCCCGCGCTTCACGTGAGCCCAGACGAGCCCGAGCTTCACGTGAGCCCCGATGAGCCCGCACTTCTCGTCTGCTCAGCCGAGCCCGAGCTTCACGTGAGCCCTGCCGAGTCCAGTGAGTCAAGTGAACCGAATCCCGAGTCAAGTGAACCGAATCCCGAGTCAAGTGAACCGAATCCCGAGTCAAGTGAACCGAATCCCGAGTCGAGCGTGCCAAGTGCGTCGTCCAGTGAATCAAGTGCATCGTCCAGTGAATCAAGTTCATCGTCCAGTGAATCCAGTGCATCGAGTGCCGAGTCAAGTGCATCGAGTGAATCAAGCCCTGTGACGCGCCGCCGCAGGAGGAGGAGGACTCGTTCGGCTCGCCAGGCTCCGGTGAGCGTACCCAGACGCCTCGCCCTGCCGGCCCCACCTCGCCCTGCCGGCCCCGCCTCTGCGCCTCGCCTTGCCTGCGCCCTTCAAGCTCCGGCAGGTCACTCTTGAACCCAGTTACAGCCCGGAGGTTCCTCCCGTGGATTTCCCCAAGTATTTTTGGGGGGGGGGTAAATACTTGGGGAAATCCACGGGAGAAATTCAGGGCAGTAGGTACCCTGAGAGGGCCATGGAGGCAGCGCTGACATGGACCTTGTCGGTGCTATCTCCACCTGAGCCTGGTCCCCTGCCAAGTGTGCTCTGCCCTGGTCCCCTGCCAAGTGTGCTCCGCCCTGGTCCCCTGCCAAGTGTGCTCCGCCCTGGTCCCCTGCCAAGTGTGCTCCGCCCTGGTCTTCGCCTCGTCCTGCTCCGCCCTGGTCTTCGCCTCGTCCTGCTCCGCCCTGGTCTTTGCCTCGTCCTGCTCCGCCCTGGCCTTCGCCTCGTCCTGCTCCGCCCTGGTCACCGGCCCAGTCTGGTCTGCCCACGCTCTGCGGCCCTGGCCCGCTTTGGCTACCTCCTGGTCCCGTTCCCCTGCACGGGCCTGGCCCTCCGTCCCTCCCCCAAGACCGCCTCCGCTTCACCGCTCTCCTGAACTTTTTGTTGTTTTTATGGGCGTCAGGAGCCGCCCATAGGGAGGGGGCTATGTTACGACGTGGTTTTGTGTCCTGTCATGTTTAGTGGTTCCCTGTCTTGTCATTAGTTCTCCCAGGTGTTTCTTGTTATCCACGCCCCCTTGTTATCCTGTCTGCTCGTTTGTCTCTGATTATTTAAGCCCTGTGTTTCTGCCCTGTCTTGGTCAGTTATTGAATGCATTTACGTACCACGAGTGTCTTGTGTCTTGCCTGTTCTGAGTCTACCCAAGTCTGTATTATTAAAGTCTACTGCTGCATTTAGATCCGACTACCGCCTTTGCTTCCACGCAATTCGTGACAAGTATTGGCTGTGGTGGAAATGGTCAGGGCAAGGAATGACATACGGCTGACTGAAATCAGTACCTAGTACCTATAATCTGTGTATACAGTTCTACAGTAAAGTAACATTCATTCAGCACCGAGGGTGATTTGAAACCTGTACCATGTATTGTTTGCTACTGAATTAACTGATTGTTAAAATTACTAAGTTGAAAGAAAATCTAACTGTTGTGTTTTGGTGATTAAACCAAATGTTCTCATTACATATCACAATGATCTTGTGTTTGGAAACAATGATTATGTGGAATGACAATATGTGCAACTAGAATGAAAGCATGAGATCAGGTTTTGAAAGAATGACTAG
Source organism: Rhinichthys klamathensis goyatoka (assembly GCF_029890125.1). Taxonomy (NCBI): domain Eukaryota; kingdom Metazoa; phylum Chordata; class Actinopteri; order Cypriniformes; family Leuciscidae; genus Rhinichthys; species Rhinichthys klamathensis. The sequence continues at coordinate 1,430,912 of NW_026606640.1, forward strand.
TGGTGTTACAAGTGTGATCAGTTTAAAGTTTTGGGTAACACTTTAGATTACAGCCCGGAAAGGACTGCGTAATTAAAATGAATTTACAGCGTAGCTTTCGGTAATTATAGTGTACCTATAAAGTACTTGCATGTAAGTATAAGGGAACAATATGTAAAGTTTGGGGAATAAAGGGGTAACAACCAGGAGAATTAAAAAAAATATTTATACTGTAAGTATTATAGAACTACGGGGTACTTATTCTACTATTATGATAAACAATCTTACATTTGGGAGCAATTTAGTGAGAACATACACTGTACCTTTTTGTAATAATTGTGTACCAATACATGCTGTATATGCTTTTTAAAAATTACAGGGGACATATCTATACATTTATACAGTTTTTTTTTTTAATAGCAAAAGTGCAGATGTTTAAGTTTGGGCTTACATGTTTCAAGGCAAGTAAAGGCAAGGCAAGGCAAGGCAAGTTTATTGATATAGCACATTTCATACACAATGGTAATTCAAAGTGCTTTACATAGAAGAAATTAAAATAATCAAAACAAATAAGAATAATTAAAACAATTTAGAATAAAAAATAAAATACAGTAAAAACAGTCGGACGAACAGTGACACAGTGCTCATTCACTAAATGCATAGCTAAACAGATGTGTTTTGAGTCTGGATTTGAATGTGACTACTGTAGGAGCACATCTGATCTCCTCTGGAAGGTGGTTCCAGCTGCGGCTGGCATAATAGCTAAAAGCAGACTCTCCGTGCTTAGAGTGAACCCTTGGTATTTCTAACTGATGTGATCCTAATGATCTGAGTGATCTGTTAGGTTTATATTCAGTGAGCATATCTGCAATGTATTGAGGTCCTAGCCCATTGAATGATTTATATACCAGTAATAATACTTTAAAATCAATCTTAAATGTAACTGGGAGCCAGTGTAAAGACCTGAGGACTGGTGTGATATGTTCATATTTTCTGGTTCTGCTCAGAATCCTGGCAGCACCGTTCTGTATGAGCTGCAACTGTCTTATGGTCTTTTTATGTCTTTTTAGGAAGGCCAGTGAGGAGTCCATTACAATAATCCACCCTGCTGGTCATAAAAGCATGCACAAGTTTCTCTAAGTCTTGATTGGAAACAAAGCATCTAATTCTTGCAATATTTTTCAGATGATAGTATGCTGATTTAGTTATTGCTTTGACATGACTACTGAAACTATGTTCTGACTCTAAAGACACACCAAGATTCATGACTTGATTTTTAGTTGTTAGACCCAGCGTCAAGGTATGCATTCACCTTGAGAACTTCATCTTTGTTTCCAAATGCAATGACTTCAGTTTTGTCTTTGTTTAACTGAAGAAAGTTTTGGCACATCCAACTGTTCACTTCATCAATGCATTGGCACAGGGAGCTGGGGCTGTAGTCGTTGGGCGATAGGGCTAAGTAGAGCTGTGTGTCGTCTGCATAGCTGTGGTAAGCAATTTAATTCTCTTACGAGAGGTTCTCTCGTATTGCGTAAGCTAGCTTACGCTACGAGAAAGATTAATCTTTTCGAGATATTAAAGCCAAAAATTATCCTTAATTTTGTATTTATTGTCAACGCAGTGCAGCAGCTGCCAGACCTAGAGCGGGCCTATTGTCAACGAACTGCAGCAGCCTATCAGTGAACCTGGCGTGATGTCACGCCCAATGAGAGGCGCTCAGCGCAGGAGACCGCCACCTGATCTGCGCTCTCTGCCTGGGCCAGGAACACGCAGCCCTCGCCCTCGCCGACGGCGGATGTGAGCTCTGCGAAGAACTCCTGTTGTCGACCCTGTGGGCTCGACTTCAGAGTTTCAACGTCGAAGCCGCCGCGCCGCCTTTCGTTGCACCGCGCAGGAAGAAGCGCCGTTCACAAAGGCCGCCGGAACCCACGACTACTGCGAATGCCTCGCCGGAGCCTCTCCCTCGAGCTTCGCCTTTGCCTTCCCCGCCCCCCACGGATGCGCCGTTGCCGCCGAGTGGCCGCATCGCCGTCACGACGGATGAAGAGGCGGAAGAGAACGTCACTCGTGACTGTTGCTCTATCTTGGCTTCAGACAGCGAGGAGTGGTCAGGCTCTCACTCTGCTTCCTCCTCGATTCAAGAATCTGGCCGGACCCGGGCTGGAGTGGAGAACGAGCTTATGCGCCTCCTCTCACAGGCCGTCGACCGCCTCGGGCTTGAGTGGTCACCGCCTACGGAGTCTGCGCCCAACAGGCTCGACGGCTGCTTCCTCCAAAGCCGCCGCCGCCCAGCGCCCGCGGCCCGGGCCGCGCCCCTTCCTGCCGGAACTCCACGCCGAACTTTCTAAATCGTGGAGCGCGCCCTTCTCGGCCAGGATTCACTCACACGTCTCCGCGTCACTCTCTGCTGTGGACGGCGCCGCGGAGAAGGGCTATACAGCTATTCCCCCTGTCGAGGACTCGGTTGCAGCACACCTTTGCCCGCCCTCCGCGAGATGGCGCTCAAAGCCCGTGCACCCGTCTAAGGCCTGCAGAACAACATCCGCTTTCATTGGCCGCGCCTACGCCGCCGCCGGTCAAGCTGCATCTGCTCTGCACTCTATGGCCGTCCTTCAGATCCTCCAGGCTGACATCCTTCGTGAGTGGGATGGGAAAGGCAGGAAACCAGAAGCTGTCACGGATTTGAGGAGCGCGACGGACCTGTCCCTTCGCGCCACAAAGTCTGCAGCTCTAGCACTGGGAAAATGTATGGCCGTGCTGACTGTTACAGAGAGGCACCTCTGGATGACGCTCGCGGACATGGGGGAATCTGAACGTGCCACGTTTCTCAACGCGCCGCTCTCTCCCTCCGGTCTCTTCGGCTCCGCGGTGAGTGGTATCGTTGAACGGTTCTCCGAAGTTCAGAAGACCACTCAAGCCATGAGTCTATTCCTGCCTCGACGCTCTAGCTCCTCTGCAGGCCGCTCACGTGGGCCTCGGCCAAAGATCGCGTTGAAGCCCGAGCACACGAAGTCCTCCTAGCTGCTTCAACACCGAAGAAAAGACGGTTGAGTCCCGCCGCGGCCGGACTGCCATCAAAACTCCGCCCCCTGGCAGTCCCCTTCACTCAGGCTGCTGCAGTGGAAAAATCAGCAGCCAACGAGCCGGTAACACTACCCTCTCGCCTGCACACAAACGCCGTTTTCACGGCGACCCAGAGAAATCTAATGAGCCTAATGTCTGGTTATCCGGCTCACGCCGAATGTGCTATAGGTGTAGTAAATGTGCCCACAGTTCAGAGCTCACCCCTACACACAAGCATTACATTCCCCGTGTCACTTACAGAGCCCACTCCCATAAAGCGGACACAAGCCGCTCGAGTAGTGAAGTCAGAAGACGCGCCCGCGAGTCCATGCGCGCGCTCTCTCCTTGCCCGCTCTGTCACACGGCCAGAAAACACTTAAATAAATGTAAGTCTCGTGCCCCCTCCCAAGCGCGCACGCTTGCAAATAAACGCTTCTCCCAAAGCGTCGCCTGCTCACCACAAGGCTATAATAACGCGCTCCCCATCCAGAAAGGTCGGGACGCTACACATTCATGTAAACACCGTGCCCGCTCTCACGCTTACAGAAAGGCACCTCGCCCGAGGCGCTGCTCGCGCACTGCAAAGCAGTCATAAAACGCTCCCCATTCGCTGTAATCGGGTCGTCACTCACAAATCAGTTTGTCACTGCTGCCTGCGAGCCGCCGTGTTCAAACACAGAGCGCGCGCACGCCGCGCACACACCTCCGGTACTGCCTGTAAGACACACACAGTGTGGCAATCAGAGCCCGGAGGCCATTCAACCCCTGGCGGCACATATAAAAGCATGGGAAGCTATCCCAGGGGTATCAAAATGGGTGTTAAGCACAATAAAACAGGGCTATTCGCTACAATTCGATCGCCGCCCCCCACGCTTTCGGGCGCGGTTCAAAACTACTGTGAATTCAGAAGTAGCACATCTACTTCGTGCAGAAATAGCAAACCTGCTGTGCAAAAGGGCTGTAGAGCTGGTGCCGCCTTCTCTGAGCGAGTCAGGGTTTTACAGCCGTTATTTTCTTGTACCAAAGAAAGACGGTGGCCTCAGACCCATCTTAGATCTGAGACATTTGAACAAAGTGCTTGTGAAAAGACCGTTCAAAATGCTGACAATCAGGAAACTCCTCGCGCAAGTGCGCCAGGGGGACTGGTTTATATCTCTCGATCTGAAAGATGCTTATTTTCAGATTCAGATAACTCCCCGTCACAGGCCATTCTTGAGATTCGCCTTCGACGGCCAGGTTTATCAATCCCGTTCGGCCTCCCGTTCGGCCTGTCCTTAGCACCCCTTACATTTACGAAGTGCATGGACGCGGCTCTCGCCCCCCTGAGAAATCAGGGCTTGCGAATACTGAACTATCTGGACGATTGGCTGATTTTGGCACAATCAGACACGGAGCTTTTGTTACACAAAACAGCGCTCCTCAATCATCTGAAATGCTTGGGTCTCTCGGTCAACTGGACCAAGAGCTCATTACAGCCCAGTCAGGCGATTTCCTTTTTAGGAATAGAACTGAACTCGGTGACTATGACGGCGAGCTTGTCAACACAGCGCGCGCTCCGTATACAGCGCTTAGCCGCATCTTTTCAGATGAACAGCCTCATTCCTCTGAAAACATTTCAGAGAATGTTAGGCTGTATGGCCTCAGCCGCAGCAGTACTCGAGCTGGGGTTACTGCGCATGCGCCCGCTACAACGATGGCTCAACACTCGCGCGTGTCGCCGGGCTTGGGCCGCCGGCCGCCAGATAATCAGAGTGACTCAGACCTGCATTTCAGCTCTGAAGCCCTGGAAAGTGGCCGAGTGGTATCAGCGGGGTGTGATGATGGGGGCGATCTCACACCGGAAAGTCGTCTCGACAGACGCTTCCAACACGGGTTCCGCGGTCTGCGAGGGCACGCCGGCTTTTGGCATATGGTCAGACCAGGAGAAGCTCCTTCACATAAACTGTCTGGAAATGATAGCGGTCGAGAACGCGCTCACACGCGTTCTCCCAGTTATTCGAGAACACCACGTCCTAGTCCGTTCGGACAACATGTCCGTGGTGTCCTATCTGAACCGTCAGGGCGGAGTCAGATCCAGGAACCTCTGCGATCTGGCAAAACGCATACTAGTTTGGTCTCAGCGTCACCTGCGCTCGCTGAGAGCGACGCACGTGCCAGGCCACCTGAACGACGGCCCGGACAGACTGTCCAGGGACAACGTTCCCCCAGGGGAATGGTCCCTGCACCCCCAAACAGTCCAGAAACTATGGCGCCTATTTGGCAGAGCGGATGTCGACCTTTTCGCGTCAGAATACAACGCTCACTGCCCAGTGTTCTTCTCGAAAGAGCGAGGACGCGCTGGCCCAGGACTGGCCCAGCCGCCCGCTTTACGCCTTCCCGCCTGTCTCATTGTTACCACAGGTAATAAAGAGAATCAGAGAAACGCGCCACTCGGTGCTCCTCATAGCCCCGCGTTGGGAGAATCAGGCTTGGTTCCCGCAGCTTACGCAGCTGTCACAGACAGCCCCGTGGCCCATTCCAGTGAGAACAGATCTCCTCTCTCAGGCTCGCGGCTCGATCTGGCATCCCCACCCAGAGCGCTGGTCGCTGCATGCGTGGGTGATCAACGACTACCCGTTGCTCTGCCAGAAGGAGTAATAAACACGATCGTGCATGCCAGAGCTCTTTCTACCAGAAAGCTCTATGCGTCTAAATGGTCTGTGTTTTCTAAATGGTGCACCGACAAGAATATGGACCCACGGGAATGTGGGGTTTCGTGGCTGCTCGTGTTTTTACAAGAGCTAATGGATAAGGGCAGGTCCCCATCCACGCTCAAAGTATATGTGGCGGCCGTTGCAGCGTTCACAGAACCTCCGCACGGCCAGTCATTGGGAAAGAACGAGCTGGTCATCCGTTTCCTTAGAGTAGCTAGAAGGATGAACCCTCCGCGCCCCCCGACGGTTCCTGCATGGGATCTTTCTGTGGTCCTCGAGGCCCTGAAAGCCTTTCCCTTTGAACCACTACAATCCGTGGATTTAAAGTACCTGTCATTTAAAACCGTTTTTCTGACAGCTCTGTCATCAGTTAAACGTGTGGGGGACCTTCACGCGCTGTCTGTCAGCCCGGCGTGTCTTGAGTTCGGGCCAAATGACTCTAAAGTCATTCTCAAACCTAGACACGGTTATGTTCCCAAAGTGATTGGTACTCCCTTCAGAGCGCAGATCATTTCCCTATCGGCTCTGCCAGCATCCGATAGCGAATGCGACGCCAATCTCCTCTGCCCAGTCAGAGCGTTGAGATTATACACTGCGCGCTCCGCCTCTTTCAGACGCACGGAGCAGCTATTTGTTTCGCTTGGTGGGCGCACTAAAGGTCTCGCCGCCTCGAAACAGACACTGTCCAGGTGGATCGCGGCTGCTTACGCGTCAAAAGGCTTGCAATGCCCTTTGGGCGTCAAGGCTCACTCCACTAGAGGCATGGCCTCATCGTGGGCGTGGTCCAGCGGGATTTCCATCCACGACATATGTGTGGCAACGGGCTGGGCTTCCCCGTCCACCTTTGTCAGATTTTACAATCTGGAAATTCCCGCCCTGCAGGCAAAGCTTCTGGCGGTATAAGTGTGATACTATCACTATAATCAGCTCTCCTGGTTGAGCTGCTGCTGCACTACTGGGTTGCTATATGCTTACACAGACCGGCGCCGCCGCTCTGCTGTTCCCTTTAAGTGCTTATGTACATGCGCTGGCCCGCACTGCTGCTGGCCACCTTATTATCCCCACTTATCAGGGCTCCCCGGGTTCCCCCCTGGGCTCATGTAGTGGATGCTTGGTGCGCACGGCATTGACAAAGGGTTCCCGTAGCGTAAGCTAGCTTACGCAATACGAGAGAACCTCTCATAAGAGAACGTATCGGTTACCTAACGTAACCTCGGTTCTCTCTAGAAGAGGGAACGAGTATTGCGTAACCGGCCGTGCTCGCGCCACGAGCGACTTTCGCTTCAGTCTATGAAAACCAGGGAAGCAGCCTCTGAACCTCGCTTATATACACATAGCCACGCCCATTCTGGCAGGCTGTGATGCCATGAGGGCGCGAGCGCCTCTCATTAGGCGTGACATCACGGACAGGTTCACTGATAGGCTGCTGCAGTTGCCGCAGAGCAGCCTATGAGCTCGTTCGATAGCCCGCTCTAGGTCTGGCAGCTGCTGCACTGCGTTGACAATAAATACAAAATTAAGGATAATTTTTGGCTTCAATATCTCGAAAAGATTAATCTTTCCCGTAGCGTAAGCTAGCTTACGTCATACTCGTTCCCTCTTCTAGAGAGAACCGAGGTTACGTTAGGAAACCGATTATTTGGCTCATTGGGAGCATATACAGGTTGAAAAGGAGTGGCGCAAGAATTGAGCTAAAGCTAAACTACTGCAATTTTTTTTAAATACTGGGAAATACTGTATACTCTTGTTCCATGTAGTTACAATTTACTGTAAATGTGACATTGCGGGCCGTAAATTAAAGTGTTGTAAATCTGTTTTGAATTAAGTTGTTTTTCAAATAAAGGTTTCCGAGTCAGTGATATAAGATTGTGTATGTATTTTTATTGTACTTACCCTGTAACTACATGGAACAAGAGGGTAACAAGCACCACTTTAATTTACGGCCCGCAATGTCACATTACCCTGTAACTACATGGAACAAGAGGGTAACAAGCACCACTACATGAAACAAGAGTATCTTTCCCCAATATTTAAGCAAAAGTTGCACTTGTTTTAGTTTTCAGTGCATTTTTGTAAAAAAGATTACTGTATAAATGCATAGATACTGTATGTACCCTGTATTTTTTAGAGTATGTATACCATTATTTAAAAAAGGTACGCAGTGTATGTTCTTGCTAAATTGCTTTCAAATGTTTTTACATCTTACAGTATATATTTTTTTTATTCTCCTGGTTTTTACCCCTTTATTCCCCAAACTTTACACATTGTTCCCTTATACTTACATGTAAGTACTTTATAGGTACACTATAATTACAGAAAGATACACTGTAAAATCGCTTTAATTACACAGTACTTTCCGGGCTGAGAGTTTTGAAAATGTACACCTTACATGTGAAAATAGTACCAAAGCAATTAAAAAAAACTGTAATAATATTTGTTTGTTTGTTTACCTGTTAAGTTAGGAAAACTTTAATTTCATTTTTAATGTTATGCAGCCACAAATTTAATTATGTACACATAACCAGTGTCTGTGCCAGAGAAGGCAGAGAAACAATGCAAGCAAATACTTTCTTTCTTTCTTTCTTTCTTTCTTTCTTTCTTTCTTTCTTTCTTTCTTTCTTTCTTTCTTTCTTTCTTTCTTTCTTTCTTTCAGTTGGGTGAGGAAAAAAAACAATTTAATTCAAGGTATGTTTTCGGAAAACAACTGTTGTGAGATGTGTCTTTAATATGTTCAGTTCGGGATAGCTCAGTGTGGGTGTGACCGAGAGTGAGCGAGTGCGCTTGTCGAAGGCGCATGCGCGCCCCTTTTGTTGTTGTTCCCCGCGAAGCAGCGGATGAGTGTGTGTGAGAGTGATACGGTGATCCGTGCAGGTAGCTAGCTATGTGCAGTGTATTTCAGTGCAGTCAGTCAAATAAAGCACCTAAACTCTTCTGCAAGACGGGCTCGTTGTCCTTATATATGCTACCATCACACCAAACAGCGTGAAGTTTAGGGAGTTAACCCCGGGAGGAGAATTACCGGCCCTGGAGAAGACGAATCTCCCCTGTGTCTCCCAACCACGGTTAGGAGACAGAAGCAGGAAAGGTTAACACTGGTGACCACGAAGGGACATTCACGTTGTTAAAAGACTGGTGAGCATCGAAAACGGAAGGACAATAAAAAGTAAAGCCGATCGAGTGACTGTAATACAACTGTTATAGCAGCGTGGCTGAACTAATATAACATGGCGGCCGCTCGCTATCCCTCCGATGTTTACGGACGAGAAACCACCTACTCAAACCCGTTCATGTCGCTAACCAATGTAGAGGACAACAATCAAGGTACTGTGAAAGCTTACGAGCGCAAGGCTGAGAGAAAACGCGAACATTATAACCCATTCCTGTGAAAGTTGCACTACCGCACTTTCTAATGGAGGAGATCTGTTCGCGCCGTTCGACAGCCCCACCCATTTTTCGCCCACAAATCCTTTTAGTAGAGGCAACAGTCAAAGCCACGGCTCCGTGAGAAGGCCAGACATTCACCTTTTCACATATCCCACTCCAGACATGCCATTTAAGGGGCACTATGAAGTCACAAATCCCTTTGCCAATGTTCACATGGGAAGTTTTGTACATAGCACACCAGCTATATCCAAACCCGAAGCCAGTACGTTTCCCATGCCATATTCTTCTATTAATCCAGACATGACTGTAAAACATGGACATTTCCTATTGCGCCAGCCTGGTCCCTCATCTCCAACACGTAAGAGCCGCTCTGCGCCCCGTCAGCCTCCTCTGTCGGACAGTGATGAGGACTATAACCCCAAAGAGAGAGTCCCCACTCTACGTCCCGGCCAGTATGACGGCAGCACACCGTGGAGAGAGTTTCTGCACAGGTTTGAGAGTTACGCAGAGGCAAATCACTGGTCAGTCAAAACAATGGCTATTCAGCTGAAATTCTGCCTCACCGGAGCTGCAGGCGCCATCGTCCACAGAAACCCTCGTTCATCCAAATGGGACTACCGCCGCCTGCTGGAGGAACTCGAAACTGCTTATGGCCCTTCTTCAGATCATGCAGCGCCTGTAGCCATAGAGCTGAGGCAAAGAGTGCGTAAACCAGGTGAGGCGCTTCATGTGTTCAGGGATGACATTTATGGAAAAGTATCTATAGCTTATGGTGACTGGTCAGAGGCTGAGCAAGACGCTATAGGTTGAAGTTTTCACAAACGGCCTGGGTGATGCAGAGCTAGTTCAGAGACTGTTAGAAAAACGTCCAGCTACAGTAGCTAAAGCTTACGAGATAGCCCACCGTCATGACACTACCAAGAGAGCTGCTTCCTATGTCACCAGCATCATGCAGCCAGGGGCCCGCAACCTCACTGAACGCAGGCCCCGGGCCGCTGTTGTCAGAGAAAAAGACAAAAATGAGACTGTGACTACCACTACCTCTACAGTTAGCCCATCGCCCAATCACTTTGTCCCACGCACATCTGCAAAAACACTAAAGCAGCACAATAACTTTAAAAGGGGTGACATTCGCTGCTATAACTGTAATGGTTGGGGTCACAAACAGAGCCAGTGCTCGTCCCCTCAAAGAAATACAGAGACTTTCTTTCAAAGGCCGCCAAAGAAAGCCCGCTGACCACTGTGTTCCACCTTAAAAGCCAGAGTCGTGAAATGAACATTCACATGCGCATATCTGAGCTGGAGGTATGTGCAGTCCTAGACAGTGGAGCGCGGAAGAGCGTGCTGCCTCTTCACCAATACAACGCCATTCACCAAGACGTGAGACCACCGCTTCAGTCATCCATCGTAGAGACTTTGCTCGGGGTGGGACCAGGAGACGTGCCAGTGCTTGGTGAAGCCAAGGTTCCAGTCAGTATCAACAACCGTCAAGTTGAAGTGGACTTCCTTGTAGCAGACATAGTGAGGTGCTGCTTGGCCATCCTTTCCTCACCCAAGCTGAGGCCCGCCTGGATTTCGGTAAGCACCGCATAATTCTGTTTGGAGAAGAGGTGCCCTACTTTCAACCAGAGACTGTTCCAAAGTCACACGCTGTAAGAGTAGCCAGAACTGTTGTGGTTGAAGCGGGACAAGAGTACCTAGTCAAGGGCAACGTGCATTTTAGCAGAGAAGCTCAGGGAGACATGATGCTTAGCCCCACAAAAGGCTTTGTTGAAAAGCACAAAGTACTCATTGCCAGAGCCCTAGTCAACGCACGGGCCACCAACATCATTCCATTATGCCTTTTTAACCCTGGCAACAAGGCTGTGACTATTAAAGAAGGTGCCATTGCAGGCCTCCTCCAGCCAGCTGAAGCTCTGTCCTCGTCCAGTGTCCCCACCGCGGCAGACTTTACAGCCAGCCCCCTTGCAGTTCCAGAGCACCTCCAGGAGCTCTATGCCCAGAGTTCCACTGACTTTAATGGCAAGGAAAAACTTGAATTATCCAACCTGTTGTGTGCCTATGAAAGTGTCTTTTCCAAGGGACCTGGTGATCTGGGCCGGACCAGTCTTGTGCAGCATGACATCATAACCCGGCCGGGACCTCCAGTGAAGCAGTCTCCTCGTTGTATGGCTGGGGAAAAACAGCGAAGCGCGGAACAGCAGATCAGTGAGGGCCTTCAGAGCGGCATCGCCACATGCAGCCACAGCAGTTGGGCCTCGCCGATCGTTATGGTACGTAAAAAGGATGGGACTTAAAGCCTTTGTATAGATTACAGGGCACTCAATAACCTCACCATCACTGACGCGTACCCGCTACCCCGCATCCAAGACACGCTGGACACTCTCGCCACTGCCAAATGGTTCAGCACTCTGGATCTTGCTGCAGGTTACTGGCAAGTTGAGCTAACACCAAGAGCCCGCCGCGCAGCCGCCTTTTGCACCCGTAATGGACTATTTGAATGGAACGTTATGCCGTTCGGATTATGTAACGCACCGGCGACGTTCCAACGCCTGATGGACCGCGTCCTTGCCGGCATGCAGTGGGAGACCTGCCTCGTCTACCTGGACGACATCATCGGGCTGGCCAAGGATGTGCCCGAGATGCTGCAGCGACTGAGCCAAGTGTTCCAGAGACTTAAACAGGCAAATCTCAAACTGAAACCAGCCAAATGCTGCCTGTTCCACCGTCAAGTTGCCTTTCTAGGTCATATTGTGTCTGAGCACGGTGTGGACACTGACCCCAATAAAGTCAGCAAAGTCCAAGCCTGGCCCACTCCCACATCAGTCCAAGAGGTCAGACGTTTCATTGGCCTCGCTTCCTACTATCGCAGGTTTGTAAAAGACTTTGCCTCCATTGCCGAACCGTTACATAACCTGACTAAGAAAAATGCACACTTCCAGTGGCATGCTGAACACCAAGCCGCCTTCGACACGCTCAAGCACCGCCTTACCACAGCCCCTGTCTTAGGCTATCCACTGGACCATGGCAAAATGATTCTGGACACCGATGCCAGCGACACCGGTATCGGTGCGGTCTTGTCGCAAATGCAGGGTGGCACAGAACGTGTGTTGGCGTATGGCATCCGCAAACTAGCCAAAGCGGAACAGAACTATTGCACTACGAGACGGGAGTTGCTAGCCATTGTCGATTTCACATCACATTTTCGGCAGTACCTACTTGGGAGGCCTTTCCAGGTACGAACTGATCACAGCAGCCTGCGCTGGCTCATGAGAATGAAAGAGCCGGAAGGTCAGTTAGCCCGGTGGCTTGAGAAGCTGGCGGAGTACGAATTCGAAATCGTCCATCGCCCAGGTCGTTTACACACTAATGCTGACAGTCTCTCCCGCAGGCCCTGCCGCCAGTCCTGTCCTTGTAATCTGCAGGACCCTTCCTTGCAGCTGAGAACCATAAGTCACCAAGCAATTCAGTGTGATTTGGACTCTGACACCAGCTCCCTATTGCTGAGTCCGGTGGGGGTAAGCGCTGTCGATGTTACCAACACAGACAGTTTAAAACAAACAGAGGTTATTTATGTGACAAACACAAACGAGACCAGACTGTTTCCTGGCTGGACTATGGAGGAGTTGCGCCAGGCTCAAGCTGCTGATACAGACATTGCACCAATCAGAGCTTGGTTAGAGGTCAGCAGTGAGCGGCCTTCGTGGGTCGCAGTCTCCCCATGCAGCCCAGCCACCAAAACGTACTGGAATCAATGGAGAAGACTGTACTTCAGAGATGGAGTATTGGTCCGCCGTTTTTACTGTCTAGACGATACACAGTTCTATCCTCAAATTGTTCTCCCACGCAAGATGCAAACCGATGTTATGCGCCAAATGCATGAAGAGCCAGTAGGTGGGCATTTTGGTATTAAAAGGACTGTGGCCAGACTTCAAACCAGATACTACTGGTACCACATGAGAGAAGATGTGGCCCTCTGGTGCAGGACTTGTACGAACTGCGCATCCAGAGCCAGACCCCACAAGACTCCACAAGCACCCATGGGAACTGTCAGAGTTGGAGCCCCCATGGAGCGCATTGCACTGGACATTATGGGCCCACTCAATGAGACAGAACGTAAAAACAGTTATATACTCGTAATACAGGAGTATTTCACCAAATGGACTGAAGCATTCGCAATCCCTGACGAAAAGGCTGTGACAGTGGCAAACGTTGTTGCAACTGAATGGGTGTGTCGCTTTGGAATGCCTCACTCTCTGCACAGCGATCAAGGACGCAATTTTGAATCAGAGGTATTCCAAGAATTGTGCCGTTTGTTTGGCATCGACAAAACCCACACTATACCATTCAGACCGCAGTCCGACGGCCAAGTTGAACGTTTCAACGCCACACTACAAAAGATCCTGGCCTCCACTGCAGAACACTGTCACTGGGATTGGGACCTGATGATCCCATATGCAGTTATGGCCTACAGAGCGACCAAGCACAGCACTACTGGTTTCACCCTCCAACTTCATGATGTTCGGCCGTGAAATAAGTGAGCCAGAGGACCTTGTGGCTGGTTTGCCCCCGGACTCTGACCATGCAACTTCAGCCCCCGAGTATGTGCAACAAATGCATGAGCGGTTGGAACTGGCCCATAACATCACCGAGAAGCCCTCGGTGAGTCAGTCACGCGTGCAAAAAGACAATACGACAAAAACGCTTGCCACACACAGTACAAAGTCAGCGATGTGGTGTGGTATCTTATCAAAGGAACACGTCATGTCAGAAACAAAGTCAAAAAGTTCCTCCCCTCCTACGAAGGACCTTACTTTGTTATGGGACATTTAGACGACCTAGTCTACCGGATTCAAAAGGGCCCCAGAGCTAAGGTCAAAGTCGTCCACCATGATCAACTCAAATGCTACCGCAGCCGTGAGCCCCTGGACAACACCTGGGTCCTGGACCAATCCCAGAACTGCACGCCTTCTGAGATTCTGCCACCAGCTGTGGACGGGCACCCAGCAGACCGGGAGGACCTCGGCCTGCACAGCCTCTACTCCACTGCCTCGAGTGATGGCCCCAGCGACTCCTGGCCGTCCACTCCACCTGCTACTAATTCTCACATTATCGGGTCTCTTCCATCCACTGCTTCCCATGTGATACTTGACCATGGTGGGGGTGCGGTAGGAGAGCCACAACACCAGTCTCCGCGCGAACCTCGGCCCCAACGTCAGCGCCGAGGACCGCTCCGGTATGGGGACTGGGTCACGGAGTGAGTCACCTATGACAGTTCCTATTTGCACTAGAGACTTTACAGTTTACGGTTTTGGACTCCAGTCTAGTTCGTTCTATATTTTCTTTTCTACAACAAGCACTTTTTCACGTTTAAAAAAAAAAATGAAGAGCTTTTCAATGCTTTTACATGCTTGCACTTTATTGCAACTGATGTATGTTCTGATTATTACCAGATTAGTCAGACAGTATTACCTCTGGTCACTGAAGAATAGGAGTTAAAAGGTGATGTACTCTTATGTTAATTAGAGACTATTACATTACTGTTAATTGTAAAGTGTTCACTGTTGAATGAACTTTAGAACTTTTAACACTGTTTAGACACTTGTTAAATTGGTATTTCCTACCTGTTTGGATTTACATATTATTTCGGACACAGCTATCTCTTCACATTTTAGGCCTACAGATATAGAGAATGTGTGCTCAGTATATTTAGATGGAATGGAATTAGTGTTAATTGCCAGTCCATGGTGGGGGTAGTGTTGTGAGATGTGTCTTTAATGTGTTCAGTTCAGGACAGCTCAGTGTGGGTGTGACCGAGAGTGAGCGAGTGCGCTTGTCGAAGGCGCATGCGCGACCCTTTTGTTGTTGTTCCCCGCGAAGCAGCGGATGAGTGTGTGTGAGAGTGAAATGGTGATGGTCCGTGTACGTTTTGATAGTTTGTTTTCCAATTTGAAACGAAATAAGCAGAAACGAGAAAACGGGCCTTTATTCGTTTTTTCGTTTTTTCAAAAAAAACGAGATTTCGGCTTGATTTTTCGTTTTTTAGTTCACAAGCAAAAAACGAATAAATGACTTCAAAATTCGTTTTGCACATGTGGGCGGTCATGAGACGCCCCTCTCAGCCGATTGGTCAAGCAAATCTGAGCCTGTGACGTCATCAGTAATTCCCCAAGTCTTTTCAACAAAATAATAGTCCTATGGCTCTGCGTACCGCTTCTTAAACTGGACAGGGCTGTGCAACTTAACGCGTTTCACAGAAATATTTATTTCAGAAATATTAAATATTAATCTGCACCCAGCCGGTTTTATTTAGCTGTGCAAAGTTAAATCTGTGTAGTGCTGCACTAGACCGCGCAGTGCGGGTGAAGCACAGACCAATGTTCTGTCAAGTGTAAATACACAGCAGTCATTATAACTCTTCTTGACAATACGCTCAGTTTTGGACAAGGGGTGGTCATTGCAAATACTGTAATGCAAAACTGCTGATGGTGGTGGTGGGTAGGCTACCTACCGATGATAGTAAATTAAAATGTAACTAATCATAGCCGCGAGAGTGAGACAGCGAGATGATTGACAGGACGATAGCGGAGGAAAAAACTCAAGATAGCCTAACATGTGTTAGTAAAAAAATATTTATTTGTTTAATATAAGTGAGTTTGTATTTGAAAACAACAACAACAAAGAAACAATCAAATAACAGCGTGAACCACAAACTGAGCTGTGCGTTCATTTTAAAGGTACATTTCCAAATATGTTTTATTTATTTGTTATGATCAGTGTTGGGCAAGTTACTTTAAAAAAGTAATTACTTACAGTTACTAGTCACTACTTCCAAAAAGTAACTAAATTAGTTACTCAGTTACAAATTATTAAAGTAACAAGTTAATTCAGAAAGTAACTATTGCCTTACTTTCAAGTAGCCTACATTTTTAAATGCTCAAATGTAACCCCACCTCCACCCCTCTTTAACGGAACTTAAAATACATGTGCATGTTCAATTATTAACGATAAACCTGAATATTATAATGAAATGGACACTTAATTCAATACATTATTAACAGAAACAATGTACACAAATCTAAACTATTTTAATGTTGCTGTGGGACAAAGTGAGACTAGCCTCCAATCAAATGCCATGTAGATATTATGTTTATATAGTGGATCATACAAATAACACAATAGATGTTTTGAGACATTTGATATCTATTGCCCCTCAACAGACCACAACTGGGCAAAATTAAATTATGCTTGTTAAGCACCAAACATAAATAACAAATATATACACTCTTTGTAGTAGCCTACAAATAAAACAAAACAAAAAATGTTTATTACTTTATTACTCCTTAATAAAGGAGTCCAGACAATAGAAAAATATCAGTACATGCGTTTTATATTTAATATGAGGGAAATACACATGCGTTTTATATTTAATATGAGTGAAATACACATGTGGGACGTGACACAAAAAA
This sequence comes from Rhinichthys klamathensis goyatoka, assembly GCF_029890125.1. Classification (NCBI taxonomy): domain Eukaryota; kingdom Metazoa; phylum Chordata; class Actinopteri; order Cypriniformes; family Leuciscidae; genus Rhinichthys; species Rhinichthys klamathensis. The sequence continues at coordinate 1,447,500 of NW_026606640.1, forward strand.
TCTTTAACTTTTAGGTGGCAAAATATGTTTTAGTAATTCTGTGATTTACAATGCGCAATATACCCACCGAATGAAGAAGGGTTGGCTCTCCACAGAACATAAAATATTCATTTTATTAAATTTTTCGTGTTCGCATTTATGAGGAAAAAACAATGTTACGGACGTGACAGTTCTCCGTTACGGACGCGACCGCTCTGAAAGCGACTTTAAAACGTTCACAAACAGACCTCAAACAGAAAGCACAAAGCCTTTCTTTAAAGTGAATTTCGTTTTGTATTAATTGTATCTTAATTTTAATCAATGTTTCATCAACCAATTACCTGGATTTAATAAATAAGAAGTAAATATAGCAGACAATAGATAATCACGACCAGGAGGCGCCGGCGCGTGAACTGCAGCTCGTCTCATAAATGAACCGAAACTCAGCGTATAAGGTAGCGTACTTGCCTCACAGACCTGAGAAATATATCTATATTGAAATGTCTACTTTTAAACAGGACAATTCAAAACGAAAGAAAACAGACTCTCTGCTTATGTAGTATGAAATGTGCATTTCTCTCTGGCGCTTTAACTACTGTGAAGATCGCGAGTCAGCATCGTCAACTTCATCTTTGCAGCCGACACTGACACAGAAAAACACTTGCTTATTAATACACAATTAAAATGTCTTCTTGCTGTATTTGACATATAAATAATCATTTATTTTGCCGATTCTTTGTGACAGCTTTTATGTGCTTTATTGGCAGCATATGTTTTCCCTGGACTCTACGCCAGGGGTCACCCTCAGCACCCCTACTTCCCGCAGTACCAACTAATGTACAGAATGCTGTGTTGCATACAGAGTTTAAATCTTTGGAATTTGAACTTTTTAATTTATTTTCCTCTAAATCACATTAAAGTGTGATGAAAATAAATGTTTCTTAAAGAGTGTTGTGTCACTCAATTAGCACCCTTATGTCTATGTTGTATACTGTAATAGACATTGTCCAGCGAAATTGGGTTTTTGTAAGAAAAATGTTGTAAGCAAATGTAGAATTGTTTTTTTTTAAACCTGTAAATGTCATCACTTTCTTAATATTTAATCAACACAAATTGCAGTAGCCTAATATATAGGCTGCCTGATGAAATCTGTATCTGACATGGAATTTAGATGTATTTACACAGCTTTATGCAGCTCAAATGTGGCACAGTAGTGCATTTACATATCAATTTCAATTGCATACTAAGAGACTATTAAATGCCACAGTGAAAAAGATGAAGTTACATGTAACAATACTTTCAATATGAAAGACCACCAGTAGGTGGCGCCAAGTCAGCCATAAGGCAATTACATAATTATATCATGAAAATACGATACATTAACTCAGTTGCATTGGTCTCAGTTTCTTTAAATTTGGTGGCATTACTGTCGGCCCATCATAATCATGGCTGTATAATAAAAAAATAAAAATGAGAAACATGCATGCGTCAATAAAATGCATTGCATCAAAACCACAGGAGCTTATGCAATTAGTAGGCTACCATGAACTCTATACCCATAAATAAAGTAATGTGTAGCCTATGTATATTTACCGAGGCACTTCATAAACCCAAATGAAAATCTTAATTGATCTTGCTAGAGTTCATGCTTAGAACTGTTTAGCTTTCTAATTGGGTTTATGAAGTGCCTCGGTATAGGGCCTATAGCCTACAATAAAATAGTAAGCTACTATAAAAAACTCCAGCGTTGTGGGCCTATTAAACTTTTATTAACAAACCGATTAAGGCGGGATTCATAAAACAACAACATTATAACAAAATAAATAAGAGATAGGCCTATTTGGAAATGTCCATTCAAAATGAACGCTCAGTTTGTGGTTCACGCTGTTATTTGATTGTTTCGTTGTTGTTGTTTTCAGATACAAACTCACTTATATATTAAGGAAATAAATATTTTTTTACTAACACATGTTAGGTTATCTTGAGTTTTTTCCTCCGCTATCGTCCTGACAATCATCTCGCTGTCTCACTCTCGCGGTTATGATTAGTTAATTTACCATCATCGGTACCCACCACCACCATCAGCAGTTTTGCATTACAGCATTTGCAATGACCACCCCTTGTCCAAAACTGAGCGTATTGTCTAAAAGAAGAGTTATGACTGCTGCGTATTTACCATAGACTGTAAAAAAGGTATTTACACTTGACAGAACATTGGTCTGTGCTTCACCCGCACTGCGCGGTCTATTGCAGCACACAGATTTACCTTTGCACAGCTAAATAAAACCGGCTGGGTGCAGATTCATATTTAATATTTCTGAAATAAATATTTCTGTGAAACGCGTTAAGTTGCACAGCCCTGTCCAGTTTAAGAAGCGGTACGCAGAGCCATAGGACTATTATTTTGTTGAAAAGACTTGGGGAATTACTGATGACGTCACAGGCTCAGATTTGCTTGACCAATCGGCTGAAAGGGGCGTCTCATGACCGCCCACATGTGCAAAACGAATTTTGAAGTCATTTATTCGTTTTTTGCCTGTGAACTAAAAAACGAAAAATCAAGCCGAAATCTCGTTTTTTCGTTTTTTTGAAAAAACGAAAAAACGAATAAAGGCCCGTTTTCTCGTTTCTGCTTATTTCGTTTCAAATTGGAAAACAAACTATTTGAAACAAAATAAGCAGAAACGAGAAAACGGCGCCTTATTCGTTTTTTTCGTTTTTTCAAAAAAACGAAAAACGAGATTTCGGCTTGATTTTTCGTTTTTTAGTTCACAGGCAAAAACGAATAAATGACTTTAAAATTCGTTTTTTACATGTGGGCGGTCCTGAGACACCCCCTTCCGCCGATTGGTCAAGGAAATCTGAGCATGTGACGTCATCAGTCGTCGCTCGAGGTCTGTTCAACAAAATAATAGTCCTCTACTATTCTCAAGGTCGGACATCCGGGACTTTTACTCCCATAATGCACTGCGCGCGCATAGCAACGCGGCGAAGGGTAAAACAAACAAGCGCCCGCCATTAAGCAACACGTGAATATAGGGTATGCACATACCATTTTACTTTAAATCTAAATAGAAATGTAATCTCAAATGAATGGACAAATTGAGGGACAAATCAAAGAATAACAAAATAATACCACTGCAGAGATGGCCACTCAATTTTCTGTTGCTATGTTATGACATTGCTATGCATAATGGTCGGCAGCTCTACACTGAAAAGCAACAATGAAATGCACTAACGTTAGTTGTGTGGGGAATAAGATACATTTATGCAGTTAGCCTTTTTTGGCTTTTTGAAAAAACTGTGTCCCTCACTGACATTGTACAAGCTGTGCCACTGACAGACTGTTTTCATTACAGCCACTTTGTAACACAGTGCTTTTGAATGAACTGTTTTTTTTTTTTTTTTTTTTTTTTTTATGAATAAAAAATCGATTACATAGTTAATGTAATCGATGCTTGATGGGTATTTAAACATGACAGCAAGTGTAGGACACATGGTGTTCATACCAGGGGATTTGATGAGGTAATTATATATGTCTGGATACTCGAGCCTGGGCCATGCTTTTGGGTTGTTCTCCCAGGACTCAGCAGGATGCCGATAGGGACAAGATTGTAAACCTACAAGCGACAGCTTTCTGTGGTACCTGGTCAATACAGGCGCTAGGAGACTGTCTATATATTGATAAGACATTCTGTAATAAAAGAAGATCTGTATTCATATAGCTGCTAGCGCCTTTCACAGACATGTGACGTTAGCTAGTCACAAAGCGCTTTACATGAGTGTTTTATTAACGTTACATTCACTTCTCACCACCGACATACATTCGCATACACAAATATCATTCATCATTAATACAAAGTAGTCCGTTAGTATCCATAACTGACATAATCCACAGCAAAACTTCTGTGAATAGATACCTTTTTGATTTGTCTCGGGCTTTGCCTTCGGTTTGTTTTACCCTTCGCGGCTGGTTGCTATGCAGGTCACATGATTTGTGACGTAACGCCGACCAAGAGAATGGCTACCGATTCTTAAACGGTACAGGGCAGGCCCTATTGGGCTTTCTTCTGTGCAACTTTACCATTTCACAGAAATCTTTACATTAGAAATATTAAATATTAGTCTGCCACCAGCCCGTTTTATTTAGCTGTGCGGAGTTAAATCTGTTTGGTGAAGCTGCGCTTGACAGTGGCGAGCGGGAGAGGCTCTGACCAATGTTCAGTCAGCAGTCACAACTTTTCTTTTAGACAGTATACGCTCCGTTTTGACACGGGATTGTGAATACTGTAGGCTAATGCCAATCGGCTGAGGGTGGGTACCGATGATGGTGAAATACATTTTTACTGAAACTGTAATCATAGCCGCGACCCGCGAGAATGATTGACAGGACGATAGAGGCAATTAAAAGCAATAATGTCAGTTAAAAACACAATTAAAAAAGTGTTTAATATAAGTGACTTTGTCTGTTTTATTTTTTTTGTTGTTTTTAATCAAATAATTTTGAACCACAAACCAAGCCTTCGTTTTAAAGAGCGATTTCCAAATATTATTTATTTATTTGTTATAATATGGGTATTGTATGTCACCCGTCTTAGTTTGATTATATTATACGCGAGTTGTTTTTTATTATTGTACTATTTTATTGTTGTTTTTTAATTAACAATATATCATAACAACTTTTACTTTTAGGTAGCAAAATATTTTTTCACTCATAACGTCACTCATAAATCATGAAATTTCAGACATCGACAATCTCTTGAGTTTTATTAAACATCTTTAACTTTTAGGTAGCAAAATATTTTTTAGTAATTCTGTCAATTACACTAAGGTTAGATTTCATTGAAGGTAAATTGGAGCGGCCACACTGAGCTGCGCGTAACGAGACAGAGACAGAGGCTGTCCGGTACTGTCTGAAATGGTTAACTCTGTGGCGATGCATGTGCAAAACAGATTTAACTAATCATAAAGTCAATTAGGATACATAACACAGCCTACTATACACTCTCACAATATAGTTCCCATGTCCCTGTACTCACAGATTTGTGGCCCCTCCCCCAGTCTGAGCCGCATGATTCAGGCCTTTAGGTGCGGGATGCATTGCATTGTGTTTAACCTCCTGAGACCCTGCGGCCTCATATGAGGACATTACATTTTTGCCTCTTGACACAATGATAGTCAAATTTGTAAATCTTAGACATGTTGGCCACATTTAGGGGCACTGCCCACACCATCTTGTAGTGATATCACAACATTACACCAATGTCAGTGAGAAGAAAATGACCCTAACCCTCACCCTAACACTAACACTTCTACACCAGTTCCCGAAAGAAAAATGACCCAGGTAAAAATCTATTCAAATTATATGAATGAAACAAATGTATTTATGTACAATACTGTCTCTATCATCATATGGGGATTAAAATTTGACATATTTTAGAAATAGTAGCACTCTAGGACATCAGTAAATATGAAGTACTCGTTTGAGGACATTGGGACTATATTACGTTATCCCCAACTGTCACCGTCCCACGTGGGACTTTGCCCATATATATTTAGAATAATAATATCTTAGTAAAAACCTAAAGTAATATTGACAAACTAAATATCATTTGAAAGCTTACAATCTCTAGTTTTCATATTTGGAGGCTGTTTTTTAAAATAAATTACAGAATAGCAGTAATTTATCAATTTGCAACAAGAATATTTCATGTTCATTAGCCGTGTTTAGGCCTTTATTTTGAAATAGAAAAAAAACATGAAAAATCATGAAAGATTGGTAGAAACCTCAGTTTGTTTTCATGCCAAGAGTTCAAAAGATAACGTCTCAGGTTACAAATGTAACCTTTGTTCCCTGAGAACAGGGAACGAGACAATATGTCATTCGACGCTATGGGGGGAACGCCTCAGGCGTGACAGGTGTCTGAAATCACTATCAAATCACGTCAATCACATTGACCGGCGACAGCCCGTGAATCATTAGCGTGAATGATTAACGTGCGACCTGGAAGTATATAAGGGCGCCTTGCAAACATGACAAATCACCTTATCGTCTGAAGGGACTGTACGGCAGGCAAGCCCCGAGGCATGGCAGGGAGACGTATTGTCTCGTTCCCTGTTCTCAGGGAACAAAGGTAACATTTGTAACCTGAGACGTTCCCTTTCGAAGGGAACTCAACAATACGTCATTCGACGCTATGGGGAACGAAATACCCACTCCGCCATGCTGAGGGGAGTGCATGCCCAAAGGCAGTGACAACTGTCAGAACCAGCAAATTCAAATGAAATGCTAGAACCACTCACCGTCAGGTCACACTGGGCTGTCAGTGACAGCATTCCCTACGGTCATAGCCCAAGCTATAAGCCTAGAAGGAAAACCTCCATAAACATGGTTAAATGAAAAGGCCTACCTGGGCCTGCTCAAAGGCCTAGGACCACAACTTCAATTAGAAGGGGTCCCTTCTAGGGAATGTGGCTAGGGAACCCGAAGGAACCCCAGCCAGTCACTATTCAGGGGAACGTACTCACCCCGAAGTGCCACCAGGACGGCCTGACCTGGCGTCAGAGCATAGACACTTAGTCTGGCCACTTCCTGTCTGTCCGAAGACAGAGCCTCTGGACACTTGCCCTAAGTAAGGCATCCAACCCGAGGGACTGCGAAGCTGGCAGTAAACCACTCGGCCCGGATCTCAGAGACGGGATATCCCGGAGAGTATGACTCAGCATAGTGCTTTCTAACCCTTGCTAGCGAGGGGAGTTTCTCTACTCGATCCACGGATCAACCCAGTGTCTGTGTTTCAAAACACTGAGGAGGCCTGTGAAGGCCTAAGGACTGATCTAACTGGGAGGCCTCACGAGAGGCCTACGACCGTCTGACCAGACTCAGGAGTCCGCGTGCTCACAGTGACCCTCAATGAGGGGAGCATATGGTCCCCCTGGTAGGCAAAACCAGGCTGTAGGCAGGAAAGAGGTTCCGAGAGGGAACCAGCAGCAGAGAATGAACACTTCAGTCGAGCCAGGGCGCAAGCTCGCTTTCAGCAGCTGCCTGATAAGGCCAGCTGAAATGATAGCAAGAGGCCACTAGCTTCCTGAACCCAGCACCGCTAGGGAACCACTCACAAGGAGGCCTGGTGAGGCCTACTACCTGATAGCAACAGTATGTGGTCACCTACAGGGAGGCCTAGAGAGGCCTACTACCCGATAACGATAGTACGTGGGGAACTCACCCTCAGGGAGGCCTGGTGAGGCCTACTACCTGATAATCACAGCATGTGGGAACTCGTCTTCAGGGAGGCCTGGTGAGGCCTACTACCTGACAGCCATAATATCTGGGAGCTTTTTCTGCTACCCGATAGAAAGTCTGGCTAGCTGTCCAGTTGTCTGTCCTTGGGCTTGTCTCCAGGGAGGCCTGGTGAGGCCTACTACCTGATAGCCAATGTAGGTGGGGATTCGCCTTCAGGGAGGCCGGGTGAGGCCTACTACCTGATAACCATCTTAAGTGGGAAATCACCTTCAGGGAGGCCTGAGGGGCCTACTACCTGATAGCAACTGGTAGCTGAGTCCGGGTGACAGTTCCAAGGCGGCCTGCTAAGGCCAGCCAGCTGGGGACTCGCCTATCAGGGAGGCCCGGTTCGGCCTACTAGCTGATAGCAAGTCAAATCTGCAACACAGGAACACTGTTGGGAACCATACTACACCAATGTAACTATTGGGCCCACCCACAGGAGGCCTAGTACGGCTAGCTACCTGTAGCGGCATTAAAGCATGTCCCACAATGTTGGGACTCACCTCCGAGGAGGCCTGTTTAAGGCCTACTACCCACCGGTGAGTCAACTGCCCGAACCACCAAGGCCAACCAATTCTCTCGAGAAGTAGCCCATAGCGCCCTCTTGGGGGCTGCTCATACAAGGAGGCCTGCTGAGGCCTACTACCTGATGGCGCAGCCTTCGTTGGCAGATAAGCTGTTTACACAGCGCCTACAGCATCCTGGTGCCTAATCACATTGCCCATGGCAGTGTACTCAGCATAGAGAGCTAATACCCTTAGAACAAGGGGAGTACAACATACGCCACTCTGCCTCAGTGGAGGCCCCAGTTAGTCAGGGGCCTACCATCTATGCATGGGCGTCAGCACAGGGCAATGCTCTGGCTTCAGGGGAGCGAACTTCGACCAAAGAAGAAGTGAAGGCTTACTTCATACTCGACCCGAGCCATAGTAGTGCGAGGTAGGATAAAAACAGAACTGGGAGTGAAGTAGTCAGACCTACCCTGAATCACAGGGGAATACTCACACCTCACCCTGAGGTTACCAGGGGGCGGGCCTGCCAGCGGCTCTAGGGGTGACAGAAATGTATCTGTGCCCAACCTAGGGGAGTGGGGCTTGAATAAAAGCCAACCACCTACAACCCGGCGCTCGAGCAGTAGCTCAGCGAGGTAAGTGAAGCCCATACTGGCGGCCTAAATCCGTAGGCCAGTTCTGCACGGCAGGGTCGGGCAGGAGACTCAGTCTTCTTCGTGAAGCGAAAGACAGCCTAACCCTGCTCAAAAGGACTTATATACCACGGAGGCCTAACTGAGGCCTACCATGTCCTTATAAACCATCCTCTGCACCACGCTGCATTACTCTAGTCACCCCAGAATGCAGAGAAGGGGGCGGGCCTTGGCCTAACGACTCCCATGGGAGGAGGCTGATTATACAGGGATGCCAAAACCTACATTCACAAAGTGAAGGGTCAGAGGAAGAAATGCTAATTTTAGCAGAACGCCTCTAATATCCCTGGCACAGCCTAGGCCAGCTACAGAGGCGGCCCTGGTGAGGGTCAACCTGTAAGCATAGATCTATCTGAGGGCTCAGAGGAGCCACAGCCTACTAAAGAATATAGTCTGTATTATTCCATACAAAGGGCTGCAGAACGCTCAACCTAATGAAAACTCAACAGAGCTCAAGGGGCGAAATACTCAGAAAAGTCAAAACGGTCCCATGGGCCGGACATAAGATCTATCTGAAGCTCTAGCGTCAGTCAACACTCTAAGTAAAACATTCTATCAGAGAGAGACCAACTACTCTACCCTGAGGTGGCTAATAGCCCGAAGGCTAACATAGTTATCGTTCTGGCCACCTAACGGGGAACTTCAGGGCCCTGATAATCCAAAAAAGTTCTCTTACCTTATTACCTTGACATGGCCCCATAACTCTATACAGGGAACGAGGTCTGTAAAGAGAAACATATTATTTTTTAATCACAAAAAATACTCTTTGAAAGACCAGCAGCTCACCTGCGGCGTGCGAAGTGAAGACTCACCAGACAGTTCTTCATGAGTTCAGGGCCCTGTTCCCCAGTTCCCCATGGTCTACCACCTTTACATACCTGAAAGAGGCACTCTCACTAACCAAGCCGAGGCGGGCCATCAGAACATTGTTCTAACCATGAGCCCAGCCTCAGGCCTGATGTAAGAAGCGCCTGGGGAGTCGGGGAAGAGAGGAAAGGGCTAAGATATAATCACGCCCTCAGGGAAGATGATCCATGACCAACGCAACGTGCCTTTGTGCCGGATCACCTCCCTCAGATCCCTCTTCTTGCGGGAGTCGCGCCTCCTCTGCGACCTACTACTCCACGGAGGAGGCGCACGAGAGGTGACACTGGCTTTCTGGCCTCATCTAAGGTCCTCGGACCATGATAGGCCAGGCCCTCCCATCTGTCTGGGCGTGGACACGGATCTCAGCGGTATGTATGTCCTGGATACAGCTGAGCGCGCCTTCGCCTCTCTGAACTTTCTAACCACCGCCAACACGGAGGTGCCGAAAAGCTCAGAGGGCGAAACCAGCGAATCGAGGAGAAAGCCTTTCTCTTTCTTCCCGATGTCTGCCAGGTTCAACCACAAATGTCTCTCCGTGGCCAGTATCGTCGCCATCCCGGAGAGCTATATATATATATATACACATTTTTTCCATTTGCGGCGCAGCTCAGTAACCGCCTCAGGGGCCCACCCCCTGGTCGAGATCCCCCAGCAGATCGGCCTGGTGTACCTGCAACACCGCCATGATGTGCAGGCTAGCACCGGCCTGACCCGCTGACGTGTATGCTCTGCCATTCAACTGGCAGGGTTTGAGCTCTCAGTGTCGATTGTTTTCCCATCGACGCATACCCACGCTCTCCTATCCTCTCAACATCAGCGAGACTAGCCTGCTGATGTTGGTGGATACAGGCAGAGTATGGGTTCTTCCATGTCCTCTCGATCTCAGTATGAGATCGGGAAGAAATGAAAGGCTCACCTGAGCTGGTGGTTCTATGACCGGGGAAAAACCGCTCTCATCGCGAGCGATTTCTCCCCCAACGAGCAGCCACGGCAGCTGCAGCCTGTCCGCGGCGCGTTCTATAATACCAACCAGCTCAGCATACACGGGGCAGGGTAGCTGAGAAGATACAGGAAAATATCTTATTATTACCACCCTCATCAGCCATCTCCTGTTTGTCCGGGAGAGCGCTTGCTGCCGGACTAAGTTTTCCTTTTTTTTTTTTTTTTTTAAAAACTTCATCCAATTGCAGCTTCTCGTCAGCCGCCGCATCGTCTGAGAGGATTACACCCCTCTCAAGGCGATCGGCGAGCTTCATCTGTGACATCCAGACGCTGAACCCTCTTCTCTCGAGAAGAGGGACCGGCGCGATCACAATTTGTACAGGCAGTTCCCTCGTGAACTGCCTGTGCGCGTCTTCCTTCCCAGACAGAAAAATGCACAATTCACGTGTGTCACCCGGCTTCAGATATCTTGAGCACGGGTCTGCACACTTCTGAAAGCATTTCATAATTACCTGATTTTCAAAGCAGTTACAGACAAAACAGTCCCTGAAGACGAAAAGATGATTTGTCATGTTTGCAAGGCGCCCTTATATACTTCCAGGTCGCACGTTAATCATTCACGCTAATGATTCACGGGCTGTCGCCGGTCAATGTGATTGACGTGATTTGATAGTGATTTCAGACACCTGTCACGCCTGAGGCGTTCCCCCCATAGCGTCGAATGACGTATTGTTGAGTTCCCTTCGAAAGGGAACACTAATTAAATGTTATGAGAAACATTTTTAGAATATAAAGAAAAATATTATGAATTCTCGATTTGTGATGCGGCAGCGAGCTATAACGCACATATGTGCTCTTTTTATGTTTATTAGAGGTTGAAATCAAATCAAATACTGCCAAAACACCCATACTATTTCTGAATAGGATGTATACTTAATAAATTGTATGAAATTATGGAAAGACATGGTTCAGATCACTCAAAACATATGAAAATGGAGACACCCTTATATGGTCAGAAAGGAAGCTGGCTGTCCATCTAGTGAAAAAGTTTGGTACTACGCCCAAATAAAATCTTACTGAAAGCTCATTTTTTGAGATATCAACCTAAAATTTGGAACACAACTTGTTTAGATTTTTGGCTTTAATTTTCTAGCAGTTTTAGAGTAAAATATATTTTATAATATATATATTTTATATAAAATATAAATAATTATATTTTTACATTCTATATTTTCATAAACTCAAACTTATATAACTTTTTTTCTGTTTCACTTTCATAATTTATTTCACTTCTACAATAATCTGGCAAATGTCTTCTTAAAAACAAGACCAACCATATGTCTATATTCCAAAGCATTCTTGAATTACAACCATTTTACAACCACAAGTTGTTGTTTTTTATTCCTAGTACTGTGTCCTCACACGAGGACATCATGGTAAATCATAGACCCACTGTCCTCACATGAGGACATCATTTTCTGCAAAAACTACTTCCTGTACAAAAAACAAATTTTAGTTATTATATTTATTAGGTCCTACTTATCCCAAATAGCAAGAACACTTATAAAATGCACACCAGGCAAACTCTCGGGTCTCAGGAGGTTAAACCTCATTTTTTAAAATGGATAATTTCTTGGATTTTCTAAAAAACTACATGTACTTTAAAGCTACTTGTATCTTTAAAGTCCATTTTTTTGGGAGGAAAAAGCTCAGTATAATAGAATAAGCAAAAAAAAACACACAAAAAAAACACACTTCACATATAAAAAAAGAAATATAACACAAACACAAGGTTAGGTTATAGGCCTATAAAAATAATACATTCATAAATTATTTTATGGTTAACATATTACTGTCTTAAGTGAACTCATTGATAGTTATAAACGCAAGTAATAATAATAATAATAATCATTATTATTATTACATTTAGGCTACATATTTAGATATACATATAAGACGCTTTTATCCAAAAAAGGAACAAAGCAATTCGTCAAATGTCAAGTCAAGTCAAGTCAAATATATTTATATAGCGCTTTTCACAATACAGATTGTATTAAAGGAGAACTCCGGCGCAAAATGAACCTTTGGTCCTATTACGCATTGTTACCTAGTCAACCGTTCCCTGAGATTTGTTTTCATGATTATCGAATGTAAATAGTTTTATCTCTAAAAACAGTTTAGCCTATAAAGCTAGTATAACGGTAGTATATTGGGCATAGATCAATGACAAATAAAAATTGCTTGTTAATACCACTAACAAGGCTCAAAATAGCCCCACACTAACACGGTAGCATAATGAGGGTCCCTACCTTCAAACCGAAGCATTGAGAACTTTGTCAGTGTCCAGACAGTTTAATAAGAAGATATTTTTTACATACAGTCAACTTCGCGTATACAGACAGGAGCCATCTTTGAAAAAGAGTCTCTACCAGTTGATCTACGAACGCCGATCCAAGTGCGCTGGTGAGATGTGAACGAGCTATAAGTTGTGATAAGGTGAGCGCGAACAGCAGGCTTGGATCGGTCATAAAGTCATTTATTCGTTTTTGCCTGTGAACTAAAAAACGAAAAATCAAGCCGAAATGTCGTTTTTCGTTTTTTTTAAAAAACGAATAAGGCGCCGTTTTCTCGTTTCTGCTTATTTCGTTTCAAATTGGAAAACAAACTATCAAAACGTACACGGACCGGTGATCCATGCAGGTATGTGCAGTGTATTTCAGTGCAGTCAGTCAAATAAAGCACCTAAACTCTTCTGCAAGACGGCCTCGTTGTCCTTATATATGCTACCATCACACCAAACAGCGTGAAGTTTAGGGAGTTAACCCCGGGAGGAGAATTACCGGCCCTGGAGAAGACGAATCTCCCCTGTGTCTCCCAACCACGGTTAGGAGACAGAAGCAGGAATAGTTAACACAACTCTTAATAGCTAATCAGACACAGTAAATATTGTTTAATGGATGTTTAGTTATTTTTACTGAAAACCGTGACAAAAATACTGATTTTCTTCAGTAAAATTTTTTGGTGAATATCTGCTTATGTGCAGCACACAATGGTTGCTTAATCTCATGATTATGTGCTTGTATATAACTTTGAATTGTGCAGTGATTCACAGTGGTCAGGGTATACTGTATAGGCTTGAGATATATAGGCTTGATACTAGTGAGATAAACACTGGCCATAATAATCCCTGGATGTGTCCTACTTTAGAGGCCCTGCCCACTGTCATGTGTTATATTTAATCTCTTCCTATTCAGCACAGCTGATGATCTCTTGATTACACAAGTACAGAATCTTTTGCATTAATGAAATGCAAGAAACAAATACTTGTATATTTTAGGTAAATACAGCAACAGTTGCCTGACAGGTCAGAGGTATGTTGATTTAATTGATTTAGACTTTTCTGAACCCTGGATCATTAAACAAAGACCATTGCAGGCATTTGATTTATGTACTTTACTCCACAGTAACCTTTCATGATTACAAATCATCATATGACAGCACAGTTATTCTCCATTTCTCTCAATACCGACAAATGCTTCACTGCATGTGTTAAAATATTACATTTTGGAATTACATTTATTATAATTGTTTATTTTATTTGCATTTTTTCATTAAAAAACTAGTTTCAAGATATAAACTATTTATTTGTTTATTTATTAATGCATTTTCTTTTTGGCTGCTGTGTAGAATGTGTGAGATTAACTGTATTTGTGTACAGAAATGTCTGACTCACTGAATTCAAGCTAACATGACAGGTGTGTCTGTTCATGCCTGTCATCTCTGTTAAACTCAAATGCAATAATAGTTATGGCATTTACCACTGTGATCAGCACCTCCCTTTATTCACTGTAATCATCATTCAAGTCTGGTACATACTTCAAAATGTATTCAGTTACACATTCTTATCCGATTCATAGTTAAATATACCAATTTTTAGGTCTCCGTCTGACTTTAATAATAATTAAAATAATAATACAATAAAAATGCTCTTAATTTTCAAACAATTACACTTGCATTTGGCAGACACTTTTATCCAAAGCAACTGCAATCAAGGTATACAACGAAACCAGTTGATAACTGGACTGGTTTTCTCTTCTATTGAGTTCATTTTAATCTGAACTTGTGCAAAGTTTTTTATCAGATAACTTAAAATAATATTTTTTCAGACTCAAACCAAAATTTTTATTTTATTTTATTTTTATTATTATTATTATCTCAGTTATTCTGTTGGATAAACACAGGGCCCTCGATTCATTGAACTTATTTTAACACTTAAGAATAAGATACTTGACATTTAGTGCAGTTGCCACACAAACTTATAAACACAACCAAATCTAGGACATGCATGTTACCTCCCAGCCTCTGGTTGTTTTGGTCAGTATACATAGGGTCCTGCATTCATTGAAAGCATGTATGTTTAACTTAACTTAGTATATCATGAAAGATGCCTGACATTTAGTTCAGTTGCTGGCATGTGAAGCAGAAGAGGTATGAGCTTAGGAACTAAGAATAGACATGATCTACAGAGAGGAACGGTTTCCAGCTCTCCCTGCGCAAACACTTACCCAGCAGGCCAATCAGAGATACACGTATGCATGGGATTTCAAGTGCTGAGTAAAATTGGGCTCAGTGTCCTCAACTGGGCTTTTAAGCCTGAACTTGACCCTTGAAGTCATAAGGGGAGTGGAAAATTCTGGAGTTCTTCCAAAAGGTCATATGCTACCCAGTGTTGATAATATGTTCAGTGTCATACTGAAGATAAGAATGTTCAAGTTTACTGATTAGGAAAAACTCAAGATTCAACCAATTACTGTACTTGACGTGCCCTTTTTTGTGTTAAATGTACAATTTCCTCTCATTATTAGATTTTAGTAGTAGCTGTTATGAGAACTTCAGTACAATCTCAGTAGACAAAAAAAAGACAACATGAGCTGTGGAAAATTATACAGCTTCTTATAGTAGATACCACTGAAAACGTGGTAAGTCTACCCCTCACAGCCTCGCTTTCATACCTTTCATGGTGCTGCTCTAACAAAATAGTTATGCAATACCATACGAGCAAGAATGCTGTTTTCCCGAATGTCAGAATTATTTCAAATGTGATATATATATATTTTACTACATTTTAATAAACAAGTTAATATTATATTTTAGACTTGGAAATTTGTCTAATTTTGCTCTATTTAACCAATGATAAGAATGTGTGGAATTGTGGTAAATATGTATGTCAGGGTCTTGTCAATTCAAGTCAAGTCACCTTCATTTATATAGCGCTTTTAACAATACTAGTGCAATGCCTGTGCAAAATCTGTTTTTTTTTGTGTGTGTTTTTAGTAATTGTTGGTTTGGGGTATGTATAAGTTGCTGAATAGCCTAGTATTACACATGAGCCTAAACTCTGAGAAAACGATAACGTTAAGTGCACCAGAATACAATATAATGTTCAGAATTAAACAGTGTAGCTGACTGACAGATTCAGTTAACATCCACAAATGAATAAGTGCAACGATTCAGGGGAGGTTCAGACCTTGGCTGGAGCAGGCTACACAGTGAACTCCGAGAAAATGCTACGCTTGAGCAAACAGTTTGTAAATAGGCTACTAAAAATGATGGCCGTGAATAAAATATAATATTCAAATTTTTTTAAACCACAACCCTCTAATGTCAGAATGTTTATTTTGGGGAGTGGCCACTCAGTGTGCAGTGTGAGCCAGAGTGGCCAGCGGCCAGCGGCTAGAGCGGCAAAAGCCAATATGTGCTTCTTTTACCGATATATTTAACGATTTCTTTTGCATTTCTAATCCAAACAACGTCAAACTTGGCACTGCACTTACTCGTGCCCGTAGCAAGACACCTGTCAAGTTTGAAATCCATCGGACTAACGGTTCGAGAGATATGCGAATAACAGATATGCCTGTTCAAAATCAGTTTTTGTGTGTTTTTAGTAATTGTTTGTTTGGTGTGTTTGAGTGCTTATTGTTAGAATTACACAGCAAAAGTTCAGTGACATTTTTATTTGGTAGAAAGCAAATACTGATACTGACATAATGACATAGAATAAATATGGAAAATTGAACTACATGGTTGCATAACAATTTATAATGGTGATATTAGGTAACATGTATTTAGGTATCTGTGTACAGGTAGCAGGAGTTTAGATTAGAATAGATTAGATTTACATTAGTGTCAACTTTGTTGTCATTTTGCAGATTACAATTATAGAGACAATGAAAGGCAGTTAGAGTCCTTTATGTTTAGTTGTTGAATCGCATATGCTACTATTACACAGTAGCGATAATGTTAAGCGCACCAGAATAAAATATAATATTCAGAAGTAAACACTGTAGCCGATTCAGGGAGCAGGCTACACAGTGAACTCTAATAACTTCAGCTCTAGAATGAAGTTATTGTACAACTAAAGTTAGTTTTGATTGATTTACTTCTGTCGCAATGATCATTAGTTATTAACTTAGGGGGCGCTAACACGACACTGTTCTAACAGAAAACCCTTAATGCGATCCGACCGCTCATTTGCACAAAACAGTGCCTGGTGGCTCGTAAACGCAAACCATGAAATAGGTTCCAAGGTACAAGCCTTGAAACATTTATAATACAGAATGTTCTATCGCTTCCGCATAGCCACGTGAACCGAAACTATCCCGACAACGTTTTATCTGTACAGAGGTAAAGGGAAGGGAAGGAGGCCTTCACAGGGGAGAGACTAGTTGACACTTCAGGACTGCGTTGTCGTCGTGTCCAGGTGCAGGTCCTTCATCAGATCCGGATACGGCCTGGATCTGGCGGACTGCGGTAAACCTTGGGATAAACAGAGTGACTAATATTAGCTTAGACGCCATCCTTCTTATGATGTAACAAGTACATCAGGAGTTATGGGAAGTGTTCCGGTTCCGGCTGACCTAATCTATGCAGGCTAACATGGAATTATAGAAGTCTATAATGTGTTATGTGTATGCTAGGTCAAAGAGATGTGTTTTTAGTCTAGATTTGAACTGACTGAGTGTGTCTGCTTCCCGGAAAATGTTAGGAAGACTGTTCCAAATTTTTGGTGCTAAATAGGAAAAGGATCTACCGCCAGCAGTCGATTTTGATATTCTAGGTATTATCAACTGGCTGGGATTTTGAGATTGCAATAGACGTGACGGACTATAATGCGTTAGGAGCTCGCTCAAGTACTGAGGAGCTAAACCATTTAGTGCTTTGTAAGTAATCAGCAATATTTTAAAATGTATACGATGTTTAATAGCCAGTGCGGTCATATGGTCATAATTCCTGTGGTCATAATTAATATGGTCATAATTCCTGGTTCTGGTAAGAACTCTAGCTGCTGCGTTTTGGACCAGCTGTAGTTTGTTTATTAAGCGTGCAGGGCAACCACCCATAATAGAATTACAATAATCTAGCCTTGATGTCATGAACGCATGAACTAACTGTTCTGCATTTTTTTATTGAGAGCATATTACGTAATTTAGATATATTTTTTAAGATGGACAAATGCGGTATTACAGATACTAGACACGTGACTTTCAAATGAAAGATTGGTATCAAAGAGCACACCCAGGTTCCTAACCGACTTGACAGAGCAGCCATCAAGTGTTAGACAGTATTCTAGGTTAGTATGTGAGGAAGTTCCCTTTCAGTCGAGAAAGTCAGACGTAGTCAGCCTAGAAAGTTGACGCTGTTCCCTCTGTAGTGGACCGACCAGCCGTTTCATTTGGGGGCTCCAGGGGATAGTTTGTCTATCGCAGCATCGGAAGGGGAGCTGGACTCTGGAGATGATGACTCGGCTGCGCTGCCTCCCTCTGGTAGACCAGTGTTGCCCGAGCCAGATCCAGAGATGTCAGCTATGCTGAAAAAGGCCGCCGAGGCGGTTGGGCTCGCATGGAACTCTCCACCGTGACCCGAGCCGTCTCGGTTGGATGATTGGTTTCTCAGGGTGGGCCGGGCTGGTTCTCAGCCCGTCACCCCGGTGCCTTTCTTTCCTGAAGTGCATGAGGAGCTTACGCAGGCGTGGACGGCACCATTCTCTGCCAGAAACCGCCTAAGTATCTCCTCCCCCCTCACTACCCTTGACAGGGGAGCGGTGAAGGGTTACGAGGCTATCCCTCCAGTGGAGTGGTCTGTCGCGATGCAACTGTTTCCGGCGGCCGCTGCCTCCTGGAGAGGTGATCCGCCTGCAGCAGCCTCAGCTCCTGCCGGACCATCGCAACAGCCTACACCCAGGTCTCACAGTGGAGCCAGCCGCAGAAGGGCTGCCCAGCCGGCCCCAGGCGCTACCAAGCCAGGTGGTAAGCGACAGCGGTAACGTTGAACCTGGACGGGCCCCCCAGGGATGGAGAAGTTGCTCTTGGAGTGGCCACCGATCCACTCCCTCCAGCCGGTTGGAGGGCCGCTTGGAGTTTTTTAATTATGTGTGTGTCTGTTCCGCCGTTGGCTCCTGTAAAAGCGGGGTCAGCGGTACCCACATTTTCAGAAAAAGAGCAAACTTCTCTATTCCGGGGTCCCAAGAGGGCCAGTCTGGCGGTGTGTGACCCTGCATAGCCTTACACCCCTCAGCCCCCTCTTGGTCGCCAGCAGGCAGCTTGGTGCGGTAAGAGGACCCGGTCATCCGCCTTCTCACGCATCCCCTGCCGCCAGTGGAGACAGGTAAGTGTTGCACTGCACACTAACACCACTGTTCTCCACCTTGCTGCCCCACCTCGGCTACGTCTTTGGTCTCTGGGCCTGGTTCGTAGAAGCAGAAAGAGCTTCCAACCGGTCCAGACCAGACTGTGACCTTCAAGTCCCTGTAAAGGCAATTCTAAAAAAAATTCTAAACAAATTATAAATGTTAGAAATGTATTGCTAAAACATATTACAAAGACTGTGAACTGTGAAGTACTGAATTGTGGAGTTAGACCGTTAAACAGTTTTTCACCATTGCTGTGTTCCGGATTTTTTGGGCGGGACTAATACGGGGGCTCGATGACGCACTGGAGCCCCTGAGCTCCTGGACTTGATGACGCACTGAAGCCACTGAGGCTGGCCCCTCCCCTAACAATAGGCAGTAGAGCACATTCACATCAGTTTGCCGCTCAATCGCGAGTTACTGTCAGTAATATTAGTTACTACAGCCTACAGTTTGCTATCTAGCTATGCCTTCGTCACGGAACTGGGTACTACCTGGATGCGATCACGTACAAAACAGATCGGTGTCCTTATTTAAATTTCAGAAAAACAATCACATCAAGAAGAGGTGGATTAATTTTGTAAAGAGCCAAAACCCGCCTCTGTAGTCGTTTTACACGGGATAGTTTTATAAACTTTCGTCGGAGACAACTTTGATTCACTGATAATCCACTGTTACTGGTGAATGGGGCCGAACTGACTATCTCCCGCCTCGGCCTTCATCCTCCCGGCAGCTTTCCCGCGAATGGGCATGGTTTCAGCACAGCCAGCGGACACGCCCCCAGTGTTTGAGAGCAGAGACCACTGCTCATTTTTTCAAGATTTTGATAGCTTATTTTATGGACTTACCGGCTTTTTTTATCATTCAAATATGGCTGGGTGGCTAATAACAAATTTTTCTGTGGTGTGACAAACTCAGAACACATACTTAATTTTAACTTTACAGGGACTTTCAGACTCGGCTACATTCGGCTCTGCTCAAATCAGTGATAGTCATCACACTACGTGTTGAGCAGACGTGCTCCTGAAAACTCAGTGATATTCATCACACCTAGTGTTGAGCAGTGCTCCTGTCTTGTGCGCGCATATCTATGTCCTACTGGCGAAGGACTTGATATAGCTGCTCCCTCCACCCGATATGAAGGCCAGTTGTTGTAAACTCGTTCTTCATGGTACCTAGTATGTGTTGGGTCGTGACCATCTTGGCCCAAGTTGGTCTGCAGCATCTGACCTGAATGACATGTACTTCAGATCTCTACCTTCCGCACCACATGCCATCCTGTGTGTTGCGTGTGAGGGTTCGAAGTATCAGTACAGAGTCCTACCCTTTGAGTGCTCCATAGCCAGTTGGGTCTTCAGGTCAACTGGGAGAGAGTAATCTCGCCCACGGGCTGAGTATCTCTTTTTCAGTTTGGAGAAGGACTTGGTCCAACACGTTTCTTCAAGAGGAGAGTGTGTTCGGCTGGTGCTATGTAGAAGTGAGAAAGGGTCCCACTGAAAGAACTTTCAGAGGCTTCTGTGGCATATGGCAGACGCAGCCGCTTGGCTTCCTCCATATGAAGACCGCTTCAGCACTACCTTCATGATCGAGTCCCGAGGTGACCGTGGCAGAGCAACACGCCCTGTGTGACAACAGATCACCCCGGCCTGCTGCCAAACCCTCACCGACTGAGGGGCCAATGTACAAAGGGCTTGCTTTAACGGAGGCCTGGGTGACCTCCGACTGCATGAGCATTCGTGCCTCGAGTTGTAGCAGTTCACCTCGCTTTGAGCCACTGCAGCTCAGAGAGCTGGCACTGGTCTGAAAAGACAACATCGCAACCAATGCGCTAAGCTTCCCTCACATGTAACAACTCACCCGTCACCTCCTCCTTGGAGTCAGAAGCTTCTGAGGTCGGTTCATTCCACTATCTCTTCCGGCCTGCTCAATTGTGCCACCAACGAGCCTCACGACAGCTGTGGCCAGGGAGAGTGGAGACTCCATCCCCTGGCAGTCCAGCTGGGCAGGGACCACTTCGCACAGTTACATCTGTTTGCGCCTCTTGATTCGTCCTTGTGCCAGTTGTGTTATTTCTGTCTGAGCGGACAACCCTTGGGCAGACACTGGCTCCCAGCTGGCCCCGGGGCTCTGCAGAAATGCATTCCCAAAAAGCGGCTATGCGATTCATTGTCGCTTGGCGCCTGCTCAAGTTCAGTGATTTTTATCACACTCACGTGTTGAGCAGAGATGCTCCTGAAGCTCAGTGATCTTCACATGTAGTGTAGTGTCAGTGCTCTCTTTCCTGCAAGATGGTTTGGAGTAGGCTGTTTTCCTCCACCCTCAAAATAATGTTGCCTCTGTTTTTCTTGACGCACATCATGATGCAGAAGCGTGGGAAGCACGTCCTTGGTGGGAAGCACCAATTCCATTGGCTCGTTCAATAGTACTCGAAGACGATTGGCTCCCTAGCGTGATCCCCATTCAGTCGACTACGTCCTCCGTTCCCTCCTTCAGGGAACGGTGGGTTGCAAACGCAACCAGGACGTTTTTTGTCCAATAATTAGAATCTCTGTTTTTTTCAGAATTAAGTAGTAGGAAATTACTAGTCATCAACTATGCATTCCGTTAATTTTGTGAATTGGTAAGTTTCGTCAGGACGTGAAAAAATATAGAGCTGAGTATCATCAGCATAACAGTGAAAACTAATGCCATGCTTCCTAATGATATCTCCTAAGGGTAGCATGTACAGAGTGAACAGCAACGGTCCTAGTACTGAGCCGTGTGGTACGCCATACTGAACTTGATTGATAAGACATCTCTTCATTTACTGCTACAAACTGATAACGGTCAGATAACTATGATTTAAACCATGCTAATGCAATTCCACTTATGCCAACATAATTTTCAAGTCTATTTAAAATAATGTTGTGGTCAATGGTATCAAATGCAGCACTAAGATCGAGTAACACCAATAGAGAGATACAACCATGATCGGATGATAAGAGCAAATCATTTGTGACTCTGATGAGAGCTGTCTCAATACTATGGTATGGTCTAAATCCTGACTAAAAATCCTCGCGGATACCATTTCTTTCTAAAAAGGAAGATAGTTGTGAGGGTACTGCCTTTTCTAGTATCTTTGACAGAAAATTTAGATTCGAGATCGGCCTGTAATTGACAAATTCTGTAGGATCAAGTTGTGTTTTTTTAACAAGCAGTTTAATCATAGACAGCTTAAACGTGTTTGATATGTATTCTAATGACAAAGATGAATTAATGATATTAAGAAGAGGATCTATGACCTCTGGAAGCATCTCTTTCAATAGCTTAGTCGGTATAGGGTCTAACATACATGTTGTCGATTTAGATGATTTAACGAGTTTAGAAAATTCTTCCTCTCCTATAGCAATGAATGAATAAAAAAATTCCTCAGGGAGATTACAATGCACTGCCTGATGCAGTACTGTAGTAGATGGTTGCATAGTTATAATTTTCTCCCTGAAATTATCATTCTTGTAAGTAAAGATGTTCATAAAGTCATTACTGCTGTGCTCCTTGGAAACGTCTGGGGTTGAAGCTTTATTTTTCATTAATTTAGCCACTTTTTCAAATAAAAACCCAGGGTTTTGTTTATTTTCTTCTAATAGGGTTGAAAGATAAGCAGATCTAGCAGCTTTTAAGGCCTCTCTGTACGCAATCGTTCTCTCTTTCCATGAACTGCGATTGTCGTTGTCACTCCGAGTTACGTCGGATGACGACGAATGGGGTTTCGCTTAGAAAGCCTATCGACTTCGAGTATACAAAAACGAGCCAATGGCAAAGAAATGCCATGGGTCTGCGGAATTTGCATAGCGTATCTCCGCCTTACCTCGTGGGTATAAAAGGAGGACGCCGGCAATATGCAGATATGTTTTCGCTTCGGAGCCAAGAGTATCTCTTCACTCCACAGCCATTTCTGACTTCGCTCTACGAGACGAGCCACTCTCTCCGGTATTGGTGTGACGGTGATCTGCAGCGAGTTCACATTGCCTGCTGATCTGTGCGGTGATCTGCCAGTGAGTGTGTTTCTCCCTGCTCGCTTCGACATCGCAGAGTTTTTTCTCCTCTCACAAAAGAGCTCGCACGCGGCACGTCTTTTTAAAGACGGCTCGCCCGTGCATTTCTGGTTGCGGTCGACTCATTTACGATTTTGATGGGCACATTCTCTGCTCTGAGTGCTTGGGCTTGATCACGCTAGAGCAGCGTTTGTGGATGACTCACGTTCTCCCCGCGGGAATGTGACCATCGCGTCATTACGGTCGAGACTCAATGATCTCATTAGAGAGAGAGTCCCCTCATCCACACCCCGATCTAACACTCTCCACGTGAGGTGCTACTTCGGCTGGTGGCCAGGGTGACCTGAGAGTGAGAGTGTGGAACAAACCACTGACTGTTTATCCGTGGACCACGCCCCCCTCTTCAGTGACGCCACCCGCGAATGTTCAGGGGATTCCCCCGGGTCTATTTTCGGATGCCCCGCGGGTTTCCCTTGATGCTCCAGAATCGGATCTGTTGTCCATTGCAGCGTGATCCTAAGCACCCATCCGAAGCCTGTAGTTTTTCATCTACACTTGTGGCAAAATCCTATAGCGCTACAGGACAGGCAGCCTCCTCACTGCATGCCATGGCCATTCTGCTGGCCACTGACCTTGCTCTCTGAGCGACGAAAGTGGCCGTACGCTCCCTGGGTCAGGTGATGCCCACCATTCAAGGGCTGAACCTGTCTGATGTGCAGGATGTCGGGTGGACACCCCCATATCCCAGGTCGGCCTCTTCGGCGGTGCGGTTGAGCGCTTTGCCCAACAGTTCTCAACCGCCCATGAGCAGACTGAGGTTTATTCTGCCCCGACGGCCCCGCCGTCCGCTCAGATCCCTCAGTCTGCCCTCCGCCGAAGGCGCCCTCCCGCGGCTCCAACCCCGCCCGTTCAACCGGGCTGGCTCTGGAAGCCGCAGGGGGACGCCACAGCCCTCTCCAGCCCTGCCCCCCGCTATACGCTGGGTTAAGTGGCTGTTACAGCCGGCTCTAAGGCTGCAACAAAAAGGAGACCGGACGCGTCAATTGCTAGCAAAACATTTATTAATTCACAAGGGAAAACAGACATAAACATAATATAAATAACAGACATGTGTCAAGGTCGGCCAGGACGCTTAGCGAAGCACAGAACAACCGAATCCATCCCCAAAGCCAACGCCGAAAAGCCGTCCTCACAAGCAGTCCCCACCGCGTTTCATACTGCATCTAACAAGTGTCAGGTGTGTTGGCTGAGACAAATTCTCTCTATAGCCAACACTACCGCCGGCACCCCCATCAACCGATCCACTCCTATGAGTCAAGATAAATTCATCCGCCAGTACAGCGGCTTCAGCAACAGTACTGGGCTTATTTTCATTGATATACGTAGCAATGTTGTCAGTAACGATGTTTCTAAACTGCTCCAACAGAATCAAATCTCGAAGTTCTTCAAAAGTACTCACGTTCGAAGCAGCGCACCACCGATCAAAATGTGCAGTCAACTCTCTACCCACTTCTACATGAGTCTGACGTTCCCCTCTCTTCCAATTCCTAAAACGCTGCCGATACGCCTCTGGAACCAATTCATACACTCTCAGAATAGTAGACTTAACCTTATCATAGTCTTTTCGATCTTCCACTGTAAGTGCCATATAGGCCTCTTGTGCTCTACCCGTAATGACACTTTGAAGCATCACTACCCGATCAGCTATAGGCCAATTACGTTCCTCCGCAATACTGTCAAACAATGAGAAAAAAACATCGGGATCACGCTCATTAAATTTGGGAAGTAATTTCAAATTCCCTACTACATCAAATGTACGCGGTACTCTCTCCTGTAATTGTGCACCTTCAAATGGCATTTTACCTTCCCCGATTAATCTTAACCGTTCAACTTGTAAATCAAAATCCCTTGACAGCTTTTCAGATTCCAGCTGTTGAGAATGTTTAAGCTGCAACAATTCTATTTCGCGTCGTTTAAGCAAATCGTCTATTTTTAACCTTTCCAAATTCCAATTCGCGTTCGTTGACTACTTTAGCCATCTCTCGACTATGTATTTGCTGCATCTCAAGGATCTCTTTTTTCTGATCAAATGATAAACCTGAAAAAAGATCCACTAATTCTTTCGTCTCCCCTGTAATCTTTACACTATCTGAAATGGACAAAACTTTTCTCTCACTCAACTTGGCCTTCAAAATCATTTTCAACTCATTCTTTTTAAAACGTTTATCTACATCTTCAATGCCATAATGTTCCACCAGCTCCCACAATTGTCTCTTAGCCAGCCCATTTAATAACCCCTCCGACGGAGCTTTAATAAAATCTTCAATTAACACCATATTTTCAGTTTCAGAATTTCCAATTCACACATTCATGAAAAAAAAAAAAAAAAAAAAAATTCTCTCAAGTGGTCAAAACAGATGAGTATTCATTCATATGTTCCCCTTCCTCAACTACAACCAAATCCCCCCACTATCTTCCTTATCCTAATCTTCATGCAACTCCCCAGAGCCGAGCGCCTTTAAACACTAATATACCGCTGGTAGTGAAATAAGCAAATTTGCCCAATTCACAAACCACGGCAGTGTACTCAGCCCAGGAGTCTGCACAAAAATAACAAACTAAAACAACAAACCAACACTAAGTGTTGCTAAAGCCTAACAGGGGAAATGAAATCAATCTCATCTTATCATTTACCACACAAAGTCACTTACCCATAAAAGTGTGAAAAGAAGACTCTGTTGGAATCACGTCCGTCTCCCACAACATTTCCTCAAACAAAATCAAACGAAAAAATCATAATCCACGTGATTAACGCATTCACTTTAAATTTTCGGACAAGCCCCCATTTGTTACAGCCGGCTCTAAGGCTGCAACAAAAAGGAGACCGGACGCGTCAATTGCTAGCAAAACATTTATTAATTCACAAGGGAAAACAGACATAAACATAATATAAATAACAGACATGTGTCAAGGTCGGCCAGGACGCTTAGCGAAGCACAGAACAACCGAATCCATCCCCAAAGCCAACGCCGAAAAGCCGTCCTCACAAGCAGTCCCCACCGCGTTTCATACTGCATCTAACAAGTGTCAGGTGTGTTGGCCCCGCCCCCTCCAGACGGCACCTAAAAGCAAACACACACAACCACACACACGCACATACGTACATACGTACAGCCTAGGCTGAGACGTCACAGTGGCACTCTTGAGAAGGGCTGCTCAGAGATGGGACTCAGTTCTTTCCAGGAGCTGGTAGCAGGGCCACTCCTTTTCCCGGTGGAGGGCTGGGGAAGAATCCTTATTCTCAGAAAGAACTGACTCTCCCGTCTCTGAGCCCACCGAGTTCACGGACGACACTGTGCGCCGCCCCTGAGCCGTGTACCCCTCTTCCCCCTCTCTCTCAGAGCCGGATGACAGTGTGTGCCGTCCCCGGACAGTACCGCTCTCATCCCCCTCTGTCGCCAGACCCCTGGCAGAGCAGGCCCCCGCGGAATGCCGGACCTCCTCTGTCAGGGTGCGGTTATGACCGTGCCCCCACACCCGGCCGCTATGCCGTCCACGTCCGGGCCGGTCATTCCGCTTCGCTGCACCACAGAGGGGACGTCCGTGGTTCGCTTGACTCCGCAGGCAAAATTCTTGGGAGCCTGGCTAGAGCTTCCCAATCTGTTCCGCTGGGTCGTGCGAACCATCGGCTCGGCTATGCGATTCAGTTCGCACGGTCTCCTCCCCGCTTCAGGGGAGTCCGCTCCACTATGGTCGGTGGCTATGCCCCTATCATGAGAGCGGAGGTTGCTACCCTACTGGCGAAGGGTACGGTCGAGACTGTCCCTCCAGCCGAAATGAGGTCCGGGTTTTACAGCCCCTACCTCATTGTCCAGGAGAAATCCGGTGGGTTATGGCCAATCCTGGACCGGTGCATCTGAACCGCCCCCTTCACAGGCTGCCGTTCAAGATGCTCCTGGCCAAACGCATTTTTCGAATGTGTGCGGCCACAGGATTGGTTTGCAGCGATCGACCTGAAGGACACCTACTTTTATGTCTCCGTTCTCCTTCGACTCAGACTGTACCTACGGTTTGCTGTCAGGGGGTGCGCATATCAGTACGCTGTTTTCCCATTCGGGCTAGCCCTGTCACAAAGGTTGTCGAGGCAGCCCTTGTTCCTCCGTGGGAACACGGGGTTCGCATCCTGAATTTTCTCGGCGACTGGCTATCCTAGCTCACTCTCGAGACCAGGTTTGCAAACACAGGGACCCAGTGCTTCGGCACCTAGCTCGTCTGGGCCTTCGGGTCAACTGGGAAAAGAGTAAACTTTGCCCTGTGCAGAGGATCTCTTTTCTCGGTATTGACTTGGTCGCCTTCTCCACTCAGCCACTGCTGACTTGCCTGAGACAATCAAGCGCAAGAGTGCGGTTCCACTGAAGTTTTCTCAGAGGCTCCTGGGGCAAATGGCGTTCGTAGCCGCAACATCGCCGCTCGGATTGCTCATATGAGACCGCTTCAGCTTTGGCTTCGCGACCGAGTCCCGAGGTGGGCATGGCAACACGGCGTGCTCCGAGTACCAGTTACTCCGACCTGCCGTCAGACCTTCACCCCGTGGTCGAACCTCAGTTTATACGGGCTAGTGCCCCTGGAACGAGCTTCCGGGCATGTTGTTCTCAACACATGCCTCCACCTCGGGCTGGTGGGGCGCCATGCGCAATGGACACGCTGCCGCCAGCTCCTGGACAGGACCTAGCGCCCTTAGCATGTCTATTGCCTCGAGTTGCTGGCAGTATGCCTTGTTCTGCACCGCTCTTGCGTTGGTCAAGGTCAACGCGTACTAGCCCACTCTGACATTACAGTAGCGTCAGTAGCGTACATCTACCATCAAGGTGGTCTGTGCTCCCGCCGTATGTCCACCTCTTATGGAGTCAGAAGCATCTGAGGTCGCTTCGAGCCATTATTCCTGGAGCCCTGAACTGTGCAGCCTACGAGCTCCCACGGCTTCAGCCCCTCCCTGGAGAATGGTGACTCCATCCCCAGTCGGTTCAGCTGGTTTGGGACCAGTTCGGGGACGCACATATAGATCTGTTTGCTTCTCACGACTTGACCCATTGCACCCTGTATTATTCCTTGACCGAGGGCACGCTCGGCACGGATGCACTGGCGCACAGCTGGCCGTGGGGCTGCAAATTGCGCAAAGGAGCAGGTCATTCTGGTCGCGCCGCACTGGCCCACCCGGACCTGGTTCTCCGAACTTGTACTCCTCGCGACAGCACCTCCCTGGCCAATTCCTCTGAGGAAGGACCTTCTTTCTCAGGGACGGGGCACCCTATGGCACCCTCGTCCCGATCTTTGGAACCTCTATGTGTGGCTCCTGGGCGGGACGAGGCAGGTTAGAGTACCCTACCACCAGCGGTGGTGGCTACCATCACTTCCGCTAGAGCGTCGTCCACGAGACACCTCTACGCGTTGAAGTGAAACTTCTTCGTCAACTGGTGCTCTTCTCGCCGAGAAGACCCCCGGAGATGTTCGATCAGTGTCGTGCTTTCCTTCCTTCAAGATGGGTTGGAGCGAAGGCTGTCTCCCTCCACCCTCAAAGTATACGTTGCCGCTATTGCCGCACACCATGATACGGTAGAAGGTAAGTCTGTTGGGAAGCACGACCTGATCGTCAGGTTCCTGAGAGAAGCGAGGAGACTGAATCCTCCTCGCCCTCCTCTCGTCCCTCTTGGGACCTCTCAGTGGTTCTAACGGCCCTGCAGAGTGCTCCCATTGAGCCTTTGCAATCAGTGGAGCTAAAGAAAGTCAATGAAGACAGCGCTCCTGGTTGCATTGGCCTCCATCAAGAGGGTAGGGGACCTGCACGCATTCTCCGTTGACGAAGCGTGCCTGGAATTCGGGCCGGCTTACTCTCACGTGATCCTGAGACCCCGGCTTGGATATGTGCCCAAGGTTCCCACCACTCCCTTCTGGGACCAGGTGGTGAACCTGCAAGCGCTGCCCCTGGAGGAGGCAGACCCAGCCTTGGCACTGCTCTGTCCAGTACATGCTCTCCGCGCCTATGTAGACAGAACGCAATGTTTCAGGACCTCAGACCAGCTCTTTGTCTGTTATGGTGGGAAGCTGAAGGGAAAGGCTCTCTCCAAGCAAAGCCTGTCTCACTGGATAGTGGACACCGTTTCTTTGGCATACCAGCAGCAAGGTCGACCGTGCCCCCTTGGTGTGACCTCCCACTCCACCCGGAGTGTGGCGTCCTCATGGGCTCTAGCGCATGGTGCCTCGCTAACAGACATCTGCAGAGCTGCAGGCTGGGCAACACCCAACACATTTGCCAGATTCTACAATCTCCGAGTGGAGCCTGTGTCCTCTCATGTACTCGCTTCAACCAGCTAGTACTGGACCCGCTCAGGTGTCTTCGCTTGCTCGCCATTCCACTCCACGGACTGGATACGTGCGATATTCTCCTCAGGTGAGCTTCCCCGAAAGCCCTGAGTTCCTCCAGCACTCCTGACGTCGGCGCCAGTGTCTATTGCCTGTGCGTCGGCTAGGTGCCTCCCGTGTGCATGGTCCCTCCCCTGAGCGACCCCCGCATGTGTATTTCCACTGTAAGCCTCTCTGAGCATGTGTCTTTCCCTTGGCAAGCCACCTTGCCACCCCTGGGGTTGAAATATTCCACCTGCGACTGGACACCCCAGTGTTCTCCATATGCATTCCTTCGGGTCATATGTGTATTCTCTAAGTCCCCCCCCCAACCCTCCCCCCTCTGGGTTGGCATTAATTGCATATTTCTCTGACATATGAGATATGCTCCCCAGTGTACCTTGGTATTCCTGTGCTAAATAGGAGTCATTCGTCCATGCTAGTCTCACGACAGGGATCTCAGATTTACGCAGAGCACTGGAAGACAGCTGTGAAGGTGGCGTGATTAGACTGGTAACCCCATTCGTCGTCATCCGACGTAACTCGGAGTGACAACGAAAGGGAACGTCTCGGTTACATATGTAACCAGTTACGTCTGCCTGCCACTTCCGCTGTACCGTGGATATTGCCTGAGCTCAGTCTTGGCTCCTCAGCGAAGAAACATATCTGCATATTGCCGGCGTCCTCCTTTTATACCCACGAGGTAAGGCGGAGATACGCTATGCAAATTCCGCAGACCTATGGCATTTCTTTGCCATTGGCTCGTTTTTGTATACTCAAAGTCGATAGGCTTTCTAAGTGAAACCCTATTCGTCGTCATCCGACGTAACGTCTCCGTTCCCTACTCATGGAACGAGGGTTACATTCGTAACCGAGACGTTTTGTTTTCTTCCAGTTGCACTCCATTTTTTCTGGCTGCTCTCTTAAGAGCCTGAGTGTGCTCGTAGTACCACGGCGTTGGTCTTTAATCTTCTTTAAGCACAAAGGAGCAACTGTGTCTACAGTGCTGGAAAAGAGAGTCAAAAGTTTCTGTCGCAATATCAAGTTCTTCTAGGCTATCTGGGATGCTGAGGAGATAAAAACTGATCTGGAATATTATTAATAAAGCAATCTTTAGTGGCAGAAGTGATAGGTCTAACATATTTGTAACACGGAGTCGACTTTGCAGCCTTGGCTAAATTAAGTATACATGCGACTAGATAGTGATCTGAGATGTCATTGCTCTGCTGTAGAATTTCAACTGCGTCAACATTGATTCCATGCGATAATATTAGATCTAGAGTATGATTACGACAATGAGTAGGTCCTGACACGTGTTGTCTAAATCCAATAGAGTTCAGAATGTCTTTAAATGCCAATCCTAATGCATATTTTTCGTTATCTACATGTATATTCAAATCACCAACAATTAGGACTTCATCTGCAGCCAGTACTAACTCTGATAGAAATTCAGCAAATTATTTGATAAAGTCTGTATGGTACCCTGGTGGTGTCAGGGCTCACAGAAGGAACAGAATGGATGGATAATTTATAAAGTTTATTTGTGCAGATGGATATTCAGTCGGAGATAACAGGTAAGGATCAAATGACTTTGAAACATTAAACAGGCTTAGCTGAATGGATAATGTCCTTTTCTTTCTTGCAGATGGGTAGAATGCAGTCACACCGAAGATGGATGGATTCAGAAGGATCGGGAAGCTGGTAAGTATCAGGTTGGTTGAAGGAGAGTCTGTGAGTCATGTATCGACGAGACCAGACAAGTGACTGCAGTGAAGGTGAGTGCTTTATAGTGCATGTGGGTGATGGGGCACAGGTGACGGTGATTAGTAATAGAGGTCGACCGATAGTGGATTTTACCGATACCGATATCTAGGTTTGACCGTACATTCCGATAACCGATAATTCAACCGATATTTTTTTAATGGATACTGGATTAAAAACAAACTCACAATAAAACAGTGCTGAACTGAAATGTGCTCAATTAAATAAATAAATAAATATGAATATATTAAAACTTTATACAGAAAATAATTTAAACATTAAAATATTACAGGTTTCGTTAGCTATAACCTAGAAACATACGTACATTTCATAGGTAACACTTTGCAAGTCCCATTTGTAAACAAGGATGTATTAACTAGCTTTCATGAACTATGTGCATAATGCAATATACCTTTTTACTGCATGTATTACTATGAGCAATACAATTGTACCTTTATCATTCGTGTTAGTTCATTCATAGTACATTAACTAAGGTAATAAAAGAAAAAATAAGAATTAAAACTCCATCTCAAATGCATTAGTAAATGTTGAAATTAACAAACTACCGTAACAATGAATAATTCTTCTACAACTTGTATTAACCTTATTTAATGCTAAAAATGGAATGTTATTGTAAAGTTTTACCATTTCATATTATTCCAAAGAGTCGTGCTTAAAGATGGCCATTAAAATGTAATAAAGACCTGTATTATGTATACGTAGCTAATATAGCCTATAGTCTCTCCCTTTATTTGCTTCTATATTTTAGAACACTTGATGATTATCTAATCAAAATAACAAGATCTATTGTAGTGATTAAAAAGATCTTAAATCGAACGCGTTTCTGATTAGTTTACGTTTCTGTCGGCTGCATGAACATATCTGAGAAAGCAATCACGTCACTAGTTTTAAATATGAACTTCGTCGGCTAATGAATGCATAAAAGTGACCAGCCGGATAAAAATAATGCAAATAGATGGTAACAATCGCGCGATAAAACATTTGGGTCAGGTCTGCGTGTGTTTTTGTCACATTGCATTAACGGTTGACTGAGGTAGCCTAATGTTAGAGTCCTCACAGCCTCGACGGCAAACTACTGTTCTTTCTCTGCTGATGCAGCATCTAGTCAACAAATGAATTAATTTGTAATGATATGGCAATATGTAGCTACTTTAGTGTTATGTATTCATACCGTTTCGCTGTCGGTGTTTTATATGTCAGCGCTCTTGCTGCGTGTTCTCTCCGTGCTGCACTGCTGCGCGCTGCCTCACGTGTTAATGTAAACAACTCAGCCAGTGATAGTTTGTTATTTGTCCTCTAGAGGCCGCTCTCACTCTGTATAATGCCAGCAGTCTCTTCTGTTCTGAGCGCTCTCGTGCTGTGTAATGACCGCGCGCACTTCTCAGCCGCTCCAGCAACGGACGCAACCCGGAAAAACTATCGGTGTGGATTTTTGCCGATAACGATAGTTCCACCACACAACTATCGGTGCCGATTAATCGGCAAAACCGATGAATCGGTCGACCTCTAATTAGTAATCAGGTGATTGTGAACGGGGGAGTGTCCGACTGGGTGATTGAGAATGAGTGGGCGGCGATGGCGGTCGTGACGTGGATGGAATCCTGACAGGTGGCCTGTAGCCAGCACAAATCTCAAACGTGATTTATCATTTACACTAGATAGTGTTACATTAAGCATAAACACTTAAAAATAATTATATTTAAAACTAGACTTCTGAGTAATTCTGAAGATATTACTATAAGTGACAGCAACACCTCCCCCTTTGCCTTTCAGACGAGGCTCATGTTTATAACTGTAATCTTGCGGGGTGGACTCATTTAAAGTAATGTAATCGACTGGTTTTAGCCAGGTTTCTGTCAAACACAGCACATCTAGGTTATAGTCTGTAATCATATCATTAACAATAAGTGCTTTTGAAGTAAGGGATCGAATATTCAGCAACCCGAGCTTTATCATTTGTTCATCCGTATTATATCTGCTTTTTCTTTGTTGAACATCAATTAAATTTTACCCTTAAATGGGTTTAGGAGTTTTTTGTATGTCCTGATTCGGGGAACAGACACAGTCTCTATATGATGATATCTAGGTGAAAGAGTCTCTATGTGATGGGATTTATCTGACCTCAGTGACGTGAGCCAGTCTGTCTGCTTCCTGAGCTGGGCCCCAATTCATGTTTGAGCTCTAAGACTATGTGCCATATTACTAGAGAGAAGAGCAGCACCATCCCAGGAGGGATGAATACCATCTCTTTTCAACAGGTCAGGTCTGCCCCAAAAACTTTTCTAATTGTCTATGAATTCTATATTATTTTGCGGACACCACTTAGACAGCCAGCCATTGAGTGAGGACAGTCTACTAACTATCTCATCACTCCTTCGCACAGGAAGGGGGCAAGAGCAAATTAAGTCAAGTCATCCTCATGTATATAGCACTTTTAACAATGTAGATTGTTTCAAAACAGCTTTACAGAGATAAACAAATAATTCAAGGTAACAGAGATTGGTTTGGTTTTATAGCGGTTCTTGAATACTGCTATTTCCTACAAACCATGCCTAAATAAACTACTTGTCTTGCCTATAAATTTTGATACAGAATTGTATTTTATTTTATCACTTCGGGGTAGGTACGCGAACCGAAATTTCACAACGCTTTATCTGTAGAGTAGTATAGGGATCCTCCATAGGGAGAGGCTAGTTGGCACTTCAGCACTGCGTTGTCATCGGGTCCAGGCGAAGGTCCTTCGTCAGATCTCGAAACGGCCTGTGTCCGGCAGGCTGCGGGAAAACCTCGGGATAAACAAAGACACTAAAATTAGCGTAGATGCCATTCTTCTTGTGATGTAACGAGTACATCAGGATTTAAGGGAAGTGTTCCCAGTTCCGGCTGACCTAATCTATGCAGCCTAACATTGAATTATAGAAGTCGATAATGTATTATGTGAATGCTAGGTCAAAGAGATGTGTTTTTAGTCTAGCTTTGAACTGACAGAGTTTGTCTGCTTCCCGGACAATGGTAGGAAGACTGTTCCAAAGTTTTGGTGCTAAATAGGAAAAGGATGTACCGCCAGCAGTCGATTTTGATATTCTAGGTATTATCAACTGGCCGGAACTTTGAGATCGCAATAGACGTGAAGGACTATAATGCGTTAAGAGCTCGCTCAAGTACTGCAGAGCTAAACCATTTAGTGCTTTGTAAGTAATCAGCAATATTTTAAAATTCATACAATGTTTAATAGGCAGCCAATGCAGTGTTGATAGAACCGGGCTAATATGGTCACACTTCCTGGTTCTGGTAAGAACTCGAGCTGCTGCGTTTTGTCAATGAGAGCAAATGGCGTAATTTAGATATATTTTTAAGATGGAAAAATGCGTTTTTACAAATACTAGACACGTGACTTTCAAATGAAAGATTGGTATCAAAGAGCAAACCCAGGTTCCTAACTGACGACGAAGACTTAACAGAGCAGCCATCAAGTGTTAGACAGTATTCTAGGTTATTACGTGAGGAAGTTTTTTGTCCAATAATTAGAATCTCTGTTTTTTCAGAATTTAGTAGTAGGAAATTACTAGTCATCCAATTTTTTATATCAGCTATGCATTCCGTTAATTTTGTGAATTACACAAAATTACAGTGCCTGACATTGTACTTGCGAGTTTACACACCTCTTTAACATTAATTTTAGCGATCTCTGAAAAAACAGAGATTCTAATTATTGGACCAAAAACCACTGCACGTAATAACCTAGAATACTGTGTAACACTTGATGGATGATCAACACTGCATTGGCTCCCTATTAAAGGGTACATATCATGCTTTTAAATCGTTCCTTTTTACATATAAATCATACATTTGTAGTCTATATAAAGCGGAACTGCAATGCTTGGGTCTGAATTCCTCATTATTATAGTTCCACAGGCCCCTTTTCTACCCCTTTTCTGATGTGCGTCTGAGAGCAACTCGTTTTGGTGCGGTCTCTTTAAATACAATTGAGACACTTCATACCCCGCCCCCTCTCCAGGTTGTAGCGGTGACACTCGGTTCAACTCCACCCCGTTCTGCCATTTTTGTAGTTTGATAGCAGAGATACGATTATCTAGCGGCACAGAAACGTTTTATTCACACGTTATTAACAAAATGTCAACAACGGAAGACTTGTCCAGCCAGCCTTACATGTTCTAGCCAGAGTCGGAGCCGGAGCGAGATGAAAATGAAGACGACGAACCTGCAGAACAACGTCTTCATATGGATGTATCGCAATGGTGTGTTACTGTATTTACACATGAAACTTTGGTCTTCCGACCTTTTACCACCGTGTCGATTTATTTTGATTAATATGTGCGAGGGAGAGAGAGCAAGACAGCGCCTAGTTTGGAGACGGCGAAGTCTTGTTTACACTTTTGCCTGGCTCCGAAGAGAGAGAGTGTGCGCGCGCGACCGGGTCTCTCTCTCTGCTCGTTCTTTCAGTTAAACATGCGCCCTGTCACAACACAAGCACGGCAGTTCATCTACATTAGACGGTGTAATGAAGCGTGTGGGTTACTACATCCAACAACCGAACATTTTAACTTACCCTCTCGTAAGTTCTGCATCCTTTAGCTTGGACTACAAAATTGCAGCGAGAAATAAAAATGGCGGATTGCTCGAAGTGGTGGGCCGGAAGTCGATGTCCTTATTTGGCAGTTCCGCTGCAAATACTGTGACGTAATAGTTCAAAAAACGTCATAGAGAACAGAAAAATCGGAACAGGTTGAAAAATATGACCAAAACAGAATATAAAGATATCAACGAAGCACCTGAAGAGAATAATTTAAACTTTTCTGTACTTCTAAACACTCCAAATATACAACAAAATGCATTTAAGGGCTAAAAAAATGGATTTAGCATGATATGTCCCCTTTAAACATTGTATACATTTTACTAATTACTTGCAAAGCATTACATGCAGTTTAGCTTCCCAGTACTTGAGTGAGCTCTTACCTCATTATAGTCCTTCACATCTAAAACACATCTCTTTAACCTGGCATACACATAACACATCATCAATTTCTATAATTCAAATCATGTAAAATGATTGTTAGGCTGCATAAATTAGGTCAGCCGGAACCGGGAACACTTCCCATAACACCTGATTTACTCTTTAAGTAAATTAATAAGAAGAATGGCATCTATGCTAATATTAGTCTCTCTGTTTATCCTGAGGTTTATTGTAGTAAGCCGGACCCAGGCCGTATCCAGATCAGATGAAGGACCTGTGCCTAGACATGACCACAGCACAGCCCTGAAGTGTCAGCAGAGACCGTGTCAACTAGACTATCCCCTGAAAAGGCCTCATCGACACGACAAAAGTTTTTTTCACAACAAAAGTTTTTTCCACTGTACAGATGAAAATGTTATCAAAATGATTCCCATTCACTAGGATCCGCGGAAATGACTATACCGCTGTATTATGTAATTGGCACGTTGTAAAAAAAGACTACACGCCCGGCCACATTCGCATTAAAACGCGCATGCCTATAGACTAAACAAGTAATACGCATATGCATGCCGTTACCTGTTTCACAGATTCACATTTTTGAAGTTTACATGGAGATGATAACGGTATTGTTTTCAAAACTCGTTTTCAAAAAACTTTTTTTTTTTTAAGTTTGCGTTCTCAGGCCACCAAAACGCCGTTGAGGTGTATGAATGGCCAGAAAGCATTAACAGTTTTGTGTTTTCAGTTGAAAACAGTGTCGTGTGAACACTGGAGACTAAGTTAATAACTAATGATTTTTCCAACAGAAATGAATCAATCAAAACTTACTTAAGCTGGACAATGACTTTATTCTAGAGCTGCTGTACAGCCAAAACAATCTTTGTTGCATTAATTTCCTATTATCACTGTAAAGCTGCTTTGAAACAATCTGTATTATAAAAAACTCTATATAAATTAAGGTGACTAAAAGTAGCCAAACAGCCACACATTATGTATTGCTGATGTCACCGGGTGACGAAGGCGGAACCAAAAATCAGCGCGTGATTCCCTTGGGGAGCACTTCCGGGGTAACACCAGGCCGCTTCCGGTTCGCTGTCATGGCCGACCAGAAAGGTAAACGGGGAAATTAGCAGCAGCTGGATTAAATCGGAGTTGATTATGGTGGCGACGAGGACGCACATGTTCAGAGGGGATATAAAAGCAGAGATTGGAGAATCTAAACGAGAAGTTCGAGGAAGAAGTAGGACGCGAAGTACAAGGCAGAAGAGAGCGAGCGAGTGAGAATACCAGAGCTGGCTGGGAATAAGATTGTCATTGTGAGTGTGAACACTATCATCTGGAAAGAAGTTAAGTACATGATTCCTAATTGTTTTAGAAGCACCGCGTCTGTGTTCATGGAGGCATTGTGATATATTGGAGGGCTCGTACCTGTTTGCTGTTTCTCTCTTTCGTGTGGTTGAAGTTGGTGATTGGAAGGCATGTTCATTTTCTTGTATAAAGCTCCATACAGTCATAATAATGTCACACCCCCCTCCTGTCTGAATACGAGCTGCTGGTGGAATGATCCAGGCCAAATGGAGTGAAGGCTTAAATCCACTGTGAGGTATTTCTAGAGTTGCAGTGCTTACGAATTGAAGTGTTCACGTGTGGGATTGTGGAGGGATTGATGTATGCACAAGTGTGAGGAAGATTGAAATATTCCGTCGCTCCAAATCTTCCCTGGGATCATCCAGCCCCGTGGGGGGTGGGGAGGTTCTACAATTTGACTGTGTGTATAGATGTTGTTCGGGGTTACTCACCTGAAGATCCTCTTAGTACGAGTATTCTGAGCTCCACCGCTGTCCTGAGGAAATAGAGAAAGCCAGTCACTCACGCTGCTCTGAGTTCTGTACCTGAAGACCCTCGCAGTCTGATCCTTCTGAACTTCACCGCTGTCCTGAAGAAGCAGAGCAAGCCAGCTCCTCCTGCTGTTCCGGGTTACTCACCTGAAGATCCTCTTAGTCCGAATGTTCTGAGCTCCACCGCTGTCCTGAGGAAATAGAGAAAAACAGTCACTCACGTTGCTCTGAGTTATTTACCTGGAGACCCTTGTAGTCTGATCATTCTGAATTCCACCGCTGTCCTGAAGAAGCGGAGCAAGCCAGCTCCTCCTGTTGTTCTGGGTCACGCACCTGAAAATCCTCTTAGCCCGAGTATTCTGAGCTCCACCGCTGTCCTGAGGAAATAGAGAAAGCCAGTCACTCCCGTTGCTATGAGTTATTTAGCTGGAGACCCTTGTAGTCTGATCATTCTGAACTCCACTGCTGTCCTGAAGAAGCAGAGCAAGCCAGCTCCTCCTGTTGTTCGGGGTTACTCACCTGAAGATCCTCTCAGTCCGAGTATTCTGGGCTCCACCGCTGTCCTGAGGAAATAGAGAAAGCCAGTCACTCACGTTGCTCTGAGCCACTCACCTGAAGATCCTCGTAGTCCGAGCATCCTGAGCTCCACCACTGTCTTGAAGAAACAGAGCAAGTCAGCTCCTCCCGCTGCTCTGGGTTACTCGTCTGAAGATCCTTGGGTGTTGAGCATCCTGAGTTCCCTGGTCGCTCGGAAGAATAGAAAGAGTTCAGTTCTCCATGCTGATACTATTTTAAGTATGTTTTAATATCTAATAAAGACAACTCATTTATCTTATCTTGTGTCCGACCTTGTGGTGTTCCCTTGGTGTAGCTCCTGTAATGGTAGTTGCTACGGGTGGTGGGCTACTGGGCTCTGTCCCCACCCCGGCCGGTGACATAACTTGGCGTAGTCGGCAGGGCTCCACTCTGAGTTGAGCAGCCAGGGACACATGATGGCGGATGAAGAACTGCCTGTAGGCCGGCCTCCAGTTAACCCTGTGTTTATGGGAGCCCCGTGGGCCCAGAAGTATGGTGGACCCGGATCGTAGTTGAATCTGACAGAATGGAGAGCCCAAGTGGAGTATCTCTCGGGATTGCAAGGGTTGAGCGACTCCCAGAAGGTCCAGTTCGTCTTGATCTCCCTGGAAGGGGAAGCGAAGAGAGAGGTCCAAGCCGCGTCTGCGGCCACTCGAGCCAATGCACAAGCCATCTTCGAGTTCTTGGCAGGACAGTACGGTGATGCCACCCCTGTGGCCGTGCTCCGAGCTCAATTCTTTAACTACAAACAAGGGCCCTGGGAAACTCTGCGGGCCTTCGCCCTACGCTTACGGGAGCAGCATACCCGGCTGAAGGGGCGAAGAGATCATGGGCTGGGGGCAGAAGAGACTTTATTGCGATACCAATTCCTCCTGGGCCTACGAGAAGGGCCTTTCCGGCAGAGCCTGCGCTTACAGCTTTGCAGGGATGCGACCTTAACCTTCGAAGACCTCCGCCGGGAAGCTCTGGCGTTGGAACAAGATTACGCAGAGACGATGGATTCGCCCGTATGTATGGCTGCCAGGGAGGCTAGTGTTCCGGTGCCCCCTGGGCCGTCTGACTGGAAACAAGATCTACGGGCTGAGCTCAAGAAGGATGTCCGTGAACAAATGGCCGAAGTGTCCAAGACTCAACTAGAGGAGCTTCGCCGTGGACGGCCTGATTCCTCAACTCTGGCTCGAGAACGTTCGTGGTCAGACGGAGGACAGGACCCAGGAAGGCGCCCAGGTCGGGCCGGTGGCCCTAAGTACCAGTGGGACGAACAGGGGCGCCCGATCTGCAACGGTTGTGGAGAACCTGGCCACTACAGCCGTCAGTGCAGTGCACGGCGAAATTCACAAGGGAATTTTTAGAACGACCGGCCACTGTGGGTCAAGTGGTTGGGACCCCCTTTATTGACCCTCCCCTAGCTACGGCCCCAAGAGACGGTTTGGTCGGGCAGTGTCCGCTTGTGGAGATCCGAGTGAACGGCACCATGGTTTGGTGCCTAGTGGAGACTGGGTCCCAGGTTACCCTGTTCTCAGAGAGTTTGGCTAAGGAACTGTTTGACGTTCATTACTTACCTGAGGCAGAAGCCCCGTGGCTTATCCTGCGAGGGGCCAATGGGCTAGATATCCCATATATCGGATACTGAGTCACAGACTTTGAGATCCACGGGACCACCATACTGCAGAAGGGAGTCGTCATTGTTCGGGACTCTTGCTTGGGGGCACATCGAGCCTTGCTAGGAATGAATGTGATTATGGATTGTTGAAAGGAGTTGTTCCGGATAGGGCCCGTTCGAACTGCCCCACTGGCTGAGAAAAGGGAGTGGAAACGCATTGTGGCAGACTGCCGACGGATACAGACAGCCAGCTCCCAAGAAGATCGGGAAGATACTGGCCGGGTGGCCTGTCGTTATGCCCTTTCCGTTCCGGCCCGGAGTGAGGCCGTTCTTTGGGCTCGGTTGTCTGCTCGGACTTATGGCTCAGAAGATTGGGTTCTTATAGAGCCCCACTGGGATTGCCAGAATGTGAAAGTGGCCCGAGGATTGGCCGTGGCCCGTCGTGGCCGAGTGGCGGTGCGAGTGCGGAACGGGAATCCCTATCGCGTCCACCTCTATCGTCATCAACGTTTAGCCCGTGTGACCCCGGTGGGTCCCCATCAAGTGAGAGAAGGCCGAGAGGTCAGCTTCTGCCAGGTGAGCTCAACGGTGGTGGAAGTGGCCCTGATGCGTGAAAAATCCAGGGGTGACCGCTCTGGCGGAGACTTACCGGTCCACCTGCAGGAAGAGTCATTGTGAGGAGAGGGCCTGGAGGGAAGCCAAGCCCGTCAGCTGCAGAGTCTGTTGGCTAAGTGGCAACATGTCTTCTCCTCTCATGAGGTAGACCATGGCTGTACAAATGTGGTGAAACATTCCATCCCCACGGGGGATGCAGCACCCAGTCGGGAGCAGTACCGTCCGGTCCCTCCGACCTTGTATTCCGAAATACGCACCTTGCTGAGAGGAATGTTAGAACAAGGGATCATCCGGGAGAGTAGTAGCCCGTGGGCGGCCCCGATCGTCCTGGTAAGCAAGAAGACCGGCGCCTGGTGGTTCTGTGTGGACTATCGGTGGCTGAATCAGGTCACCAAGAAGAACGCTTTTCCTTTGCCTAGGATCGAAACTCCCTCACCAGCCTGACACATGCCGCTTGGTATTCTACACTCGATCTCGCCAGCGGATACTGGCAGGTACAGGTGGAGGAGAGGGACCGGGAGAAGACCGCTTTTACTACACCCTTTGGCCTGTTTGAATGGGATCGGATGCCTTTTGGTCTTTGCAATGCTCCAGCCACTTTCCAACGGCTCATGCAGCGGTGTTTGGGCGGGCAGTTGGTGGACACCACCTTGGTGTACTTGGATGATGTCATCGTCTACTCGCCGGACTTCGCTTCACACCTATTGCATCTCGAGCAAGTGTTCCAGGCAATGGAGAGGTATGGGCTGAAGCTCCAACCTGGGAAATGCCAACTCCTCCGGAAAGAGGTTAAATTCCTGGGCCATTGTGTTGGGGCTGCAGGAGTCGCGGTAGACCCAGACAAGGTGTCGGCGGTCCAAGGCTGGGATCCCCCGAGGACCGTACGGCAAGTGAGGTCTTTCTTGGGATTTGTCGGGTACTATAGGTGATTCATTAAGGATTTCTCCATGATTGCTAAACCGCTAAATCAACTGCTGGCCAGCTCAGGTTGCTCACGGGGCCGTGGGTCCCCCTCGGTTGTCTGGGACCCGGGTTGTGAGGTAGCCTTCCAGAGACTGAAACAGGAGTTGCTACAGGCCCCAATTCTGGCTCATGCGGACTTTACGCAGCCCTTCATCCTGTACACCAATGCCAGCAACACCGGGCTGGGAGCAAGGAGTAGAGCGGGTCATCGCCTATGCGAGCCGAAGCCTTCACCCAGCTGAACGAAACGACGCCAACTATAGCTCATTTAAGATCGAGCTGTTGGCTATGAAGTGGGCCCTGTGCGAAAAATTTAAGGACTACCTGTGGGGGGCCAAAGTGCTTGTGGTTACCGATAATAGCCCGTTGGTCCACTTGCAAACGGCTAAACTGGGGGCGGTCGAGCATCGGTGGGTGGCGCAACTTGCCAATTTCGACTATCAGCTCCAGTATCGGCCAGGACGGGAACACACCAATGCGGATGTCTTGTCTCGATTACCTGTGGGCAGTATCGACGGTCGTCCACCTGTGTTACCTGTAGACGAGGAGCTGATGGTAGGAATAGTGGAGGCCCCCGGGGTGCAGCAGGAGATGGGATCCGCGACGGTGGAGGAGGCTACAGGGAGAGGACGAGGGGCTGGTGGCCATACAAACTTACTTGGAACAGGGGGGACCCCCTGGGGCGGCAGAACGGCATGGCCAGAAACGGACTGTGGGCAACCTCCTGGGACAATGGGAACGGCTTTGCTTGAGAGACGGAGTAGTTTGCCGTACCGTCCAGGATTCTACGACTAACGAGACTGTGCGCCAGGTGGTTGTGCCAGAAGGCCAAGTACAGCACTTGCTACGGGTGTATCACGCCCAGCTGGGACATCAAGGGAAAGAGAGGACTGTGTCCACTCTATTACTTCTATTGGTCGGGGATGGAGGCGGCTGTGGGCCTGTACGTCCAGGGATGTGCCCGTTGTATGTTGTTTAAAGCTAGAAGAGAAGCTAAAGCCCCACTGGTTCCAGTATGGCCTAGGGCCCCCTTACACATGATCGCCATGGATTTCCTGACGTTGAGCCGGCCGACCGACTTGTACCAGAACATCTTAGTAGTGACAGACCTATTTACTAAGTATTGTATGTTGTATCTTTGCTATTTTAATTGTTTTTGTACAGCGCTTTGAGATGTACATTTAAAGGCGCCATAGAAAATAAAGGTTATTATTATTATTATAAGTATGCGTGGGCAATTCCGACCCTGGACCAGACAGCAGTCACCACGGCGAATGCCCTCTGGAGAGCAGTGTTCCAGCCATTCGGGTGTCCCGAGACCCTTCACT
Source organism: Rhinichthys klamathensis goyatoka (assembly GCF_029890125.1). Taxonomy (NCBI): domain Eukaryota; kingdom Metazoa; phylum Chordata; class Actinopteri; order Cypriniformes; family Leuciscidae; genus Rhinichthys; species Rhinichthys klamathensis. Next base: position 1,490,576 of record NW_026606640.1, read on the forward strand.
CCGACCAAGGGCCGAACTTCGAGTCTCGAGTGATTCAGGAGCTGTGTCGAATCTATGGGTGTAAGAAGACTCATACCACCCAAAAGGGAACGGAGGATGCGAACGGTTCAACCAAACCTTGTTGGGTCTGCTGGGGACCTTAGATACAGACCATCAGAGTCGGTGGACAGATAGCCTCCCGGCTTTGGTGCAGGCCTACAATAACAGCGTCCACAGCACCACGGGGTATGCCCCAACTTATTTGATGTTTGGGAGGCACATACGTCTGCCCACTGATCTGCTCCTGGGGACGATGGCGGCTGGAGAACCTTTGACCCTTACCGAATGGGCGCATCGACACCATCGACAGCTCCATACGGCCTATCAGCGGGTCGCCGACTATATTAGCAGGGCAGGTACCAAGAATAAACGGATATACGATCGAACGGCACGGGAGGCCCCTTTGCTACCTGGGTGTTGGTGCGAGACAATCGGCGTCAGGGGAAGGGTAAGCTCAGTGACAGGTGGGGAGCTACGCCATATGTGGTGGAGAGACAACAGGGTCCGAACCAGCCAGTCTATACCATTCGACCCGAAGGAAGATCGGGACCTGAAAGGGTGCTACACCGGAACTTACTTCGCCCTTGTCCAAACTACCCGAGGCTTTTGGCCGAAGCCCCCACAGTTCCAATGGCTCGTGGGCCACCTTTGGTAGGCTGGGCAGTATTACCGAGGGGCCCAGACATCGAGGTCAGGGGAGCAGAGCCGGTCTCCCCGCCTAGGCGCTCGCAAAGAGAAACCCGAGGGTTACCCCCCGAGAGATATGGAGAGTGGGTATCGGAGCCCCGTTCTAGGGACTAGAACGGAATGGTGGGGGAGGATGTCACCGGGTGACAAAGGCGGAACCAAAAATCAGCGTGTGATTCACTTGGGGAGCACTTCCGGGGTAACACCAGGCCGGTTCCGGTTCGCTGTCATGGCCGACCAGAAAGGTAAACAGGGAAATTAGCAGCAGCTGGATTAAATCGGAGTTGATTATGGTGGCGACGAGGACGCACATGTTCAGAGGGGATATAAAAGCAGAGATTGGAGAATCTAAACGAGAAGTTCGAGGAAGAAGTAGGACGCGAAGTACAAGGCAGAAGAGAGCGAGTGAGTGAGAATACCAGAGCTGGCTGGGAAGAAGATTGTTATTGTGAGTGTGAAGACCATCATCTGGAAAGAAGTTAAGTACATGATTCCTAATTGTTTTAGAAGCACCGCGTCTGTGTTCATGGAGGCATTGTGGTATAATGGAGGGCTCGTACCTGTTTGCTGTTTCTCTCTTTCATGTGGTTGAAGTTGGTGATTGGAAGGCACGTTCATTTTCTCGTATAAAGCTCCATACAGTCATAATAATGTCACACCCCCCTCCTGTCTGAATACGAGCTGCTGGTGGAATGATCCAGGCCAAATGGAGTGAAGGCTTAAATCCACGGTGAGGTATTTGTAGAGTTGCAGTGCTTACGAATTGAAGTGTTCACGTGTGGGATTGTGGAGGGATTGATGTATGCACAAGTGTGAGGAAGATTGAAATATTCCGTCGCTCCAAATCTTCCCTGGGATCATCCAGCCCCGTGGGGGGTGGGGAGGTTCTACAATTTGACTGTGTGTATAGATGTGTGCAGGTGCCCATTTACTTCCATCCTGAAGAAACAGAGAAAGCCAGTCACTCACGCCACCTTGAGTTCACCGACCTCGAAGACCGCCACCTCCTGAGCTTCCTGGTAGTTCCAAAGACCCTGCACCTCAGGTATTTCGAGCTCTATTGCTGTAGTTAAGAAACCGAGAAAACCTGTCACTCACGCCGCCTTGAGTTCACTGACCTTGAAGACCACCACCTCCTGAGCTTCCTGGTAGTTTCAAAGACCCTGCACCTCAGGTATTTCGAGCTCTATTGCTGTATTGGAGAAACAGAGAAAACCCGTCACTCACGCCGCCTTGAGTTCACCGACCTTGAAGACCGCCACCTCCTGAGCTTCCTGGTAGTTCCGAAGACTCCGCACCTCAGGTATCTTGAACTTCACTGCTGCCCTGGAGAAACAGAGAAAGCCAGTCACCCATGTTTCTCTGAGTTATTTACCTGGAGACCCTTGTAGTCTGATCATTCTGAACTCCACCACTGTCCTGAAGAAGCAGAGCAAGCCAGCTCCTACTGTTGTTCTGGGTTACTCACCTGAAGATCCTATTAGTCCGAGTATTCTGAGCTCAAACCGCTGTCCTGAGGAAATAGAGAAAGCCAGTCACTCACGCTGCTCTGAGTTCTGTACCTGAAGACCCTCGCAGTTCGAGCATCCTGAACTCTACCGCTGTCCTTAAGAAGCAGAGCAAGCCAGCTCCTCCTGTTGTTCGGGGTTACTCACCTGAAGATCCTCTTAGTCCGAGTATTCTGGGCTCCACCGCTGTCCTGAGGAAATAGAGAAAGCCAGTCACTCACGTTGCTCTGAGCCACTCACCTGAAGATCCTTGTAGTCCGAGCATCCTGAGCTCCACCACTGTCTTGAAGAAACATAGCAAGCCAGCTCCTCCCGCTGCTCTGGGTTACTCATCTGAAGATCCTTGGGTGTTGAGCATCCTGAGTTCCCTGGTCGCTCGGAAGAATAGAAAGAGTTCAGTTCTCCATGCTGATACTATTTTAAGTATGTTTTAATATCTAATAAAGACAACTCATTTATCTTATCTTGTGTCCGGCCTCGTGGTGTTCCCTTGGTGTAGCTCCTCAGAGTGGTAGTTGGTACGGGTGGTGGGCTACTGGGCTCTGTCCCCACCCCGGCCGGTGACACTATTGACCTTGATTTATTATCATTTTTATGCAATCTCTCAGTGAAGAAATAGACTTGTTTACTTGAAATTATTTGTGGTAGACAAGCAGTATAATGAAAGCTGGAATTTTAATCAGCCATTTGTTTGCCAGTGTGTCGTGTTTAATCAGAGATCCACAATGCTGTCGGTTTAACAGGCATAGCCTACTTCCGAAAACTCTCTGCATGAAGTTTTAAGACCTGTTTTAGATAAGAGACTGTGAGAGAGGTTGACATTTAGTTGGTTGAACTCCAGGCACCTATTATTAGCACATGGGTGGTTGACGTGACGCTCCATTTTTGTGTTCATAGTGACAAATATAAATAAAAATTTATAATATTTCTTTAAAATACCTGTTTTTATATACAGTTTAATCTTCCAGAACTAATACATCTGTAATTAATGAGCATCATAATTCAAATATGTAAATATTTTGTTTTAAACATGACATTTGTCCACTGGCGTGACTGTCCGGGGTAGCGTTCCTTATCTTAAAACTACTTTTAATTAAATGAAAAATAAGTCTAAATACAATAAAATACTTGTATAGATATTATAGTAGTGTTAACTTAATGAAACTAAAGGTTATAAGTCTTAAGGTCCCCATTCAGAATAATTATGACACATTACATTTTGTCCGCAAAACTGGTGTCCACCTGGTGTGACGCCATTCTGTGGATATAAAACGGGCATTAATTTCGGCACCCTATTACTGAGTGGGGCCCTTCTTTATCCAGGAAGTACAGTAGACCTCACTGGAGCACATGGACTGCACACAATGTGAGTTCTGTCTCAAATATTTTGATAATATTGCTATTTCTGTGCACTGCTGGAAATGGGATCCATTATGCAGTCCTTTGGTGTGACGTAATTTAAGGATTGATCTGAAAATTTGCATCAATTTATATTGATTGACTATTGAAAATAATATAAACCTTAACACTGTTAGTCAGGATTGAAGACTGTCTCTCATATAGCTAGGCCGCAAACTGGCCTTGATCTTGAAAACGTCCACTGGTGTGACAGCACTGTCCTATAGTGTGACATGAAACCAGCGTCACACTGGTGGAAATGGCTGTCACACCAGTGGATGTAGGCTCTAACAAGGGGTGGGTCATTCTTCATTTGTGGTGGCAAGTGGTGTCCCTCTACTTTACAACAGTTTAAATTAACTTTAAATACCAATCAATTCTAAAATGTTTGCATTTGTACTCCATGTATGGCCCCTAAACGGGTATCCATGGACCTTCCTGAGAAGGTCTTAAGCACTATCTCGGAAGCAAGGGCCCCGTCTACTTGGCGCCTTTATGCTTTAAAGTGGTCGGCTTTTTCCAGCTGGTGCTCAAAATCGTTTTGACCCAGAGTCATGTGAGGTATCTGTGGTACTCTCCTTCCTGCAGGAGCTGTTGGACGCGGGCCACTCCCTGTCCACGCTCAAAGTGTATGTAGCAGCCATCGCAGCGCATCATGCTCCAGTGGATGACTATTCACTAGGGAGAAACGACCTGGTGGTACGGTTTCTAAAAGGGGCTAGGAGGATAAACCCCCGAGACCTCCTGTGCCTCCTTGGGACCTCTCCACGGTCCTTGAGGCCCTGAAGGGTCCACCTTTTGAACCGCTCCAGTTGGTTGATCTCAAACCTCTCTCGCTAAAGACTCCTCTCCTGTTGGCACTGGCATCTATCAAGCGAGTGGGTGATCTGCAGGCTCTCTCTGTGAGCCCTTCATATTTGGAGTTTGGAATGGATGACTCCAGAGTCATCCTCAAACCCAGGCATGGTTATATACCTAAAGTGCTCTCAACGCCGTTCAGAGCACAGGTTATTACATTATTGGCTCTTCCCCCTTCTGCCGAGGATGGGGAGGTTAACCTTCTCTGCCTGTCAGAGCGCTGAGAATCTATCTGGAGCGTTCTGCATCGTTTAGACAGTCAGAACAGCTCTTTGTCTGCTTTGGTGGCCGATCTAAAGGTGATCCAGTCACTAAGCTAAGACTGTCTAGATGGATAGTGGATGCCATTTCTATGGTTTTTACCTCAGTGGGCCAGGTTTGCCCCATAGGTATCAAGGCCCGTTCGACCAGAGGCATGGCCTCGTCATGGGCTTGGTCATCTGGCTTTCCCATTCAAGATATTTGTGATGCGGCCGGCTGGTCCTCGCCTTCCACATTTATGAAGTTCTACAATATGGAAGTACCTTCCCTGCAGGCAAAGGTATTTTCGGTATGATTAAGGCCTGACGGTGTCTGGTCTTGTCTACAAATATTACTGTGCACAATCTCATATATACACACTCACCTAAAAGGATTATTAGGAACACCATACTAATACTGTGTTTGACCCCCTTTCGCCTTCAGAACTGCCTTAATTCTAAGTGGCATTGACTCAACAAGGTGCTGAAAGCATTCTTTAGAAATGTTGGCCCATATTGATAGGATAGCATCTTACAGTTGATGGAGATTTGTGGGATGCACATCCATGGCACGAAGCTCCCGTTCCACCACATCCCAAAGATGCTGGCCGCACTATAGTAACCTGAGGAGTTGACGCTTCAGTCTTTAAACCTGCTATAATGGCGAATTTGGGGGACTATTATAACTATTATTATTATTATTATAGACTCAGGTCACGCCCCCTTTGGCAGAAACTCCCTTTCCTCGATTTACTGAAGCCTATATGTAAAACGCATTTGCAGCTACAGCTAGCACATTGAGCATCTGGCTCACTCATAGGCTGTGCTGCGGCAACTGCACATCCAATGGCGCGGGCGCCTCTGACGTGTGACCAATTAGCTAGCCCTACATGTTCATGTTATGTTGCTAAATGTTACGATGGCTCCCAAGTCTTTTTTATGGGAATGTTAGTTTCTTCTTCTTTCTTTATTGTACAAAAAACATTTGAACTTGAATTTGTAACTTTATTTTAATGAATTTTGAAATGAATTTGAACAAGAAATAATTAATGTGACTTTGTACAAAACAAGGGGGTGTACCGGTACTTTTTGTTGTCCAATGGTGTGACGGAATGTCCTGTGGTGTGACAAACTGAATTATAAGTGGAAAAGGCATTTTAATGCACAAATTAATGTAAAAAGTGTTGAATAGTATAATAATGATATCATCACTATGCACATATAAGGATGGAATGAAGTTTCATTAGGTTTTATACTAATTATAATGAATATAATCCAGACGTTTGGGTAAAGTCCCTATGTGTACATCTTATAGTAGTATAATAACATGATTGTGAATTTTTATTGGTTACTTTTGATGTGGGAATATAGTTAGGACAAATTGATAAGGATTGTGCATATTTGTCTTATCTCTCACACAATCTCTGAATTAAATATTAACATTAAAAATGTTGTCACACCGGTGGACAATATGTGGGACTACCACACAAAAAAAGTTAATAAAATGCTAAATAAATAAGGAATTAGAACGGGACACATTCAGTTTTGAGTTTTTCACATATTAAGCAATATAATTATATGTGATTTGACATACATTTTAGAAATATATTTTTTTCCACTTTGGATTTGAGTTCACGTCAACCACCCACATGCTAATATACCTTAGCATTCATTATTTGAATCATTATTCTACATACAGTTTAGACCAAATTTGTGTGTTAATAAAGAGGCTTAGATAAATAGGTGCTAATGGTGGTGTTTTACTGTTAAATCAACAGACTGATCTGTAGTCTTTTATAAAATTGTCAGGTAAATACCCTCGAGAATATATCAGGGTAGCAACATGTCAGAACGATAGGATGAGAATGACAGGAGTAGTTAATGTAATGTGGAGGGCTTGTCATTAATCATGTCTGTACTTCGGTAATCAACCCATATAATTAGCTTAAAGCACTGTCAATCATCCGACTAATGCTTTTCATTGAAAAGTTATTGCAAACAATATGAAGGCTGCAGTGAATTATGTTGAATTAGGACTCTATTGTGTTGAAGAAACAATTTGTGACTTTAGACAATTGTGATCCCTATAGTAAAGTTAATTTAGTTAGCAGTTGCTTTTATTTAAAGCGACTTACAACAGACTTATTACGAGGATAATCTTACAGCAAATTTATTATGAGGATTATCTCCCCTCAGCCTAGTGTAAAGTGATTGTTTAAGGGCACATGGCAACAACTCATAGGTCAATCCTTATGTTAATCCAACCAGCAACCTTCTGGCTTTTAGCCCTGAGCTTTAACCTCTACACCGCAATACCCTATAACAATGCTAATATTCTATACCACTTATTTGAATACAATATAAAGTAACTATTATTGTTCCATCTTGTGACAGAAGTTTAATGATTCTGGATCATGAGATTCAGCAGCTCTGGTTTAATGGCTGAAGTCTGGTTTGCTGTGATGCTTCTAATGGAAGAAGCCTGTAATAGAGCACAGTGCCAGCACTTTACTGAAAGGGCCTTTTTCCACAGACTGCCTCCCCATAGTGTTCTTTTTCTTGTACCACACGATTTAAATTACTGCATCACCTACACTGAACACAATACCATGATTGTGAAACAATGCTTTGCTGCTCGTTTGTAATTTGGTTCAAACATGTTGTAGAATAGTAAGCCCTCTAGGGTTATGACTTCACATAATTTTGAGTTACTAACTGACGATAAAGCTCTGCAACTTCTTTTTTGATTTCAAGAATAAAAATACATCCTGACACCACAGATTTTGCTTATTGGTTTGATGAGGTGATGCATGTGACAATTATGCAATTGCAACATATTTAGCATTATAAAAAATTGGCCATATAGTATCTGTAGTGCAATTTCAGTGAAAGGTTGAATTAATAAATTAACATTGTCTTCCCTGCTGAAAAATCCAGTATGAATTCCATGTTGGTCCAGGATAGAGCTGGTGTAGTGTTGTTCTAGCAGGTGGACAAGCATGTTTTCAAGCAAAACTGAGCTGATGTAACTGGTTCACCAGCACTCTCGCTCCCCATGCTGGTGACCAGCAAACCAGTAGCCATTATCCCATGCTGGTCCTAGCATGCAAAACATACCTTATGCTGGTGACCAGCAATGCAGAATTTTTCAGCAGGGTTTAAGCTAGTTTTTCAGCAAGTTTAATGACAGCAGCAGGAGCTGCATGGATGAACCCCACAAGTTTGTATAAAACCTGATCATTGTGTACTCCAGCATGACTTTAGTCTTCTTACCTCAAACATCTGTCTTTATCAAAGAGTCACATGATCAATGTCACAAATGTACTTATTTGATTAGTGAGACATAGGGCCCTATTTTAACGATCTGAAACGCAAGTGTCAAAGCGCAAAGCGCAAGTAACTTTGTGGGCGGATCCCGGCGCTGTAGCTATTTTCCCGGCGGGATAAATGCCTCTTGCGCCTGGCGCAAATCTAAAAGGGGTTGGTCTGATGTAGCTTCATTATTCATAGGTGTGGTTTGGGCGTAACGTGAAATAAACCAATCAGAGCGTCATCTCACATTCCCTTTAAGAGCAGGTGCGCTTGTTCTAAAGCGGATTCCTATTATAACGGCGGATTTGCCAGGCGCACGCCAGGAGCAGTTCACAGCCGAGGAGAGCAACGTTCTCGTCAGAGAAGTGACATTGGGGATGGAGAAACCCACCCAAATTAACTTCTGTTAAACAGGCGTATGATAATTTGGGTAAATGTGTAAGCTACATGCTTTTATAATAAATTGTCTTTCTATCTATCTTTCTATCTATCTATCTATCTATCTATCTATCTATCTATCTATCTATCTATCTATCTATCTATCTATCTATCTATCTATCTATCTATCTATCTATCTATCTATCGTAATAATGTATGATTTGCAAAAATGAAAACTGCTGCTTAGATGAGAGAATCAACGTGTATGCGCGTTGTGCACACGCTACATTGATTATGGCCAAGCATGCGCCCTTAAAATAGCATAATGAACAACGCGCAACGCGCCACTGACTTTAGACTATTTTTTTTTCTGGTCAGTGGCGCAATTGTTTTATAGAACAGCAAAATAGCATGAGGGAAAGTTTGCGCCGGAACACGCCTCCTCTTTGCGCTGAACCGCCCCGGGGAGCGCAAGTGTATTTCTTAGTTAACCGACGTGCGTCTGTGGAGGGAAAAGTCCGCTTTGCGCGGGTGCAAAATAGGAATGATACATGCGTCAGTGTACAAAGTCATTTGCACCGAGTGCAAGATAGGGCCCATAGTGCTACAGAATCTAAAATAAATATTCTCCTAGTTTACTTCTAGGTTTAAATTCGATTTTAAATCCCAGATTTAAATTGTGGTCTCAGACTTTTTAACCCTACTTTATATATTTCAACTAGGTATATAATTTTTAATGTGCAGGGTGAGACTTAAAAAACCTAACAGGATTCCGTTTTTAGTCAAATTAGTAGGCAAATCATATCCGGACAAGAATGTAAATTACTGAACATCAATACCAAAACTAAACATTTGGCTAAACAGCATACAGGCAGCACTGACATTCTCCCACAAAAAAACATCATGTTATACAACATCTGGTAAATGATTGTGTATATCAAGAGTAAACAATTGGTTTATTTCCAGCTGAACTTCCCCTAGCTATGGGAGCAAATGTTTGTCAGCGATCTTAACAGCACTCAATTTGTCACTGGAAGAGTGTTCTACATTCATTTAAATAAATTTGTGCTAACTGGCAGTCTGCTCACTAGTAGACAGACACCTTTTTTTCTCTCTCTCCTTTTTGAGGCAAACAGCTATTTATTCCTCACATTCAGGACTGATAGAGCCTAAAATGTTAAAACATGCAGATACAAACCAAAACATAACATTTACAGTCATTAAACCAGAGGCCTGGAAGTTAATATTCGTATATTCTGAGTCGTCTTATATTTCACTCCGATATTGAAGTGATGGTATTATTCTGAAGAAGTGGAAGTAAAACATGCCATATTTACAAAAAAAAAACAGAAGTTCATTCATCATAGAAACATTAGGCTTTATTTCTAACAGGAACACAGAGTATAGTACAACATTCTTTCAAACAAACATCTTTCTTTGCAGTAGGAAAATATGTAGGCATACACTGTGGCTTGTATAGGCCCCTTTTTACATTCAACCTACATGATCCCTCTCCGCAATTACAGCAGCTTACGGTTCATCACAGTCCACCATCACCTTTGTTCAAGGCGTCAACCTCAACCGAATTTTATATTTCAGTGAAAGGGGGGACATAATCATGAAAAAGGCAACAATCTCATTCAATATTATCGTTCTCCTTAGCCACTCTTCCTCACATACTACGACCTCCTTAAAGTTACATCCAAAAGTCCCTCATCTTCTATTCTCCAAATAACACTGGAGAGTTTCCACACACCACAGGTCATTAATCACAATGCAGCACACACAGGCACACACAAAAACCATAGCAGCAAAAATGTTGTAGGAAAGAAGTGTAAAATACATCAAGAGTGGAGCTTTAAAAAAGTAGATCAGACGTAGGAAAAATCGGAAGTGCAACAGCAGGGATTTAGCACTTAATGGGCATCATTATCTCTCATGGACTCCCTTACAATGCATCATGCTTAGTGCATTCACTAAAAAGTGACCGATAAACTGGTACTATCAAATGAGATACACAAACTTCAATATGAAGCAATCTCATATTGTACCAGATTATTCCACTTCCATAATATAAGAATAACATGTTTTATGCAGTGCTGCTCTTGAAGGGACAGTTCACCCAAAATTGGTTCACCGAAAATTCTGTCATCATTTACTCGCACTTATGTCGTTTAAACCTTTACAACTTTTTTTCTTCGGTGGAACACTAAGGAAGATATTTTGAAGAACTGTTTTTATCCATATAATGACAAAGAGAGTCAGTGGGGTCCAAAACAATATTCTACCCCATTTACTTTCTTTATATATCATTATATTTTATCTTCTTTTGTGTTAGAAGAAAGAAATGCATACAGGTTTGGAATGAAATGAAGTTGAGTAAATGACAGAACTTCCATCCTTTTAAGGATGACTTAAATTACATATTTATGTCCAGTTACATTTCAGAAGCAGGATTCCCAAAATTCAGTGATTTCAGATGGGTAACAACAAAATTTTTACCCTTCAAGGTGACAAAATAGTGTTTTGAAGAATCTATTTCAGAGTAAGTTTGTTCACTTTATACAAGGACATATGTAAAGATATCCGAAATGATGCCATTGTATTACAGTTAATCACAGAAAAACACAAAGGAAGGCATCTATGTTATGAAAATTATTGGTTTACCTCATGTCAGATCTACAGAATAGCGTACATAGTGTGCTACAAATTTAGACAAATAACATAAACCAACATTTTTCATTCTGAGTAACTGCCATATGTTTAACATGGTCTCAAATTTGCATCATTTCAGAGCCCAAACATCTAATTTTAAGCTAAACGTGTATCTCAAAAACATACACCAACAATGAAATAATTTGGACAAACATGGCCAAAAAGAGTTTTCTTTTGAGGGTGTCATTGCTAATTTCTACTCTTCAGACTTTTCATAAGTCAATTTTGAAACGAACCAAGCGCTCCATTTGCATTTGCCCTTGTTACAAGATTTACTTCAAATTTGTCAGAGGGTCTTGAACTGTCACCAGTAGGGGGTAGTGTTCTCAATATGACCCCAGCTCTGCCACTCGGGGAAGAATCCACTAGATGTTCTCGGGCTCCCGAACTGATCAAACTCCATCTCTGGCCGTTTGCCTTGATTCTTAAAATCTGTTGTCTTCGTTTGGGTGACATTGGCCTGACTGGGGTCGTTCTCTGTATGTACCAGCTTGTAATTTTCCCCGTCGTTATTGTCCCAGAATGTCGTATCATGTGTTTTGTAGGATATGCAGAACTCCACCTGCTCATGTGAGGCCACAGAACTTGGAAGGTCGATGGAAAACGAGAAGGTGTCAACATCTTCGCAGCCATAAACATTATTCATGTATGTACAAGGAATGTCAGCATAGCTTTTCCATGAATCAAATGTTATTCGCACATGGACGACCTTCTCAAAGCTTACATTGATCACTTTGACCATGCCGGTGAGTGATCTCTCTTGAATTATACAGTTTTCCAAGCATACCAGGTTCTTCTTTAGACTGTTTCGGAAGTCCAAATAGTCTGCGGCAGGCTGAGGAAAGTCCAAAATCAAATTCTTCTCCTTCTCCTCAGCCTTTAGGCCCACAATGGCATCCTCCAGGTCTGATAATTCAAACTGCAGATCTAACATGGGGTCTTCCTCGAATTCCTTAAACACATGGACTGCTGTCAGAGACATGCCTTTGGAGTCAGCAAAAACCACTTTCTTTTTAGCTTTGGTCTCGGGACTCTTCCATCCTAGGTTGGCAGTGTTCACGTCGGTCTTGGAGCTGATGCAGGATCGCAGAGGTTTGTACTGGTTGACTAAGTACCTGGACTTGCAGTCCTCATATGAACTGAGGAAACTGCGAAGAGGCGGTGAGTGTGCCAGACAGATTCTCATTGCCACATCCACAGGCATAATTGGACTTGGCATTGGCCTGGGGTTCAGTATCTGCAGAACCCTGTCATGAAGACAATGGTGAAAAACATTACAGTGACCAATTAAGCAGGAGATGTGACAGTCACATAAAGATTTGCCCAGAATTAAGAGATTGAGTAAACAAAACCACTATTGTCCAGCTAGATTAAGCAATTAAAAAAAAAAAATTGAGCCATAGCTGTTGGTTTAAGCTTTTCAAATTATAAATATTTAAAATATTTATTTTTAATATATGACAAAATGCCAGATGTATAGTTAAGAATTGGGATAAATCCAAAAGCAACAAAGTATAAAACACACAAAACTAAAATATCGATTCCAGTTTTCACTACAAGTCACTAGTACCTTGTTAGACACTAGTGTGTATTTCAATTGTTACTAGTTACATTTTTGTTTTGTTTTTTTACCTATAACATAGGCAATCTGGCTAGTCATTACTTAAAATAAGAAATATTACTGGTTACATGTGGGATAGACAGTGATTTTTACCTATAACGTAGGCAATCTGGCTAGTCATTACTTCAAATAAGAAATATTACTGGTTACATTTGGGATAGACAGTGTCTCATAAACAGGTACAAGTATCTAACAAGTAGTAAAGCTATAACAGAGACTAGAAACTAGATTATGTACTAGAAAGAATAAGTAAGTACCCATACTTAAACAACATAATTATGCAATACTAGTCTAGACAAAAGTGAATAAAAGTGAAATCTGTATGAAACCCCATAGAATTCACATGGTAAAATTAGTTTTAAAAAAAAGAATAGAATATAATAGTTACCTTGTGACTATAGGGTAGTAGTAGTAAATGACATATGAAGTATAGTGACAAATAGATTAGTAGCAGGCTAGTAGTCACTTTTGGACCAAATAGCCTACTAGTCTCTGATGCATTTACAAATATCTATACACAGAGGAATTGAAAAAGACAGTTAACCAATTATCACCAGCTATTACAATTTTACTATCAATAAAGAAAAATACTAGTAACATAAACATATATACTAGTAAGAACAGCTTAACATTGGCAATGTCCAAATAATAATTTAATTAAATAAAAAAATATATTTTAAATTGAATCTAAATTATAAGTGATATTCAGAGGTAATCTTTTCCAGCGCTCAGTGATAAGTGATAAACCCCCTATGACGCACTCTGTATTCTTACCTGGTGCAATTCATTGAAACCCCGTGGTTTGTTTCCCAAACGACAGACGTTTGTTCTGCTATAGTTTAAACAAGTAAAGGTTTTGCCTACGTGCTTTTAAACTTCATTTAAAAACGTGACGACCACCATAACTAAAAACCCGCTGACGAACAGTCGTTTGCTGCGGCACCGGCACGCCCCCTTCGCGGTCCAGCTGTACTGCAAAAGTAAAGCGAGCGTTCAGCCGGCACATCGAGCCTCTGCGCGCATTGGTTCACGGTAACCCATCCTGAGAGCCAATGGGAGAGCACGAGAGCGAAGTGTTCCAGCAATGAGCGCGCAGGAAATAATCAGCCATGGCGCGCGTGCAAGGCACTGGCAGATCATCCCAGCGGTGTATGGCAAGCCGGCTTAACATTTAATCATTTAAACCTACTAGTCTCTATTTTCATGCTACTAGTACTTATTTTTTAGATACTAGTATCTATTCCATTAAGTACTAGTACGTATTCATTAGCTACTAGTGCTTATTCTTTAGGACTAGTGCCTATTCTTTAGAAACTAGTGCTTATTCTTTAGGTACTAGTAACTTTTTAAATATACTACTTATTCATTAAATACTAGTTCTTATTCATTAGATACTAGTACTTATTCATTACTAGTACTTATTTTTAGATATAGTACTTATTCATTAGATAGGCTACTAGTTCCTATTTAATAGATATTAGTACTTATTCATTACTATTAGATACTAGTACTTATTCATTAGATACTATTTCCTATTAAATAGATACTAGTACTTATTCATTAGATACTAGTACTTATTTCGATAGTGACTAGTAACTATTCTTTTGTTACTAGTTACAATTTTTTTTTTTTTTTTTTTGCCATTGACTTCTATGGGGATCTGTCATTCAGATATCAACTATTCAGTTCTGACTAGTATGTATTCCAATTGTGACTAGTACATATATATTAGATACTAGTAGATTCATTAGGTACTAGTACTTATATTTTAGATACTAGTACCTATTACTAGATACTAGTATTTATTCAATAAATACTAGTAGTACTAAGTCATTAGATACTAGTACATATTAAATAGATACGTACCTATTAAATAGATACTAGTACCTATTAAATAGATACTAGTACTTATTCAATAGTGTAACGATGATCGGCTGGATTGCCCTCGAATGCCATGAGAGGGCACTCCACTTCTGAACTGCTTTTCCTTGGACTGTTTACGCACACACCCTGAACTGATCACGCACACACCTGTTTCCATTGATCACTCTCCCACCTGCATCTAGTTCCACACACAGCTCCACACACATTTATACCTCACTGTCACTATCACCCATTGCGAAGTCTTGAATGAAGGTATGACTCACTGTTGTGTTCAATTCCTAGCGTCTCCTAGTCTGTAATCCAGTCTGATATCTAGTCTTGATTCCAAGTCTGCTTCTGAGCGTTTCCTAGTTTGATTGCCCGTCTGTGTTTACGACCCTTGCTGAATCCTCTTCTCCTCGATTGTCTGCTGCCTGCCCATTGACCTTCTGCCTGTTCCCTGGATCTCGTGTCATCTGCTACCTGCCTCTGTTCTCCTGCCTGGTATTTGGATTGTGATTTAGCCTTGTCTCCTATGCTGTGTCTGCTGTCTGTGACCCTTGCCTGTCTGACTATCCTGTAAATAAACCTACGCTGCGTTTGGATCTGTGTCTGATTGTTCATAACAAATAGATACTAGTACTTATTCATTAGATACTAGTACTTATTCATTAGCTAGTTATTAAATAGATACTAGTACCTATTTATTAGATACTAGTATTTATTCCAAATGTTAAGATTTTTTATTTTACTAGTAAGATTTTTAATTGAACTCTACAGTGGCCGTTCTGACTAGTCATAACATAAAGTCAAAAAAGCAGTTTTGACTAGTAAGATAAGAATAGTTACTATAACAATTACAAAAGATACTACTATCTAATAAATAGGTACTTATTGAATAAATACTAGTATATAGTAATAGGCACTATCTAAAAAATAAGTACTAGTACCTAATATATATGTACTAGTCACAATTGGAATACATACTAGTCAGAACTGAATAGTTGATATATGAATGACAGGTCCCCATATAAGTCAATGGCAAAAAAATCAATTTGTTACTAGTAACAAAAGAATAGTTACTAGTCACTATTGAAATACGTACTAGTATCTAACGAATAAGTACTAGTATCTATATAATAGGTACTAGTATCTAATGAATAAGTACTAGTATCTAATAAGTACTAGTAACTAATGAATAAGTAGTAATGAATAGTACTTGTACCAATTTAATAGGCACTATAATCTAATGAATAAGTACTAGTAACTAATGAATAAGCACTAGTATCTAATAAATAAGGACTAGTATCTAGTAATGAATAAGTACTAGTATCTTTAAAAAGGTACTAGTACCTAAAGAATAAGCACTAGTATCTAAAGAAAAGGCACTAGTCTAGTATCTAAAGAAAAGGCACTAGTACCTAAAGAATAAGCACTAGTAGCTAATGAATAAGTACTAGTACTTAATTGAATAGATACTAGTATCTAAAAAATAAGTACTAGTAGCATGAAAATAGATACTAGTAGGTTTAAATGATTAAATGTTAAGCCGGCTTGCCATAGGGTGAGAGCTGCGATAGAGGCGGGAGAAGAGCGTCACCCAATTTTAGATAGCCTGTCGACCCGATGACGCGCGGTTTGTTATTTCCTTTGCTTTATTATTTTGCATAGACAAGTGCCACTGTAGGATTATAAATATTATAAATACATTTTGAAGTGCTACGGTCTTCACACATTTAGATATAAGGAGGTTGTTAGTTTGTCACATTTTTGCAAGTCTAATAGGCTTTGCTTAGCCTACTTGTGGCACAACAAGGAAACTGCTGCTTGAGTTGTGGCACAGTCGGTAATTCATATTGTAACATAATGGCTCATGGAGATGCAGGCTTGAATCTGGCCTGTCCTTTCCCTTCCCCTTAGCTTGTCAAGTTTACACTTTTATAATCTACATGCAAATAGGTAGAAACCCACTGATTTAAATTAGGTAGAAATCTTCATGAATGGAAAAATATCAGGGAAATGGCGGGAAAATGATGAATTTTCCAATTGTGTTAGAAATTTCGGTTGATGAGTGTAATCACTTTGAAATTATTTTTTTAGAAAACATTACCCCATAATCATGAATGTCTGTAAAACATGGAAAATCAATGGTCAAAATGAGTGGGAACCCTGTTCATAAAAGCGAGATCAAGGCATTGGTGTTAAAGATTATGGCACAGAGCATTCAATACCAATCAGTCATTTGTGGGTTTTAAACATTTATGAAGCTGTCATGCTCTATTGCTGTCACAGTAGATGGTCAATATGTTGCAATGACAGCAGCCTATTGAGTAATGTGACCTACATTAGCCAGATCCATATCGCAACAGTTTACGAAGTGTATGATTATCACAAGATGACTATTATTTATGATAAGAATGAACAAAATACAGAGTACAGTATCTTCATGATGTTGATAAGGTTAACTTGGGCTATAAACACTTATAAAACTAATAATATTAAACAAGTAAAATAAAAGATAAAAGCTCTCTCTCTCTCTCTCTCTCTCTCTCTCTCTCTCTCTCTCTCTCTCTCTCTCTCTCACACACACACACACACACACACACACACACACACACGTGTGCGCGTGCTTCCATGTTTTATGGGGACATTCCATATACATAATGATGTTTATAGCCTAATGTATATTCTATCTGCTAAACCTTAACCTATAGCCACAGAAAACTTTCTGCATTTTTATATTTTCAAAAAACATCACTATTTTCCTCATGGGGACCAAAAAAAATGTCCCCACAAGGACAAGGATTTCGGATATTGCCATCTTCCGGTAAAACACACACACACACACACACACACACACAAACACACACACACACGAGCAAGCCTTTTTTTGTCAATTATGTTATTGTTTTGTATGATTTTTGAAGGCAATTTATATAAGAATTATTGCTTCAATATTTTATTATAGTTAATACTTTGGATAAATGCATGAGCCAGAAAAAGACAACTCATAATTGTATAAAGTTTTTCAAAATCCATTGTCCAATGAAAGACACATAATCAACAAATATATTAGAATAAGTTTTTGAGTCCACTGCAAGTATGTTCATTCAAAAAACTGATGTCTGGGCAAAATGTAATATATTTTTTACCTTTTAAGAAGGTCCTCTATTCCTTTTGATACGTCTGAGGCAGTTTTGCCAATACTAGTCTCTATCTCAAGAGTGGAAACTTCAAACAACTATGGTCCATTAAGCACACTTGCAAAACAGGAAGCTCACAGACAGCCTTCACAATCAATTTAGCTATAGCTGGCCATCAGCATAATGCTGAAATATACTAATCAAATCAAATTCTTTTTACACTGTTAATGATGATGGTCAGTAAGAATTCATTTACCTCACATAAACAGGACTATATGTTTGGGGCTTTATTTAACATTTTGAGTATTGGGTTGACTTTCAGGCTTATTGTTTTCACAGCGAGTGGTGTTGGTTATAGATGATTTCCTGAGGTAGGTTGAACAATGCAGGGAGTGTGCTTGATATTGACCATATCAGCAGTCATGCAAACATGTATTAAGCCAAAGAGAGTCCAAAACAAGACAGAGCTTGCAAGGATTTAGTCATTTCAGTCTGGCATTTTTTTTTTTTCTTAAAAATTATTTTTTTTACGTAGTCACTTCTTCAGTGACCTGAGGTAGTTTGACCAGCTGAAGTGTGGTTAGTTTTGCATAGTGTGGCAATATTTACAGAGCTATTGCAAGAATAGCAGTATTTGGAGAACCAAACCAGTGTAATCGAATCAGAATGTGTAAGAGTCCATTAGACTCCTATAAGCCCAAAATATTACATACTTAATAAATTCTAAATGGTATTTCAAGTGTTTATAAATGTAGGTTTCAAATTATCTTTTTAATTCAGTTACAACAATAGCTCTTGAATTGACAGAAGATACTTTTGTATCTTTGAAAAATTGCAACTTCAAAAGTAAACAAAAAGAGGTATTTAAAATGATCCATTTTGTCTCATTATCATCTGCCTGTCTTGCTTTGAGGTTTACATATAACTAACAAGTTCCCTAAAGCCTGTTACTACCATCTGCTGCTCGATGGCTGTATTAGCAGTCACTGAACTATATAGGCTATATCATGAGCAGAGAGAAGAGCACGCACGCACACACACAATCATGTGGAAAAAGAAAGGACACCCTTTATAATTTTATGGTTTTACGTATCAGAACATAATAAAAATCATCTGTTCGTTAGCAGGTCTTCAAATTAGGTAAATACAACCTCAGATGAACAACAACAAATTACATATTACACCGTGTCATTATTTAACAAAAATAAAGCCAAAATGGAAAAGCATGGGTAACAAACTAAGTACACCCTATGATTCAATTGCTTGTAGAGCCACTTTTAGCAGCAATAAGGGTAACACTTTACAATACGGGTGCACTAATATGCATTAATTCATGTTTAACTAATGCATAGATAATCATGAGTTAATGTATGATTCATGAAGAACTAAACCATTAATTAATGATTACTGCATCAGCAACTAATAAAGAGTCTATATGATTAATAGATTAAGTAATACATGAATTGCTATTAATTCAATGTGTCATTGTGTATTAATTCCTTAATAACATATGTTATTAACTAATAGTGTAAATTAATGTGTTAATTACCACAATTAGTCAAAGCTATGCACTTCAACTTCCAGTTGTCTGCTTTAATTAATCATTAGCTAATGATTTGCAAAGGTATCATTATGTTATGACTTTACTTGTTGAGGCACATCGTTATTAACTAGTTATTTAGTAATTGTAGTAATTTACACATGAATTTGCACTAACAATAAAGTAATTAATCATGTATTATTGCATATTAGTGTACCTGTATTATCTGGAAGTTGAAATACAAGGCTTTGGCTCATTCTGGTAATTAACATATTAATTAACACTATTAGTTAAAAAAATGAGTTATTAGGGAATTAATTCACAATTACATATTTAATTAATAACAATTCATGTATGAACTGATACATTAACCATACAGACTCTTAATTAGTTCCTAATGTGGTAATCATTAATGAATAGCTTAGATAATCATTAGTTACACATTAATTCAGTATTATCTGTGCATTAGTTAAGCATGAATTAATGCTTATTAGTGCACCCGTATTGTAAAGTGTTACCGCAATAAGTTGAAGGAATCCTTTTCTGTGTGACAGTAACAGGAGGAATTTTGGCCTGCTCTTCTTTACAACTTTGCTTCAGTTCATTGAGGTTTGCTGGCATTTGTTTATGCACAGCTCTCTGAAAGTCCCGCTTCAGCATTTTAATCGAGTTGGGGTCTGACTTTGACTGGGCCAGTGTAATACCCACAGTGTTATTTTCCTTTTCAGCCATTTTGTATAGATTTGCTGGTGTGCTTGAGATAATTCTCCTATTGCATGACAAATTCAGACAGATGGCCTCTCATTTGACTCTAGAATACTTTGGTATACAGAGGAATTCATGGTCGACTCATTGACTGCAAGGTACCCAGTTCCTGTGGCTGCAAAACAAGCCAAAAATAATCAACCCTCCATTAGCGTGATAGACAGTTGATATGAGGTGTTTGTGCTGATATGCTGCATTTAGTTTAAGCCTAACTTGACGATGTGCATTATGGCCAAACATCTCCACGTTGGTCTTGTCTGTCCAAAGGTACAGGGAACTCTTCCTATAACACATGATGTAGTCGTTACATTATAAGAAGAATGGCATCTACACTAAAGTTATAGTAGTCTTTCTGTTTATTTCGAGGTTTACTGTAATCAGCCGGATCCGAGCCGGATCCAGAACAAATGGTGGACCTGCGCTTAGACACGACCACAGTGCATGATGTAGTCAGCTGGATCCGGGCCATATCCAGATCAGATGGAGGACCTCTGCCTAGACAAGACCACAATGCATTCCTGAAGTGTCAGCAGAGATTGTGTCAACTAGACTCTCCCCTGTGAAGGCCTCATCGACACGACAGCCATCGGCACTGATCCTTAACAAACCCGTCCCCATACCGGCATGATGACTCTGATCTTCAACCAGATAGCACTAGATAAATATTCTGAATGTTCCAATCCAATCTGACTTCTGACCTATAATGCTGCCTGAATGATAATCATACACTGTTTGTTCGTTGGCCAGAGGAGAACTGTTTTTTTTTCTCCATTCTGTCACCTGATGGAGTTTTGTTTCCTTGCTACTGTCGTGTCAATACTTTGTCGCTTTTGGCGTTTGGCTTGTTAGTTGGGGACACTTAATGTTCCACAATATTTTTGATCTGCCTGCATTGACACCATTATATGAGAACTGAACTGAGCTGTACGATCACATCACTGTTTTCTCCAGAGCCGCTACAGTATATATAAATGAACTAAATGATTAAAAGTTTTACAACAAAAATGCACCATCAATGAACTTACTTAAGCTGAACTATGACGCTATTTTCTTCTAGATCTGCTGTACAGCAGAAACAAACTTTGTTGCATTATTTTCCTGTTATCACTGTAAAGCTGCTTTAAAAACAATCTGTATTAAAAGCACTTTATAAATAAAGGTGACTTGACTTGACATTGTTCCAGAAGTCCTGAGGTTTGTTCAGATGCAACTTTGCTAACCTACGCTGTGCTGCCATGTTCTTTTTAGAGAGTAAAAGCTTTCTCCTGGTAACCCTTCCAAAGAAGCCATACCTGTCCGTTTTTTTTTTTTTCTAATAAGTTTTGCCATGAACTGAGGCCTGTAGAGTCTGAAGTGTAGTTCCCTTTCGTAGTCACTACGAGTTACGTTGTGACGACGAATGGGGTTTCGCTTAGAAAGCCTATCAACTTCGAGAAATTTAGCGTACATAGCGTAGCGTACATAGCGTAACTCCACCCTACCTCGTGGGTATAAAAGGAAGGACGCTGGCAACATGTATATATATATTTTCGCTTCGGAACACATTCTGCCCCGACGGCCCGCTACTGCCTCCACCCAGCCGTCGGCACAGATGCCTCAGCCTGCTCGCCGCCAAGGACGCCCTCCTGCGGCTCCTGCCCCTCCCGCTCGGCCCCAGCAAAAGCCTTCACCCGGGGCACGCCGTGGAGGTGGTCGCAGGAAGGCGTCCCAGCCTGCTCCAACCCCCCGCCCCGCTAAACACCAGGCCAAGCGGCGCTCCTGAGACAGGCTGCTCAGAGATGGCACTCAGTTCTTTCCAGGAGAGGGTAGCAGGTCCTCTCCTTCCCCTGGTGGAGGGCCGGGGGAGAATCTTTTGTTTTCCACTCCCCGCTGCTCGCCCCCTGGCGGGCAGCACCCTAATGTGGTTAAAGAAAGAACTGACACACCCATTGCGTGCCTCTCACGAGCCTCGCAACTCTCGTCCCCCTCTGTCACCAGACCCCTGGCAGAGCAGGCCCCCGTGGAACGCTGGTCCTTCCCTGGACTCCTCTGTCAGGACGCGGTTAATGACTGTGCCCCCACGCCGGGACGCTATGCCTCCCCTGTTCGGGCCAGTCATTCCGCCTCACCGGTGGTACATCTGTAGTTCGCATGACCCCGCTGGTACAGTCCTTGGGAGCTTGGTTAGAGCTTCCCAACCTGTCCCGCTGGGTCATGAGAACCATTAGGCTTGGCTACGCGATTCAGTTCGTGCAATCTCCTCCTCGTTTCTGCGGAGTCCGTTACACTATGGTCGGTGACAATGCCCCTGTCATGCGTGTGGAGGTTGCTACCTTACTGGCAAAAGGTGCGATCGAGATTGTACCTCCAGCCGAAATGAGGTCCGGCTTCCACAGCCGCTACTTCATTGTTACGACCAATCCTAGACCTACGCGTCTTGAACCGTTCCCTTCACAGGCTTCCGTTCAAGATGCTCACGGCCAAACGCATTTTCCAGTGTGTGCGGTCGCAGGATTGGTTTGCAGCGATCGACCTGAAGGACGCCTACTTTCATGTCTCCATTCTTCCTCAACTCAGACCATTTCTACGGTTTGCTTTCGAGGGGCGGGCATACCAGTACGCGGTCCTCCCATTCGGGCTAGTCCTGTCTCCTCGCGTCTTCACGAAGGTAGTCGAGGCAGCCTTTGTTCCGCTACGGCAACACAGGGTTCGCATCCTGAACTATCTCAACGACTGGCTGATCCTAGCTCACTCTCGAGACCAGGTTTGCGAACACAGGGACATTGTGCTCCGGCACCTAGCCCGTCTGGGCCTTCGGGTCAACTGGGAGAAGAGCAAACTTTGCCCCGTGCAGAGGATCTCTTATCTCGGTATGGAAATCGACTCGGTCGCCATGTGCGAGCAGCTTACGAGCAAGCGTGCGCAGTCACTGCTGACTTGCCTGAGACAATTCGAGGACAAGAGTGCGGTTCCACTCAAGTTATTTCAGACTTTCCTGGGGCATATAGCATCCGCAGCCACAGCAACGCCGCTCGGACTGCTTTATTTGAGACCGCTTCAGCACTGGCTTCGCGATCGAGTACTGAGGTGGGCATGGCATCAAGGCACGTTCCGAGTACCAGTTACTACGACCTGCTGTCAGACTTTCACCCCGTGGTCGAACCTCACTTTTCTACTGGCCGGAGTGCCCTTAAATCGAGTTTCCAGGCATGTTGTTGTCTCAACAGATGCCTCTGCCACAGGCTGGGGCGCCATGTGCAATGGACATGCTGGACCCCAGCGCCTTTGGCCTGTCAATTGCCTCGAGTTGCTGGCAGTACGCGTTGCTCTGCACCGCTTTCTGGCGCTGCTCAAGAACCAACACGTACTAGTCCGCTCAGACAATACAGCGACAGTAGCGTACAGTAGCATAATTGTGCAGCCGACGAGCTCTCACAGTTCAGCCTCTTCCTGGAGAATGGCGACTCCATCCCCAGTCGGTTCAGCTGATTTGGGATCAGTTCGGGGACGCGCAGGTAGACCTGTTTGCCTCCCACGACTCGTCCCATTGCGACCTGTTTTACTCCCTGACCGAGGGCACGCTCGGCACGGACGCACTGGCGCACAGCTGGCCGCGGGGCCTCCACAAGTATGCGTTTCCCCAGGGGCGTTGCTAGACCCCTTTTACTGGGGCACAGAAGCTGACCCGCGCGACAGAAATCCATGTCCGCGCGCGTCTGTTTCCTAGCAACTGCAGCGCGCGCACACATCTGAGCTTACCGAAGTCCGGTGTTTGCACACGTACTGATGTAGGCTATGAAAACATGATGAAATTTTGTAAATAATACAAATAATCTTATTTTTATTCATTATTGGCTTCTGTAGATGGACTTCTCTACATGCCACACTCATTTACTGACGACCTACACCAGTGATCATGTGTGAAATCACTTATACATAAATTGATCACATAGAAATCAACTCAGTTTTGAGAAAGAAATTAATTTTACCCCCTTGAATTTCTGTTTATAGTGCAAATATATATATATATATATATTAGTGCTGTCAAACGATTAAAATATTTAATCGCGATTAATCGCATTAATGTCATAGTTAACTCGCGATTAATCGCAATTAATCGCACATTTTTATCTATTCTAAATGTCTCTTGATTTCTTTTTTTCCCATTATTTTTTTCTCATTTTAATGCTCTTATCAACATGGAAAAGTGGATCGGCTTGCTTTGTGCAAATGTTTTTTTATTGAAAACAACATTGACAATACTGTGTTCAATTTCACACTAACATTCTCACTTGGAGCAAATAATCTCTCACACAATGTAACACTGTCCATCAATAAAAGGGTGAAAGAAATACTGACGAGGTCCTGATATTGACGAGGGGGCGGAGAATTCGCATCAGCTGTGTGTGTGCTTGGCCATCATCAAGTGGTATTTCAGACTGGACGTGCTGCGATGATGATAGCTCAGTTCACAATGACAAAACACACAGATCACTTTGGTCTTGTCAATGGAACCATTTGGCAACTTTTTAAAAGTAAACTTTCCATTCAGAATCTTATTGGCATCCATTTCGGCGTCTCGCGCTCGTCATCCACTCAAAACGTAACGTTAACCTACTATTTGGCCGGCTCGCAAGCCTAAACAAGTGTGTGTGGCGTGCCTGTTGTTTTATTTCCGGTCTAGCTAGATCCGCTTGCGCTTTCAAAACGTCCTCGCGCAGCGCAAGCCATTGAAATGAATGGGTTTCATAGCGCAGCGCAGCGCCGCGTCCTGTTGCAAAAGCATGTGAAAAAAACGATACTCGGTTACTAACGTAACCTCGGTTCTCTCTAGAAGAGGGAACGAGCTTACGCTACGGGTAAAGTCATCTTTGCTTGAGATATTGAAGCCAAAAATTATCCTTAATTTTGTATTTATTGTCAACGCAGTGCAGCAGCTAGCAGACCTTGAGCGGGCATATTGCCTGCTCATTGGTTGCCCTGCGGCAACTGCTGCAACCTACCACTGAGCCTTGCGCGTGACGTCACGTCCAATGAGGGCGCTTTGCGCCCTTACGCGCCATAGCCCGCCGAAATGGGGGTGGCTTAGCGTATAACAGGCAGGCTTAGGTTGTCTCACTGGTTTCATCAGCTGAAGCGATAAGACGCTCGTGGCGCCTGCACGGTCAGGTTACGCAATACTCGTTCCCTCTTCTAGAGAGAACCGAGGTTACGTTAGTAACCGAGTATCGTTCTCTTATGAGAGGTTCTCTCGTATTGCGTTAGCTAGCTTACGCTACGGGAACCCATAGTCAACGCCGTGCGCGCCCAGCCTCCACTACATGAATCCCAGGGATTCCCGGGGAACATAGATAAGTGGGAAACAGGTGGCCAGCAAGCAATGCGGGCCAGCACATGTTATAAGCACATATAGGGTATACAGAGCGGCGACGCCGGTCCATAATCATTCAACCTATAGCGCAGCTCAACCAGGAGAGCTAGCGTCGCGTGAGGGGAGTCCGAGCATGATAATCCGTGCAGGACAAACCCACAGCTCACACTGACAGAAGTCTAGCCTGCAAGGCGGGAACTTCCAGGTTATAAAACCTAACAAATGTGGACGGGGAGGCCCAGCCTGCCGCCTCGCAAATGTCATGAATGGAAATTACGCTGGACCAAGCCCACGATGAGGCCACGCCTCTGGTGGAATGCGCCCTGATACCCAAAGGGCATTGCAGACCTTTAGACATGTAAGCAGATGTGATAGCTTCCACTATCCATCTGGACAGGCTCTGTTTCGCGGCGGCGAAACCCTTGGTGCGCCCACCAAACGAAACAAAGAGCTGCTCTGAACGCCTGAAAGAGGCGGAACGCGTAATGTAAATCCTGAGAGCCCTGACGGGGCAGAGGAGATTCACATCACCCTCACTGTCGGATGCAGGCAGAGCCGAGTGAGAGATGACCCGCGCTCTGAATGGGGTGCCCAAAATTTTAGGGACATAACCATGTCTTGGCTTGAGGACGACTTTAGAGTCGTTTGGCCCGAACTCAAGACACGCAGCACTAACAGATAGCGCATGTACACACGTTTAACTGATGACAGAGCCGTCAGAAAAACGGTTTTGAGCGAGAGGTACTTTAGGTCCACGGAGTCTAACGGTTCAAAGGGGAAAGCTTTCAGGGCCTCTAGGACCAGTGAAAGGTCCCAGATGGGAACTGAAGGGGGTCGCGGGGGGTTCATTCGTCTAGCTCCTCTAAGGAAGCGAATGACGAGCTCGTTCCTTCCTATTAACTGGCCGGGCGTCGACTCAGCGAACGCTGCAACAGCCGCCACATAGACTTTAAGCGTGGATGGGGACCTGCCCTTATCCAACAGCTCCTGAAGGAAGCTAAGCAGACCCGGGACCCCGCACGTTCGTGGGTCTAGATCTCTATCGGCGCACCACTTGGCGGGAGACGTTCCGGCGAGCACTTCACTGCGGCCACGGACTCCGGCATCCTCTGAGCACGGCGCTTCTTCCTGCGCGGTCCAGAGGGTGGAGTGACAGTGTTCTGTGTGAAGGCTTCGAGTCGAGCCCGCAGGGTCGACAGCGGTAGCGCTTCACAATGCACGCAGCTGCGTGTTCCGGGCCCAGGCAGGGAGCGCAAATCACATGGCGGTCACCTGCGCTGAGCTGGGCTCTACACGAGCCGCAGGAAAGGCGAGGCATTTTGAAACAAACGCTCGCGCTCTTTTAGTGAGAGAGAGAGAGTGAGTGTCGCAGCGGCGAACAGACACAGCAATAAAAAGATACACGCCGGATGGCGTAGCAGGCACGGATGGCTGAAGGTGGCGAAGACGGCCGACTTCTTCAGGCACTTTCCTCTGCTTGCTAGTCGCTGGTTTCAACGGCGAAGACTTCTCTCAGAGTCCAGCGATGCGGAGAGCTTCGCTGAAGATGATGAAATAGTGAGACAACCTACGAGCCTGCCTTTTATATGCCAAGCCACCCCCATTTCGGCGGGCTATGATGCGTATGGGCGCGAAGCGCCCTCATTGGACGTGACGTCACGCACGAGGCTCAGTGGTAGGTTGCAGCAGTTGCCGCAGGGCAACCAATGAGCACGCAATATGCCCGCTCAAGGTCTGCTAGCTGCTGCACTGCGTTGACAATAAATACAAAATTAAGGATAATTTTTGGCTTCAATATCTCGAGCAAAGATGACTTTACCCGTAGCTTACGCAATACGAGAGAACCTCTCGTAAGAGAACTACAAAGTTTGCTAGGCCAAAAAGACCATTAATCGCGCGATAAAAAAATTAATGCCGTTAAAATGGGTTTGCGTTAACGCTGTTAATAACGCGTTTAACTGACAGCCCTAATATATATATATATACTCAGGGTGCGATTTGTGAAAAAAACAGAGGGGGGATGTTTTGAAAAAGTTTTATTCATAAAAATAAATCATGAGAACATGAACTTCATCACTGCATTTGCAGGAATTGTAAAATCTTTTTTCTTATTAACTCATGAAGTAGCCTAACGCAATATTTTTACTCTAATAGCTTATATGAACTGTGATCACGCACAACGAAAAAACACGCAAGAATTACATCCCCCTCCCAGTACCATGGATAGTGCAACTCGGCTTGACATGTAAAAACACTTATTTATGAATGGCAAAATTAAATGGCACAACGCAGTGTCAACTTAAACATAAATAGGCTATAGTGTAGGCCTTTGCATCATACTAGGAAAACAGTCTTTTTCTGCTTTCCTGTGGGAAAATCCGCAGCTTTCCAGTGGGTGGTCCATTTCGGATTTTATTGTTCTATCGCACTGACAGTTCACATTACAGCGCTTTACTTAGTTTAGGCTAGGCTACTTCTATCAGTCTGCTGAACCATGGATTGAGTGCAAAGTTAAACCATCACATTAGAAACAGTTGTACTGCTGTTAAAGTAACAACGTTAACGTTACATCGCGATGCTGAGCTACAGTGAAATGATAGAAAAGACAGATGCATTATCTGTGTCAATTCGCGTCTACCACGCCGCGCTAAACGCCTCCGACACACAGCTCCACTGCCCAGTCTCGCAAGTGTTGATAGGCTATTACTCGTGAGGAGTAACCAATCAGATAGCGCCGTGGGCGGGACATTGAGCAAGTCTGCAGAGAGGTGATTACAGAGAGGCTGCGGCCGCTATACCAGAGCCAGCCGAAGGAGCGCATTTTAAAATAAAATTGACTTTAATCAAACCACGGACCCGTGATAAGTTTTGTGATCCGTCTCTCCACTAGTGTAGTAGCACTGATCACTTTGAGGGGGGGATAAATTTATCCCCACCGGGGATAAAAATAATTAAGCAGAGGCAGGGATACTTTGACCAGAAAGGGGGAAATCCCACGCACCCCCCCCCCCCCCCCTTTTTGGATGAGTTAAAATAGTTTTGAATGTTGACAATACACATTAATATTTTGTAGTATGAATCATTCATTGCTACACTTTCTTACATTTTAATATTGAAAAGACAAAAGAGCTGTCTGAGGAATCAATCGAGAAGAGTAGATACTGCTTCTGTATACAAACCAGTTGTCATAAAAGGAAAACCTGTAGAGCAGGTCTCGAATTTTAAATATTTGGGAACAATTATTGATGAGAAATTTAATTTTGAAAGTAACGTAGAGTACATCCATAAAAAGGCAAGGCAACGTTTGGGTCTTCTTAGGAAACTGAGAAATTTTAACATTAGCACGCACACTCTTACTATGCTATATCGATCAATGATTGAGAGTATTCTCACATATAATATTGTTTCATGGTACGGAAATCTAAAATGAAAACAAAAGAACAAACTCTCACAAATAAATAATCATTAAGCAAATAATGAATTGTTTTATGAAAAAAAACGTCAATTGCGATTTTTAAAGATCACCCCCTTCATTCTACTTTTGAATTGCTCCCATCTGGGCGTAGACTCAAAATTCCTTTGGCCAGAAGAAACGTGTATAAAAAATCTTTTCTCCCAATGGCAGTGATTATCTTAAATCATACAGTCTTCTAAAGTGATACATTAGAACGCCTGGCTTTATAGCATGTGCTGTAGCGTTTCCCGCTATGAAACGGTGTTTAATTGTATAATTTTAGTATTTAGTATATATTTTGTATTAGTGTTGTTACTGTGCAATGTTCAATGTGTTTTTTTAAACAGTAATGTGAATGTATTTATGTCACCAGTGTCAAAGATAAATTTCCGCTCTGTGACAAACAGAATGGACAATAAAGTTCAACTCAACTACATTTATCCTCATTCTCATGTTTAAGAATCTGTTATCTGCTTGACAAATCATTTATGCTACTGCTACCCACTAACATGCTTTTAAAGCTATTGTTATCCAATTTGTTGGCCTTCAAACACCTTAAAATGCACATATGTAGGTCCGAAAAATCCAAATTTTCCCCTGAATTTTGCCCCTGCCTGCAGCACTGTAGCACAGAAAATAAACACATTGTTGTGTTCTGTACTACTGTCTTTGTTTGTGTGTGATAACAATAACTCATTCTTTCGGATATGAAATTTATATTTAATTGACCTATCGGTAAGCCCCGCCCTCCTTAGTTACTGTTGCTATCTCAAACAAACAATGGGGGACCTGTGCCCCAGTAGAGCTTTATGTCTAGCAACGCCCCTGCGTTTCCCCCAGTGAGCCGAGGAGCAGGTCATATTGGTTGCGCCTCATTGGCCCACCCGGAACTGGTTCTCCGAACTTGTACTCCTCGAGACAGCACCTCCCTGGCCAATTCTGAGGAAGGACCTTCTTTCTCAGAAACGGGGCACCCTATGGCACCCTCGTCCCGATCTTTGGAACTTCCATATGTGGCTCCTGGATGCGACGAGGCAGGTTTGAGTACCCTACCAACAGCGGTGGTGGCTACCATCACTTCCGCTAGAGCATTGTCCACGAGACATGCCTATGCGTTGAAGTGGAACCTCTTCATCAACTGGTGCTCTTCTCACCTCTCGATCCCTATTACGACCTCGCAGTGGTTCTAACTGCCCTACAGAGTATTTCCTTTGAGCCTCTGCAATCAGTGGAGCTTAAGCTCCTGTCAATTAAGACAGCGCTCCTGGTTGGCCTACATTAAGAGGGTAGGGGACCTGCATGTATTTTCCGTTGACGAAGCATGCCTGGAATTCGGACCGGCTTATTCTGACGTGATCCTAAGACCCCGGCCTGGATACGTGCCCAAGGTTCCCACCACTCCCTTTCGAGATCAGGTGGTGAACCTGCAAGCGCTGCCCCTGGAGGAGGCAGACCCAGCCTTGGCACTGCTCTGTCCAGTACGCGCTCTCTGTGCCTACGTAGACAGAACGCAGTGTTTCAGGACCTCAGACCAGCTCTTTGTCTGTTATGGTGGAAAGCTGAAGGGAAAGGCTCTTTCCAAGCAAAGGTTGTCTCACTGGATAGTGGACGCCATTGCTTTGGCATACCAGCAGCAAGGTCGACAGTGCCCCCTTGGTGTGAAGGCTCACTCCACCCGGTGTGTGGCTTCCTCTTGGGCTCTAGCGAATAACGCCTCTTTAACAGACATCTGCAGAGCTGCAGGCTGGGTGACACCCAACACATTCCTCTCGTGTACTCCACCCAGTATCCTCTCGTGTACTCGCTTCAACTAGCCGGTAACTGGATCTGCTCAGGTGTCTTCGCTTGCTCGCCATTCCACTCCTCGGACTGGATACGTGCGAAATTTCCTCAGGTGAGGTTCCCCGAGAAGCCCTGAGTTCCTCCAGTACTGTTGACGTCAACGCCAGAGTCTATGCCTGCGGCAGCTTTCGTGTTGGCTAGGTGCCTCCATGTGCATGGTTCCCCACTGGTGACCCCCACATGTGCATTTTCACTGTAAGCCTCTCTGAGCATGTGTCTTTCCCTTGGCAAGCCACCTTGCCACCCCTGGGGTAGAAACATTCCACCCTGCAGGCTGAACACCCCAGTGTTCTTCCATATGTATACCGGCCGGGTCATATGTGTATTCTTAATCCCATTCGTCGTCACAACGAAACTCGTAGTGACTACGAAAGGGAACGTCTCGGTTACGGATGTAACCCTCATTCCCTGAGTAGGGAACGGAGAAGTTACATCTCCCTGCCACTTCCGCTGTACCACGGGAATTGCCCGAGTTCCATCTCTGCTCCTCAGCGAAGAAACATATCTGCATGTTGCCAGCGTCCTTCCTTATATATCCACAAGGTGGGGCGGAGTTACGCTATGCAAATTCCGCAGACCCATGGCATTTTCTTGCCATTGGCTCGTTTTATATTTCTTATATTTCTCACGTTGCGTCACAACGTAACGTCTCCGTTCCTTACTCAGGGAACGAGAGTTACATCCGTAACCAAGACCTTTTTGGGTGTTGTGCGATTTCTCTGAGCATTGCAGTTTGACCTTTGGGTACATTTGCTGGGACGTCCACTCCTGAGAAGATTGGCAACTGTCTTGAATGTTTTCCACTTGTGAATAATCTTCCTTGCTGTAGAATAATGGACTTCAAATTGTAGGAAAATGGCTGTACAACCCTTCTCAGATTGATGGCAGCCATAATTGCTTCTCTAAGATCATTGCTGATGTCTTTCCTCCTTGGAAATAATATATATTATTTAATAGATATTTTAATAATATAATTAAATATTATTTAATAATGTTTTTTATGTTGTTCTCTCTAATAAAAAAGAAGTTCAAAAAAGAGATGCAGTCTTTATTTTTATTATAATAATTCACATTCAAAAATGGTACACATTCATAATGGTACTGTATGGCCCTAAAGACATTGACATGCTCTGTGTTGTGTTTAATGTGTTATTTGCCTAATGAACTACACAGACAGCAACAGTCATCAGTTGTATACAAAAACATTAACAATTACAACAAAATTATGACAGGCTGTGACCAAATACGAAATTTTATTTTACACAGGTATAAACACGTTTGCAAATATACAGTATACTATTTTACATCATTCCCATTTACATTTGACTAAACATACACAGTCAGCATAAGATGAAGATAAAACAAGAGACTTTCACACTAGATGTTTTGCCTGGCAGAAACTAGCTTTGACACAGTGAGTAAACCTGAGTCAGTGTTGTCCTCTCATTCAAGTAGTCCTGTCCTCATTTGATGTTTATTTGTGCAGCTCGCTCGACAGAAATAAGGACAACCATTATTTTTCGACAGAAATTTAATTCTTTCAGCTAATAGTTATACATTTCTTTTCAATGCTACGGTATTTTCATGCAAAATCGTATGAACAGAAATCTTACTAGTGCACTTTCAACAATTCAGACGGCACTTTTATTTTGCTTTATAGTACTTATGTCAAACAGGATGAAACAGAAACTGGCAGACAGTTGACTCAGAAAGAGACAGAGAGGTCTATGTTTTCAAAAGACCATATGTGCAAGTTTGAATTTAAGGAAAGAGGGAGGGAGGATCATGATCGGACCCAGCTGACAGGCACCCACTGTGGCTCCCTCTCGAGTCGTTCCAGAATATTCCTCAGCTCTACACAGGCGCTGGCAGAGTCCTCCTTTACTAGGACCCTGTCCACTAGATGGCCATATTGCTGGTCCATCTGCTCGGCTGACTGCCTCATGTCCTGCAGGTCTTCATCCTTTTCACAATGTGAGAGAGAAAGAGATAAAGAAAAAAAAGAATTCCCTTTTAAAAGCTACTCTCAATGCTGCGCTTGATTAAAGCGCTATGGAAAAACATCTTTGTTTGACTGGTTGTGAACACGTGGAAAAAACGTGAAGAATTTGGCTTAAATAACCTATGATGATGACGTCATCAGAATGAGCACGTCAGAGGCTATAAATAGACGTGTGACAATGCGGTTCTGAAGACAAAGGATGAACGCATCTGTTTGCTATTCAAACCTCTTCTCAAACTATTCCTTTTTCTATGAGTTAGTTTTGTCAAGCAGAAAAAAGCCTTTTCTCACTCTCTTCCTCTTTCTCTGAAAACAAAAAGAAAAGAAAAGAAAAGAGAATCATGTCGCGAGAAAGGCTTCACGGCCCATTTTGGATGATGATCCGCATGTATTGGCGGAAAAGCACACTGTAGCAGCCATCGAGGACGCAGAGTGAGAGCACTGCGAGTCATTGCCCATCAAAGTGCTCCGCTCCAGACTCGCCTTAGGGAAAAGCAATGATAAAATCATGGGGCTCACGAGTTGATCTGGCTGAGGAGAGGGTGATGGGTCCTTAACTTTCTCTCGTTCTCTCTCTGGATCGCGACATGCTCTCGTCCGCTGCTGAAGACGGCGCTTCTTCAGAGCGGGCTGAGGACCTCGGATCTCGCGTCTGCGAGGCAACGCACAGATTGCCGGTCCGCTATGTATGTAAATAATGCGAGGGAATTGAGTAGACTGGAGATTTTTTCCCTTTCTCTCTTGTTCCTATGATCGCATTCAAAGAAATTGTGTGTGTTTGCAAGCTATGATTTTATGATTCTTTGTTGAAACTGCTCTAATATGAAAATAACTATATTCAGCCTTTCATCCAGACCGTTTTTACTTGTCTGGTTGATATTTGGCTGCATTTAATTATGAGAAATTATTTAATACTTATCTGATTTGAAAAGCTAGGTGCTTTGTATTAATATCTTGTCTGGCTGTTCGCTACTCCCGCGATGATGAAGCACGTGAGCAGTTACCTGAAATGGTCACTTATGGAGTGGCCAAATTACAGCTAGACTGGCCACATGAGAAAGAGCAAGCACTCAAAGTTATAGCAAATTTCTGTACGGTGGCCAGGGGGAGGGGCCTCACCGACGGTCTCTCCCCTTCTTCAAGGACCTTCATGACGACTTAACTCGTTCATGGGGGAAACCTGATTGTTCACGTCGTTGAGGCCTCGACGTCGACTTATACAACTATTGTGGATGCAAGGGTACGTGGTTATACAATGATGCCCCAGTTGGAAGAGACGCTCGTGGGTTATCTCTCCTGGGAGCTCATCTTCACTTAAAAAGTCAGCTCTCCCCACCAAGCCGTGCAGAACAACATTCACCCTGGTAGGGAAGGCGTTTCAGTCATTGGGTCACGCTGGTGCCACTCTGCACACCAATGCAGGCACACCAAGCTGACCTGCTAGGGAAAAAAACACCCCGCGAGATGGGGCACATAAAAATATACTAAGTAGCTCCTTCCCGACACCGCTGTTCCATCCCTGCCACCTCATGTGTTTCTTGGGGCAGCAGTTTCCAGAGAAATGTTAAATACTTGGTTGCTTCCTGCCGTTTTCTAGGACACAGGATATTTAATATTCCCCCATCATTGCGTCACCAGACGTTGCATCAAAATTGGTGCTCCTTTCCCAGAAGGTGGCAGCGTGGAAACTACTGCCAAACATATCTGCTTGGGTATTGAGAACCGTAGGAAAAGGAATACAGTTTGCGCAACGTCCTCCACATTCCACATCACCAATTCTAGACTTTTGCAGTCTGTTCAACATGTTCAAAATGTTGACAAACAAAATGATTGCGTCTCAAATTCAAAACAAAGATTGGTTTGTCACTATTGACCTCAAGGACCTAAATTTTCATATAGAAATTCTGCCACAACCCAGGAAGTTTCTGAGGTTTACTTTCGGCTTTCGGGGGCGAGCTTACCAATATCGGGTTCTTCTATGTGGCCTAGCCTTGTCACCCCGCACATACACAAAATGCATGGATGTAGGCTTTGGCTCAGTTGTGACTCCAGGGCATCCGTATTTTAAATTACATAGACGACTGACTGATTTTGGCCCAGTCTCAAGAGCTTGCGCTTCGTCATCGGATGTCATCCTCACTCATCTTGTATCTCTGAGGTTGAGACTCAATGCCAAGAAAAGAGTTCTCTCTCCTGCCCAGAGGACAACATATTTAATGGTTGTATGGGACTCGGTCACCATGCGGGCACAGCTGTCCCCCGCATGCGTCAAGTCCATCTTAAACACCCTGAGAGATATTAGGCTAGTTCAGGAAATTACTTTCCAACACTTTCAAAGAGTTTCTTATGGCAGCTTTGTGCACTGTGATACCTTTGGGCCATTTGCACATGAGACTGTTACAGCTGTGGCTCAGAACCAGAGGATTTCGTACAAGGGTTACTCCCCAGAGGCAAATAAGGATAAGGGCACACGCCGAGTGCTTCGTGCCCTATCTAAAAATCCATTTTTATGGTAAGGGTTACATGCTGCGGGCTTTGTCCCCTCTCTATGCGGCTCAAACCCCAGACCACTGTGGGTCCCACTCTAGGTGCATGTTGTTGTCGCAGGATGCTAATGACAGACGCTTCCCTGATGGGCTGGAGTGCGGTCTTAGATGGCTGTCCAGCCCAAGGGGTCAAAAGAGGCTGCCATCTCGATTTGTACATCAATTGCCTTAACTTTTTAGGCGCCATTCTCTTTTTTTCCTAAAATGTTCGATTTTGACATCTTAATTTCAAAGGGCTATATCTTAAAAGTGATAAAAGATAGAGACTTTCTGTAAATTAGAGAAATATTAAGGATGACCCAAAGTTTATGTAGGGATTACATTTTCCCATCTAATTAGCATATTATGACGTCATATGGTGGTGGCCATCTTGGATTATAGAATTTTCATTTTCAAGTCACATGTTTAAATGATAAAATGCAGCACTTCTTTCCCCCCAAAATGTCCCTCACCTTCTGTATGCTATATTGCACAATACTGAATGCTCAGGTAAATAGTAAGTAGTAAACAAACTGTGTAAATCATTAATCATAATCTAGGGGCGAATTGGCATTGGAGAGTTCTCTTTCCCCCAGATATCCAATTGGCTGATCAAAGGGTGTGATCCAACTTTGGTACTCATCCTCATTGGCCAAGTACTCAAAGCCGGCATTCCCATCAGCTTGCGACAGACTTTGCATAATAGCCCCTCTGCCCCGTGTCACACCGCCTCTGCTCCTGCTATGAGCAGCGCGGCCAGATCTGCCTCGCGCGCCAAGTGTGCACAGCTCGGACTACTGTCATTGTCATTACGACTCCCCACCCTGCCTCCACGTTGCCCCCTAACTGTCCTATGAATACTTCGACCTCGTCTAACATACCCAGTGGCATTAGACAAAGTCTCCACCACAATACTGTCGCCGCGATTGCGGAGAGGCACACGGTCAGAAGACAAAGCTACATGGCTAGCGTGGTAAAAATCTCCCGCCTCGTTCCCCACAACACTAACACGCCTGCAAACTTCGCGATGAACACTCCGACCCCGAGAAACATTGTTCCCACCACTGACATTGGGCAAAGGACCATCTACATTGGGCAAAGGATTCACCGTTTGTGCTTGGTGTAGGGCTATACTTTCACTTTCAGAATCACCGTCATCTTCTGAAGGCAGATATTCCCCTTCAGAATCAGAGTCCGCGAATAGAAGACCCAACACTTCATTGCGGGTAAGCTTTATTGATGCCATTAGATAATAATAATAATAATAATAATAATCTAATGCAAATACTCGCTGACGTTGACAATATTGCTCTGATAAAATGGCTCACTTGCACACTAGCTCCGCTTTTGTTTGCACTGATTCAATGCGCTCTAGCTCGAAGATTTTGTATAGAAGCATGACGTTTTTTTGAGTCGGGGATGAAGTATGACATGTCTGCCATCTAGTGGAGGGGAGGTCGAATGAAATTTGACACCCTTTTTGACAAAATCGGCCGTTTTATTCAGTGCCGCATCTTATCGAGTAAACTCGACCGTGGAGCCTAGAGGGTTAAATTGTTGACTATTTCTGGCCCTGAAATACTTCCGGCAGTTTAGGGGCTACCATGTCCTGATGCAGGTGGACAACACGGCGGTAATTGTTTATATTAATCACCAGGACAGACTGCGTTCGTGCCGTTTGAACAAATGGTTCCCGGAAGCATGAATGTGGGAGCATATTTAGTGTCCAGACAGGAGGTCATACATGGGGATTGGACGCTCCATCCCGATGTAGTCAATCAGATCTGGGAAAGATTTTACAAAGCAGAGGTGGACCTCTTCGCTTCAAAAGAAACAATGTCCCTTTTACTTCTCACTGACTCCTCCAGCCCCCCTGGGTCTGGACGCCATGGCCCAGTGTGAGAGCTCCCTACCTCGCTAGGCAACTGAGACCACCCATCAGAGTAAAAGTTCCCTCGTGGGATTTAGCCGTGGTCCTTGAGGGGCTCCTTCCAGCGACCGGTCAAGCTTCTGACTCTAAAGATGGTTCTCTTACGAGAGGTTCTCTCGTATTGCGTAAGCTAGCTTACGCTACGGGAAAGATTAATCTTTTCTGAGAAATTGAAGCCAAAAAATTATCCTATAATTTTGTATCCATTGTCAACGCAGTTCAGCTGCAGCAGACGATGAGCGGGCTAGCTAGCAGCTCATTGGTTCGGTCACAGAGAACTGCTTAAGCCTATGAGGAGACGCGAATGAACTCTCGGCC
This sequence comes from Rhinichthys klamathensis goyatoka, assembly GCF_029890125.1. Classification (NCBI taxonomy): domain Eukaryota; kingdom Metazoa; phylum Chordata; class Actinopteri; order Cypriniformes; family Leuciscidae; genus Rhinichthys; species Rhinichthys klamathensis. The sequence continues at coordinate 1,528,063 of NW_026606640.1, forward strand.
AACGAGAGTCTGACATGCTCTCATTGCGTCAGAGCCCGCCGAAACGGGCGTGGTCAGAGAGTGTAATATTGGCATCCTAGGCTGTAAACTCTGATTTTCATCTCTTCAGCGAGGCTACACGCATCTGCTGATCCTAAGAGAAGCCGCCGTCGTCGAAAAGGCAACTCTAGCGAGCATCTGGGAGACTGAGGAAGCCGGCCGTCTTCGCCACCTTCAGCCGTCCTGCGAGCTAGCGCCATCCGACGGATTTGTATCCTTTTTACAAAAAGCTTCCTGTACATTTTGTATCTAAAAGAGCCGAGCGTCTTTTTCAAGATGTCTCGTAAATCTCCTGCGGTTCTTGCCGCGCTCCCCTCGAGGATGGAGACCGCCACGTCATCTGCGCTCTCTGCCTCGGATTGGAGCACGCCGAGCTCGCCCTCGCCGATGGCGGCTGCGATCTCTGCGAAGACATGCCGTTGTCGACCCTGCAGGCTCGACTTCAGGCCACTAAAGTTGCTTCCGCGCCGCCTCTGACTTCGCCGCGGAAGAAGAAACGCTGCTCTCAGAGGCCGCCGGAACCCCAGCCAGAAGCGTTCATCCCGCCGGAGCCTGTCGCCTCCCGCTCTCCTTCTCCGCCGCTTCCGGACATACAGTTGCCGCAGAGTGGCCGCTCTGTCGCCTCCGATGACGCCGCGGACATCAAGGAGGTATGTTCGCATCTCGACTCAGACAGTGAGGAATGGTCCGGTTCTCACGCCTCCTCGGCCCGAGAATCCACCGGGACCCGCGCTGGAATCGAGGAGGAATTAGTGCGCCTCCTCTCACAGGCCGTCGAACGCCTCAGACTCGATTGGTCCCCTCCCCCCGAGCAGACCATCAACCGTATGGACAGCAGCTATTCCCGCCACTAAACGGGCCGCGCCCTTCCTGCCTGAACTGCACGCGGAACTCACGTACTTCGTGAATGGGACGAGAGCGGAAAAAATCCCCCTCCAGTCGCGGATTTGAGGAGCGCCACGGACATTGCCCTTCGCGCTACAAAATCTGCTGCTCAAGCCCTGGGGAAATGCATGGCCGCCATTTGTGTGTCTGAGAGACATTTGTGGCTCACACTCGCCGACATGGGAGATTCTGAGCGCGCCGCCTTTCTCAACGCCCCGCTCTCTCCATCCGGCCTCTTCGGATCTGCTGTCACGGGTATCGTCGACCGATTTTCCGAAGTGCAGAAAGCCTCCCAGGCCATGAATCTCTTTCTGCCTCGTCACGCTAGCTCCTCTGCAGGCCGCTCACGTGACCAGCCTCCTGCACGAGCCCCACCCCAGCGCCCAGCTCAGCACAGTCAGACTTCTCAGCGACGCCAGGGCGGCCGCCCTCGTTCTCGCTCTGACAGCCGCCACAGACCGCCGCCTCCTCGGGGGCCTCGGCCTAGGATCGCGCTGAAACCTGATCACTCGAAGTCTGCCTAGCACAGCTGAGAAAAAGACGGCGCTCTCCCGCCGCGGCCGGACCGCCGTCAAAGTTTCGCCCTCTGTTAGTCCCCGCTCACGCGGCCACTACAGCAGTGTACTCCGCCATTACCAAGCCGGTCTCCCTTCCCGCTTGCATGAGCGCAAACGCCGTTTTCACGGCGACCCAGAGAAATCTCATAAAGAGCATAAAAGCCTCCTGTGTAGAAAATGTGCCCACAACACTGTGTTCACTCATACACAAAAGCACTTCAGTTCCCGTGTCTCACACAGAGTCCACTCTCATAAAGCGGTTCCAACCCGCTCGAGTTTCAGAGTGCGTGGGACGCGCACACGGTCTCTTTGGCGCGCTTATGCAGCCGCTCTCGCATTTTTTCCGCTCTCGTCCCATTCACGAAGTACGTGAGTTCTGCTCACTCTGTTACATGGCCCATAAACTCCTCTCTGAGTGTAAGTCCCGCTGTCATAAACACTATGAGCGCGCTCACACAGCCCGCTATGTGCAGCAACGGGGACCATGTAGCCATTCACCCCCTAGCATTACGCTTCAAAGCGTGGGAAGCTATTCCGGGAATTTCCCAGTGGGTGCTAAACACAATAAGGCCAGGCTATCGCTTACAGTTTCACCGCCGCCCTCCACGTTTTCGAGCGCGGCTAGAAACTATTGTGAACCCAGAAGCAGTGACGCTGCTCCGTTCAGAGATAGCAAACCTATTGTGCAAAAGGGCTATAGAGAGTTCCTCTGTCTATGAGCGAGTCGGGGTTTTACGGCCGTTATTTTCTGGTTCCCAAGAAAGACGGCGGCCTCAGACCAATCTTAGACCTCAGATTTCTGAACAAAGTTCTCATGAAGAGACCGTTCAAAATGCTCACTATCAGAAAACTCCTCGCGCATGTGCGCCAGGGGGACTGGTTCATTTCACTAGATCTGAAAGATGCTTACTTTCAGATTCAGATAAATCCCCTTCACAGGCCATTCTTACGTTTCGCCTTCGAAGGCCAGGTTTATCAATACACCGTCCTTCCGTTCGGCCTATCCTTAGCACCCCGTAAGTTCACGAAGTGCATGGATGCGGCGCTCGCCCCCTGCGGAGTCAGGGGCTGCGAATACTGAACTATTTGGACGACTGGCTGATTTTGGCACAATCACAGAGAGAGCTACTGTCTCATCGTACAGTTCTCCTCGACCATCTGAAAGCTTTGGGCCTCTCTGTCAACTGGACAAAGAGCGCACTACAACCCAGTCAGACTATCTCCTTCTTGGGTATAGAGCTAGACTCGGTCACGATGACGGCTCGTCTGTCAACACAGCGCGCGCGCCGTGTTCAGCGTTTCGCCGCATCTTTTCAGATGAACAGACTCACACCTCTGAAAACTTTTCAGAGGGCGTTGGGTTACATGGCCTCAGCCTTCGCGGTGCTCCAGCTGGGGTTACTGCGCATGCGCCCGCTTCAGCTCTGGTTGAAGAGCCGTGTGTCTCACCGTGCGTGGACCACGGGCCGCCAGCTGATAAAAGTAACACAGACCTGTATCACAGCTCTGCAGCCATGGACTGTGGCAGAATGGTTTCAGCTTTTCCCCGTTTCCATGGGGACCCTTTCTCGCCGAAAAGTCATCTCGACAGACGCATCCAACACGGGTTGGGGTGCGGTCTGCGAGGGCTCACCGGCCTTCGGCCCCTGGTCAGCTCAAGAGAGCCTCCTCCACATAAACTGTTTGGAGATTGTTGGCGGTCGAGAACGCGCTCACGCGCTTTCTTCCACGCATTCACGGTCACCACGTGCTGATCCGTTCGTACAATATAGCCGTGGTCTCCTATCTAAACCGTCAGGGCGGAGTCAGATCCAGGAATCTCTTCCGGCTGACAGAACGCATCTTAGTTTGGTCTCAGTGTCACCTGCTCTCGCTCAGAGCGACGCACGTGCCGGGCCATCTGAACGACGGTCCAGACAGTCTGTCCAGGAACCCCATTCCCCCCGGGGAATGGTCCCTGCACACTCTTACAGTCCAAAAGCTGTGGCGAATATTCGGCAGAGCAGAGGTGGACCTCTTCGCCTCAGAAGAGAACACCCACTGCCCACTATTTTTCTCAAAGAGCGAGGACGCGCTAGCCCAGGGCAGGTCAAGGGCAGGTCCCCATCCACTCTCAAGGTGTATGTGGCAGCCGTCGCAGCGTTCGTTGAACCCCGGTGCGGCCAGTCACTGGGCAAAGATGGCTTGGTCATCTGCTTCCTCAGGGGAGCTAGAAGGATGAACCCCCCACGCCCCCCTTCGGTGCCGATTTGGGACCTTTACATAGTTCTCGAAGCTATGAAAGCCCCCCCCATTCGAACCGCTAAACACTGTGGACCTCAAATACCTTTCGCTCAAAACAGTTTTTCGGCTCGCGCTCGCGTCAGTAAAACGTGTGGGAGACCTTCACGCGCTGTCCATTAGCGCTTCCTGTCTCGAGTTTGGGCCCAATGACTCCTTAGTCGTTCTCAAACCTAGACATGGTTATGTCCCAAAAGCGATTGGTACCCCGTTCAGGGCACAAGTTATTTCCCTATCGGCTCTGCCTGCATCCGATAGCGAATCTGACTCTAATCTCCTGTGTCCGGTCAGGGCCCTGAGATTATACATTACTCGCACTGCTCCGGTCAGACGATCCGAGCAGTTTTTTGTTTCGTTCGGTGGGCGCACCAAAGGGTTGGCCGCCTCGAAACAGACTCTATCCAGATGGATAGTTGATGCCATTGCAGCCGCATACGCATCAAAAGACCTGCCATGCCCTCTGGGCATCAGGGCTCATTCCACTTGAGGCATGGCCTCATCGTGGGCATGGTCCAGCGGAATTTCCATTCATGACATTTGTGTGGCAGCGGGATGGGCTTCCCCCTCCACCTTTGTCAGATTTTACAATCTGGAAGTTCCCGCCTTGCAGGCTAAACTACTAGCAGTCTAGTATGTTACAGCTCTTCTGGTTGAGCTGCACTATAGGGAGTTATTCACACAGACCAGTTTCGCTCTGTCCCTCTCTATCATGTGCTTATGTACTACACAATTTCCGGCCCGCTCTGCTGGCCTTTGTCACATGTACATATATTTATTCCCACTCATAAGGGTTCCCTGGGGTCTCCCCTGGGACTCATAGTGGATGCTTAGCACGCACGGCGTTGACCAGGTGTTCCCGTAGCGTAAGCTAGCTTACGCAATACCTAACGTAACCTCGGTTCTCTCTAGATGAGGGAACGAGTATTGCGTTCCTGGCCGTGCTTGTGCTACTAGCGTTCTCGCTTAATTCTATGAAAACCAGAGTTTACAGCCTATGACGCCAATATTATACTCTCTGACCACGCCCGTTTCGGCGGGCTCTGACGCAATGAGAGCATGTCAGACTCTCATTGGCCGAGAGTTCATTCGTGTCTCCTCATAGGCTTAAGCAGTTCTCTGTGAGCGAACCAATGAGCTGCTAGCTAGCCCGCTCATGGTCTGCTGCAGCTGAACTGCGTTGACAATGGATACAAAATTATAGGATAATTTTTTGGCTTCAATTTCTCAGAAAAGATGAATCTTTCCCGTAGTGTAAGCTAGCTTACGCAATACTCGTTCCCTCATCTAGAGAGAACCGAGGTTACGTTAGGTAACCGATTCGTTTTCCTTCTCCATCTTCTCACTAAAGAGGATTGGGGATTTGCAGGCTCTGTCGGTTTTGCCAGCCTGCTTAGTCTTTGCCCCTGGATTGCTCAAGGCTATTTTGCACCTTCACCCCGACTATCTTCCAAAAGTTCACTTCCTTGAAGCTTTCTGTCCTCTGCCGTTCACTTCGCCGGAGCAGGAGAGACTCCACTCACTGTGTCTAGTTCATGCTCTTCAGAATTACGTCCACCACACTAGCCAGTGGTGTAAGTCAGAGCAGCTGTTCAGTTGTTATGGGTTCTAAAATACTTGTTGGGGGCTGTAACCGGGAGGCGGCCGCCACAAAGCAGACTATGTCGCATTGGGTGAGGGATGCTATTGCTCTAACCTATGAGGCGCGGTCAAGCTTTGCCTCTAGGTGTTACGGCTCATTCTACCAGGGGGGTTGCATCTTCCAGGAATTTAGCAAGAGACGCCCCCTTGCAGCAAGTATGTGATGCAGCAGGCTGGTACTCTCCGCACACATTTATTTGATTTCATAGCTTGGATGTTCATGTTACACCGGGCTCACATGTCCTTGAGTCAGACATCCCAAGCTCATGTCAGAGGCGAGGCCCTACTCGTGTTTGTGCGCACAAACTACACAACCTTGAGGGGTACAGTGCGGCGACGTTGGTATTCTTGTTCCCATAGTGCTTAAATCAAGTGCAGCATTGAGAGTAGCTTTTGAAAGGCAACGTCTCAGGTTACTCGACTGTAATACTGTTCACTAAAAAAAGCAGGAAAAAGATGCTGCACTTTGTTGCCGCACTGGGGGCCTGTCCACGATGTTCTTCAGACAAATATACCTGATGAGCGCACCTGTCACACGTCTATTTATAGCCTCTGACGTGCGCATTCCGATGATGTCATCATCAGAGGTTATTTAAGCCAAATCCTTGGCATGTTTGCCACACGTGTTCACAACCGGTCAAACAAAGATGTTTTTCCATAATGTTTAAATCAAGCGCAGCATCTCATTCCTGCTTTTTCAGGGAACAGGGATACAGTCAAGTAACCCAAAAAGTTTTTGTAAACTGTGTACAATTTAAGAGTTGAATGACTGAGATTTACAAGCACCATTTGGGTAGTATGGTGATATAAATCAGTCTCACCGTGATGTGTCCATTGTCACCCCTTCCTGGTGATGTGGGAGAGCTCCGTTGCCGACGAATCTCAGGGATGCGTGGCTTTACAAAGATCACATAGGGCTTAAACTCTGCCGTACGGAGGATTTTCAGAGCCTGAGCATTACAGTAAAAGGAAATAAAAATCATAGCATGGGTTTCCAATTATGTGCTCAGCAAAAATCAAGACCAGAGTCTCTGCTGATAACAGAAGTTGTAGATTCAAATCCAGCTTAGGTTGAGCAGAAACCTTACCACTGTGGAAGAGATCACTATTTACACTTACATTTATTTATTAGCAAAAACTTTTATCCAAAGTGACTTACAAATCTGACTTTTATACAATAATCTACCCCTAAACCGGGGTAGAGACGTTTTCCCATGGAACAGGGAGTTATTTTTCAAAATATCAAAGCTATTCTTTTCAATACAATACAAATGCATTATGCAATTTACGTGAGGATTCACGCATTCACATGGGTCGTACTTTTCAGGTACGGAAATCTGTATAAATACAGAAAAATCACATCCCTTCTTTAAAATCACTAAAAAGCTAATTTGCATGTTCATGGTTTGGCATATACTAAATGAAGGAAGGGTGTAGAGTTAAATTCAAGCTATTTTAAAAATATGTTTAAATTAAATAGTCTATTTGATCAAAATTGATTTGATTAAATAGTCTAGACATCATTGCTTGGCACCAGGAAGGTGTCAGCTGCCACTGTCAGCCCAGATGAGTTTAACCAATCAAATTTAAGAAACTGTTCAGCTCGTGCAAAGCGTGTGTAACTTGGTTATTTTTTAACATAACCTGCAAGGTATAAATTTGTGTGTATTTTTCTGATCTTAGAGTTGCTCTGCTGTGTCTGAAGTGACTTCCGGCCGCTAATAAACCTTATTACCGCCCACATACAACTTGACCAGCCCTCTAATGTCATTTTACTGACGACTTTTCGGGTTGAATAACTAGTTCTTCCAATGTTTCATCTTCGGACTTTCAAGTCTCGCGCTCAGATTGATATGGTAAAATTGACATCATCATTACTGTCTTTAGTTTACAATCGCTGAGCTGTAGGAAGACTCAGGACGGAGCTGAAGTTATTATGGTAATGGTCGTTTTTGTTTCCAACAGGTGCTGTATGCGGTAAACCAATCACAAAAGACTGTGCCATCTGGCCAATCAGAGCAGAATAGCTCACGGAAAGGAGGGATTTAGAGAGAGTGATTCATCCATCGATTCGTTTGATAATCATTGAACAATGTGGTGATGTGCAATGTATATTATGAGAAAATGAAACTGTTTTTCGACCTTTGATGCTGTTGTAGGAAATCTCCAAAACAAAATTAGGAGACTTTAAAATAGCATAATTGGGGCACTTTAAGTCAGATTAAATTGGTCTGAAAATTTCTATGACACTTCACATATCACAAGATCTGAGAATCAGAAATACAGAGAAAAGCAAACTGACAATAGTAAAAATAAGAGAACGCTACATTTACCTCAGGTTGAACATCTACCAGACACACTTTATTTCTCGCCAGGACAGTCCAGATTGACTCCAGACTCGTCCCATATTGGTTATTCTTATATTCACCATGTTCAATAAACCTGGACATACACAATATGGCGTTTATCATCAATTAAAATGCCAGTAAAATTAAATTTTATAACACTATCAAAGGGATAATTCACCCAAAAATGACAATTCTCTCATAGTTTACTCACGCTCGTCATTCCAAACCTGTATGATTTTCTTTCTCAAAACACATAAGAAAAGTTTCATGCAGTTACGATAGATGGTACCCAAAGTATTCCATGTTTTTGGGTGGACTATGCCTTTAACAAAATGTCACACAGATGTGTTACAATATTGACCAAAAATGCATCCAACATATTAAAACTATTTCATATAACATACTTATTAGATTGTATGTCAGCCTCAAAGGCCTGCTTGGAGATGAAGTGGTATTCTACGCCCTCCTTCTCATGACTCTTTCTGGGTCTTGTTGTGTCTGTTAGAAAATGATTATACAAAGTATACAATCATTTCAGTTAATTTAACATATTTGAATTTGCAATATATGACATGTAGTTATTGAGATTAGAAGCTCTTCAACTTCAGGCCATCAAACTGAAGCAAGAACATGATCTACTTTGATTCAGCTTCTAATGTATCAGCCAGGACCTCCACAGTCTCTAATGTAGAACTAATCGAAAGAATAAACTCACGTGGTACAGCGACACCGTACCGATGAGGATTCTCAGCAATCACCTTCTGCTTCAGCTCATTGATCCGAGCACCAAGAGATCCTGGAGAGTGTGTGAGAGAGAGAGAGAGAGAGAGAGAGAGAGAGAGAGAGAGAGAGAGAGAGAGAGAGAGAGAGAGAGAGAGAGAGAGAGAGAGAGAGAGAGAGAGAGAGATTTTTTTTTGATTTTTCAATCATCTTTATTTATCAAAAAGATTCCTCACATAAAACAACATGTAAGTTATTACCAAATTTTTTTTTTTTTTTTTTTTTTTTTTTTTATAAAAAAAGTGCAAAATGCAGTTCATTATCAATGACAGAACACAACGCTCTTCTGTGACACCATATTCCTTCAAACACATTTAGGGAATCCATAGCTTTGTAAAAACGAAAATCAATTACAAGCCTTGATTTGATCATAGCTGCGAACACCCTTTCAACATTATAATCACTTTGTTTTTCAATTTTATCTCTTCTACTAATATAGATGGCCATTTTGGCTTTACCCAAAATAAAATTCAACAAATGACACTCGTACTTTCGCTTTTGAACATATTTAAAGCCCAAAATAAAAGTCTGCACAGAAAACTTCTCATTAAAACAATTAAAAAGATTCTGCAAACCATCAAATAAAGGCTTAAGCCTTGAACAATACAAAAATGTGTGAAAAACAGTCTCTCTCTGAAAACAAAAAGGACATTCTTTGCCAACATCTGGATTTAAAACAGAAATAAAAGCATTCACAGCAATAATGCCATGCAAAATCCTCCATTGTAGATCTCCATCTCTTTTAGCTAACGGTGGCTTGTACAGCGCTCTCCACTCTGGCCTGACACTGTCATTCATCTGAAACACAGTACGCCATGGCGTGTCAACTCTTCCATGTAGTCCCTTTTTGTTAAAAGATTTCACACAAGCTTTATACAACTTTTTCCCATTACTTTCATGCAAATCCATATCTGTCAATTTTCCAGATTCCAAAAACACTCCTGTACATTCACCTAACTTTGGTGAAAGAAGCAGATTTGGAAATGTGTCCCTCTCATCAGGGATAAACTCCCCTTTACAGTAACCTTGAAGCATTTTTGTTTCTTCCGTTGTAAAAGCAGATTGCAGTTTATGTAATACTTGTGCAACAATTCGCATGGACTTAACTCCCAACAAAACAGCTAAATCTTCAACTTTATCAAAACTTGAGCCGGCCACATTGATTAAACACCCAAGTGTTGTGATCTTAGATTTAATAAAATTTGCAGACATTGACCCACATGCCCCTAAAATGTCCAAACGTGACCCATAAATCAGAGGTTCTTTCAACAGCCAAAACAAGGAGGATGTAGACTCAATTCTTTTAACATGAAAAATGTCCCACACTTTAAAAAGATTCTTGTAGAACTCCGGCATTCTGGATGTGTTGATTTTCCCGGAATTTAACAAGAACAACGACTTGTCCAAACACAGTCCTTCAGCAGTCTTTAAAATCGTACTGGCCACCGGCCTCCAGCATAAGTCCTCTGGACCAGTGAGAAATCTCTGTACAAATTGTAGCCGAAAAGCTGCAGTCCTACTCTGCAAGTGTACAAGTCCTTGTCCTCCTTCTTTTGGTAAATATAAAACATTATGAGGTATCCAATGCATTCTTTCCCAAAAAAAATCTACCAAAAGAGACTGAATTTTCCCAAGTATACATGCAGGTGGATCAACACAAGCCAGTCGATGCCATAAGGAAGAGGCCACCAAATTATTAATAATCAGAGTACGTCCTCTGTATGATAAACTTTTTACAATCCATTTCCATTTCATCAGATGACCTTTAATTTTTTCAATTATTCCCTCCCAGTTTTTTTGAACAATCGTTTCATCTCCTAAAAACACTCCTAAATATCTCAAGCCATCTTTTTTCCAACTTAACCCATTTGGGAGTGTTGGTCCCCCTCTTTCCCATTTTCCTATTAACACTGCTTCGCTTTTACCCCAATTAACTCTTGCTGAAGAAATGGTTCCAAAATCTCTCAATGTTTTTAATAATAAATCCACATCATTTTGTTTGTTAAGTATAATGACAACATCATCAGCGTATGCTGATAAGCATAAAGTGCTGTTACAGGCTTGTAAAGATACCCCTTCTAAAACCCTTCTCAATTTATTTAAAAGTGGTTCTATTGCCAACGTGTAGAGTATTCCTGACAGAGAACACCCCTGTCTTACCCCACGACACACTCTAAAAGGAGCGCATAAGCCACCGTTAACTTTCAGTAGACTCTCAATGTCATTGTACAGAATTTTAATATAACCTATAAAATCAGAACTAAAACCAAATGCTTGCAAAGTTTTCCACAGATAATCGTGTTCTACACGATCGAACGCTTTTTCCTGATCTAAGGAAATCAAACCCATATCTACACCCACTATTTTTGAAACATCAAATAAATCTCTTATTAAATGGATATTATCAAAAATTGATCTTCCAGGTACACAGTAGGACTGACCAGAGTGGATTACCTCCTCCAAAACTCTTCCTAGTCTAGTAGCTAAAACTTTTGAGAGCAATTTATAGTCATAACACAATAAAGATACAGGCCGCCAGTTCTTTATGTCTCTCACATCACCTTTTTTTGGCAGAAGAGTAAGGACCGCTCTTCTGCAGCTCAGCGGCAGACGTCCTCCGACTAGACTGCCACTGAGAACCGCCAGCAGATCCTCCCCTACCACAGGCCAAAAGGCTTTATAGAACTCCACTGGGATTCCGTCTATCCCAGGAGCCTTGCCGTTCTCCATGCTCTGGAGCGCTTCGTGCAGTTCTCCCAGGCTTATAGCTCTCTTGAGCTCTGCATTGGACTCTTCAGAGACCTTTGGTAGCTCTTCATAAAAACACTGTTCAATAACCCGATCTTCCCTGTGTTCACAACTATAAAGCTTTTCATAAAAACTGTTTGCTCTTTTCCGAATTTCTCTAGGGTCTGATTCAAGAGAACCGGTCTCAGAAAATAAAGAATGTATAAAACGTTTCTGACCGTTCTTTTTTTCTAGACTAAAGAAAAATTTGGACGGTACATCCATCTGGTCTATATCTTTAAAACGTGACCGAACAAGCGCCCCCTGTGCCTTCACTTTTTGTATGTCGGACAAAACAGATTTCTTTAAAAAAAGGGATTCGATGTGTGTTTGATCTCCACTTGACTCTGCCACTTCTTCGAATTTCAGAATTTCATCTTCTAAAACTTTTATGGATTTAATTATATCTTTCGTGACATTGTGAGTGTACTGTTGACATAGTTGTTTGATTTGTACTTTACCAAACTCCCACCATTTTTCTAAAGACTGAAAATCAGTTTTTTCCTTCTTAAAGTTTTCCCAAAAAAATATAAAAGTTTCTCTAAAATGTGCATCACTTAATAAATTTGTGTTAAAGTGCCAGTAAGCACTTCTCGGCTTGACAGAGTGTAAAGTTACTGTACATATAACAAGACTATGATCTGAAAACCCAACTGGGATTATGAAACAATTTTTAAAAGTACTAAGATGATGTTTAAAAACATAGAATCTATCTAGTCTTGCCAATGACAACCTATTATCACGGGCATGTGCCCATGTGTACTGCTTTAAATTCCCATTTAAACTCCTCCAGACGTCACATAAATCGTTTGTTTCGATCAACTGGATGAGTCGCTTACGAGAAAGCAAATGTGGCTCTACATGATTTCTATCCATGTTACTTTCTACACAGTTGAAGTCTCCACCTAAAAATAAATGCTCCTCGCTATTACATTTATCCAATGTTTCACAAAGAGTATGTAAAAACACCATTCTTTCTGCTGGTAGAGTTGGAGCATATGCACATATAAAAACAAAAATGTGGTTCTCAACCTGGGCTCGAATCTTTAGCAATCTACCGTTCACAACCTCTTCCGTCTCAATATTAGAGGGAGTAAAACTATTGGCAAATAAAATAGCCACACCACCACTAAGTGAGGATTTGTGACTAAAAAACGAAAGACCTTTAAATTCTTTCGCCCATTCATCAGCATTTGTTGTATCACTATGTGTTTCTTGCAAAAATAAAACATCAAGTTGTTTCTGACTCATAGTATTATGTATTTGTATATGTTTTATGCATTCTCTTGCTCCATTTACATTTAAGGATGCAACGCGAAAGTCACCCATGTGAAAGTTATAAAAAAATAAACTTAGGCCATAGAGAAAAAAAAAGCCAAGAAGGGCCAAAAAATTAATCCAATTTACTGCCATTAATTACTCAATTGTTGTTGGAGTTTTGTCACAAATTTTTTCAACCTATAGACTTCTTTATTTGTGAAACATCCCTCAGCCATGAAAGCCCTCGTATTTTCCACAAAACGCTTTATGTCTGGAAAATAATCAGCAACCTGTACCCCCCTCGAGTTTTTTGACATTTTTAAGAACTTCTTGATTTCTTCAGTATCATAATCTCGACACGTCCACTCATTCTGGGAACAACTAGAAGCACCAGAATCAGAGAGATCACTCTCATTACCAACATCATCATCAGACTCCCTTTCATTTTCTGTTTTTTTAGCTTGTTTTGATTCAGAAACCTTGTCATTCTTTTTCCTCTTTAACGGTGTTTTAAAAACTGCCTGATCTAGATCCATCATTAAATTTTCACTTACGTTGACACTCTCTGAAGGAGACTTTGATTCAGACACTACAGTAGTAACATGCGAAATATCCATGCTCTCATCAGCCTTGGGCTCACCTCTATCAACTACATCAACTAAAGCATTCTCCTCGTTATTCGCAGCTATGGCCTGATTCTCATGAGGTATTGTCTCAGTTAGACCACTAGTGGATGGTCTGGGATCAGTTTGGGTTAAATCAGGAACATTATCCGCTGTATTCCTGACCTGCACACCAGCTTCACCCAAGACACCTTGTGTATTTGTACCATTACTGTCCGGACAAGCACGCACTAAATGCCCAGTTTTTCCACAGCCAAAGCACTTCATCACATCAGTGCTTACAAAGACAGTGTAATCAAAGTCGTCAACTCTGAGTTTCAAATTCAGGTTGAGGTCAGTTCGATTATCCTTCAGGATCATATAAGTAAATCGCCTGAAAGACACCACATGTTTAATCAAGTCTGATTTGCTACCCAGAACGATCTTTTTCACGGGACTGACTATCTTTCCAAACCGTGACAGCTCTTTTATTAGCATCTCATCTTTTATGAACGGTGGTACGTTAGACAGAGTGACTTTTTTCGCGGGTGTAGAAAGGGGAAGCACTGGGGTAAACAAACCACTGATCACTACACCTTTTTCCACTACTTCATTCGCTCTCTCAACAGAATTTAAAAACAAAACCATTGCATTGTTCATCCTAGATGCCGCTAAAATACACTCATGGCCAACAACATTTCCAACTGCAAGAATGCACTCCTCCACATTCACCGCGGACACCACTTTCACTCCGTGACGCCGCGTGAGAGAGTCTAAACAGGTGTTTGTGTTTTGGGCTGCCATGCTTCCCAGTGACACACATACACTGGTTGCTGACGCCCGAGAAACCTCTCGCGGGAGCCTTATTCCACCACCCGATACACCACAAATACAAAAAAAAAAACTCAAAGAGATTGAAAGAAAAAGATTTGAAAGAAGAAAGCCACAGCGGGCATAAACCACTCGCACTCACCACACGCACCTCACACTCGCTCAACAGACGCTCACGCATGCGCAGAGAGAGAGAGAGAGAGAGAGAGAGAGAGAGAGAGAGAGAGAGAGGGAGAGGGAGAGAGAGAGAGAGAGAGAGAGAGAGAGAGAGAGAGAGAGAGAGAGAGAGAGAGAGAGAGAGAGAGAGAGAGAGAGAGAGAGAGAAAACTCAAAGGAAATTACATTCTGAAGACAGGCAAAGATTTGGTCATTTAGATTGCTCTGAAATCCCTCGAATCTTACCTATCAGCACCACAAGTCTTGGTTTATCTTGAGGTCTCATCTGATGTAGGGTCACCTCTTCATATATGAGGAACTCATTCTCTGCAGACTCCGCTGAATGAGACTCTTTGGTAGAACCCTGATGATCCTTGCGGCTTAGCCTGAAGCTTCTCCTTAGACCAGCTGTGAGAGCAGAGAGATTTTCCAATAGATCAAAATAGGAAAATAACATCTAAAAACGAAGATCAGAAATAGACATGACAGATTTGATACATAACAAGATACAAAGATCAGACAATAAGACAAGGGTGGAAAGAGGTGCATCCTCCAGACTAAAAATATCACACCTCTCACACTGCAGCTGATTTTATGTAACAGCTGCATCTCAGGGTCAAATAGCAGCACGCTGTTCATCTGCTTTGTACAATTTAATAGCACTGAATAAGTTAAAGCAGTAATACATCTATTTACCTTACAAGTATGAAAGAAACGTGGTACCTGAGTAAAACTCCCAGGAAAAGGCCTGGCCACAGGACGGTGCCACCGCCTTACACTTTGGAGAAACTACAACTAATGTTAGACCATCACACAGCCAGCATAATTCTATAGAGACTATCATGACTATCAGCCATGCCAAAGCCTGCGTGAGCCATTAGCCCAAAGCAATAGTTCCCTTTCAGTCGAGAACGTCAGACGTAGTCGACGTCGACTGAATGGGATCACGCCAGGGAGCCAGTCATCTTCGAGTACTATTGAATGAGCCAATGGAATTTGGCGTGCGTGACTTGCATCACACACTCCGCCCCCGTGGCGCAGGCATAAATACTGAAGTGGATGTACGCACTAGTTGCCTTTTGCTTCGGAGCCAGTCGTTTGATGAAGAGTGCTGTTGTTTTCAACGAGCGAGTGTGTCGGTGTTCTTCTGGAAGTCTCTCCCAGTGCTGGTGGTTTCTACAGCGCAGGTGCAGCGGTGATCGCAAGCTTTGAGCTCTCAACCTGCTTTTAACAGCAACAAATTTCTAAATGTTTGTGTTTGTTGACGGCTGGTTAAAGGGTGGAAAGGTGAGTGCTTCACTGTTTCAGTTCACTGTTCAGTGTTGCCGCGGTCATTCCTCTGTGTGCTGCGGCACTGGTGATGGGTCCTATTTCCTGAAAGAGCAACACGGGTGCCTTTGCGTCTTTTTCAAGATGTCATTCCACCTGTGCGTTTCTGGATGCGTCCATGTTGGTCACAATTGTTGCATCACGTGTTTAGGCTTACAGCACGCTGAAGCAGCTTTTGTGGACGGTTCATGTTCTCATTGCGGGAATATGACTGTTGCGGTGTTGAGATAGAGACTCACCTTCGCGAACCCCGCCTACCATGCCCCATAAGATGTCGGTAGCAGCATCGGAGGGTGAGCTGGCCTCTGGCGATGTCCACCTTAGTGGTTCAGGAGAGCCATCGTTGGCTCAGCCTGGTTGATATGGCGGATGCGGAAAAGGTTCGGTTCCTGGTCTCCCTAATTTCCCAGGTTGGGCTGGTCGGCAACGTGGCGGAGAACTGCGCCCAACAGTTCTCTGCCACCCAAGCGCAGACGGAGGCCATCCGGCACATCATGTCCCGGCGGCCCGCTGATACCTCCCCCCGCCGCCGGTGGCAGTTCCTCCGCCTGCTTGTCGCCGAGGGCGTTCCCCTGCCGCTGCTCCCGCTGGGCCTCTGCAGCAGCCTCCAGCCAGGCCTCAACATGGAGCCGGCCGCAGTAGGGACGTCCAGCCCGCTCCAGGCGTTGCCAAGCCAGGCGGCAAGCGACAGCGAAAGCATTCCTGAGCAGGCTGCTCAAGGATGGAGGAGGATGCTCTTGGAGTTGGTCACCAATCCACTCCCTCCCCCCGGGTGAGGCCAGAGGCCAGCCCTCTTGTTCGCCAGCACGGTAGCTGGGTGCGGTTCGAGGACCCGGTCACCCGCCTTCTCACGAATCCCTGGCAGTCTCGTGGAGACAGGTAAGTGTTGTGCACCACACTCAGACCCTGCTTCGGGCCGCCTTCGGGCCTTCCGAGCCAGGTCCCTGTCCTCCACCTCGCTGCCCCACCTCGGGTACGTCTGTGGTCGCCTGGCCCGGTTCGTGGAAGCCAAAAATGCCTCCCAACCGGTCCAGGTGGCCCCAAACTATACCATCAGACTCGGCTTGCGATTCCTTTTCGCTCTGCTTCCGCCCAAGCTCAGTGATATTCATCACAGCTAGGTGTTGAGCAAATATGCTCCTAAAAATAGGGACTTTAGTCACACCTAAGTTTTGAGCAGTACTCCTGTCTTGTGTGCGCACATCGCAGTCTAATGGCGAAGGACGCGATACAGCTGCTCCCACCAGCCGATATGAAGGCCGGCTTCTATAAGCCCGTCCTTAATTGTGACCCACCTCTCTAGGGTACAACCATCTTGGTCCTGTGTTAATTGATGGCCCCTTTTTCGAACTTCTTTTCTAGTTTGGAGATGGATTCGGTCCACCGCATCTCTGAAAAAGAGTGTGTGGATGGTTAGTGCTGTATAGAAGTGAGAAAGGGTCCCACTGAAACTCTTTAAGAGGCTCCTGGGGCATATGGTAGATGCAGCCGCTCGGCTTCCTCCATATGAAGACCGCTTCAGTACTGACTTCACGGCCGAGTCCCGAGGTGGCCGTGGCAGAGCGGCACGCTCCGTGTGAAAGCACCCTGGCCTGCTGCCAAACCCTCAGTCCGTAACAGACCTTTAGTTTCTCCAGGCCAACGGTCCCTAGAACAAGTGTCCATCAATACCGGCTGAGGGGCCACGTACAAAGGGCATGCAGTACTGCATTGGCATACATTGCCTCGAGTTGCTTGCAGTTCATCTCACTTTGAGACACCGCTACTCAGCGAATTTGTACTGGTCTGAAAAGACAACATTGTGACCGTTGCGCTATGCTTCCCTCGCATGTCACAACTCGCCCGCCACCTCCTCCTCGGAGTCAGAAGCTTCTGAGGTCGCTTCATTCCACTTATTACTTCTGGCCTGCTCAATCGTACCGCTGACGAGCCTCACGACAGCCTGTGGCCCAGGGAGAGTAGAGACTCCGTCCCCAGGTGGTCCAGCTGTTTGGGACCACTTCGGGGCCGCACAGTTACATCTGTTGCCCCTCCGGACTCGTCCCTCTGCCAGTTTTTTTTTTTTTTATCCTGTCTGAGTGGACATCTCTCGACACAGAAAAAACTCTGGCCACAGCTGGCCCCAGGGCCCCCGCAGAAATGCGTTCCCCAGTGAGCCTTCTTACACACAACTGTGCTAAAGCAGGGAGGAGATGGAGCAAGTCTTGCTAGTTGCCCCTTATTGGCCCAACCAGACCTCTCATCTCGACAGCCCTTCCTGCCTCCTTCCTCTGAGTACATTCTCAGGGATGGGGCATGGTGGCACCCGCGTTTAGACCTTGGAGAGTTCCAGGTCTGGTTCTAAAAAGAACGGGACATGGAGGTTCTGGTTACTACCGCAAGAATTTTAAGGCCGTAGAGACCATCACTTCTGTGAGAGCACCCTCTCAAAATGAGGCACGCTCCCCCTTAGAAATGGAACCTATTCATTGAATTGAGTCTTCTCTCCGTGAGAAATCCTGAAGGTGTTCGATCACTTCAGTGCTTCTTTACTACTAATGGGTTGGAGTAAGGGCTGTCTCCTCCACCTCAAAATGTAGTTGCCTCTGTATTGATGTGCGAGTCATGATGTGCGAGTCCCTACCCTCTAGATAGAGACCAAGCAAGCAGGAGAACTGTTTCTCTAAAAACAGGATTTTTAACTCACTGCCTGCAGGGCTCAAGGGAGGTCTCTGCAATGCAGAAGCACCAGAGATAAGTCCCAAGAGGGTAAAGAGGGGGGCGCAAGGCGGATTCATTTTCTCCTTGCTCCCCTCAGGAACCTGACGATCAAGTCGTGCTTCCCACGGATACAAATCCTGCACTGCAGAGACCTCCCTTGAGCCCTGCAGGCAGTGAGTTAAAAATCCTGTTTTTAGAGAAACAGTTCTCCTGCTTGCTTGGTCTCTATCTAGAGGGTAGGGACTTGCACGCATTTTCGGTCAACGAATCGTGCCTGGAATTCGGGCCAGCTATCTCTCATGAATCTGAGACCCCAGCCTGCATATATGCCCAAGGTTCCTACCTCTCCTACGGGACCAGGTGGTGAGCCTGCAAGCGCTGCCCCGAAGAAGGCAGACCCAGCCCTGGCTTTTCTCTGTCCGTCCGCTCCATTGAGGCTTTACATGCTCAGCATGCAAAGCCTAGACCTCAGACCAGCTCTTGTCTGTTACGGAGACCAGCAAAATGGTAGGCTGTTTCCAAGCAGAGGTTGGCCCACTACATGTGGTTGCCTTCATCTTGGTGAGAAAGTTTCCCAAGATGCACGTGCCCCCCTGGGTGGTGAGCTCCTCCTAATTGAGAGTATTGCTCCCTCCTAGGCGTTGACACAGAGTGCCTCACTGAATAGATGTTAATAGAGTTGGGGACTGGGCGACACCTTCACATTCGCAAGAGAACTAGCCTATATGCGAACCGCTGCTTCCCGTGGGCTCCCTTCACATGAAGCCAGTTTCACTGTAAGCCCGGTTCGAAGTGTCGGCTTGCTGCGCCATTCCCCTCCTGTGGACTGAATACATGTGCAATTCTTGCTCCAGTAGAGTTCCCCTTATTAGCTGAACCCTGACGAGTTCCTCCATACCCTTCGGCAACGGACGTGGCGGAACGTCTGAAGCCAGGCCTATCACTCGTATGCACTGGTGGAACCTGCGTTAGGCTGGGTCCATATGTTGTGATCCCTACGACGATCCCATATGTGTATTCTTCCACGGTGCGGCTCCCTCCGGCGAGCCCGTGTCTTCCCTCTGTTCAGTTTATCCTCCCCCCTGTTATAGGCTGGAGTCATCCCAGTGACATTCCATATGTTGTACTGCCCGGTAATCCGCCCAGTCCATATGTGTATTCTCCACGTTACCTCCCTTCGGGCAGGATGTGGTTTCCGCAGCATCCCTTCCTTCCATTGATAGGGTACGCTTTCCCAGTGATCCTGTGGAACAGCAGTGACTTCCTTGGCCTAAGCCCTTCCATCTTCGCCTCAAGTTGCGGACGGATCAGGAGGCTTTTGTCCAGGCACTGGAAGGTGCCAGCACTACTGGCGTTTTCAATGGTGATCCCATTCAGTCGCCCGCAGACTACGTCTGACGTTCTCGACTGAAAGGGAACGTCCTGGTTGCGTGTGCAACCCACCGTTCCCTGAAGGAGGGAACGGAGGACGTAGTCACCTTGACACTGCTGCTGGACCACCGCTGACTCAGAGTTACGCTCGGCTCCTCAGCGAAAAAGCAACTAGTGCGTGCATCCACTTCCGTATTTATACACGCGCCGCGGGGGCGGATGCAAGTCATGCACGATGCAAGTCACGCACGCTAAATTCCATTGGCTCATTCAATAGTACTCGAAGATGACTGGCTCCCTGGCATGATCCCATTCAGTCGACATCGACTACATCCTCCGTTCCCTCCTTCAGGGAACGGTGGGTTGTATATGCAACCAGGACGTTCCCTGGCTATAGCAGTGCACCTGTGCTTTATACTTAAATGAAAAGTTCATCCAAAAATAAATGTTTCAAATTGTTGTTGTTTTTCCTATGGAAGCCCATTTTCATCATATAAGAAAGAAAAAAAACATGCGTTGGTAAATCATAAATATGAGATAGGTTGAAATTATTCTCAAAATGTTTGTCATAATTGTCTTTCTATGTCATAATTATGACTTTTTATTTTTTTCTTATGTGGCGGAAATAGAACAATAAAACAGAAATGCTGAAGAACGTACTGGCGCTTTTTTCCATAAAAAGAAAAAAATTAATAGGGACTGGGGCAATCAAAATCCAAAATGACAAAAAAGCACCATTGTTCATGCTCTGAATCCACATGCGTGCAAATATGGTGCCTTTAGATGCAATGTGTCAGGTTTTATTTCAAAGTGACATGACAAATCATTGAAATTTTAATATGTGAAAGTGCAAATGAGACAGCAAAGGGGTAGATTATAATAATTGCTGTATATTGATATGATATGTGTGTGTGTGTGTGTGTGTGTGTGTGTGTGTGTGTGTGTGGTCTGGTAAACCCTACGTTATGGGGACAAAATGTCCCCACAAGGATGGCAATATCCGAAATCCTTGTTCGTGTGGGGAAATTTGTTGGTCCCCATGAGGAAATCAGCTTATAAATCATACTAAGTGATGTTGTTTGAAAATGTAAAAATGCAGAATGTTACAGAATGTACAGTATAAAAATGTACAGATGTACAGAATGTACAGTATAAAAATCATTATGTCTATGGAAAGTCCCCATAAAACATGAAAACACAACATGTGTGTGTGTGTGTGTGTGTGTGTGTGTGTGTGTGTGTGTGTGTGTGTGTGTGTGTGTGTGTGTGTGTGTGTGTGTGTGTGTGTGTGTGTGAATAATGACTTAAATGTGTTCCTCACAGATAGGTACCATATGACTTCTGAATCCACTAGTTGCTTTTTGGGGGAAAAAACAGCAAGCATATTCTTCCACATTACTTCCACAGAAGAAAGGCATTCAGGCTCAACTGAACAACATGAAGATGACAGAATTTTCCTTTTTGGGTAAACTGTCCCTTTAAGTAGTAAGCACCACAAAGAGTAAGCACAGAAAAATCTTCCTCTTAGCAAAAAGCACACACTAAAAACCATTGAGACTAAAACTCAGAGGGAGTTGTCCAAAGCTAGCAGCGGAGCAGTGGGCGGCTGTCAAGATGTGACCAATGGCTGGGTTCTTAGGATGTGCCAAGCGCTTGATTGCTGTGAAGTGCACCGAAGAGCTCACAGTGGCCCTCATTTATCATTCTTGCGTAGAAACGGGAGTATATGTTGGCGTTAGATTATGCTTACACTCCTCTCACCGCCTGATTTATGAAGCTGTGCGTACCTTTGAAATCCAGGTGTACGCAATACCTGCACTTGATAAATCCTGCGGCTGAAAACGATCGTCATTAGAATAGCACGCCCCTATATATTCAAGTCTCCGCTTCCCCCACGCCCTCATTTTACGCCATGGACACACGGAAGACGGCACAGAAGAGAAACTTCTCTGACGTGGAGCCGAAATGACCTATCACAATGCATTGTTTTACAGCACGTCTTTTGAATTAGCATTCAATTTCGAATCACGTTACATGTATTGGGGTGTACGATAGTGATGATGATGATGTGATGTGGAGTACTATTCATTCACATTAATAATTGCATGACAATTTGTAATATTCTTATTATTATTAGTATGATTTGTATTATTAATGACGCTTATTGTTATTTAGAAGAAGAATGTCATTATTATTATTTACATTATTATTATTATTATTTAAAAGAAGAAGAATGTATTTTTTATTATTTTGTCAGTCTGAATTATTTTTTGGTCATTGAAAGCCTTTCGTTACCGAACCCAGTCCGTGCGCACCTGCCGGGCCAAACCCTGAAACGTCAGGGTAAAGCACACAGGCTCGCAACTGAAGGAATACATATGGCTACAAATCAAATGCTTTGGTAAAGTCACACAAATTAAACATTGAAGTCCATGTTGCACAAAAATAAACACTGAAGTTTATAATTACTATGTTGTTGTTTTTTTGTTTTACAGTGGGTCATAATATATAATATCTTTTAGTTTGTCAGTGCGTTTTGTGGTGTTAGGATTTGTTTTTCTGCGCATTTCCGCACTAACTCAAAACGTGCGTACACCACCTCCTGAGCTGGTGTAGGATTTGAGCGTGCCGTACGCCACCGTCCATATTGATAAATCTCAAAGTCACCGTGGTTTTGGGTGTACGCCAGGTGTACGCTGGAAATTTGGTGTACGCACTTTTGATAAATGAGGGCCAATGAACCCAGATGATATTTAAAGTGATTAACACCACAAAACAAAGCATGATCCAGAGCCAAAGCCATATGGAGTGCATTTCAGTGTGTAGGGTAAATCTCTCACCTACGTGCTGTCCACTGGCACTGCCCTCACTGTCACAGTCCTCTGGAGGGTGGGTGGGTCAGGAGAACACAACAGATGAAAGGGTACAGGAAGGAGAGGACAATCAGTGGGGTGACGGGATATATACATTTTACAAGGACATTTTGTAGGTCAGAAACTCAGAGGTTTGGAAAGGCAAAGAGAACCACAACAGCAAAATGAAGCAGAAAGCACTGAGCGCAGGGATTTCAGCATCTGTACTGGGTATTCAAATGTTGAGTCTTTTAGTTATTTTCATGGACTAGCCATGATTATAAGTTAGTAACTAATACCCATCATAACATTTTACAGACTTAAGAATGAATTTGAGAAGAATTTATAAATATTTTGATTTCATTAGGTTACACTTTATTTTAAGGTTTCACGGTTACAGTGTAATTAATTACACAAAAAAGCAATACTACTGAGTAATTTGAACTAATTAACAACTTGTACTTACTACGGGCTTAGGTTTATGTTTTTTTTTTTTTTTTTTACTGTAACTACTATACTAAGTATAGGCTACAAGTGTGTAACAAGGACACTGTAAAATAAAGTGTTACCTTTTAATATTTCATATTTAATGACATTTTGTCAAAATCACCTACCTTTTTCACAAGATTGTTTACCTTTTTCACAAGATTGTTCACCTCGGGTAAGCAGAATGAGGAAACAAACACAATTGCTGTAACATGAACAAGTATGAAAAGCAAATTAATATGGAATATTGCAACTAGTACAGTCAATTCTGATAGGCCTGGTCAAAAGTATAAATTCTAACCCTTCATTTAACTTATGCCGATATCTATTCTTAAAATCCTACAAACATTTTCAGTGAATTGTACGGCACTTCTTGCAGATGGGGTGAGTTGTGAATTGAGTACTGAATGTGATGAGATACTTGTGACTCTTATGAGTCTGTATTTTTTTAGTGAATCAAAAACATGGAGCTCAACCAGCATAGTCCCATTTCAGAAACGAGTGAGCTCTGTTTTTTAAATGGACTGGCCTGTATAAATTACAGCATTAGCAGAGAAAGAATATGTAAGCAAAATGAACATTATAAAGCTTATTAAATGGATAAAATCAAAAATGGAATCGAATTGAGAGCTTGTGAATCTGAATCACATCGAGAACCTGAATCGATACAAACATTTTAAACATTTGAAAGCGTTTGAACGTAAACCAATTTTTTTTCTTGGAAATAACACTGTATTTCCTGGGTCATTTAGCAGGAAGGAATAAAAAACGAAAGAATTAATCTGAATATACCAGCGTTCTTCTCCACTTGACTTTGGCAGGTATGCTTTCACATTTTATCTGAGGGTTTAGTCAGCACACCTCAAAAAAGATGCGAGACTTCCACCTGTCTTCGGAATATCTGCCTCATTTTCGGAAATTTTATTTTAAAGTTTACAAGCAATTCACATCTAGTTAATTAGTAGGTACCCTATTTCTCTAAGCTACCCAGAAGTAGTTTCTGAGAACTTACATGGTGTTGCTCTGGGTGATTTAGGGCTCTGGTGTGTTCCCATTTTCATCCTATACAACAGTCGTCTGCAAATTTAGGAAAGATACAAGATATAATTACAATATAAAGTTTCTCTTCGAAGAATCATAGCGGCAGAATGTGAGAGTATGTGTCCTCAAATTTTTACTCAAAATAAATCAACTGTTGTTTTAAAGAATTTCTCTGAAGCATTTAATCTAAAATATATATATCTTTCAATGAGGTACCACATTAAACATTGCAGGAGGAGGCTAATCTGATTATAAAATTGACCAATCAGAATGGATATTTAAATAAGGCAACATACGTTTTTCACAAAAATGGAATTCCTTCCCTATTAAGATCCAATCAATTGTTCTTTTGAAACCAGTTTCATTTTCACTTTAATGGGTTTAACACTAACCCATGCATCCTTATCAAACCTGTTTGTAATATAGATGGCAGTAGAGAGACTTCAAATGTATCCAAATAAATCCAAATTACTGAAGGATCTCAGAAGTGAAAGAGTGAACAAAAGAGCCATATAAATATGAACAAATCATGATTACACCCCTGAAAATCCCTTTGTGGACCACCACTGCATGTTAAAAGACATCTGGTCTATTAGGGACTGCTGATGGTAAATAAAGGGTAACTGTTGACATGATTTTTGTTGTGTACCTCTCCTGGAACTGTCTTGAAGGAACAAGGCCGGCACGCAGGTTGCTGTCTCCCACTCTTTTGGCCTGCCACCACGTTGGGTCATCCTGGCTCACCACCTGCAGGATGTCTCCACATGTGAAAGGCAGTCCTGCCTCTTGGCAGGGTGTAGCATTGTCTTCATATGGCGTGTAATCGAACAGGGCTCTTAAATAAACCTTAGAGAGACATAAAATAACACTGCATACATTACCTGCAGCAGCTGCTATTTATTCTGTCCTATGACTTTCAAATAAAGTGATTACATTTACCTTACTTTCACTGAATCTGTCCTCCTCCTTAATGGCAGGGATAATCTTCAGAGTGATCGAGCCCTGAGACTGAGACTGCAGCCCGACAAACAATGATCAAGGACAATAAATCACGCAAGTTTTTACCTTTTCAGATAAGAAATCTTAAGGGAATGACTCAGCTTTTGTAAAACAACAGAGGAATAGTGAACACACCAGAATCTGGCTGATCTCCTCAGGACGTTTGTGTATAATGAGATTTCCATTGACCTCTCTCAACTCATCTCCAACATGCACCAGACCTGAAGGAGAATTCAGTCAAGAGTCATCATGGTGCATTTAAAATACAGTTGGATCCGAAGGTCTGATACTAAACACTTATTTCACGTTCTTTTCTCATTTAAAGTGTAACTTTAATTTAAAGTGTAACCGATTTTCAGCTGCTTTGTATTGTTACAATCTTTGTATTGTTACAATGTCGTAGCATATGTAAATAAACAATGTTTACTCGTATTCCGTGTTACCTGAACCGAAAAACTCATGTTTATTTTTTCAACTCCAGGGCTTTCGTTAAAACTACAGATTATACTTCCGCATTTTTATATCCCGACACAGACAGTTGGATGGAAAACTTCAAGCATTTTAAATTAATTTATTAACAGGTTGGAATTTAATTCAATAGCATTTATCCTGAATTACAAATGAGAGAAATACCTGCATTAGAAGTTGAGAGAAAACTGCATGAATTTATTAAAAGTTAGAATGTAAAACTCGGTCAAAACAACTGCTATATGTTCCTCTAGGGGGAGGTGTACTGCACATGCTGTGGAACCTTTTTCTCAATTGTTGCATTTCAATAGTAAGTTCTCTTACGAGAGGTTCTCTCGTATTGCGTAAGTTAGCTTACGCTACGGGAAAGATTCATCTTTTCGAGATATTGAAGCCAAAAAATTATCCTTAATTTTGTATTTATTGTCAACGCAGTGCAGCAGCTAGCAGACCTAGAGCAGGCTGTCTAGCTTGCTCATAGGCTGCCCTGCGGGAACTGCAGCAGCCTACCACTGAGCCCCGACGTGACGTCACGTCCAATGAAGGGCGCTTGCGCCTTCACAGCGTCACAGCCCGCCAGAATGGACGTGGCTTAGCGTATATAAGCAGGGCTCGGAGGCTGTTTCTCTGATTTTCATCTCTTCAGAGAAGCTTTCCGCATCGCTGGATCTAGAGAGAAGCCGCTGCCGCCGTTGAGAAAAGCGACAAGCCAGCTTAGGATAGCGCTTGGAGAAGGCGGCCATCTTCGGCACCTTCAGCCATCCGTGCGAGCTACGCTATCCGGCGACATATCCTTTTAAGCTTTGTATTTTGTGTTCTACACTTCCTAAAAGAGCAGCGAGACGTCTTTTTCAAGATGTCTCGCACTTCCTGTGGCTCGTGCAGAGCCGCTCAGCGTTGGAGACCGCCATCTCATCTGCGCTCTCTGCCTGGGCCAGGAACACGCAGCCCTCGCCATCTCATGGAGGATGCGAGCACTGCGAGGAACTTCCGATGTCGACCCTGCTGGCTCGAATCGAAGTCTTTAACCACAGCGCCACGCGGCTAGCTCTCTTAACGTTACAAGAGAGCTACCCCACCCTCGCGCCCCCGTTTCACGCGTCATGCAGAGCCCTCTCGAGCTCTCTGCATGACCCGGATGGGCATCATCTGTGGGTGTGCTACTACTAGTGTGCGCGCCCTCATACAAACACTGTTCCCAGTAACTGCTCGACCAACGAGCACGCGGCTAGCTCTCTTTACGTTACAAGAGAGCTACCCTAAACATCATAGCTAAACGCTATGATGTTTAGAGCTACCCTAAACATCATAGCTAAAATGCATAGCTAAACATCTGTTTAGCTATGCATTTACTGAATGAGCACTTTGCCACTGTGTCCGACTGTTTGTACTGTATTTTATTTAATTTTTTATTCTAAACTGTTTTAATTATTCTTATTTCTTTTGATTATTTTAATCTCTTTATTCTTAACTGTTTTAATTATTCCTATTTCTTTTGATTTTTCTATGTAAAGCACCTTGAATTACCATTGTGTATGAAATGTGCTATATAAATAAACTTGCCTTGCCTTGCCTTGCCTTGCCTTGCCTTGCCTTACCCCGCCCTCGCGTCCCCGTTTCGCACGTCATGCAGAGCCCTCTCGAGCTCTCTGCATGACCCAGACGGGCATCAAAATACGCGACGTATTGGATGCGTGGTAAGAGCAGAATTCTATCTGCGTCACATGAAGGTCACGTGCCCACTACGATGTGCGCGCGCCCTCATACAAACACTGTTCCCACAGTAACTGCTCGACCAACGAGCACGCGGTTAGCTCTCCTTACGTTACAAGAGAGCTACCCCGCCCTCGCGTCCCCGTTTCACGCGTCATGCAGAGCCCTCTCGAGCTCTCTGCATGACCTGGACGGGCTTGCGCGCCGCCGTCGAAATGTCTCGCCCTGTCAGTCCCCTAAGAAAAGGCTACTGCAGCGGTGTATTTGGCAGCCAACGAGCCGGTAATGCAACCCGCTCGCCTGCACACATCCGCCATTTTCGTGGCGACCCAGAGAAATCTCAAAGTGAGTATAGTTATCCGGCTCACGCCGTTGGTGTCTTGAGTGTAGAAAATGTGCCCACATCTCGGTGTTCACCCCTACACACAAGCACGATACCCCACTCTCATAAAGCTGGCAAATGCCGCTCGAGTGCTAGATGTAGGAAACGTGCCCACAACTCTGTGCTCACGCCTATTTTCTGCCCGCTCTGTCACACGGCCAGAACAGCCTCATACATGTCAGGTTAAGAATGTAAGTCACGTGCCCACTCACGGCCGCTCACGCTTACTAACAGACACATTGCCTCCGGCGCTGCTCGCACATTACAAGTTTTCATAAACGTTCCCCGTTCAAAGCAGCCGGGACGTCACATGTAAAACAGCCAGCTGTCGCTGTCAGCGAGCCGCCGTACTCAAGTGCTCATAACTGGTCGGGCTATGAATGTAAGTCACGTGTCCACTCACGAGCGTTCACGCTTACTAACACATACCTCTCCCCGAGCGCCGCCCGCGCATCTAAGAGTGACTATAAAACGCCGCCCATCCCAAGCGATCGGGGCGTCACTTATAACTGTAAGTCCTGTGCCCGCTCAGAAGCGCTCACGCTTACTAAGAAACACTCTGCCCATAGCGCCGCGCTCGCGTCTCAAGGCGATCATAAAACGCTCCCCATCCAAAGCGATCGGGGCGTCACATTCATATGTAAGTCTCGTGCCCGCAAACAAGCGCTCACGCTTACTAATAGACAATTCGCCCAGGGCGCTGCTCGCGCATCACAAAGTGGTAAAAGAACGCTCCCCATTCATGGCAATCGGGACGTCACACACAATTCAGCCTGTCACGGTTGTCAGCGAGCTGCTGCCTTCAAGCACCGAGGGCGCGCGCGCCACGCCCACTCCTCCGGTTCAGTTTCTCGATCCCCCAAAGTGCGGCGATCAGAGCGCGGAGGCCATTCGCCCCCTAGCTGTACATATAAAAGCATGGGAAGCTATCCCAGGGGTTTTTCAGAATGGGTGCTAAGCACAATAAAGCAGGGCTATTCACGTCAGTTCGTTCGCCGTCCCCGCGCTTTCGAGCACGGACCGCGACGACAGTGAATGCGGGAGAACAGCACATTTACTCCGCGCAGAAATAGCGAAGCTACTGTGCAAAGGTGCTATAGAGCTGGTACCGCCTTCTCTGAGCGAGTCAGGCTTTTACAGCCGATATTTTTCTCGTGCCCAAGAAGGACGGAGCCCTCAGGCCAATCTTAGATCTGAGACATTTGAACAAAGTGCTTATGAAAAGGCCGTTCAAAATGCTTACGACCAGGAAAATCCTCGCGCACGTTCGCCCGAGGGACTGGTTTATCTCTCTTGATCTGAAAGATGCCTATTTTCAGATTCAGATAATACCCCGTCACAGGCCATTCTTGAGATTCGCCTTCGACGGTCAGGTTTATCAATACACCGTCCTGCCGTTCGGCCTGTCTTTAGCACCCCGTACATTTACGAAGTGCATGGACGCGGCGCTCGCCCCCTTGAGAAATCAGGGTTTGCGAATCATGAACTATCTGGACGATTGGCTGATTTTGGCACAGTCAGAGATAGAACTGTTATCTCACAGAACAGTGCTCCTCAGTCATCTGGAGAGATTGGGTCTCACGGTCAACTGGACCAAGAGCTCATTACTGCCCAGTCAGTCAATTTCCTTTCTAGGAATAGAACTGGACTCTGTGGCCATGACGGCTTGTTATTGACACAGCGCGCGCGCCGAGTTCGACACCTAGCCGCGTCTTTCCAGAAGGGCAGCATCATCCCTCTGAAAACATTCCAGAGGATGCTGGGCTGTATGGCTTCAGCTGCAGCGGAGCTTCAGCTGGGCCTACTGCGCATGCGCCCACTTCAACGCTGGCTGAACGCGCGAGCGTCTCGCCGTGCTTGGACCTCTGGCTGCGAACGAATCAGAGTGACTCAGACCTGCATTACAGCTCTGCAGCCCTGGTTAGCGGCCGACTGGTATCAGCGGGGAGTGATGATGGGAGCGGTCTCATATCAAAAGGTCATCTCGACAGATGCGTCCAACTATGGTTGGGGCGCTCTCTTCGAGGGCAGACTGGTCTTTGGCCTGTGGTCAGACCAGGAGAAGCTCCTTCACATAAACTGTCTGGAAAGGTTAGCGGTCGAGAATACGTTCATGCGCTTCCTCCCGTTCATACAGGGCCACCATGTTCTAGTCCGATCGGACAACATGTCTGTAGTGTCCTATGTAAACCGTCAGGGCGGTGTCAGATCCAGGAACCTCTGCGATCTAACAGAACGCCTCCTCGTTTGGTCTCAGCACCATCTGCGCTCGCTGAGAGCTGCGCATGTGCCAGGCCACCTGAACGACGGCCCAGACAAGCTATCCAGGGACAACGTTCCCCCAGGGGAATGGTCTCTGCACCCCCAAACAGTCCAGAAACTATGGCGCCTTTCGGTAAAGCGGAAGTCGACCTATTTGCGTCAAAAGACAACGCTCACTGCCCAAGGTTCTTTTCGAAGAGCGAGGACGCACTGGCCCAAATCTGGCCCAGCCGCCCGCTGTATGCCTTCCCTCCGATTTCTCTGTTACCACAGGTAATCAAGAGGATCAGGGAAACGCGCCACTTGGTGCTCCTTATAGCCCCGCGTGGGGAGAATCGGACTTTGTTCCCGGAAGCTGACGCGGCTGTCACAAAAACACAGCCCCGTGGCCGATTCCGGTGAGAACAGATCTCCTCTCTCTCAAGCTCGCGGCTCGACCTGGCATCCCCATCCAGAGCGCTGGTCGCTGCATGCATGGTTGATCAACGGGTACCCGTTACCCTGCCAGAAGGAGTGATGAACACGATTACACAGTCTAGAGCTCCCTCTACCAGAAGGCTTTACGCGTCTAAATGGTCTGTGTTCTCTAAATGGTGCACCGGCAAAAATCTGGACCCGCGGACATGCGGGGTCTCGCGGGTGCTCAGTTTCCTACAAGAGCTGTTGGATAAGGGGAGGTCCCCATCCACGCTTAAAGTCTATGTGGTGGCCGTCGCAGTGCTCGCAGAATCGACGCGTGGCCGGTCACTAGGGAAAAACAAGCTCATCATCCGCTTGCTTAGAGGAGCAAGAAGGATAAATCCTCCGCGCCCCCCGTCGGTTCCTATGTGGGATATTTCCTTGGTCCTCGAGGCCCTGAAAGCTTTCCCCTTTGAGCCACTAGAGTCCGTGGAACTGAAATACCTATCACTCAAAACCGTTTTTCTGACTGCACTGTCATCAGTCAAACGTGTGGGGGACTTACACGCGCTCTCCGTCAGCGCTGCGTGTCTTGAGTTTGGGCCAAATGACTCCAAAGTCATCCTCAAACCTAGACATGGCTATGTTCCAAAGGTGATGGGCACTCCCTTCAGAGCGCAGGTC
Organism: Rhinichthys klamathensis goyatoka; assembly: GCF_029890125.1. NCBI lineage: Eukaryota > Metazoa > Chordata > Actinopteri > Cypriniformes > Leuciscidae > Rhinichthys > Rhinichthys klamathensis. The sequence goes on from NW_026606640.1 coordinate 1,558,912, forward strand.
ATTTCTCTATCGGCTCTGCCATCATCCGATAGCGAAAGCAATGTTAAATCTCCTATGCCCAGTCAGGGCGCTGAGAGTTTACACTGTGCGCTCCGACCCTTTCAGGTGCTCGGAGCAGCTTTTCGTTTCGATTGGTGGGCGCACCAAGGGTCTCGCCGCCTCGAAACAAAGCCTGTCCAGATGGATTGTGGACGCTATAGCAGCCACTTACGTGTCACAAGGTATGCAATGCCCTCTGGGCGTCAGGGCTCATTCCACTAGAGGCATGGCCTCATCGTGGGCATGGTCCAGCGGAATTTCTATTCACGACATATGTGTGACGGCGGGCTGGGCCTCCCCGTCCACCTTTGTCAGGTTCTATAACCTAGAAGTTCCTGCTCTGTAGGCTAAACTTCTGGCTATATAAGTGAGATGTACGTTCTGTCCTGATATGATCGTGCGCAGGCTACTCTCACGTGTTTGGGCTCTTCTGATTGAGCCGCACCAGTGGGTATGTGCTATATGCTTATACAGACCGGCGGCGCCGCTCTGTATCCCCTATGAGTGCTTATGTACAGTGCTGGCCAGCTTTGCTGGCCTCCTTTACTTCCCACATATCTGGGTTCCCCGGGAATCCCTGGGACTCATGAGTGGATGCTTGGCGCGCACGGCGTTGACAAAGGGTTACCGTAGCGTAAGCTAACCTACGCAATACGAGAGAACCTCTCGTAAGAGAACGTATCGGTTACCTAACGTAACCTCGGTTCTCTCTAGAAGAGGGAACGAGTATTGCGTAACCTGTCGTGCTCGCGCCACGAGCGACTTTCGCTTCAGTCGATGAAAACCAGAGAAACAGCCTCCGAGCCCTGCTTATATACGCTAAGCCACGCCCATTCTGGTGGGCTGTGACGCTGTGAAGGCGCGAGCGCCCTTCATTGGACGTGACGTCACGTCGGGCTCAGTGGTAGGCTGCTGCAGTTCCCGTAGGGCAGCCTATGAGCACGCTAGACAGCCTGCTCTAGGTCTGCTAGCTGCTGCACTGCGTTGACAATAAATACTAAATTAAGGATAAGGATGGCTTCAATATCTCGAAAAGATGAATCTTTCCCGTAGCGTAAGCTAACTTACGCAATACTCGTTCCCTAACTTACGCAATACTCGTTCCCTCTTCTAGAGAGAACCGAGGTTACGTTAGGTAACCGATACGTTTTGTGTTTTAGTTCTCTGAATAAAACCAACATCTAAATGGTGGTTCATCTAGGAACCAGTAACAAGACACACCCATTAGGGTTTTAGATGTATTTTACATGGATTTAGCACATTTAAAAATCAATAGCATTTTTCCTGCATCTTATGAAAGTAAATCCAACTGAAAGTAGTTATTCTAGTATCTAGTGGTAAGACACACCCTTTGAATTTGGGATTGAATTGTACACAAATTTAATATTATGTGTTTAACCCAAAATGTAAGTTATTATTAATAACGCTCCAGTTACTCATGTAACATCGGTTCCCTGAAATGATGGGAACACCATTGCATCAGAGAATCTTCTCTGATCGCTATGGGGAAACTCCGTCATCTCCGAATGCTGAAGCTGATTGGTTCACGTCTGTGAATTTCACAGACAATTGGCCTTTCAGCCCACCAGAATGGGCGGGGCCGACTGCCGATATAGGTCGCACTGAATGGCCATCCGCGGATCGGGTGGGTCAAGTAATAAAAATAACATTCTGATTAATGACGGATGGGTCGCGGGTGGATATGATAACTGGACTGAACATTAACTGGACTGAACAGTGAACATGTTTCACTCTGTGGGCCCTATTTTAACGATCTGAAACGCAAGTGTCAAAGCGCAAAGCGCAAGTAACTTTGTGGGCGGATCCCGGCGCTGTTGCTATTTTCCCGGCGGGATAAATGCCTCTTGCGCCTGGCGCAAATCTAAAAGGGGTTGGTCTGAAGTAGCTTCATTATTCATAGGTGTGGTTTGGGCGTAACGTGAAATAAACCAATCAGAGCGTCATCTCACATTCCCTTTAAGAGCAGGTGCGCATGTTGCATGGCGGATTGCTATTATAACGGCGGATTTACCAGGCGCGCGCCAGGAGCGGTTCACAGCCGAGGAGACCGACGTTCTTGTCAGGACCGTGAAAGACAGAGAAGTGACGTTGTATGGGGATGGGAGAAACCCACCCAAATCAGCGTCGCTTAAACAGGCGTGGGAGGAAAAAAACAAAAAATTTTACATCTTCATGGACACCACAATGATTTCCCTCATGTGTTAATATTTTTCCTTGTTATAATGTATGATTTGCAAAAATAAAAACTGCTGCATCTGTGTTGATGAGAGAATCAAAGTGTATGCGGGTTGTGCACCCGCTACATTATGGCCAAGCATGCGCGCTTAAAATAGCATTATGAACAACGCGCAACGCGCCACTGACTTTAGACTAGGTTTTTTCTGGTCAGTGGCGCAATTGTTTTATAGAACAGCAAAATAGCATGAGGGAAAGTTTGCGCCGGAACACACCTCCTCTTTGCGCTGAACCGCCCCGGGGAGCGCAAGTGTATTTCTTAGTTTACCGACGTGTGTCTGTGGAGGGAAAAGTCCGCTTTGCGCGGGTGCAAAATAGGAATGATACATGCGTCAGTGTACAAAGTCATTTGCGCCGGGTGCAAGATAGAGCCCTGTGTGTGTGTGTAACAGTGACATTCCAGTTTAAGTTTCAAGCCTGTGTTTATGCCATTAAGAAAATAAAATTGTCAAATAAATTTTCTTTTAAATAAATGTTCATTTAAAAGCAGCATTCCTCAGTGTAATATGTTACCATTAGAGATGCGCGCATCAGCAATCTAGCGTTGCATAGTCCGCTGTTGAAGGTGAGCATCCATTTATCATCACGCCTAACACATAAGAATAATTGTAATTTGACCACCGGGTGCGGGTCGTGTGCGGATATCTAAATCAGAGAAAATTATTGGTGCGGGTGGGTGGCGGGTGGATGATTTGCTTTTGGCTGCGGATTCGAGTGATGTTGGAGCTGATCCGCACATCTCTACTGACCAGAGTGTGAGGGTATAGCAAGTCTAGAAAAACCCTTGAGGGTGGAGCCTGGTCTAGGCCGACAGGACTTTTGCCTGAAGGGCCAGTACGTCTAGGCTGTAGAACCTGATAAATGTGGACTGCAATGATCAGCCGGCTGCCGCACAGATGTCAGCCATGGATATTCCACTAGACCACACCAAAGAGGAGGCCATCCCTCTGGTGGTGTGGGCCCTCACTCCTATGGGGCACTGCAAGTTCAGGGACTTGTAGGTTAGCGCTATCGCGTCCACTATCCAATGGGAATCGTAGCTGGCAGCCCCTTAGAGCGGCCTCCGAAGCACACAAAAAGCTTCTCCGATTGCCTGATTTGGCTGGAGTGCTCAATGTACACCCTAAGGGCCCAGACCTGGCAGAGGGGGTGTGGGGGGAAAGGGGAGAGCGGGGAGAGCAGAGAGCGACATAATCTGTGGTCTAAAGGGCGTGTAGAGCACTATAGGCACATAGCCTCGTCTGAGAAAGCCTGCAGATCACCAATTCGCTTGACCGATGCCAGAGCCAGCATGAGAGCAGTCTTTAGCGAAAGAGGCCGAAAGTCGGCTGTCAAGAGCGACTTAAATGGAGGGCCTCTGAGTGCCCTCAGAACAATGGACAGGTCCCAGGAAGGGACTGTGTAGGGGTGAGGCGGGTTTAGCCTCCTGGCCTTACCCTTAGAATAACACAACACTCGCGCCACACTCAAGGTGGGATGCAGGCCTTCAACCAGTGGTGTAGAGGCCGCATGTATAACAGGCCCAAGGGAACTACTGAAGAGGCAGCTGCCATGAGGCCCAGTAGCTTCTGAAATGTTTTTAAAGGGAGGTTGCTCCCCGGTTTGAAAGCCGTCGCTAGCAACTGAATTTTCAGGAAGCGACCCGGCAAGATCCAAGCCTGCATGTCAAACGAGTCGAGTACTGCCCCAAGGAAAGCAATGCGTTGGATGGGTGACAGCAAGTTTTTTCTCAGGTTGATTCTGAACCCAGGCATTCGAAGTGGTTGAGGAGCAGATACCTGTGAGCACACAGCTCCTCCTTCGATTGGGCTAAAAGTAGCCAATCGCCAAGGTAATTCAGGACGCAAATTCCCCTCTGTTTCAGTGGGGAGAGAGCTGCATCCATGTATTTCGTAAAAGTGCTCGAAGTTAGAGACAGTCCAAATGGCAGGACTGTACATTGATAAACCACCCCCTCGAACGCAAATCTCAAGAACTGTCTGTGATGGGGGGCTATCTGGATGTGAAAGTATGTCCTTAGATCCTTCAAATCCACCGATAAAAAACAATCCCCTGGGCAAGAGGCTGCAAGAGGATTTGTTTCAAGGTTAAGTGTTGTGTTTATCAGAACATCATTACATTCTATGGAGCTAGAGATTGCAATAACCCAATGGAAGATTGCAATAACACAATGGAGGCTGAGTGCACTTACAACTTAAACTTTACTTAGCCGATGTTCAAGGTATATGCAATCACACAGCACCATCTAAAGCATAAGACAACAATTGCACGACAACCCAGTTTCTAATACTAAATGCATAACAGGAAGCATCCTGAACGGCTGTCTTATAAGAGATCTCAAATCGAGGATATGGCCAGAGGCCACCACCCTTTTTGGGGACCAGGAAGTAGCGGCTGTAAAAGCCTGACTCGCTGTGGGCTGTGGGAACCTTTTCTCTCGCACCCTTTTTTAGCATAACCTGTATTTTGGCATTGGAATTGGCATCAGAGACCGGGGTGTGGGGGGGGGGTTAGTCTGGGCGCCCTTACAACAGGAGATGGGGGTCCAGTACTGGCAACAAACACAACGCCTCCAGCACCCGGAACTGAACAGGGGGTTGGGAGGTGAACACACTGTTTTTCACACTGAAACCATGTGACTCGAGCCAGAAAAGGGGTGTTGGTGAAGAGCACTGGCGAATCAGCACGCTGTGGGGAGAGCAGGGCACGCGGGCACTGGGCCAACGTGAGCTCGCTGCAGCCCTGTTGCTCCGTCCCGCGGCTATGCTGTTTCTTCCGTCTCGGCTCGAGAGGGGAAGATAACGGGAGAGCGTGCGAGGCGGGATAGCTTTCTTTCTCGCAGTGAGAGCAGCTAGTCTCTGTGATTGCAGTCTCTGCGTGGGTGCGGCCCAGACAGCTGTCCCACTCAGAGTGCTCATCTGAGGGACGCAGGGCAGCCGTGAATCAGCCACATTCCTGGCACGGCATCAGAGTCAGCAAGGAGATGAATCTTCGTGCTTCAGTCGAGAAAATCTGACTAGATGGCCGTTCAGTGCGAGCTGGGAAAGGCCATTTGTCTGTGAAATTCACAGGCTGTATACTAAAGAGAACACTATTATTGAAACAACTTTTTTTAAAGTTATGTTAGCATGTAAGAGTTGTGTGTATTTGTGTGCTTTTTTCAAGAGTGAAACATTTGGATAGAATAATTGTGTGTTTATGCTCTTCGTTTTATACTTTAAAGATGGTCCTAATCCTGCAACATATCAGTTGCAAGCGCTCAAGACCTAAAACCTTAAAAACTATAAAAAAAAATACAAACGAACACGGCATGTTCTTGTCATTATGCTTAATCATTAACAATCTATTGAAGATTTCTGAGGCTCAATCTCTGACAAATATCAAACGTCAAGCCAACTTTATCTCGGTTTCTTACCAGTAAGCAACAGCGTTTTGCTTGGGGGGTTGGGTGGAACTGACAGAACCGTTTCTCTGCGGCGGATATCTCACTGGGAACCGAAAGTAACTCACTCCCACTAAATATTTACTCTATGAATTCTTGCACCCAGGAACAACACAAGTTCACACCATTATGACAAAAAAATTGCTAAGAAGTATTTCCTACTAAAGCAAGGCTGTATTTAACTGTGGTGGTAAACATATCCTATTAGACTGGTGGGAGTGGCCATATTGACCTTTTTCTACCTATTTGGCAAAAGGGAAGAAAGCCGCCTTTTTTCTCTATTTTCTCTAGTCAGGATTGGAAGCACCTTTTCCCCCCTCACCTTTCTACTGTATAAGCAGCCAAGTTTAATTGAAAGTCGATTTTGCCAGTGGTGAAGTGTCCCTTTAATACAACATTTTACATGATAAATTATCTTCATAACATTATACTATACATTATATACTTTATAAACTATATATTATCTTTATAATTCATAATAATTCAAATAAATAGTAAAAAATTACAATAGGTAGCCTATATATTTTAACATTTCTTTGTTTGAAACTTTTATTGGTAAATCCTAAAACTAAGATTTTTATTTAATCCTGAAAATAAATAGACAGATTAGTCTCAGATTTTTGGACCCCACTGTATAGAAAAACATTATCTACAAATATTTCCCAATCTTGTTTTTTTTTTTTTTCATTGAATGTTATAACATTGCATGCATTCTAACAGATGTATTCAATAGAACAACCTTGCACACAATGTGCACATCATATTTCAGCAGAATTTCCATGGCAACCATGAAATCTGCTCTGTATATTTCCAGTATAATCTGTAATCCCAAAGCAAATCATAATCTCAAGGATTTTAGTCAATATTTTGCTTGTGATCATAAAAATCTGCTATAAATGCTATTAATATCAAGAAAATAATGATTCTGCTGTGATTACAGTCTCCTTGGTTGCTGACATCTAATTTTCATTTCATTCGATTTGTATTTTTTAAATCATTTTTTATTTCTAATAGGAGAGATTCTCAGTAAATGCTTTGCATAACAATTTAAGAAATGGTTATTCAATTCCCTCACTTTATCTCTCCATTGAGAATTAAATCGTCTGTCATGGTTTTACAGATTGAACAGTTTTTGACTGAGATGGTCCCTGATTGCGTCATTACAGATTATGTTACATCAAATCTGCTGAGATAGTTGTCTGGCCACAGTGTAAAAACACACAGTTGGCACGGGTAAAAAAATGTTATGCTGAGAAGGGGAGGGACCTGGCTGTCACTCACCACTACGGTCTGCAGCCCCGCCCCTCATGATCCTAGCAACCACCACCGCTCCAGTTACCTCGTCCCTGCGGATGGTCGCACCCTAAGAGACACAATCAATTGCAAAAGTTATATAAGACTATATTTCGTATGTCTTTTATGATAGTGGATAGAATAGCCATTTTATAGACAAAACAGCTCAACCATCATAAAATACATTTTATGTAACCTGTTCTGATGCATAAAGTACTACTTTTTTTTTTTTTTTTTTGCTGAAACTCACAAGAGGCTCCTTGTTCTTCACCAAACGCACAATCTTCACTGATTCTTCCTCCAGTTCATCGTCTAGATCATCTGGTAGAGGGGGGAGCACAGGCTCAAAATTCTTCTGTGCAACCGTGTCATGTACTGTTAGCACTGCCTGATGGGTCATGGAGAGAATAATCATAACAAAAGTTGACAGGATGAGCCACTAGTGCTGTGGAAAAAGAATGTGCACGTGTGTAAAAGGGAGACATAATTAATATGCAGACAGAGATGGATTGACTTAGAGTAGTAATAAAAAAGAGAGAGAATAGAGAAAACCGATGCCTGGGGCACATGGAGGAAATGATAGAGTCCAATTAGAACGTCGTAAAACGCAAATCTGATTCTATTTTGTCATGCCACACACAATTAAATTATTTAAGCGTAATTAGGCCAATATTCTTTTAAATACCGATTTAACAGGAATTTTTGTGTCAGCCTCATATATGTAACAGAATCTGCATACCGATGTTGAGCAACTATTTATATACATCTGACCTTATTTCTAAAAATATCATAAATTGTATTTAGAGATGAGATGATTCACCAAAAAGACACGTATACACACAGTTAGGGAAATCTCTATAGAAGGCACAAGTGACTTTCACACCTTCACATGTGGAGTGGTAAGAAGTGTTAATAGCTCTCTCTCATCGTCTTCCAGTGGTCCATTCTGTAGCTCCTCTGCGACCTGTCAGCGCAAACCACAAGACTAGTGTAATCAAAAATGCCAAAACCTGACAACAATTCAGGGGCGGATCTACCAGGCTGCCACATTAAAAAAAGCATTGCCACCCCATCTGCCATCCCAGATTTATCCCAGTATTAAAATAAAAGCAACCAGTTTATTCTGTGCCTCATTTTAGCAGCTGCGCTTTAATATATGATGACATAAAAAGATGTACCGCGGAAAAAAAAAGGCAAGAAAACACGTCTGCTGCACGGCTGCTCGTGCTGTGTAGGCTAGTCAACTTCTTTAACAGGGGATAGCTACATAGCCCAGTTCAATTGTTTCTCCATTTGTGTTTGTGAATCGGAAAATTTGAGAAATTTGCGGTATTGTTTTCCACAGTGCTTGTCATTTATTTTTAACTGCATTGTAACTATTTGACTATTTGATTCTAGACTAAAAACACATCTCTTTGGCCTAGCATACACATAACACATTATAGACTTCTATAATTCAATGTTAGGCTACATCGTTTAGATCAGCCGGAACCGGGAACACTTCCCATAGTAAATCCTGATGTACTTGGTAGATCATAAGAAGGATGGCGTCTACGCTAATATTAGTCTCTCTGTTTATCCCAAGGTTTACCACAGTCCGCCGGATCCAGGCCGTATCCAGATCTGATGAAGGACCATCGCCTGGACGCGACGACAACGGAGTCCTGAAGTGTCAACTAGTCCCTCCCCAGTGAAGGCCTCCCTCCCTTTACCTCTGTACAGATAAAACGTTGTCGGGATAATTCCGGTTCGCGTGGCTATGCAGACGCGACAAAATTTCTGTATTATAAATTTTTAAGACCAGACAAGTAGTTTGTTGGGTGATTTGTGAAGAAGGACTACACGCCTGCGCACATATATATTCAAACACGCATACCTACGGACTGTACATGTAATGCGCATGTGCGCGCCGTCTGCATTTTTGCGAGTTTGCGTTTTTGAGTTTTGCGCAGAGATAAAGGATAATCGTTTGCACCTTCGAACCTATTTCAGGGAGTGGGTTCTCGAGACACCAGGCACTGTTTTGAGCGGATGGGCGACCGGAGCACGTTAAGAGTTCTCTTACGAGAGGATCTCTTGTATTGCGTAAGTTTAGCTTACGCTACGGGAAAGATTCATCTTCTCGAGATATTAAAGCCAAAAATTATCCTTAATTTTGTATATGTTGTCAACGCAGTGCAGCAGCTAGCAGACCTAGAGCGGGCATTCTAGCGCGCTCATAGGCTGCTCTGCGGGAACTACACAGCCTACCAGTGAGCCCGACGTGACGTCACGTCCGCGTCCTAGCCCGCCAGAATGGGCGTGGCTTAGCGTATATAAGCGGGGCTCGGAGGCTGATTCTCTGATTTTCATCTCTTCAGCGAAGCTGCTCGCATCGCTGGACCTTGAGAGGCCGCCGCCGTTGAAACAGCGACAAGCCAGCTAGGACAGTGACTGAGGAAGCCGGCCACCTTCGCCACCTTTTTAAAGATGTCTCGGTCCACTTCCGGCTCGTGCAGAGCCCCTCTCAGCGTCGGAGACCGCCACGTTATATGCGCTCTCTGCCTGGGCCAGGAACATGCTGCTCTTGCCCTCTCTTCGGGAGGATGTGAGCACTGTGAGGATCTTCCGATGTCGACCCTGCGGGCTCGACTCGAAGCCTTCCAGGACGAAGCTACCTCTCCGCCCTTTGCTGCACCGCGGAGGAAAAAGAAGCGTCGTTCACAAAGGCCGCAGGAGCCTGCCGCCGCCGCGACGCGCTCGCCGGAGTCCCTCCCTCGAGCCTCGCCGACGCCCTCCTCGCTTCTTCTCACCGACGCACAGCCGCCGGCTACGGCCCGCCCTGCCGTCGAGTCTGAGGACGACGCGGATGGACCCGCCGCAGGAGATAGCTGTTCCATCCTAGCTTCGGATAGCGAGGACTGGTCGAGCTCTCAACGCTCCGCCTCCTCTTCTATTCAGGAGTCTAGGAGAACACGCGCTGGAGCGGAAGCCGAACTGATGCGCCTCCTGTCTCAGGCCGTCGACCGGCTCGGGCTTGAGTGGTCACCGCCTCAGGAGCCCGCCCCCAACAGGCTTGATGGCTGCTTTCTTCAGAGTCGCCGCTGTCAAGCGCCCGCTTCCAGGCCCGCGCCCTTCCTCCCTGAGCTGCACTCGGAACTGGCTAAATCGTGGAATGCCCCTTTTCCGCGAGGCTTCATTCCTCTGTCTCTGCGTTTCTCTCCCAAGTGGATGGCGCCGCCGAGAAGGGATACAGCTCTATTCCGAAGGTCGAGGAAGCTGTCGCAGCGCACCTTTGCCCGCCCTCCGCGAGATGGCGCTCAAAGTCTGCCCTACCATCTAAAGCCTGCAGGACCACATCTGCCCTTGTCGGTCGCGCTTACGCCGCCGCCGGACAAGCAGCTTCCGCCCTGCACTCAATGGCTGTTCTGCAAATTCTCCAAGCCGATCTCCTCCGTGAGTGGGACGAGAAAGGCCGGGACCCAGCTGCCGTTACGGACCTGAGGAGCGCGACGGATCTCTCCCTTCGCGCTACTAAGTCTGCGGCCCAGGGCCTGGGGAGATGCATGGCCTCGTTAACTGTAACTGAGAGGCACCTTTGGCTGACGCTGGCTGACATGAGAGAGTCTGAGCGATCCGTTTTCCTCGACGCCCCTCTCTCATCCTCCGGTCTCTTCGGCCCAGCAGTGAATGGAATCGTCGACCGTTTTTCTGAGGTGCAGAAAACGTCGCAAGCCATGAACCTGTTCCTGCCGCGTCGCGCTAGCTCCGCTGCAGGTCGCTCACGTGACCAGCCGCCTGCACGAGCCGCCACGCAGCGCCCAGCTCAGCCCAGACAGAACAGCCAATCTTCGCAGCGACAGGGCGGCCGCCCTAGATCGCGCTCAGCTAAACGCAGCAGGCCGCACCCCCCACGAGGGCCTCGGCCGAAGATCGCGTTGAAACCTGAGCACGCGAAGCCCTCCTAGCACCATCAGGAGGAAAAAGCCGGTTGTGTCTCGCCGCGGCCGGACCACCGCCAAAACTTCTAGCCCTGTCAGTCCCCTCATCTCAGGCTACTGCAGTGGATCATTTAGCAGTCAACGAGTCGGTTACACAACCCGCTCGCCTGCACACAAACGCCGTTTTTATGGCGACCCAGAGAAATCTCATAAAGAGCAAGTTATCTGGTTATCTGGCTCATGCCGGAGGTGTTTTATGTGTAGTAAAAGTGCCCACAACCCAGTGTTCACCCCTACATGTAAACACAACACTTCCCGTGTCCCACATAGAGCCCACTCTCATGAAGCAGGCAAATGCTGCTCGAGTGTTGCCCATAGCAGATGTGCCCACGTGCACACATCTTCTATCTGCCCGCTCTGTCACACGGCCAAGCCGCGCGCTTCACACAAAGCCGCGCGCGCACCACAGTGCGCAGTCCCACATGAGCCACAATATAAACGTAAGTCTCATGCCCGCTCACAAGCGCTCACGCTTACTGACACGTGCTTTGCCAGTGCTGTTAAACACACGCCACAAAGCGCAAGCTCATGCCGGTCAATCTATGGTTGTAAGTCACGCGTCCGCCCACGAGCGCCCGCGCTTACAAGCCTGCACGCCTCTCAAGGCGCCGCTCGCGCATCACAATGTGATCACAAAGCTCCCCCCATTCACAGTAATCGCGAGGCTGCATATAAAACAGCCTGTCACTGTTTTCAGCGAGCCGCCCCATATACAGCTGCGCCCGCTCCTCCGGTTCAGTCTCTCGAGCCTGCACAGCGCGGAGACAGCCCCATGGCCTGTCCCGCTGAGAGCAGACCTCCTCTCTCAAGCGCACGGCTCGATCTGGCATCCCCACCCGGAGCGTTGGTCGCTACACGTGTGGGTGATCAACGGGTATCCCTGCCAGACGCAGTAATGAACACAATCTCGCAGTCTAGAGCACCTTCTACCAGAAGGCTCTACGCGTCCAAATGGTCTGTGTTCTCTAAGTGGTGCACTAACAAAAACCTTGATCCGCGAACGTGTGGGGTCCCGCGGCTGCTCAGTTTCCTTCAAGAGCTGCTGGATAGGGGCAGATCCCCCTCCACGCTCAAAGTCTATGTGGCGGCTGTTGCAGCATTCTCTGAATCAATGCACGGCCAGTCAATAGGCAGAAACGAGCTTATCATCCGCTTCCTCAGAGGAGCCAGAAGGATGAACCCCCTGCGCCCCCCCCTCGGTTCCTATGTGGGACCTTTCACTGGTCCTAGAGGCCCTGAAAGCATTCCCCTTTGAACCCCTGGACACAGCGGACCTGAAATACCTGTCGCTCAAAGCTATTTTTCTGATCGCACTGTCATCAATCAAACGCGTGGGGGATTTACACGCGCTGTCTGTAAGCGCGTCGTGTCTTGAGTTTGGCCCGAATGACTCTAAAGTCATCCTCAAGCCTAGACATGGTTACGTTCCCAAATTGGTTGGCACCCCATTCAGAGCACAGGTCATTTCTCTATCGGCTCTGCCAGCATCCGATAGTGAAAGTGATGTTAATCTCCTCTGCCCAGTCAGAGCTCTGAGATTGTACATTACGCGCTCCGCCCCATTCAGGCGCTCTGAGCAGCTGTTTGTTTCGTTAGGTGGGCGCACTAAAGGTCTCGCCTCCTCGAAACAGAGCCTGTCCAGGTGGATAGTAGACGCAATCGCAGCCGCTTACACGGCAAAAGGTCTGCAGTGCCCCTTGGGCATCAGGGCTCATTCCACTAGAGGCGTGGCCTCGTCGTGGGCATGGTCAAGTGGAATTTCCATTCAAGACATATGTGTGGCGGCGGGCTGGTCCTCTCCGTCCACCTTTGTCAGGTTTTATAACCTAGAAGTTCCCGCCCTGCAGGCGAAACTGCTGTCTGTTTAAGTGAGAGGCTAGCCCTGTCCAGATACTATCATGCGCAGACTACCCTCAAGTGAATTCAGCTCTTCTGGTTGAGCTGCACTGTTTCAGGTTATGTGCTATATATGCCTATACAACGGCCACACATGGCCGCTCTGTATTGTCTGTCAGTGCTTGTTTACACACGCTTATACGCTCATGGTACTCGCGCTTATGCTCGCGCATATGTACATGCGTGTTATTCCCACTTTCTAGGTTCACAGAAGTGTTGTGACTAATGAGGTGGATGCGGGCGCGCACGGCGTGGACAATGGGTTCCCGTAGCATAAGCTAAACTTACGCAATACGAGAGAACCTCTCGTAAGAGAACGATACTGGTTACTAACGTAACCTCGGTTCTCTCTAGAAGAGGGAACGAGTATTGCGTAACCTGCCGTGCTAAACGCCACAAGCGCTATTTCGCTTCAGTCGATGAAAACCAGAGAATCAGCCTCCGAGCCCCGCTTATATACGCTAAGGCACGCCCATTCTGGTGGGCTAGGATGCAGCGCGCCCTCGATTGGACGTGACGTCACGTCGGGCACACTAGTAAGCTGTGTAGTTCCCGCAGAGCAGCCTATGAGCGCGCTAGCATGCCCGCTCTAGGTCTGCTAACTGCTGCACTGCGTTGACAACATATACAAAATTAAGGATAATTTTGTCTTCAATATCTCGAGAAGATGAATCTTTCCCGTAGCGTAAGCTAAACTTACGCAATACTCGTTCCCTCTTCTAGAGAGAACCGAGGTTACGTTAGTAACCAGTATCGTTTTTCTGTTAGAACGGTGTCGTGTTAGCGCCCCCTAAGTTAATAACTAATGATCTTCGCAACAGAAGTGAATCAATCAAAACTAACTTTAGCTGGACAATAACTTTATCCTAATGCTGTTGTAAAGCCTAAACAATCTGTTACGGTAATTAGGGCCCGAGCACCGATGGTGAGAGGACCCTATTGTTTTTGCTCTGTTTTTTATTCTTCTTCTTCTTCTTCTTCTTCTCTTAAAAGAATCGCTTTTTAGAGGGCCTAAACATGCTCAAAAACTCATGAAACTTTGCACACGCTTCAGAAGTGGTGAAAATTTACGTGTGATATGGTTTTCAAAATTGGGTGGGGCAAATTCGGTAAATTATTGCCCCCAGATTTTGCCCCGGCTCTACGTTTCACGTACAGGTATGAAATTTGGTACATACATGTAATGACCCAATACCTACAAAAAAGTCTCTTGGAGCATAGCCCTAAACACAACAGGAAGTGAGCTATTTTGAACTTCCTCCTAGATTTTGTGCATTTTTCGTAATTTCCTGATGTTGTACTTTAACGAACTCCTCCTAGAGATTAAATCAGATCCACATAATATTTTGTCAGTCTAATCTTAAGGCCTTTGCGACGTTAAATTGCGAAGATCTAGAGTTTTCGTCGAAGGATGTGACCTCGGCGGCCTGACAAAAATGTAGATGTGCAAATCCAATTTCAGCCTCTGGGTGAAATATGCATCATCAGATAACTTCTGTGTAAATGATGCAGTTCCGATGTTGCTAGGCAACCACAGACAGCCTGCAGTAACTCAGGCATACAATGTCCGATCTGCCCCAAACTTCACATGTGTGATAAGAGTCCTGTCCTGAACACATGACCATCCTCATATTAGATTATTGTAATAGCGCCACCTGCTGGTAGCAGGAAGTGTGATAAAAATAAATGACTTTGACATAGTCCTCCGGCTTAAACATGCTCGAAAACTAATGAAACTTTGCACACACTTCAGAAGTGGTGAAAATGTACATGTGATGTGGGTTTCAGAATTGGGTGGGGCAAATTACTTTAACATATTCTCCCTATATTTACATACTGCCCACCGTGCTCTGTCTTCCTAAAGCCACCGGGTGGCGGTGGCACGGGTGCGAGGGCCCTTTCATCGCTGCTTGCAGCTTTAATTTCTATTATAACTGTAAAGCTGCTTTCAAACAATCCATACCGTTAAAAGCGCTTTATAAATGAGGGTGACTTGACTTGATTATTTGTGGCGTGCTCCGACTGCCTGCTCCACTTTCATCGTGGAAATAAGCACATTTGCCCTCCGATCTGACTAAAGAAATGGAATTTATTGATTTAATTTAGGCTTTTATTCATATGTGAATTAAAGCCTAAATTAAATCTGTTCATCACATAAAGTGATCGTGTCTCTTCAGAAAATTTGGACTAAACCACTCAATTCATTTGGATTAGTTTTACGATCTCTTTGACCTGGTTTCACAGACAGGGCTTAGATTAAACCAGGATTAAGCCTTAGTTAAATTGAGACATTTAAGTAGCTTTTATAAACGTGCCTTAGGAAAAAAAACATAACTGGTGTGCATCTTGAGACAAAACAATGGCAGTGACATATTTTAAGATATGTCAGTGCAAGTTGCTTTCAGTTAAAACAGCTCAAACATGCATTTTAGGGTGTGTTCACACTTGTAGTTTGGTTTGCCTGGTTGGTTTGGTCTGGACCAAAAAAAAAAACATTTAGTTCTGGCCCGCTTAGCGTTCAGATTGGCATTTTTAACATAGAACCTAAAAAGTGCTTGGTTGGCTTTTATGACGTATTGCCTATTTTAAGACGGACCTTACCCAACATCCAAAACAATGCTGTGTGCTGTGCTGGGCTAAATGCACTCGTTTTATGTGCGTAGCCCACATATGATGGTATTTTGACCAGCTAAGAACTTATAAAATGTGAAGTAGTCAAAAACACTGGCAAGGATCCCTCCATCACACACAAGAGAAGATCTGCTGCGAGGAGACGCGGTTCTGACGCCTGTACTGAACTCTGATGGCAACATCACGATTATGACGAGAAAAAACAGGTAGGCCTATGTGTGAGCATTTCATCCTTTCTAGGGTCTCGGCTTCCTGTTTTTGGTTCGTTTAGATGTCTTTGATCCGTGTTGCGTTCATATTTCATTCGAACCGCACCAAAGTTGGTTTGGAAGCAGACCGAGGGCGTTTTTACACTGGGCACGTTTGCTGCGGTTGTTTGCAGCAAACTTCCTGCCTTGAGTTTGGTCCTAACATGAGACAGCTTTCACATTACCAATTATTTATGTGAACTGTGCAGGGGCCTAACTAAACTGTCAGTGTGAAAACTCCCTGAGACCCATCTTTTCAGCGGTCTTTGTCCGCTTGTTTGGTGCGCACCAGTGTTCGGATGGCAGCGTTCACATTATTCAAAGGAACCACAATAAAGGCAAGCTCACACTACAGAACTATGAGACTACATGAGTTGCAATGGTGCTCACACTACACAAGTTTTCTTGTCAACTTCTTGTTAGCAGCTCATACTACACAATGTCGATAAGGTGCACAAACTACAAGATCTTTAGCAAAGCAGCAACCCTAGACCAACAACAAAATAACATTTTCTCACAAGGATTAATGTAAGTCTTTAGAGAGCCTCTCATGCTTGCTTCCCAAGTCATAGGCCTATGTGCAGAAAAAAGATGAGAAAATTGAGCCTATATATTTAAAAAATATATTTCTTGTTAATTATGAAGAGGGATTACAGAATCTTCCACACTTCCACACTGACACTACACGTACCCTTAGACGGGTATGTAGACAGGCAAAAAGTCAGTGGAAAAAGGACCATCTGCAGGTTTCGTATGAAATCATGAAAAACGCCTACAAGGCGTTTCAGAATGCTGCAAAGTCTGCAAAATGTAAACATTTTTCTGAACTCATATCTAATAATTGTCATAAACCTCAAGTTCTCTTTGCTACTATTAATTCAGTATTAAATCCCTCTGTGCATCCCATCTTAGAACCCTCTACTGCTCTCTGTGATAACTTTGGGAGGTTCTTTGTTAATAAGATAACAACCTTAAGATCTCACTTGTCTAACTCTGGATATACACATGTTGATCCATTATGTCCCTCCACCTGGTCTGAGTTTGAGCCGATTGATCTGGACACATGTAACAAAATTGTTGGTCATGTAAAACCTACCATCTGTCCACAGGATATTATTCCACCTTTTTTCCGGAGACAAATCATGGCCACAGTTGGTCCTGGACTGTTACTTTTAATTAACAAATGCCTGTCAACTGGTTCCTTCCCAAGCAGTCTGAAAGTTGCTGTGGTGACGCCATATCTTAAAAAAACTAATCTCGATCATTCCGCTCTCTGTAACTTTCGTCCTATTTCTAACCTACCTTTCATTTCAAAAATCATTGAGAGAGTTGTACTGATTCAACTACAATCATATCTATCTGTAAATTCCCTCCATGAAACATTTCAATCTGGTTTTAAAGCTTTACACAGTACCGAATCTGCTCTCTTAAGAGCTTCAAGTGATATTTTCTCTGAAACTGACTCTGGGAAATCACTGGCTCTAGTTTTATTAGATTTGAGTGCTGCATTTGACTTAGTTGATCATGAGGTCCTGCTGCGACGTCTGGAGACATCCGTGGGCTTTCGAGGCATAGTCTTGCAGTGGTTCCGCTCCTATCTGACCAACAGATGTTTTAGTGTCCGTTTTGGGCATCACTCCTCCTCTAGTGTACCCCTGAACTGCGGAGTCCCACAGGGATCAATCCTCGGGCCTGTATTGTTTATTCTATATTTGCTACCTCTGGCTTCCATTTTTAACATATACGGAGTATCCTTTCATCTGTATGCTGACGATACTCAGATTTACTTTCCTTTAAAACATAATGCTAAACATGGTCTACAACCCCTGTTTGCCCGCTTAAGTGAACTTAAACTTTGGCTTTCAAGTAACTTTCTAAACCTAAACGAAAATAAAACAGAAATAATTATCTTCGGCCCCAGGGAAAACTGCGCGTATGATGTTGACCGTGGTACTCTCGCACCGTATGAAACCCACTGTGCAAGAAATCTGGGCTTTCTGTTTGACCACAACTTAAAATTTGATAAACAGATCAGTGCCTTCGTAAAGTCATGCTTTTTTCACCTCCGCCAACTCTCTAAAGTGAAACCTTTTCTAACTCAGAGTAATCTCCAAACAGTGATTCATGCATTCGTAACATCTTGACTAGACTATTGTAATTCTCTTTATTTTGGTCTATCTCAGTCTTCTCTCTCTCGCCTACAGCTAGTGCAAAACGCAGCAGCTAGACTCCTCACTGGGACACGCAAGTATGAATCACTCACCCCTATCTTATTCAAACTCCATTGGCTACCTGTCAAATTTAGAATTGATTTTAAAATTTTACTTTTTGTGTATAAAGCTCTTAACAATTTGGCCCCTCAGTACCTGACCTATCTGCTCTGTCTGTACAATCCTTCTCGTACCTTGAGATCCAGTGACCACTGCCTTCTTATCGTGCCTAGATCCAGACTCAAAAAACGAGGCGACCGTGCTTTTGCGTCTGCTGGCCCAAAACTCTGGAACAGTCTGCCTCTCTATATCAGACTGGCTCCCTCAGTTTCCATATTTAAATCTTCTTTAAAGACTTTTTTATTTTCTCTTGCTTTTAATTCTCCCTGATTGTTAATTGCTTATTTTTATTGTCCTGTGCATTATATCTTCTGTCTTGTACAGCACTTTGGTCAGCCCTGGCTGTTTTTAAATGTGCTTTATAAATAAATATTGTATATTGTATCTTCCCCTTCTGGAATCGGACCCTTCAATTTATTATTATAAAACAATTCGTACATTAGGGTGCATGAGCACTAGCAGTTACCATGTTGTTTCTTGCTCACACTACAAGATCCGATCACAAGGCGACAATATCAAACAGGTTCGAAAATATCACAGCGTCTGTGACTGCTCGAGACAGGCTCAGATCACGTTGTTGACCTTCTTAAATTTGACGAGCATCAGTGACCGTTGCGGTACTGATTTGGCGGCGATTCAGGGGTTTTGTAGCAGACCTTGGAAAGCTGTCTGCAACAGCAAAATCCAGCCAAAAGTCGTGTAGTGTAAGCCTGCCTTAAAGCCGCCTTTCCACTGCATGACAATCGACAACCGTTGGACTGGAAGTCATTAATTTCCGATCATATGCGTATTTCGGATCCGATTTGAGCTTCGTCGGGGTAAGTTTCATTGGGAGCTGAGTATCATCAGCATAACTGAAAGGTAATGCCATGCTTCCTAATGACATCTCTCAAGAGTAGCATGCACAGGGTGAAAAGCAATGGTCTTGAGGTACTCTATACTGAACTTGTGATCGATATGGCATCTCTTAATTTACTGCTACAAACTGATAATAACAGTATGATTTGAACCATGCCAATGCAATTCCACTAATGTCAACATAATTTTTGAGTCTATTCAAAAGAACGTTGTGGTTGATAGTATCAACGGCAGCACTAAGATCCAGGAACACTAATAGAGAGCGGATGATAAGACCAAATCATTTGTAACTCTGAGCAGTCTCAGTACTATGATACTGTCTAAATCCTTGCAGCTACCATTTCTTTCCAAAAAGGAAGATAGTTGAGAGGATACTGCCTTTTCTAGTATCTTTGACAGAAAATGTATATTCGAGATCAGCCTGTAATTGACTAATTCTGTAGGATCAAGTTTAGTTTTTTTAATAAGCGGTTTAATAAAAGCCAGTTTAAAAGTTTTCGGTACATATCCTAATGACCTAATCCTAATACACACAAGACGAGACTAAATAATGATCTGAGATGTCATCGCTCTGCTGCAGGATTTCAAAGGCATCAACATTGATTCCATGTTCAAGTTCAAGTAAAAGTTCATTTTATTTATATAGCACATTTCCACTGGCTGACCAAAGTGCTTCCCTGAAGAGGAAATGAGACGCTGCATCGATTGATGCTAAGGGAATGCTTTGCGTGATGATGTCTTGATGTAAAATCAGTCCAATGGTGTGGCAGAACGTCAGAGGTGGGTGACATCATGAACCAGGAAACTATAAAGCCTGCCCAAACAAAGCAACGCTAGCTTCTGTCTTCACAAGTGTTACTCGTTATTGGTGTTACTCGATCTTAGTGCTGCATTTGATACTATTGACCACAACATTCTTTTAAATAGACTCAAACATTATGTTGGCATTAGTGGAATTGCATTAGCATGGTTAAAATCATACTTATCTGACCGTTATTAGTTTGTAGCAGAAAATGAAGAGATGTCTTATCGATCACAAGTTCAGTATGGCGTACCTCAAGGCTCAGTACTAGGACCGTTGCTGTTCACTCTGTACATGCTACCCTTAGCAATCTTTAATTTGAATGTCACGTGAATAGTATCTGTAAAACCGCATTTTTCCATCTTAAAAATATATCTAAATTACGTCATATGCCCTCATTGACAAATGCGGAACAATTAGTTCATGCGTTCATGACATCAAGGCTAGATTATTTTAATGCTCTACTGGGTGGTTGCCCTGCACGCTTAATAAACAAATTACAGCTGGTCCAAAACGCAGCAGCTCGAGTTCTTACCAGAACCAGGAAGTATGACCATATTAGCCCGGTTCTGTCAACACTGCATTGGCTCCCTATTAAACATCTTATAAATTATTTACAAAGCACTAAATGGTTTAGCTCCGCAGTACTTGAGCGAGCTCTTAACGCATTATAGTCCTTCACGTCTATTGCAATCTCAAAATTCCGGCCAGTTGACAATACCTAGAATATCAAAATCGACTGCTGGCGGTAGATCCTTTTCCTATTTAGCACCAAAACTTTGGAACAGTCTTCTTAAAGGAGAACTCCGGTGCAAAATCAACCTTTGGTCTAATAAAACATTGGTACCTAGTCAACCGTTCTCTGAGATTTGTTTTCATGATAATCGAATGTAAAGAGTTTTATCTCTAAAAACTGTTTAGCGTATAACACTAGTAATGGGGTTACATAATAAGTAAAAAGAAATCGCTAGTTTATACCACTAACAAGGCTCAAAATAGCCCCACACGAACACAGTAACATAATAAGATGGCTCCTGTCTGTATACACGAAGTGGACTGTCTTTATCTTTATCTTCTTATTAAACGGTCTGTACACTTACAAAGTTCTCAATGCTTCGTTTTGCATGTAGGGACCCTCATTATGTTACTGTGTTCGTGTGGGGCTATTTTGAGCCTTGTTAGTGGCATTAACTAGCGATTTCTTTTTACTTATTAAATGCCCCCATTACTAGCGTTATACGCTAAACAGTTTTTAGAGATAAAACTCTTTACATTCGATTATCATGAAAACAAATCTCAGAGAACGGTTGACTAGGTACCAATGTTTTATTAGACCAAAGGTTCATTTTGCGCCGGAGTTCTCCTTTAACATTTTCCGGGAAGCAGACACACTCTGTAAGTTCAAAGCTAGACTAAAAACACATCTCTTTGGCCTAGCATACACATAACACACTAAATACTTCTATAATTCAATGTTAGGCTGCATGGATTAGGTCAGCCGTAACCGGGAACACTTCCCATAAATCCTGATGTACTCGTTACATCATAAGAAGAAGGGTATCTACGCTAGTATTAGTCTCTCTGTTTATCCCGAGGTTTACCGCAGTCCGCCGGATCCAGGCCGTATCCAGATCTGATGAAGAACCTGCGTCTGGACACGACAACAACGCAATCCTGAAGTGTCAACTAGTCCCTCCCCTGTGAAGGCCTCCTTCCCTTTACCTTTGTACAGATAATCGTTGTCGGGATAATTCCGGTTCACGTGGCTACACCGAAGCGATAAAATTCTGTATTATAAATTTTAAGGCCAGACACAGCGTTCTCACAGGTTCGCATTTTTAAAGTTTGCGTAGAGTGGACTTAAGAGTTTTCTGTTAAAACGGTGTCGTGTTAGCGGCCCCTAAGTTATTAACTAATGATCGTTGCGACGGAAGTGAATCAATCAAAACTAACTTTAGCTGGAAAATAACTTTATTCTAGAGCTGCCATAAAGCCAAAACAATCTCTGTTACTTTAATATCCTATTTTCACTGTAAAGCCGCTTTGGAACAATCTACATTGTTAAAAGCGCTATATAAATGAAGATGACTTGACTAAGTATT
Organism: Rhinichthys klamathensis goyatoka; assembly: GCF_029890125.1. Taxonomy (NCBI): domain Eukaryota; kingdom Metazoa; phylum Chordata; class Actinopteri; order Cypriniformes; family Leuciscidae; genus Rhinichthys; species Rhinichthys klamathensis. The sequence continues at coordinate 1,580,789 of NW_026606640.1, forward strand.
CTGGCGCCATTCCGTGAAGTGCTTTAAAAACATACATCAGAATCTTATACTGTATCCTAAATTGTACTGGTAGCCATCCTAAAAAGTATAAAAAGGAGTCACGTGATCCGTTTTCCCAGCATTCATTAACAACCTTGCAACAGCATATGTTTGGCAGAATCAACATCCAGGCTTTCCCTCGTTCCAGGCCTTCGTTGACGAGATGAAGAGGGTGTTTGGACTGAGCGCTTCACAGCCCAGGTGCTGGTGGATTTACATCAAGACAACCGGTCGGTTACAGACCATGCAATCGATTTGCACTGGATTTACCCACTGATTAGGATGGACTCATCAAGCTGGCTATTTGAGTTGATGCCTGTCTATAATGGCGTGATCAGCATGCGCATCAGTATTTTGTTCCAGAGGCTAAGTGTTCCATTATTACTAGATCCGGAACCCATGCAGGTGGTTCCGAGGTTACTGACGGGTGGTGTGACTTTTGATTGTTGGACTCTAGAGCCATTGGTAAATTCATATATATCACTCTCGCTCAGCAGCTTAAGATTCCTGTGGTTACACTTTCTCATCCCATATCTGTCAACTCTCTCATTGGTCAAGCTCTCTCATCCATCACTCGTTCTACAGGTCAGATGAAGCTCATCACATCTGGTAATCATACTGAATACGGTTCCTGTTAATCAATTCTCCTCTCATTCCAGTAGTCCTAGGTCACCCCTGGGTTTCCCTCCATAACCCTCACATCAATTGGCAACAAATCACTGTTTGTTGAGTACCTGGACCTGAAGGAAGTGTTCAGTAAGTCTCGGGCTGCTTCTCTTTCTCCACATCGTCCATTTGACTGTGCTATCGATTTATTGCCAGGTATGTCTCCGCCTAAAGGCAGGTTTCTGTTCCAGAAAGGGAGGCCGTGGAGAAATATTTTTCTGATTCTCTCGCAGCCTTCTACCCCCTGCAGGTGCAGGATATTTTGTGCGTCTCTCCAGTTCAGCACGTCAGGTGGGTGCTTTAGAAGCTGCTTGAGAAAGGGCTTTTTGTCAAGGCAGAGAAATGCGTTTTTCATGCACAGTCAGTTCTTTTCTTGGGGTATATCGTCTTGTCCGAGGGGGTGAGCATGGATCCCGACAAGATTCAGGCTTTGGTGGATTGGCAAACCTCAGAGCCATTGCAGTCTCAGGCGCTGCCGAGGATTTGACATCTGCACCCACGACATGCTGACTCTCTTGTTTTGTTTTTGCTGTCTTGAACTGTTTAACTGCACTTGCGAGTGAATCTCAAGTTATTCCCCCTGACAATAGATTTAGTGTAGATAATTAAATGCTTGCTTGCTTGGGTGTTGTCACCGGTCACAGTCCTCATGCCACCCCCTTGCCACTCAATAAAATATTTTCTAGATCCGCCCCTGTACAAAAAATTTCTTAATCACTTGCTGAATTTGAAAATGCATACTAGCATACTATTAATATTTCTGCCATACAAATAGTTCTGAATTAAGTGACTGTTTTTGTTTTGTTCAATTTGTGTTATCCAGTAAAACATAAATCCTTAAAAATCGAATGAATTTATAGTTTAAAAATGTGTTGCTGTTTTACATAGGCTACACAACCATTCAAAAGTTTGGGTTCAGTGAGATTGTTACCAACTAATAATAATAAGAATAAATGTTTCATGAGCACCAAATGACGATGATTTCTGGAGGATCATTGACAATGATGACTGGAGTAATGACTGATCAAAAATCAGCTTTGCAATCACTGGAATAAGTTACATTTTAAAATGTAAAAAAAAAAAAAAAAATAGAAAACAGTTAAAAATTAATATTACCGTTTTGCTGTTTTTTTTTTTATTAATATCTTGTCAAGTCACCTTTATTTATATAGTGTTTTATATAATACAGATTGTTTCAAATCAGCTTTACAGCGAAAATGACAGGAAAATGATTCAATGATGCAAACAGAATTCATTTCGGCTGAAGTTCAGTATTGATTCAGATCCACTGTAAAGATCATCAATTATTAAATTAGTTCATTTCATCTTTTAAGCAGTTCTGCAGAAAACGGTCTCATCCAATAGTGTAAGTGCAGTCAAATAATAATATTTTTGGTATCAAATAATATTTTTGACTATTAAGTCAAGTATCTGTGGGTGATATTGTATATAATCTTATGAAGACTCATGTACTGTATATTAGCTATAATGAGGATTTGATTGTTTGCAGTATCAGAGATGACACACACTTACGTCTTCGGCCAGGCAGGATGCGCTATGGAACACTGGGGTCGGACTCTGGAGCTGGAACTGCCTCAGTCGCACATGAATCTACAAGACAGGTTAGTACAGATTGATCATTCACAAAAACACTATTAAGATATTAGACATTTTCTCCAGCATTACACACTTTCATAAGAAAGCTGAGGCTCCTATCACTAAAGACCTCCCTGAGGAAGACCAGGTCCTCCTTATGATTAGCTTCTGGATGCAGCTGGGAGGTGAGGAGGGCTAGCATCTCATGTAAACCTGCAGCATGCAAAAGAGAAAAAAAAGATTATTTTTTTAAAAATCATGAATAATATAATAGTTGTTGCGTTGACCGATACATCAGGATTACTGACACCTATTATTGTGGATGTACTGTAACATCACATAAAAACAAATATTTTTAGTCACCAATCCCATTGAAAAAAGACTCTAGCCATGTTTAAAATATTAGTCACCAATACCATTAAAAAAAAAAAAAAAAAACTCTGGCCATGTTTCAGAATATGTTTTATAATATTAAAGTATTCAGTTGGTCATGTGAACTTAACATTTCGGCTTCCACATAAAATAAAACGGCTTTTATTAGGCAGAAGATATGACTGCAATTTGGACATAACTGGATATGACATCTCATGTAGATGATTAAAAAAAAAATCTTTCACTATTCATTTCTTGTGTGTTTTTTTAATATGATGATCAGGTGAGTTTATCATATGAGAGCATCACAGCTGCTGTACCTGTGGTAGGTGAGAGAACAGGCATGGCTGGCTGCTCATGAGACAGACAGAGAGAGTCAGGAAAAGGGGTTCTCCTCTTCTCTTATATCATTCAAAATGTTATCCACAAAACCTTAAGAGAGAGAGAAAAAAATTGGCAAGTTAATATTTTAATTGTTCCTTTCTGTGGGTTGCATGGTAAATAGCTGTTCAATAATTATGTGCCACACATCAAATCAATGAGGCAAATCCAAAATAATGACAATACGAGGGAAATAACATTTTAGCTCTCTAGATCGTTTCATTTTGGCTTTAAATGACAATGCTGTTTGCATGGTGAGGTTTGTTATGAAGTATAACAAACCACCATAAGGTGAAATTTTGCTTTAAAAAAAAAAGATGAGACAAAATAGACTGGTTACAGAAATAAGGAGAAAAAAAATAGAGGAAAGGGGGAGAATGAAAGACAATGACAATAGTCATTAGGCATGGCATTAAATTCAATTATACTTAGTCATCTCAGTTTAATCCGGATAGGATTTTGCTGTGATGAGTCAATTGAAGAAAAGCATTTAGAGGGGATATAGATTCTGGTGGTCTACACAGATCCCTGTAAATGAGTGAAGTAAGTAGAAATATGATCACTTCACTTGAAAACGAGTCCCCGGGGAAATAATCCCCATGGCAACAATCAATACTTTATCACTGCTTTTCATCCAGAGATACATCACAGGAAACAGTGTTCGCTGCACTACTTTAAAGTCTCTTTAAAGAGTCTGAAACTGATGCTTTTCGGTTTTACTGCAAGCATGGTTAAATCATTTAGCCCATTTACAAATCAAATAAAACAGCCCTAAACAGTTCTGCGAATTCAGTCCTCGAAAACATGATTTCTTGAGAATGCAATGCAGATTCTATATGAGAACATTTCTCATACAATATCCTTTTATGTTCCCATGATCACATTGGAGAACCCTTTTAAGATCAAATGTGTGACAGTGGTGACAGGTATTAGGTATTATGGAATGGCAATGTCACGGGCTAGTTGTAAAAACACAGAACGAAGAAAATTAAGATCCAAGACAGGTTTTAATGGTATCCACAGGCAAATCCAAACATAGACAGGCACGCAAACAGAAGCATAACTGATGACCCCGGACACCAAACTGAAAATATATACAGATGATAATGATGGTGATTGATGAGCGCATAATTAGTATTAGTGACATAATAGTATAGTATTAACTGGATAGTATAAACTGAACATAATTAGTGTCCGTGACAACAAATGAGTGACGAAGGCAGACGATGGCAGACGATGACGAAACATAACGAGTCCAAATGAATGTGATGGTGACAGAACGCCCCCTCCCGGTAGGCGCGACCTCGCACCATGGAGAAGAGGCGAAGAGGATCAGGGGATGGTTAAGTGGCCTGGCGAAGGGATGGTGAAGAGGGCTGGCGATGGGATGGGATGGCACAGACAGGCAGGAGGAGGCTCTGGAGGTGGACGGACGACCGGGAGGAACCATAACACTGACGACACCGGACACTGAACTGAAACAGTACTGAACATATACAGGTGATAATGATGATGATTGATGAGTGCACAGCTGAACATAATTAGTGTCTGTTGACAACAAACGAAGGACGAAGTCAGACGATGACGAAACATAACGAGTCCAAACTAACGTAATTGTGACAGGCATATTGTTGCCTGTATATTAACTTAAAACCATATATTTAAACATAAACCATATAAGTTTAATAATGTCAATATACCAATAGTACTTAAAATAACAAAATCTGCTTTGTACCTTAAAATGTACTGATAACCATTATAATACAGGTGGTACAATAGAAAACGTGACACTAAAATAATGCAATCAACATTAACTAAATAACAGGAAATGTAACACAAAAGACCATAATGTACATTACTGATAACAAAAATCAGATTTTTTTATTTATTTAAACAAAATATAAATTCCTGGAATGTAGGCCTACTGGTTTTCACCATAAATTATATGATAATATATAATAATTCACATATTTTACTTGCAAATACCATTACTTTAACAGTATTAGTTTACAGTAAAATTACAAATAATAAACCATTTACCGTTTTTCACTATATCAGGGTTTCTGCAGGTCTTAATTCGTCCTTACACAAATGAAGCCCTTAAAAAGTTCTTAAATAAGAGCAGGAAGTCTTAAATTCATAAAGTGATTACATTAAATGGCTTAAATTACAAACAGAGGCCTATGGTTTCAGAAATCACAACCTTGTGCTGATGAAAGATTAGATCTGAGAGACATTCTGAATTTTGAATATTTCACACAAGGAGCTGAAACCCTACAGTTGATGAAATATTGAGGGGTGTCATGATTTTAAATTTTGTACAGCTTGTTCCAGATCAGCTGAAACCTTACTACAGACTTTTTTTTTTTTTTTAAAGCCTCTAATCCGTGCTGATTCTCTCAAAAGACTTTCTCTTTCCCATTCGCTCTGATTATGATGTGCGTGATGGAAAGATTACGCTGCTCTGTGTCTCTCTCCATCTTCCTCACATGCTGCAGCTGCATTATGGGGATTCTCACCAGACATATGGTCAGATCAGGGTCATCTCGCTAGTACTTTGCAGCCCAGCTTACCATTTGAAAATACCATCGGTGAAAGTGTCATGCAAAACACCACCAAACACAAAACCTAATTGTTATGAAAGCCAAATTGCACATTATTCTCCCCAGTGAAACCACCTTTTGTTTTGCAGTCTGAAGACCTTGGGCCTGTTCTGTCTGACCTTTTATCATCCTTTCTTTCTCCAGAAGAACAGGGGGTCTTTTGCCCAGATCTCGCCCTTACAGAATGATTCATGAAAGTCTGAAAACATGCCTTGCTGGGGGACAAGGTCAATCAGCCACTCTTCTGCCACCATCTGTCCCTTTCACTATCACGTACTGCTAAAGGCCACCATTCTTGTTGGCAGCTCTGCTCTCTCTTGGTGTGTGTGTGCATTGTGCACATAAATGCTTGTATGGACACAAGCATGGGCAGCAAAGACATCAAATTAATCTCTTTGGAGAAGATTATCACAAATGACATCAGCAGGAGTCACTGAGCTCTATGGAGCCAAATTCATTCAAATTCAGCAAATGATCAGAAAACAGCCTGTCCATCAAATCACAATACTGTATATGCACCTGTAAATGTGCTACAAGCTGATTCAGTAGTTGACAGGTTGCACATGATCATGACCTCATATAAACCTTTTTTGCATTTTTATATTGTCACTAAGATATTATTTAGTATGTTTATTGAAACATTTTTCTGGTTAATACCCACAACATTGGTAAAACCTGATCCACACACACACACAGTCATGACAACAAATCACAGGTACAAGGGAATACCTTCAAGATGGCTCAAGACAGTAAAAGCAGAAGCTCAGGAGGAACAAATAGAAAACACACAAAATACAACATTTACATCACTATTTTTCAATTCACCCAATTCAGTAATGCTTACTGAATGCATTTACTGTGACAACCTAAAGGGAATCTGAGAAAAATTAAGGGACACCCCGCATCCTTCTACCTCATTCCAGTGGACGTGCATCCCAGAGTCTTTCCAAAACTGTCTGTCATGGAATGTGGCCAGTGAAAAATGCATCACTGGATGCTGAGATCCTTTTAAGTGCAGGATCCTTCCACCCTGCTGTTC